>NC_034192.2:23150330-23764497 GCF_002021735.2 Oncorhynchus kisutch
TCTAGTACGAAACAGAGAGGAACATACCTGAATTTGTCCAATAAATAACTTTTTGTTGAAGAAAATCAATTCTGTTGGAAAACGGTTTACTACTTGCACTAATAAATACACCCCAGATAGTAACTTGTTCTGGATAAGTGTCTGCTAAATTACTCAAATGTAAAGGAGGACTGTAGTAAAATGAGGCACCTATTTGGACTGTTTTCACTTAGCTTGGTTTAATTGAATCCTGTGAGATATTTTACACCTGTATGACCACCAACACTTGCCCAATCGATTAGTGAATAACACCTACTGTATGTCTGAACGGCCCATTGGGCAGGATCCTGTGTCTCTAGTGTGAGACAGCTTAATGTACAAGTAGACCCCCTGGACAGGAGGCTAGTGTATCACTAGGCCTTAATTAACCCAAATACTTCTCCCAAATGCTGAGTGCCAAGCAGAGAGACATCGGGTCAATTTTATAGCCTTTGACTCGGGCGGGGATTGAACCTTCCAATCTCAGGTCAGACACTCTAACCACTAGGCCACTGGGCTGGTTGTGAATTTGTGGATATGGTAGAGGTATACCTTCTAAGTCAGCGAACATCTTGGCCACTCAGATAAACCTGATAATTAAAGGAGAAGTTAGCTTTTTTACAACCAAATCTATATTTTTGATATAAATGTTATAGAAGGGTTCAGGCACTTTTTGAGATTTCACTTGTTTTTGAGAAACTTACCCCAACCAGCGATTAACTTCCTCACCCTCGCTGTGCAGTACTAGGGGCTCTGAAAAACATGAACAAATGCTCCAAAAACACCCAAATACATCCTTTTAGAAACAGCAACGCGGTCAGTATAGTGATGCAGGTCATTAGATGTCCGTTTTGTGTGACTCAAGCTGTTTCCCCTATCCATCTGTTCCATTTTCCGTGTAGCTTGCTGCTAGAATAGACAGAGAGGTATCACTCGAGTCGCAACAAAATGGAATATAGCATTGCAGATAATGTTTGGAATGACACAATTTTATGTGTACAACATCTAAAGACTTGCATCAATATACTGAGAGATTTTCAGTTTCTAAAATGACGTATTTGGGTGTTTCTGGAGCTTTTGTTTGTTTTCAGAGCCCCTGTACTGCACAACGAGGATGAAGAAGGGATTCTCTGGTTGGGGTAAGTATAAGAAATGAGTGTATAATGTTCTATAACATGCAATTTGCTTTAAAAATAGAGATTGTCCTCTAAATTTAAACAATGTACTCAAACAAGGTAATACGGTGAGACCCTATTACAATTCAATAATGGAGGTCTGGTATGAGACTGCATTTGGGGATGTCACATAAGACATTCAGTACATGCAGTCCCCGCCACAGTGAATGAATGTCAATAACAGTTGCTGAATCCCTAACCAGTGCCTTCCCTTAGTCCTCGATTTGCTCGTTCACGCACGCCTCTGCCATATTCACAGGTGTCCCAAAATTGAGGGGGTAGGGGCTAATTATAATACTTATATAATTATTAGACCCTCCGATACCCACTTCAACCGAGGCAGCAACGCTGCAGGCACCATGGCGAAGTGCTATCCCAACCCGCACAGCAATATATTTGAGGTTTGCACAACTTCATAAAAAGTCATGGAAAGGCGTCTAATGATATGGCTAATGATATGTCTGATTTTAAGGCTTGACACATGCAACAAATGAAATACCTCTCGAATGAAATGTTTTACTGTTACTAAGGTTCACATCTAGTTGAACAACTGGTCATTTCTTAATTTTAATATCTTGCTTATTTTATTACATTTTTTAAAATGAATTGCATCATTCAAGGACATTTTTAACATGCTTTTTTTCCTTTTTCCCCCTCCAGTTTCAAGTACAAACGACGGCACAGGTGAGTTTATTTTCTCCCCGTGCTTCATGCAATACAAAGCTCCCAATGATCAGCTATAGGTATTATAGCTCTCTCTGGTTAAGCTAATATTTAATGAGGTGTGTGTGTAATGGTGTTTTGTCCCTTGTTTCTTTCTCCCAGACCCCAGCGGTACCCCTGGCCAGGAGGAGAACCTGTGTAAGATCTGCATGGACTCTCCCATTGACTGTGTCCTGCTGGAGTGTGGCCACATGGTCACCTGCACCAAGTGTGGCAAGCGGATGAACGAGTGCCCCGTCTGCAGGCAGTATGTGGTGCGGGCCGTTCATGTCTTTAGATCCTGAGACCCAAGCCTTGGGAACCCCACCCCCACCTCCCGTAAATAAACAAGGGACTTCCTTCTTGTGGCCTTACCACCCATAGACTAGACGAGGGGTATTAAACTCTTACCCTATGGGGTCCGGAGCCAGCTGGTTTTCTGTTCTACCTGATACTTAATTGCACCTACCTGGTGTCCAAGGTCTAAATCAGTCTGGGATTTAGAGGGGAACAATTTAAAAAAGCAGTGGAACTGGCTTTGAGATCCAGAGTTGAGTTTAAGGGGACTAGACTAACCACCTCTCCCTCCAGATCTCCACTGCTCAGATGGTCCTTGAGACCCTGAGTAGTGGTTCCTCCTGTTGGAGGGACGAACAGGTGAGGTGAACCTCATTATCCCTTTGATAAACCACACAAACCCAATGACTGGACATGGGCACTTCCTACTGTTATTGACTGGACTTCTATAGTTCATATCCCAAGCTGATAAGGATATGTCTTATTATTAGAATAAGAGAGTGCCTGTATTAAACAGGCAATACCATATTTATTTATTTTTCCTTTGGAGACCTGCATATAAACACAAACATTTCAAAGATTTTGCCGAGTTACAGTTCATATAAAGAAATTGGTCTACTGAAATAAATTCATTGGGCCCTAAACCATAGATTTCAAATTTCTGTAAAGGGGTGCCGCCATGGGTTGGCATAGGCCCACCCGATCAGAATGAGTTTGTCCCCCCACAAAGGGCTTTTATTACAGACAGAAAAACTCCTCAAATGTTAGTGGCCTTTTATTGTCCCAGCACAAGGTGCGCCTGTGTATTGATCATGCTGTATAATCAGCTTCTTGATATGCCACACCTGTCAGGTGGATGGATTAGCTTGAAAAAGGCAAAAATGCTCACCCTCAGGGATGTAAACAAATTTATGCGCACAATTTGAGAGAAGATTTCTGGGATCTTTTAATCAGCTCATGAAACATGGGACCAACACGAAACATGTTGCGCTTATATTTTTGTTCAGTGTATATATAAGCACCAAGTGCTCTTAATAATGGATTAGATTGATGTAACTGTTAAGAGTTGAACCCCAGTAAAAGGGAAAGCATTTACATTAGTGGTTGAGCTGAGAACACATCCATAGGATTTCCCTATGTGTCTTGTCGATACTCTGCGCTTAGCAAAGCAGGAACCCCCTGTGGTGGTATAGTGTAAAAGCCAACCCATAGACACTGCATACATTGTTTATCAATGAAGCAAAGCCTGCAGATGTTCACTCAATCCCTCTGCTGTAGAATCAGGTGGACACGCAGTTTTAGTGCTTACGTTTTAGCGTGGTCCCAGATCTGTTTGTGCTGTATAGCCAACTCCTATGGTTATTGTCACGTCAAACCGAGAGTTCCCTGAAGGAGAGGCCCTTTTTCCACTGCAAACGGCACTATCTGGCATACTTTGTAGAAAGACACTACGGGGGCCGTACACCAACACACCACAAGGAGAGATGACCGCGAAGGTGAAGAGGGACAGATAGGTCCTGACCAACGCAACAAACCACAAAGGCAGAACTACTACCAGAGGCTTCCGACCAAGGGTTTTGCATGACATCGACCATAGGATTTGGTTATACAGCACAAACCGATCTGGGGACCAGGCTACTTATGCTGACAGTGGAAGAGAATATGTGGATCAGTGGTCCTTCACTATTCCAACTATATACAAGTGCTTTATCCTTCCAATACTCAACTGCTCATTGTATTTTTCAGCATCAACATTGACCAAAGGCCCTTACACTTGCTATTGTATTTTTTTAAATAAACCAAAATAAACCATGTCAGAATAGCCTGGTGTATAGCTAAATCTAGTCGTGCATAAGCATATAATTCACTAGTTGTGCACTATATGCGTTGTCATGACACACATACATAAAAGATGAGTTGTTGAAAGCACAAGCAGATCTTTGGCATTGCCCAAGATGAAAGTTAAAGCTCTTAAAGACATCTCATCCATTTCGCTAGCCAAGTACCTTAACTCCACAATGGGACTATCGTTTTTTTAAACTAACCTCTGACTCTTTCGAGTTGCTATGAGGTCGATATTTTTTTAAATCATTAAACCCTTACCGTGTACCTATGTTTGTCCTCTGTTGCATGCCTTTCATTGTTTGCTGAATACTTTTTAATAAAACCAAATACAACAACTGACTGTTTCCTTTTTGAGATTCAATTGGCACATGCGTCATCGCGCTGAGTTGCCATCTTAGAGCGACAGCAATGTGGAAACAGTCGGTGGTTGTATTTGATTAACGTTTTATAAAAAATGTACACAAAGGGATTTACACAAAGGCATGTAACAACAGACAAACATGTACATGGTAAAAGGTTAAATAATTTAAAAAAAATGAAGTATCAACTACATAGTAGGAGGTTCATTTAAACTAGTCTGCGCTCAACTGGATGAAATCATTGTGGAGTTGAGGAACTTGGCAACCGTTTGGCATGAGTCTAAAGGCTCAACAATGGCGAAAGTATCTTGAACAATCCATTGTCCATTATCAGCTATAGGTAGTATAACTCCGATTAATACAGGTAGTTGAGTGTTTTTGCATACTCCGGTGCTAAACCTCCAGTCCCTCCCATCCCAGCTGAACATAATGAAAGATTGTTTGACTCTTAATAAGTGGCCTTCAAAAACCAGCACCTTTACTCATGACAGTGAGCACACACTGTACTTTTGAAAATAATGTAGCTTTGTGAAATCGTGTGCTTGCTCGGTTAGATGGAAAATGTGTATTGTCGAGATGATAGAGCTGTGTACATTGCACTAAGCTACATTTAAAAAAATGTAGCTTTGTATTGAATAAGTAAGGAGTCTGGATTTGAGATGGTGCCCTTGTGTCCCAAATTCTACCCTATCCCCCATATAGTGCACTATATAGGGGATAGGGTGCCTTTTGGGACACCTGCATTGTATGATGAAAGGAAGTGTACTTGACCTATTTTTCTTTCTGATAAATGTTTCTGATGAACATTTCCACATTGTCTTCATGTGAGGCCTATTATTTATCCAGAGAGTTTCACAGTAGATTCAATTATGAATAGTGGTAACTGGTTTATCCAGTCTGATGGCTAGGGGTGTGGTGTGCGCATGTTAGGTAAGATGGAATCCCAGGAATTCACCTCACTTAAAGGGAACATCTCAAATTCCTATAATGATCTTGACTATAATGTAGTGCTCTTTGAGAGGGTGGAGCAGGTTGCTGGATGCTCCATAAGCAGTCCATCAGGTATTTCAAATGGACTTGTCTTGGATAAGTTATTTAGTCCCAGTGTTTCACAGTTTGAACTATGCTTTTTTTTCTGGGAATGCATTCAAACTTAGATTTAGCGTTTTTATATTTGAACATACAATTGATTATTACAGATCTGAAGTACGTCATGCACATTATTATGCCCCTCAAGGACATGCCAGAGTAACCATACATCATTTGAAGTATTTGTATTTTGTTTGATTTGACAGACAGCGACTGGTTTCATTTTCACGCATTCAAACAGTATATGCATTTTCAACACAAAATGTAACACTCAATTTGGTCTAACAACAAATAATTTTGTGGACAGAGGGACAAATACTAAACTTTCAATTTGCAATGAATGCAAGGTTACAGTGAGTGAACCACATCCTGGTACATGCCAATGGCGACAGCTAGACTTACTGGGGTCCGATAACAAGTAGTATATTACAGACAAAAGACTTTACAATTCACAAACATTTAAAAGCATTAACCTGCGTGTGTGTACATACACACAAAAAGTAGGTCACATGGGGGAGAGGCGTTGTGCCATGAGGTGTTGCTTTGTTTTTTTAACCAGGTTTGCTGTTCACTTGCGCTATATGAGATGGAAGGGAGTTCCACATGGCTCTGTATAATACTGTACATTTCCTTGAATTTGTTCTGGACCTGGGGACTGTGAAAAGACCACTGGTGGCATGTCTGGTGGGGTAAGTGTGTGTTTCAGTGCTGTGTGTAAGTTGACTATGCACACAATTTGGAATTTAACATGGTTTCTTATAAAAGATGTGACAGTCAGTCTTTCCTCAACTCTTAGCCAAGAGAGACTGACATGCATAGTATCGATATTAGCCCTCTGACTATAATGAAGACCAAAAACAGGCCACTCTGGCAAGCTGCAGCTAGGTCCTTCTTTGCAGCACTTCACCATATGAATGGACACTTACTCCAAGAAATGTAACATTTAAACTAGAGCCTACAGGACTTGGAGTGGAGTGTGGTGTAAAAAAAAGGAAATTATTTCTTTCACAGATAGACCTCCCCATCTTCACAACCATTGAATCAATATGTTTTGACCAGGTAACACCAAGTAATTTAGATTCCTGAACTTGCTCAACTGCCACACCATTTATTAGATTTAGCTGTGGTCTAGAATTAAGGGGATGATTTGTACCAAATACAATGCTCTTAGGTTTAGAGATGTTCAACACCAGTTTATTACTGGCCACCCTTTCTAAAACTCACTGCAACTCTTTGTTAAGGTTTTCAATGATTTCACTGGCTGTGGTTGCTGATGCGTATAGGGTTGAATCATCAGCATGCATGGACACACAGGCTTTGTTTAATGCCAGTTGCAGGTCATTGGTAAAAATAGAAAAGAGTAAAGGGCAAAGTCAACTGCACTGCACTGGAACATTAGAAAAGCTTCCATTAAGGAACACCTTCTGTATTCTATTAGATAGATAGCTCTGAATCAATGATATGGCAGAGGTTGAAAAGCCAGAACACATACGTTTTTTCAACAACAGGTTATAGTCAATAATATCAAAGGCTGCACTGAAATCAAATCCAATCAATCAATCAAATGTTTTTATAAAGCCCATTTTACAAACAGCAAGCAATTGAGATGTAGAAGCACGGTGGCTAGGAAAAACTCCCTAGAAAGGCCGGAACCTAGGAAGAAACCTAGAGAAGAACCAGGTTCTGAGGTGTGGCCAGTCCTCTTCTTGTTGAGCCGGGTGGAGATTATAACAGTACGTGGCCAAGATGTTCAAACGTTCATAGATGACCAGCAGGGTCAGATAATAATAATCACAGTGGCTGTAGAGGGTGCAACAGGTCAGCACCTGCGGAGTAAATGTCAGTTGGCTTTTCATAGCCAATCATTCAGAGAAAGCAGGTCTGGAACAAGGTAGCACGTCCGGTGAACAGGTCAGGGTTCCATAGCTGCAGACAGAACAGTTGAAACTGGAGCAGCAGCACGACCAGGTGGACTGGGGATGTAGTAGTCCTGAGGCATGGTCCTAGGGCTTAGATCCTCTGAGAGAGAGAGAAAGAAAGAGAGAGAGAAGGAGAAAGAAAGAGAGAGAGAGAGAAATAGAGGGAGCATATCTAAATTCACACAGGACACCGGATAAGACAGGAGAAATACTCCAGATATAACAAACTGACTGTTAGGAATATTATGATTAAATGACTGAACAATATTCTCATTTTAAATGGAACTGTAACTAAGTAAACTTATACTCTGTTTTATTATATCTGATTAACAATATGAGTTCATAAGAAGGGATTGTGTGACACGGACAAGGAGTAATTAAAGTTAATGAACACCATTCCAACTAGGCAGAAAGGAATGAGTTGTGGATTAAGTAAGCAGATAAGGTAGTTAACCTATGGTTGAACCAACGAAACTGAGCTCTGGGGTGTTTTAGATAAGACAGTGAGTGCATTCCTAGGATTTCTGAGGGCGACAGAGAAGGTGACGGAATCGAACCGGCATTGCTTTTCCCAGTCTACAGGACGATGGTAAATAGTCTTTATTCTCGAATTTGGGAGGAATTATTTAAGGTATTTTTGATTGAATGTTCTAAAGGAGCTTGGAATTAATCAATGATAGGTGCTTGAATATTCTGAACAAATCCACTAGGTTTCTACTTTGTGTTTTAACCAAGATCGATAGGAAGGAAGGAATACAGGTCTGAAATTACCTGTGGTATGGTGCACTACCGTAAATAAAATAGAACTTAATAAATCCTGGTTTTGCAAGCCGAAGGGTTATTACGGGTAAGTTTTGTTAGGGCGGTCGTTCTGTACAAATAGGATAGCCATTAATTCAAAAGACATACCTAAAATAAGGTTTTAACCAAAGTAGTCTATCTGTATATGGGAAGTAGTCTGACTATGAAAAGTAGCAGATAGATATATTAAAATAGGTGAGGATAAATTAGGCTTGGTGAGAAGGCAGGGTAATTCTAGGCAAACGTAATAACTGAACCTATTCAATACTGAAGTAAATAATATCCAAAGGAGGTGGAGAGGGAAACCAAGTCTAGAGAAGTGAGATATGAGATATTAACGTTGACAGTCCCAAGGAACAATAGTTTATAATGAGCTTATAATTGTATACGGGTGAAATGTAATGTCTGATCAAAAGTCAAACCTATAGACGAAGTTTCCAGAAAGGTGAAATAAATATAGAAACCCATACAAATTGATTATCATTAAAGAGACACACACATAGACAGGAGAGCAACTAAAGTAACTGTGTAACAGTAAATACACACACATAGAAGGTAAAAAGTAGAAAGGCATAGATAAGTGATTAAATACCATAGCTACTAGTAGTGGTAAGGATTTAACTAACATGGGTAGTAAATCCTCAAAGGAGGTTCCGGAACTAATGGGAGACGACTGATATATGGAACAGAGAGACCAAAGTAACATTGATTTCTGTTGAATTGTAAAATGAGTCTATTTGCAGAGAATCTTAGACATTTACATAGCATTGGTGGTATAGTGGTGAGCATAGCTGCCTTCCAAGCTGGAGTCCAGGGTTCGGTTCCCAGCCAAGGCGTTAACTATAATAATCTGAGTTTTTGATTGGAATTAAACTGTTTGTTAGTATTGCCTAGAAAGTTATAGTCATTAGTGTTTGTATAAGATATAAAATGAACGTTTTAATAGCTTGTTTAGTTCAAATTGATAGAAGGGATAAATTGAACGTTTTAATAGATTGTTTAGGTTAAATTGATAGACTAATTCATGGAACTAAAAATAATAACGAAGCGAATTTTGATGCAAGACGATGTCTGTTCACTAAATGATCTGTTTGAATAATGTATTGGGAATAGAGTCGTAATTAAAAATGCTGAATCAAAGACGAGACAGTTACTTAAATCTAACGAATTCTAAATAATAATGAAGAGACAATTACGATAGATTTGTTCCCATCGAAATGTTCTTAGAAATGTAGCGAATTGAGAGATGTTGATTGATGTTGTAAGTTCTAATTCAAGATTCTACAGATGTGATAAATTAGGTTGGTTTATCGAACCCCTACTACTGAGTGGTGAAGTGTAAGTGGTCAAGAGTAAATGGTCAAGTATGATCAGTCAGGTGTGAGTGGTCAAGTGATAGTGATCAGCCAAGGTGTGAGTGCTTACCTTCATGCGGCTGTAGACGCTGCTGCCCGGGGTGATCTTGAGGCCGTGGTGAGCCCCGATGCTTCCACACAGCCCACAGATGACCATCTTGTCCTCCTCACAGTAGAGGATCAGGGGGTTTTCGTGCTTGGGGTATGTCTCTGGCTGAGCCCTCTTTTGCCCACTCATCTCCTGCAGCACATCCACGATCCTGGCCAGGCTAACATTGGATGGAGGGATGTTCCCATCCACGGCACAGCGGCACTCAGGACATTGCAGTTGGCCCTTGGGGTCCATGGTCATAGAACGCACACAGCACCGGCAGTAGGAGTAGCCGCACTGTAACATCAGAGGCTCGGCGAAGACATCCAGACACCTCAGCTGGTACTCCAGGGAAAGAAGGCTCTCTCTATCGTCCATCGGTACCAATAAAGAACAGAAAGAAGGCAAGAAACTCTGTCACCTGTTACATCTCAAATTATCTTCAACCTATGAAGTTTCAATGAATTGAACATGGACTGATCCTTCACAGTAGGCTCTCCTTGAGATTAGAGAAACTGTCCTCAGCCTCTCAAGCGTCTACCATAATGGGAGATAAGAGTTGATATTATCCTGCTCTGGTGCCAGTGAGGTCAACCATGTGAACACACAGATGCCTCTACACTTGCACACACACAAACAGACAGAAACGTACACATGCACATACATGCACACCCAGACTTGCACGCATGCATACATGCACTCACACACAGTTATGGGTCACCTTGAGGCCCTGTTTCTCACAGCTCCCCCTGTTGCTAAGTGTAGACCACTTCACTTTAAGCAGCTGATTGCCCAGAGACATGGCCACTCTGAAGTCAAACACACTAAACATCATGCCTGGAATAAGGGAGAGGCATTAAAGTAATTTAGGACTCGATTCAATCTGTATCGCTGAAGTTCAGAGCTATAACACCATTTAAATGTAAAGGTCACTTAGGTTGGAGTCATTAAAACTTGTTTTTCAACCACTCCACAAATGTCTTGCTAACAAACTATAGTTTAGGCAAGTCGGTTAGGACAAAGAGGCACTGAAGGTAGGCCTTGAAATACATCCACAGGTACACCTCCAATTGACTCAAATTAGCCTATCAGAAGCTTCTAAAGCCGTGACATCCTTTTCTGGAATTTTCCAAGCTGTTTAAAGGCCAAGTATGTAAACTTCTGACCCACTGGAATTGTGATAAAGTGAATTACAAGTGAAATAATATGTCTGTAAAGCTTGTGTCATGCACAAGGTAGATGTCCTAACCGACTTGCCAAAACTAAAGTTTGATAATTAACAAGACATTTGTGGAGTGGTTGAAAAACGAGTTTTAATGACTCCAACCTAAGTGTATGTAAACTTCCGACTTCAACTATAGCTATGTAATGTCATGCCACTCCACAGTACAGACAACAGTTAGAATTCAGCCTACATGAGCGTTCCCCAACCGATAACCTTGCTCTTCCCAATTGCATAGGCTCAGGAGAATCCAACTCACCCGTCGTTGGTTGATAATTTACAAGGGGGCTCGGGTGGCTTTGGATCCTCTCGGGAAAACTGCCTTTCGTGAACTTCTGGATTCCTCCGAAGGTGAGCAAGCCATAGCGGGTGAACGAGTGTGCCCGAGGCGACCTCCTCTCACTCTTGCGTTCCCTTAAGCGTCCATCAATTTTAATGGTTAGGGTGATGAGGGAGTCGAGATCCACCAGCAATTCCCGAGCAGATAGCTCATCTTTTACCACCTCAGATAATCCGTGAAGAAAGGTATCCAAGACAGACTTCCCAACAGCCCCCTTCCCAACATTAGCGTAATAATATACGCTATCTTCGATCGGTCTGAAGGGAACGAAGATGGCTGTAGCTCAAAAATAAGCAAGCACTGAGAAAGAAAGCCCTACAGATACCAGGATCTCCAGAATATCACTCCGGAGGAGGTAAGCGGGGTTCTCGGGAACCGGGGTAGGCTAATACAAACTCACCACTAAAAGGAAAAAATTTACCAGGAGGTTGGGGTCTCTCAGGGATGGCAGACAGCCTATGGGTTAACTCTTTAATAAGCTCCATAGTAGCCTTAAACCCTTGGTCGTGGCGTTCTGTCAGAGAACGAAGCCCTTCCAGAAGGTCCTGTAACAGCTCATCATGTCTCCCAATGGTGGCTCCCTGCAGGGAGACAGCGTGGCGAAGCTGGTCCAAGTCTGCTGGGTCTGTCATGGCCAGTTCGTACTATCGTGACACAAGGCGAGACCCAGATGCAGACACAGGAGGCAGATGGTTGGAGTCTATAATGTTTAATAATCCAAAAAGGAGTAGGCAAGAGAATGGTCATGGACAGGCAAAAGGTCAAAACCAGCTCAGAGTCCAGGAGGTACAGAGTGGCAGACAGGCTCTAGGTCAAGGCAGACAGAATGGTCAGGCAGACGGGTACAGAGTCCAGAAACAGGCAAGGGCCAAAACCGGGAGGACTAGAAAAAGGAGAATGGGAAAAAAACGCTGGTTGACTTGGAACATACAAGACGAACTGGCAGAGATACAGGAAACACAGGGATAAATACAGTTGGGAAAACAAGCAACACCTGGAGGGGGTGGAGACAATAACAAGGACAGGTGAAACAGATCAGGGTGTGACAGTGTCATCGGGGTTAGGAGAGGGTTTGGCTGGCCGGGATGTCCTTGGTTTCTCTCCCTCTAAAAACATAAATAAATATTATTTTGGCCTTTATTCAGATTACTATCGCTCACTTTAATTTTTTTGAAAACAAAATAATCTCAAAAATATCGTTATATATAGCCTACCCACTGTGGTCAACTATTTCAGCACCGAATCGTGCTGCTCTGAGACAAGAATGGATCAACGAAAATGTTCAATTATATTCCATGACATTCTGAAGATATACAGTTGAAGTCAGAAGTTTACATACACTTAGGTTGGAGTCATAAAAACTCATTTTTCAACCACTCCACAAATGTCTTGTTAACAAGCTATACTTTTGGCAAGTCGGTTAGGATGTCTACTTCATGCATGACACAAGTAATTTTCCAACAATTGTTTACAGACAGATTATTTCACTTGTAATTCCCTGTATCACAATTCCAGTGGGTCAGAAGTTTACATACACTAAGTTGACTGTGTCTTTAAACAGCATGGAAAATTCCAGAAAATTATGTCATGGCTTTAGAAGCTTCTGATAGGCTAACTGACATCATTTGAGTCAATTGGAGGTGTACCTGTGGATGTATTTCAAGGCCTACCTTCAGGCTCAGTGCCTCGTTGCTTGACATCATGGGAAAATCAAAAGAAATCAGCCAAGACCTCAAAAAAGAAAATGTAGACCTCCACAAGTCTGGTTCAACCTTGGGAGAAATTTCCAAACTCCTGAAGGTGCCACGTCCGTCTGTATAAACAATAGTATGCAAGTATAAACACCATGGGACCACGCAGTCGTCATACCGCTCATGAAGGAGACATGTTCTGTCTCCTAGAGATGAATGTGCTTTGGTGTGAAAAGTGGGAATCAATCCCAGAACAACAGCAAAGGACCTTGTGAAGATGCTGGAGGAAACAGGTACAAAAGTATCTTTAACCACAGTTAAACGAGTCCAACAGCGACATAACCTGAAAGGCGGCTCAGCAAGGAAGAAGCCACTGCTCCAAAACCACCATAGAAAAGCCAGACTATGTTTTGCAACTTCACAAGGGGACAAAGATCGTACTTTTTGGAGAAATGTCCTCTGGTCTGATGAAACAAAAATAGAACTGTTTGGCCATAATGACCATCGTTATGTTTGGTGGAAAAAGGGGGAGGCTTGCAGGCTGAAGAACACCAACCCAACCGTGAGGCACAGGGGTGGCAGCATCATGTTGTGGGGGTGCTTTGCTGCAGGAGGGACTGGTGCACTTCACAAAATAGATGACATCATGAGGAAAGAAAATTATGTCGATATATTGAAGCAACAACTCAAGACATCAGTCAGGAAGTTAAAGATTGGTAGCAAGTGGGAATACCAAATGGACAATGACCCCAAGCGTACTTCCAAAGTTGTGACAAAATGGCTTAAGGACAAGAAAGTCAAGATATTGGAGTGGCCATCACAAAGCCCTGACCTCAATCCTATAGAAAATTTGTGGGCAGAACTGAAAAAGCACGTACGAAGAAAAAAGGCCTACAAACCTGACTCAGTTACACCAGCTCTGTCAGGAGGAATGGGCAAGAATTCACCCAATTTATTGTGGGAAGCTTTTGGAAGGCTACCTGAAACGTTTGACCCATGTTAAACAATTTAAAGGCAATGCTACCAAATACTAATTGAATGTATGTAAACTTTGGACCCACTGGGAATGTGATGAAATAAATAAAAGCTTAAATAAATCTCTCTCTACTATTATTCTGACATTTCAAATTCTTAAAATAATGTGGTGATCCTAACTGACCTAAAACAGGGATTTTTTACTAGGATTAAATGTCAGGAATTGTGAAAAACTGAGTTTAAATGTATTTGGCTAAGGTGCATGTTAACTTCCGACTTCAACTGTATGTGTTAACTGAATATAAGCAAGTTATTAAGTCTGCTAAATAATCAAATTGATGGCACAGGTTAGCCTCGGCACATACATAAAGCTGACTGACTCATTCATGGCTTTGGATCAAAATAAATAAGTACCAACATTCTTTCTGATAGTCTATAATAAAGAAATGTTTTGGTTATCCTGACCTGGACACCATGTACAGTATTATAATAGCCCATCATGGGCTATTAGCAGGACAATATACCTTTACCAACACCTCTCTGTATTTTGATACTTTGTGCAAGGCAATTGATCAGAATTAAAAACTTTGTGGCTGGGGCATCCCGTGTTGCTCCAGATGCTGGTTTGATACCTGTGCCGACAGCCACCTGGAGACCCATATGAAATTATTTTATATATATTTATAAATATTATTTTGGCCTTTATTCAGATTACAAACTGTGTTGCTACAGATGCTTGTTCGATACCTGTGCCGGCCGCCACCGGGAAACCCATGAGGCAGCTTTTGGTTTCTCTCCTTCTAAAAACAGAAATAAATAATTATAAATAACAAACTGACTTTATTTACAAATTAGTGAGAATGTCTCACCCCATGTTCAAGAATGGCCTTTTTCCTCACTCACTCTAGGTTAAATTAAAACGAAAACATCTCCAAAATATTGTTATTTTTTAATCAAAGAGATTATTATTATTATTAATTTAGAATTATATAAAAGCCCCTTAGATATTTTCACATATCAGATTTGCCCTAACGAAAAAATGTCCCTTAGATTAATTTAGAATCATCCAATCCTCTTATGCTCTTAGTACTGTAGCCTACTCCCGACCACCACATTGTACAGTCATATTTTCCGTTCCATCCTAACGGAACCCTGAGGGTTTTGCTTTTTGTTTTTCTTGGAATAGAAACCCCATAATATTAATCAAAATAATTAAGCTATATTTCTTCAAATCAATCCCATATACTATGTTCTTACAAAAAAGGTTTAAATTCTCTAGTAATGCCAATATTGAAGACTATCAAATGCTTCTCAAAGATGCCCTCTGGTGGTCAAACTAGCTCTAACTAGCATTAATGGTAAAAATGTCTGACAATTAAATAACGTGCCATAGAATTCTGCAGCAGCACGCAAGGTGTGTTGCAGTATGATATAACTTTTAAAGGAGAAAGTGTAGTTTGTTTAAGGGCATAACGGGATTTCTTATAAGCATCTGGATTAGTGTCTCGCTCCTTGAAAGCGGCAGCTCTAGCCTTTAGCTCGATGCGGATGTTGCCTGTAATCCATGGCTTCTGATCGGGATATGTACGTACTGTCACTGTGGAGACAACGTCGTCGATGCACTTGTTGATGAAGCCGATGATTGACGTTGTATACCCCTTAATGCCATTGGATGAATCCCGGAACATATTCCAGTCTGTGATAGCAAAACAGTCCTGTAGCGTATCATCCAGGTCATCTGACCACTTCCGTATAGAGTGAGTCACTGGTACTTCCTGATTTAGTTTTTGCTTGTAAGCAGGAATCAGGATATAATAATGGTCATGTTTTAATGGGTCAATAGACCTTCATCAGGGTTATTTCCATAGGACCACCATATGAGGGCAGCAGGTCAACACAATACTACAGAGCATTCAACTCCACATTCAAATCCTGGGCTTAGATTTAAAGTTGCATTGTTGACAAGGGCTGACATCCGCAGCGTGTACCGTGTGTGATCTCTGCGAATGTCAGGGCAATTGCCATTAAAAGGCGTATTGCCAGAAGTGCAGTACACTTGTCCTTTAATTTATCCCAGCCATGGCACTAAAAGTAAATAGACACAAATATCTTTAAAATCATCTTTATTTAAGATTTGTTCTCATACCGACCATAAGGCATCTGTCCAAAGCACAGTTCCCATAGGGGTGTAAAAATCTCTTCCCTTAGATGTTGGACAGGTAGGTTGAATTATAAGCAGATATATTTTGGGGCATTTTTCATTCTTCATGTATTCTCTTAATCAATAATCTTAAATTACAGCTATTCATCTATTTCTTAGTTTGATCTCTTACAGCGTTCAGACATAGTGAGCTAAAGAAAAACAGTGTTTATAGCCATCAAGTATGTACATACAGAAACAACACATCACACATAGCAGACTGCACAGCACTACGGGAGAAATACCACAACTCAATGCTCCAAATACAGCTATATACAGGTCCCTACTATGGCACGTTGTTGCTACATTACCACTAACTTTAATGGAGGTGGGGGTGAGAGTTGTGTATTTGTGTGTGTTTCAGGGGGGGTTCATGTTGTTAGTTTATAAGGAGCACACAACCCTGCTACCGTAGCTTCCCCTGATCCACCGGATGGAGGGAGGGAAGTGGATGGAGGAAGAGGTGGAGGTGGGTGAGTGCATTGATTATACTCAAAGGTGGCATTGTGCAACGCTGGTGGTTTTCCTGAACCACTACTCGACCACTTTGACCCTGAACGTGACGCGCCCAAGGAACTTGTCACGGTCGTCCCTGTTCCGCAGGTCGGAGCCCTCGATCTTACACTCCACGGTCAGCTCATTGTTGTAGTCCTCCTTGGTCAGCAGAAGCTTGACCGCGACCAGTGGCTGAACGTAGGTTGACTGGCAAACACACAGGGAGAGATGGAGATAAACCACTGTTTATTCATATATGCACAGATGTGCGCACATCCACACACATAACAGTCATTGTCATGACAATACACTGGCATTAATGTAGTCTTAGTTCACTCCCATACATTTCCTAGCATTCTCTTCTCGCCAGACTGCCTTGACAATGGTAACATTAACTACTTGTAATTAAGTTAAATTATTCTATTCATGAACAGTTTCCTTCTCAATATAAATATGTAGCGTAATGTACTTACATGTAAATTTTTCCCGTAATAAGGGAAGTACATCTTATCGAACCGCCCCTCGGATGGGAAGTACTGCATCTGCAGGGGGCTTTCTCTCTGTGGAAGGAAGAGGAGGATGAAGAGGAAGGAGGGGGTGAAGAAGAGGAGGAGGAGGAAGAGGTGTGAGATCACAGAACTATACATATGAATGCCCTTGGAACAAATGACTCTCAGAACAACAATCTGACTAACTCTGTAAACAACGAGATACAACAACCCTGTAGTGGACAAACAGACACACACACACTGTAGCTTTACACATGTGCACATGGCATGGACCACACGCCATAGTGTAAACCACCACACACTCTCACAGTACACAACAGTTACCACACATGCGCATAATATAGCTACCATCCACTCACACATACCCGTACAAACACGCGCACGCACACACATACAATCTGCCACCAGATGGTTCTCTATGGTTATCAGAATGGTCTACGGTGGAGAGGAGAAATTCAAATGAATTTAGAGAGAACGAGAGGAGGACAGATGGGAGTTAAAACACCAGTGAAGTATTTAAAAGAGCCTTTTCGTTTGCTGAAAAGCAGAGTACAGCATCAGTGTTTCTCTGTTCACTTTTAAACATTTGCAAACAGGTCACAAAGTTCAGAGTTGACAGTCTTGGTGAGGGAGAGATGAAACCCAGATCACGCGCGCTGAGAGAGAGAGGTTGTTAGAATGTCAGAGCCAGGGCCTCCTGAGTTGCGCAGTGGTCTAAGGCACTGCATCACAGTGCTAGCTGTGCCACTAGAGATCCTGGTTCGAGTTTAGGCTCTGTCGCAGCTGGCCATGACCGGCTGCGCAATTGGCCCAGCATCGTTCTGGTTAGGGGAGGGTTTGGCCAGCAGGGATGTCCTTGTCCCATCGCGCTCTAGCGGCTCCTGTGGCGGGCCCATGCGCATACATGCTGACATGGTCGCCAGCTGTATGGTGTTTCCTCCAACACATTGGTGTGGCTGGCTTCCGGGTTAAGTGGGCATTGTGTCAAGAAGCAGCGTGGCTTGGTTGGGTCGTGTTTCGAAGTACGCACGGCTCTCAACCTTCGTCTCTCCTGAGTCCGTACGGGAGTTGCAGTGGTGAGACAAGACCATAACTACCAAATGCATACCACGAAATTGTGGAGAAAAAGGGGTAAAAGTCATGTCAGAGCCAGACAAAAACCAGGGAAACATTGTTAGTGGGAGCCATGGTGTAGCGGAGCAGGGTTCTAAAATCAATGGAAATAACCTTTTCAGCTTACCATCCAGATATATACACCAACTGCAGTTATATACAGTCAGTGACAATAATTACTAAAAAGATCAATGCTTTAATATTGACTATTCTTCAGTCTATATAGTACTGTATATAGGGGTTAGAGTAGAAAGCTCAACAATATGAATGCCATGAATGCTGTTTAAAGCAGCAGAGGTCAAAGCGCCAAATCACAGAGTTGGACAGAAGCAGCGCAGAAAGGTAATGGAGAAAGGCTAGGGCTAGGACCATGGGAAAACATAGGGGGCTATGACCCAATTTCTTACCCACCAGTGAACTGCTGGCCCTACAGGCAGCGTGGAGAGAAATCAAATACAGACACGTGTGTGAAAACACAGACTGAAACATACATGTGCATATCTACATAATGCACACACACACACACATACACACAAAATACAAAAAAAATATAGACACATAACCTGTCTCTAAAAGTCCTAGCACACAAAGACACAACCTGGAACACACACACAATTAACTGTTTGTTTGCTTACCTTAGCTGTGCAGTTAATGTAGGGGTCCCCGCGCGGTTTCAGTCCAATGATCTGCAGGAGTGAGAAGAATACATTAAAATACTATTATAGCAACCTTTCTTTACATGTGTTCCATACACATTCCACAAGCTTGTTTACATGTAAAAATGATTGAGACATCAGATTTCAGAATGGTCTCAGAAATGGAAGCACTGATTTGAGATATGTTAAGAAGTAGCTCAGTTAGTGACACAATGAGGTCATTTGATATGAGCTGGCCAAGTCTGTAGATGGGGCACATGTGTGCTGCCTGCTTACTGAAGGGCCAGGGATTTTGACTGTCATAAACATAGCGTTCTCAGAGATGCCTAAGAATCTTCTTAATTGCCCCTGACTGGATTTATTAAGTTGGATTGAACTGAATACCAATCAGGCTACACAGAGGCCAATCAATTCACTCTGACCTCAATCCCTGCAAACAGAGATGCTGACACAGGATGCCCTGTCGTCAGAGGATATTCCAAACAGTGATTAAAAAACAAGTGCAGTGGAAAGGACAGAGAATATGCACTTTTCAATATGAATTTGAACAAACTCTACGTCTGCATGAAGACAGAGAGAGGATACACTGAAAAGCTGTAGTTCAAAGGCAATGGATCGAAGACAGGGAGGTACTCGTGTAGGGGAGGTAGTTCAGTGAACCACGCTTGTGTGATAAGTGACCTTGCCTGAGACCTGAAGACTTGTGTTACCTCCCAGAGCTAATAACTTTAAGGCTTAAGCTCCAGTCTATAGGCTTTAGTTCAGTGGGCTAACGTTGCCCAATGCATTTTCAGAAGAGCAGAACCGACGACAACCTCCAGTCGGGGCACTCACCCTGTTCATCTTGACCAGGACGCAGGGTTTCCCCTCGGTGTAGCCAAAGGTGGTGTCAGACAGGCCGGAGCACTGCCGGAGCAGACTGCGCTTGAACTGACACACCTTCTTCTCCTCCTGATCATCCTGCTCATAGTACTCTCCCACCATACACAGCTCGTTCCTCTCCTGCACAGTGTCGTTGTATTCTGAGGGGTCCCAACATAGGGCACAGACTCAAGTTCCACTGTATTTGACAGCCTGCTATTTACCTGGTACAGACAGTATTCACCTAAATATTACATGTCAACATTGTAGCTAATAATTATTTCACAGTAACGTATTCATTACTTGTTTGTTTGTTTGGGATACATATTACATAATCAGTGGAGGCTGCTGAGTGTAGGACGGCTCATAACAATGGCTGGAATGGAGCGAATGGAATGGCATCAAGCCAAGTGTTATTCCACTCCAGGCATTACCAAGAGCCCATCCTCCCCAATTGAGGGGCCACCAAACTCCTGTGGCATATGCATATTCCAGTGCATCTGCCAAGGATTACAGTGCACTTTCAAGTCAGGTAGAATACTCCTTAGTCATGTATACAAAGTGGAATCAACTGTAACTACTCAATCTCAAATTTCCTTTACCATGGTGGCCCAACACTAATACTGTATTTGTCCATTGGAGTCAAATGTACACATTCTTTAGAAAAAAATGAATGGGTCTGAAAGTGGGATTCTATCACTCACGCTGAAGGAAGTTCTCCAGATGCTGGACATACTGGACGTACTGCTTAGTGTCGGTGCGGTTGAAGACGATGTCCAAGGACCGGGGCCTGATCACCAGACCTGAGGACAGGTAGGGGGAAACATGTCACGTCAACTGTCTGCACCTACTAATGTTATGGAGATGGTCCAGTGAACCTCGCTCACATAACAAGTATCCTTGCATGAGACCTGAAGATTTGTGTTAGATCCCCGAGGGAATGCCTGGGCTTTAGATCAGCAGGCTAACTCAATTCTGGTGGCATGCAAATGACCCCAATTCCAGCTTGTCACATTAATTAATGCTATTCATATAGCAAATGAGAGATATATACATTTTTATCAAAATCTTATACTTACAATAAGCCACATGTATTGCTTATGCTGCCTGACATTGTTCGAAGGAGTTGTGGGAGAGTTGTTAAAAAAAGTTTAATTAGCTAAGTTTTTCAAAACCGCCAATGATATTAACACTCGCCAGGTGAAAACCTTCTGGCAAAGAGGGTCAGCAGGTGACTGACCGTCAAGACAGGGGTTGCACTACTTTATGACCTGAGGCCTTTGGGTCCTGGTCAAAAGTATTGCACTATGTAGGGAATAGGGTGCCATTTGGGACTCAGTCAGGCCATCTGCAAACGGTGAGGCAGAGGAGGCCATATTACCAGGACACTGTGATACTATACTATAACTGCATTCTACACATTTTTTGCCAAACCCCAAAAAGAAGCTAGTCAGAAGATTTGCATTTTAGCTGCAACTCTGCAGGTTCTGCTACACAGCCTTAGAAACTTATACAAGAGCAGGAAGAGTTATACAAGAACAGGAAGAGTTATAAGACAGAATCCCATTCGAGAGGTTTGGCTGTGACTGGGAGAGGGCATAAATGCTCAACTGGTAGAACATGGTGCTTGCAACGGCAATATCATGGGTTTGATTCCTGCTGGGGCCACCCTTACAAAAATGCATGACTGTGAGTCTCTTTGGAGAAAAGCATCTGCTAAATGGAATATATTATTATTATTATTATTATTATAATATACAGTATTAGGACTTGTAGGCCTAAAGGAGGGGAGTTAGTTTCATGATGGCCTCTCTGTCAGAGCCATGGAGTTGGAGAGAGGCTGTGGGGAACAGATGGGTGCTATACTGGTAGACCAGCGGGAGGATACCTGCACAGCCTGGGAGACAGACTCTCTAACTCCTACACACATGCACACACACAACTCTGCTCCATAATTCACAGGATCATATTTCTAACTCTTCTATTTTTTTTGTTACACTGGCACAGTATTTTAATTTTTAATTTCTAAAATGCCAACAGCAGTCAGTCAGTGTTTGACTGATCTGTTAATTCGCTGATTGCTTGCGTGTTTTGGCAGCGGCAGTCAGCTCCTCTGAAAAAGAAATGAATGACGCTGGGCTCCTAACCAATTGTGCCATTGTGTGTGTTTTTTTGCGTTATTTGTAACTTATTTTGTACATCTGCCACCGTCTCTTATGACAAAAAAGAGCTTCTGGATATCAGAACAGCAATTACTCACCTCGTAATGGACCAAGATTTTTCTTTAACAAGTCAGATGAGAAGGATTTACTTCAGACACCCGACAAGGCCCAAATCCCCGTCATTCGCATGAGAAAGAGACGTAGATACCGGGGACATAGGTCGGGGTGCCTTGTAAGGATCCGACGGCGAGTGGGTAATCTGCCTCTACCATCAGTCCTATTAGCCAATGTATGCAGGGAAACTTTATTGCATGGAAACTTAAATCTATTTTATATAATTTGGACCAGCATGTTAAATATGAAACCAGAGGAAGAAAAAAAACTTGACACCAACTTTACTCCACATAGAGACACGTACAAAGCTCTCCCTCCATTTGGCAAATCTGACCATAATTATATCCTCCTGATTCCTGCTTACAAGCAAAAACTAAAGCAGGAAGCACCAGCGACTCTGGTGCTAAAAAAAAGTGGTCAGATGAAGCAGATGCTAAGCTGCAGGACTATTTTGCAAGCACAGACTGGAATATGTTCCGGTGGCATTGTGGGGTACACCACATCAGTCACTGGCTTCATCAATAAGTGCATCAATGACATCGTCCCCACAGTGACCGTACGTACATACCCCAAACAGAAGTCATGGATTACAGGCAACATCCGCACTGAGCTAAAGGGTAGAGCTGCCGCTTAAAAAGACGCTTATAAGAAATGCCGCTATGCCCTCCGATGAACCATCAAACAGGCAAAGCGTCAATACAGGACTAAGATTGAATCTTACTGCATTGGCTCCAACGCTCGATGGATGTGGCAGGGCTTGCAAACTATTACATGCTACAACGAGAGTCACAGCCGAGAGCTGCCCAGTGACAATAGCCTACCAGATGAGATAAATTACATCTATGCTCGCGTCGAGGCAAGCAACACTGAAACATGCATGAGAGCATCAGCTGTTCTGGACAACTGTGATCATGCTCTCCATGTGAGTAAGACCTCCATGTGAGTAAGATCACACTGATGTGAGTAAGATCTTTAAACAGGTCAACATTCACAAGGCCGCAGGACAAGATGGATTACCAGGACGTGTACTCTGAGCATGCGCTGACCAACTGGCAAGTGTCTTCACTGACATTTTCAACCTGTCCCTGGCTGAGTCTGTAATACCAACATGTAATACCCTAGACCCACTCCAAATTGCATACCGCCCCAACAGATCCACAGATGATGCATTCTCTATTGCACTCTACACTGCCCTTTCCCACCTGGACAAAAGGAACACCTACGTGAGAATGCTATTCATTGACTGCGTCAACGTTCAACACCATAGTGCCCTCAAAGCTAATCACTAAGCTAAGGATCCTGGGACTAAACACCTCCCTCATCAACTCGATACAACACACCTGCCACGCTGATCCTCAACTCTGTGGCCCCTCAGGGGTGCGTGCTCAGTCCCCTCCTGTACTCCCTGTTCACCCATGACTGCATTGCCAGACACGACTCCAACACCATCATTAAGTTTGCCGACGACACAGCAGTGGTAGGCCTGATCACCGACAATGATGAGACAGCATATAGGGAGGAGGTCAGAGACCTGGCCATGTGGTGCCAGGATAACAACCTCTCCCTCAACGTGATCAAGACAAAGGAGATGATTGTGGACTACAGGAAAAGGAGGACCGAGCATGCCCCCATTCTCATCGACGGGCTGCAGTGGAGCAGGTTTAGAGCTTCAAGTTTCTTGGTGTCTTCATCACCAACAAATTAACATGGTCCAGCCACACTAAGACAGTCGTAAAGAGTGCACGACAAAGCCTATTCCCTCTCAGGAGACTGAAATGTTTTGGCATTGGTCCTCAGATCCTCAAAAAGTTATACAGCTGCACCATCGAGAGCATGGTTGCATCACTGCCTGGTATTTCAACTGCTCTGCCACCAACCACAAGGCACTACAGAGGGTACATCACTGGAGCCAAGCTTGCTAACATTCAGGACCTATATACAAGGTGGTGTCAGAGGAAGGCACAAAAAAATGTCAAAGACTCCAGCCACCCTAGTCATAGACTGTTCTCTCTGCTACTGCATGGCAAGCGGTACCGGAGCGCCAAGTCTAGGTCCAAAATGCTACTTAACTGATTCTACCCCCAAGCCATAAGACTCCAGAACAGCTAATCAAACAGCTACCCAGACTATTTGCATTATCCAACCCCCTCTTTTACACTGCTGCTACCCTCTGTCATATATCTATGCATAGGCACTTTAACTCTACCTACACGTCCATATTACCTCAATTACCTTGACTATCCTGTGCCCCTATTGAGTCTGTACTGGTATCCTTGTATATAGGCTCGCTACTATTATTTTAATGCTGCGCCATAATTATTTGTTATTTTTATTATATCTTTTACTCATCTATTTTTTACTTAACACTTACTTTTCTTAAAACTGCATTGTTGGTTAAGTACTTGTAAGTATTTCACTGTAAGGTCTACACCTGTTGTATTTGGTGCATGTGACAAATACAATTTGATTTGATTTGTCAAGCCAGTCAGGGCTTCAGTGGGACATGGCAGCAGAGTCCGAGACACTGTGCATGCCAGGCGCAAGCAGAGACAGCTCTGGTGTTAGTGAGTGAGCATGCTCCCATTCTGCAGGAGCCTTGTCTATGTATCAACAGCAGTCCAGATGCAGCAAGAAATGAAAGCGACGCAGTCCGTGAGAGACAATGACATGTTTGAGAAGAGTGGACATATTCATATTTTACGTGCGTGTGTGTGAAGAGAGAGAGCGAAAGAAAGGAAGATTGAGAGAGAGAGAAAGAAAAAGAGCGCGAAAGAGAGAGAGAGAGATAGAGAGAGTGAATGGTTGAATTTCAATATGAGCACTATTCTGTTTAGGTTGAGTGTCTGTTTTCTGCAGCGTAATAAGTCACCTGGACTGGCCACTCGGTCGCGGTACGTAGGAATGTTGTCGTCCAGTGTCTGTAGCATGACCCACATGGTGAGCGTGAACATCCCTGCCAGGAACCCATAGAAGACCAGGTAGAAAAGCAATATCAGGGCTGAGGAAAGAGAGAGAGAGAGAGAGAGAGAGAGAGAGAGAGAGAGAGAAAGAGGGAATAATTACTCTGTTAATCACACAATCTTGGCTCAACAGATCAAAATTATTCTTCCCATCAGTGTAAGTCATATGAATTGATTTTTTTGTCCCCATAAATCTTTTGCAAGTTCGACAGTGTGTGTTTGTCCATGTTTTACTAGACTTGTGAGTACCAGAAGTCCTCACAAGAAGAGTAAACCAACAAAAATACAAAGTGAGGACACGTTTCCAGTCAAAAGGATATTTTAGGCTTAGAGGTTTAGGGTTATGGTTAGAATTAGGGTTAGGGTTAACATTTTACTACAGTGGGCTAAATCACAGTGTTTCTTGGTCTTTAATAAATCTTCTTTGAAACAAAAGTATACACCTCACACACATGGTTATGGGCTTAAAACAAAGAAGAAGACACCTGTACCATGTCAGATATAGAGATGAAATGTATTACATTTTGAGTTCGCCTCCAAATATTACACTTTATATACACATCACAGAAGACTGAAATATAACAGAACCGTTTGACATAGAAACACCAGACTTTCAGCAGGTTTTTGTAAATAATTATGAAAAATATTGATAACACACCACCCATGAGGCCACTAGAGGGCGATTTGGTCATTTGACTGCAGGAAAGGGTTGTAACTACGGTTAGGGTAAGGGTTCGGTTTAGGGTTCGGATTTTGAATGGGAATCAATTGTTGGACCCCAAAATGTCCTCACAAGTATAATAAGACATAGCTGTGTGTGTGTGCATGTGTGTTTATATAGAGAGCAAGAGAGACAGAGAGAGACAGAGAGAGAAAAACATATTTACTGTTTGTGACAAAGCACCTCACCACTTTCAATCTGATTGTAAATCAATTAATTTCTGTCAAATGTCCATTTTGGCCATATCAAACTAGGGGCTCTACTAAATCCGTATTGCGGAAGTTCAACATTACAGCATGATTGAAAGAGACTGCATTCACCGTATACGTTGCATATGTCGGCTCAATCGGAAATCACCTTTACATTTCTATTGCACAATCTTTAACGCTTCAGTGATACAGATTGAATAGAGCACTAAGCCCTACTGTTGCTACTCTCTCCACAGACACCCTCCAGACTGAAATAGACTAAATAACTACTGAGCCAAAATGTACTGCACAAGCCTGGTTAAGCATCCACCATAGTTCCTGGAACCATGCTGGAGAGGACAATGTGAAAGAAAATATCAGGGCCAGTACAGTACGGAGAGACAGAGAGAGAGAGCTTGACCACTGTGACTGACCCCAATTTAAAAACAATCCTTGACTATGTACAGATTCAGTGAGCAGAGCCTTGCTATTTAGAGAGGTCGCCATAGCCCGTCTTCTCTTGAGAGCCAAGTCTGCCTATGTGCCCACTGCCCACAAAATAATGTGGAAACTGAGCTACACTTCCTAACCCCCTGCCAAATGTATGACCACATTAGGGACATATGTTTCCCACAGACCAAATCAAACATTGATAAACTCCCATATCTGTTAGGTGAAATTTCACAGTGTGCCATCACATCAGCAAAATTTGTGGCTTGTTGCCATGAGAAAAGGGCAACCAGTGGAGCACAAACAACACTGTAAATACAACCTATATTTATCTGTTCAGTTATTTTCCCTTTCATACTGCAACTATTTGCACATTGTTACAACTGCGTACATAGCCAATAATATAACATTTTAAATGTATTTTAATGTTGACCTATTGTTTATTTTCCTTGTTTATTTCCCTTTTGTTTATTGTCAAAACCATTTGCTTTGGCAATGTAAACATATGTTTCCCATGCCAATAAAGCCCTTTGAATTGAATTGAGAGAGAAAGAGAGAGAGAGAGAGAGAGAGAGAGAGAATAGAGAAAGAGAGAGAGAGAGAATAGAGAAAGAGAGAGAGAGAGAATAGAGAAAGAGAGAGAGAGAGAGAGAGAGAGAGAGAGAGAGAGAGAGAGAGAGAGAGAGAGAGAGAGAGAGAGAGAAAAAAAAGAAAGAAAGATCAGCTAAGGACGTGTGACATCATGAGAGTGACAGAAAAGTCAGTTGTCTTTAAAAAAAACTCCAGCACACAGGTATTCTTATTAAGTTCCACAATACAAACCAATGTAGATTTCAATTTAAACCAGTGTTTCAGTCAACAAAGTACGTACACACACACACACACACACGAAGCTGTATTATTTAAAAGAAAATTGACATTGCCAGTCAGAGGTGTTAAAAAAGGTCTGTACAGATCTGGGAGCAGGCTGGGATATCGTGTAGATGACAGGATGGTGATATTACATTTTAGTCATTTAGCAGGCGCTCTTACCCAGAGCGACTTAGTGCATTCATCTTAAAATAACTACGTGGGACTCCCACATATCACAGGCACAGTAAGTACACGTTTCCTCAATAAAGTAGCTATCAGCAAAGACAAGTGCAATTGTGTTGGTTCAGGATTTCAGGTGAGTATTTAAGATACTCTTTGAAGAGGTAGGCTTTCAGGTGCTTTCAGAAGATGGGAAGGGACTCTGCTGTCCTAGCTTCAGGGGGATTTCCCTGGTGTCTAATGGATGAAGAATATAGAGCTTGCTTAGAGATACATTATATATAGACACTGTATATACCATATCTCTATGGTAGAGAGTCACTATTACACCATGCATGATATCTCTACAGAAACACCGGGGTTCAGGGAAGAGCCCACTCACAGCTATTTTTCCTAGCCACCATGCTTCAACATCTGCATTGCTTGCTGTGTGGCATTTTAGGCTGGGTTTTCTGTATAGCATTTTGTGACATCTGCTGATGTAAAAAGGCTTTATAAATACATTTGATTGATTGATATTCCAGGGAAATAGAGTTACAAAGAAAGAAAGAGAGAGGGGAATACAAAGAAAGAGGAGAGAGAGAGATACAAAATGAAAGAAACAGGTGAAAATAGGGTGGTGAGAAAGGCACAAAATGGTTGAATGAGCTACAGAGAGATCTTCATAAGGATGTACATCGATAAAGTGCTACACAGGACAGAGAGAGATGTAGCCTAGATAGACAAAAAAAATGACGATATCGCATAAAGAGAAGACAGGATGATGCAGGGAAAATATATGGATGGAGAGAAATGGTATGTGAGAGAAAAAAATAGAGCTAGAGAGAGCTTCAGTATAATAATAGATGCATTGCTTATTTCCTGAAGCCTCTGAGGTAAACTGTGCGTCTATAAATAGAGTGTGGGGGAGGACAGATAAGTGATGGCACAGCACTGGCCTGAGGAAGAGAAGAGCTGGGTAGGAAGTGTCAGATTTGTCAGAGCTACACACACACACACGCACACACACACACACACACACACACAATCCCATCCATCATCTATCACAGCATTAGTGCTAGACTGACAAAGACATGCATGCACATCTTTAGATGGCAGGCTCATGTAAGATAAATGTAGAATCCACCCTGGTTAAATCAGATAGACCTGTCTTTTTTATCCATTCGACCACTTGTGAATCTATAACTGGAATTAGGATTGACACTCCAACACATCCTCTTGGAGCACAGTCGGGATGTAGCCAGTCTCACCACACCCCCAAAAAACAGTCAGCATTAGAAAGCCATTTCCATCGAACAATCATTGGTCATTAGGACTGAGAAACAGTACTGGGATGCCAAGTGCTTTTATCTCCTCAGAATAGCTGAGTGTGACCTTTCAGGAAGCCTGGGCTATGTCCCAAATGGAACCCTATTTTTATATAGTGCACACTTTTTAATATTTTTCTTATATATTTTTTTTACCAGAGCCTGAACCCTGATCAAAAATAGTGTACTATATATATATATATATATAGGGAATAGGGGATGGCCTTTTGGGACGCACACCCTGCTCTTTGGAGTCAGGGAGGGAGAGGCTGGGCTGCCGTGGCCTAGCGTCTGCTCAGCAGTTGTTAAAGCATCGATCCTGGGCTCGACTCAATCAACCATCAGCCTGCAGGACATTTCTTATACCAGATCCCATTATTTTTAAATCTATGATGGGAAGTGAACAAGTGCACACTTTGGGAGAAAGGACTCCCTGGATTAAATAAAGGTTCAACAAAACCTCCCTTCACGTAATACCATGACCTCAAAGTATGCTCTCCACCTATTCCCTCTGTCCCTGTCTCAAAGTTCTCCAACTCCTCTCCACTCAGTTGTGTTGTGAAAATGTAGGGTGGTATACAGAAGATAGCCCTATTTGGTAAAAGACCAAGTCCATATTATGGCAGGAACAGCTCAAATAAGCAAAGAGAAATGACAGTCCATCATTACTTTAAGACATGAAGGTCAGTCAATCCAGAAAATGTAAAGAACTTTGAAAGTTTCTTCAAGTGTAATCGCAAAAACAATCAAGCACTATGATGAAACTGGTCATGAGGGCCACAGGAAAGGAAGACTGCTGCAGAGCTTAAGTTCATTAGAGTTACAAGCCTCAGAAATTGCAGCACAGATAAATGCTTCAGAGTTCAAGTAACAGACACATCTCAACATCAACTGTTCAGCCTTCATGGTCGAATTGCTGCAAAGAACACTACCGAAGGACACCAATAATAAGAAGAGACTTGCTTTGGCTAAGAAACCCGAGCAATAGATATTAGACCAGTCAAAATCTGTCCTTTGGTCTGATGAGTCAAAATCTGCGATTTTTGGTTCCAACTGCCATGTCTTTGTGAGACGTAGAGAATGTGAACGGATGATCTCTGCATGTGTGGTTTCCACCGTGAAGCATGGAGGTAGGCTTTCAGGTGCTTTCAGAAGCAGTACTGTGTGATGGTGCTCTGCTGGTGACACGGTCTGTGATTTATTTAGAATTCAATGCACACTTAACCAGCATTGCTACCACAGCCTTCTTCAGTGATACACCATCCCATCTGGTTAGTACTTAGTGGGACTATCATTTGTTTTTCAACAGGACAATGACCCAACATACCTCCAGGCTGTGTAAGGGCTATTTGACCAAGAAGGAGAGTGATGGAGTGTTGCATCAAATGACCTGTCCTCCACAATCACCCGACCTTAACCCAATTTAGATGGTTTGGGATCAGTTGGACTGCAGAGTGAAGTAAATGCAGCCAACAAGTGCTCAGCATATGTGGGAACTCCCTCAAGACTGTTGGAAAAGCATTCCAGGTGAAGCTGGTTGAGAGAATGCCACGAGTGTGCAAAGCTGTCATCAAGGCAAAGGGTGGCTACTTCGATGAATATAAAATATATTTTGATTTGTTTTTCACTTTTTTGGTTTCTACATGATTCCATATGTGTTATTTCATAGTTTTGAAGTCTTCAATATTATTTAACAATGGAGAAAAAAATAACAATAAAGAAAAACCCTTGAATGAGTAGGTGGTGTGTCCAAACATTTGACTGGTACTGTACTTTTTGTATTTAGCCAAAAACGGATTGAGCCTTTCGCTTCTCTATTAGGGGGTCATACATTGATGGACCACAGAGACTCCAGATGGGCTATCTGTAATTTGTGTGACATGTCATACATGTCAAAAGTTTAAATTAGTGCATTTTTTATGTGTTAATTCATCTTTGTCCGGGCCAATGGGTCCAGACCCTTCATCTCATCTTTTCAACTGCTCATGTTCTTTACTTGGTCGGCTGTAACTGAACCTTGTCAACCACATACTTTGTGTGGCTGTGACCCCCTTCAGTGATGTGCCTTGGGGGTTATTAATACTAAAGGGAGAGGGTCAGAGGGGCTGGGGACTAGGGGTGTGGTGGGTGTCCCAGGGAAAGTGAAGACTAGGGGTGGGGTGTGTGTGTGTGTGTGTGTGTGTGTGTGTGTGTGTGTCAGGAGGAGTGAGGATCAGAGGAGTGTGTGTATGTGTGTGTGAGGACTACGGGTACGTTGTTTGAATGTATCCCTGGGGTAGTGGGGACCAGGGCTATGGAGGTGTACATTACAGAGCCCAAGGAATGCCAAGAACACGTGGTGGGCAATCAGACAGCTCTTTGGGAACGTTTTGTATCTTCTCTAAACTGACTGCATGAGACGACAGGCCTTGGTGCTGTCCTTACTTTTTCCATGCACCCATGTCAACATACACACGCACGTGGAGGAACATAAATATGCAATTACACACACCAGCCTGGTTCATGCATCATGGGCCTGGTATGAACATGGAAATAAATTACCTGTGACTCAAACCGGCCATTTCCTTTTAACCATAAATCTAATCCCAGTCCAGGACAGAGTCACATTTGCCGACCACCACGGACGGACAAGCTCACTGTCTCAGCTTGTCTCATTACACTACGATCAGAGCAGGCTGCAAACAATGATCAGTTAGGGGGACATCAGATTTAACATTTTCATGCTATATTTATAATTATATAAAATATATGCAACACATTTTCCACTAAACCAATAAGTAGCGTTATGCATACCTACATACAGATGTCGGACTTTGAGAGTTTATCATCATAGTTTGCGTTTTCAATACCACAATCATGTATGTCAATCTTGACAAACAGAAAATACATCTCTCCCTACTCAGTATCGAAGGCTTGGTCTAACAATCTCCTAATGCCATTAAACGTCTGAGTTTTGTAACAGATGTCTATTTCCATTAATCAAATGGCTGTTTGGATGCTGGAATTACATTGGAGTGGATGAACATGCACAGGTAGCCTAAAGCAGACTTTTGAAGTAGTCTAATCAGAATAAAACATTGTGACAAGTTGTGTTTATGCCACACATTAAAAGGCAATCCATTTTAAAAGTTAAATGACAAATATTTAGGAACATAGGCCTATGTGATGACTTAGGAGAATGATGATGGGCAACAGACAGTGCATCAGTATCAGAAGTAAAAATACAGTCAGACTCATGCAACTGTGCCTTTCTATATTATGTTGAGTGGACACATAACTGATCCAAATGGAATGAAACGTTTAAGCCATTATTCAAATGATATTTTCGCTGCAGTTTACAGGCCAGAGTAGAATTGTACTCAATTGAAAACAATAATGCAATTATTCATTGGATTGTGCTGGGCGGCAGGTAGCCTAGTGGTTAGCCTAGTGTTGGTTTAGGGCATTGGGCCAGTAAACAAAAGGTTGCTGGATCGACTCCCCGAGCTGACAAGGTAAAACTCTGTTGTTCTGCCCCTGAGCAAGGCAGTTAACCCACTGTTCCCTGGGTGCTGTGGATGTTGATTAAGGCAGCCCCCTGCACCTCTCTGATTGAGAGAGGTTGTGTTAAATGCGGAAGACACATTTCAGTTGAATGCATTCAATTGTACAACTGACTAGGTATCCCCCTTATAGGCTAGTCTACAGTATGTATGACAATTGTAGTGTCCCTAAGCAAGATCAATAGGGGAGCTTTTTGGGCTGTGTGTTGTTTCATGTGCAATGACACAGCTGGACTATCAGCTACTGTACTCCTCTATCTTGTGGATTTATATAGAAAATTGGTAAATATTTGAATGATTTTATGAGTGGTATGATCGCTAGTTAATTTATTGTAAATCTGGACAAATGATCCAAATACCATATTGCAGGGTTTCCATTAGGAAAATGTGGAGTAGGAACAGCAGCATTTTAATTTATAACATACAGTGCTCAGAATGACAGAAATCACATTTATATTATGGTAATACAGCTCAACAGAACATGCAAATCGGGGATGCAACGGCATGCATCCTTTTTACCGAACTCCAATGCGCATTTGAAGATGTTAGAATAACTGTTCACATGTACTTCCTCAGCAAGACGAGTAGTGAACAACAAAATCACTTGTCAAACTCATTCCACAGAGGGCCAAGTGTCTGCGGGTTTTCACTCCACCCTTGTACTTGATTGATGAATTAAGGTAACTAATTAGTAAGGAACTCCCCTCACCTGATTGTCTAGGTCTTAATTGAAAGTAAAACCCCAAAACCCGCAGACACTCGGCCCTTCTTGGAATGAGTTTGACACCCCTGGTCTATCAATCTGCTATTCCCCATGGTAGGAAAGTTTACCTATTTTAGTGGTCAGCTTGTCATTCTGTGCAAAAATGACAATTCATACAACCAGTAGGCCTAGGCTACATATATTGTTTTTTAAAGCAATGAGGGCTATGAAAAAGATCAGAACGTTTAGCTTAAAATGTTGGTGAGCTATTATGTATTCACATAAGCGCAGCAATGCACACAAGGCAGTAACTTACGCTAACCCCATTCCGTACAAATGTGCGCAACCTTGACATTCAAATGAGGCTGCAAAGAAAACTAATAGGACTGTAGCAACTGTGTTGACATCAAAATTTGGGGTGTGAACTGTGTTTCTATTCAAGCGTTGATTGACATGATAATGGCTCTATAGTATTGGAGAAAAGTTGAAGTATTGGAGAAAAAAACGGACCCCTCTGACGCTGTACAATACATCGTAACGTGTTATGGCGTAACGTACAGCACGCATAAAGCAACTAATTCTGTCTTACAGCCACTCTCCACCAGGTGCAGCACTTCTCTCACCGTTTAAAAACAAGAAAGGGACAGGGTAAGGGGGGATACCTATTCATTTTTTGTGTCATCACTGCAAGCTATCATGACTCTCAAATGCAGCTGTTTACTTCTGAAGATCACTTTAGCACCGCCCTAAAAACCCGATTCAAATTCGACACAAACCTTAAAATAGGTATGTAATGACATTATATAAACTTTTTATGGTGTTTTATTTACATTTTAGAGGCGATAAGGTGATAAATTGGACAGATTGAATGAAAAAAGCAATTTCCCCACATGACATCTCTCCTTCTCACAATCACGCAATAGGTTTCGATTCCCCACCTGCCATTTTTAAAAAGACCTGATGGAGCTCACTGCCTTCTTGAATAATGCAGAGACGGGCAGCATGAAGGTCTCGTCATTGATTTTGTTGGAAAGGGGAGAAATTGTGCTTTACAATGGTATTGATATTACAGTTGATCTGGAAGTATTACATTTTTTGGCCTGTAAAATAAGGTAAATTGTACGGACCAGCGTGATATACAAAAGTGAGTTAGTTTACGTTAGGCTATTTATTTATTTATTTTATTTCACCTTTATTTAACCAGGTAGGCAAGTTGAGAACAAGTTCTCATTTACAATTGCGACCTGGCCAAGATAAAGCAAAGCAGTTCGACAGATACAACGACACAGAGTTACTTACACATGGAGTAAAACAAACATACAGTCAATAATACAGTATAAACAAGTCTATATACGATGTGAGCAAATGAGGTGAGAAGGGAGGTGAAGGCAAAAAAGGCCATGGTGGCAAAGTAAATACAATATAGCAAGTAAAACACTGGAATGGTAGATTTGCAATGGAAGAATGTGCAAAGTAGAAATAAAAATAATGGGGTGCAAAGGAGCAAAATAAATAAATAAATAAAATACAGTAGGGAAAGAGGTAGTTGTTTGGGCTAAATTATAGGTGGGCTATGTACAGGTGCAGTAATCTGTGAGCTGCTCTGACAGTTGGTGCTTAAAGCTAGTGAGGGAGATAAGTGTTTCCAGTTTCAGAGATTTTTGTAGTTCGTTCCAGTCATTGGCAGCAGAGAACTGGAAGGAGAGGCGGCCAAAGAAAGAATTGGTTTTGGGGGTGACTAGAGAGATATACCAGGCTATGAGCGAATGCTCATTCCATAATGCAATTAGCGGGAAAACACCATTGTCAAAAGCTCACCTAACAGCAAGCATTTTCACGAGACATAGATGAAAATATAAAATTGACATTTTGAAAGAGGGGAGATCTAAAGATGCAACAACTAAGATGGGTTGCTAATATGACTAGGATTGTGCCTTTTGGCTACTGGACAATGAAAAAAAGCTGGATATTTGAAAACCAATAGAACATGAGTGGAATACACTACTGGTTTCAATGGCATATGGAAGTCTTAATAAAATTATTGCCTCCACGTTTGGTTGTATTTTGGCTAGCCTACTTTGAACCAGGGTAAACATGCCTCATAATATGTAGTAAAACATGAATGTTTCAAACAATTACACTGAACAAAAATATAAATGCAACTTGTAAAGTGTTTGTCCCGTGTTTAATGAGCTGGAGAAAAAAAAATCGAATAAATAAATACAATTATTAAAAAAAAAAAAATTATAATTGCTGAAATGTTCCGAATGCACAAAAAGCTAATTCTCAAAAATGTTGTGCATTTATTTACATCCCTGTTAGAGAGCATTTCTCCTTTGCCAAGATAATCCATCCACCTGACAAGTGTGACATATCAAGAAGCTGTTAACGCAGCCTGATTATTACACAGGTGCACCTTGTGCTGGGGACAATAAAAGGCCACTTTAAAATGTGCAGTTTTGTTTATACAACACAATGCCACAGATGTCTCAAGTGTTAAGTCGGCGTGCAATAGGCAAGCTGACTGCAGGAATATCCACCATAGCTGTTGCCAGATAATTTAATGTTAATTTCCCTACCATAAGTTTTAGAGCATTTGGCATTAAGTCCAACCTGCCTCACAACCGCAGGCCATGTGAAACCCTTTTGTGGGGAAAAACTCATTCTGACTGGCTGGGCCTGGCTGCCAAGTGGGTGGGCCTATACCAAGTGGGTGGGCCATCCCTGCCCAGTCATGTTAAATCCATAGATGGAGGGCCTAATGAATTTATTTCAATTGACTGACTTACTTATATGAACTGTAACTCAGTAAAATCTTGAAATTGTTGCATGTTGCATTTATATTTTGGTTCAGTATAAGTTTATGTTTTCAAAATGCATACTGCCTCCAGCCAATTACAAAGTGGTGTGTGATGTGTTGTAGCCTGCCTACCATTATATGCACTTGAATGGTGAATGGGAAGTGCGCTTCAATTACCAGTTGAGAAATAAAAATAGCTATTTTTAATTGTGGCTATCAAAACAGTTAACACGTGATTTCATTTAGAATTGTTACGCAATGATTGGGCTTACAAAAGCATGTTTCAGTCCAACAGCAAGCTCTACCAGCAGCTCTCGCACTCTGACAGATTTTCTGCTTAAACTAGGCTCATATCTGTAAGCTGTGTGCGTGCATGTGATAAATAAGAATCATAGAGACTAACGAAAATACTAGGGGTGTGCCGATATGGCAATACTCTTATTCGTAATCATATCAGTAAATTGACAGTCAATAGTCGGATCGGAAGATACTTGTACTCTGAAAAAACGTAAATGTATTAATATGCCTTAATAACCTCTACAGGATTGGTGTCCCGTATCCCAAAAATAAGAGCTAAAAGTAACAAGTAATTAAAGAGCAGCAGTAAAACAACAATAGCGAGACTATATACAGGGGTACCAGTACAGAGTCAATGTGCGGGGGCTCCGGTTAGTTGAGGTAGTATGTACGTAGAGCTATTGAAGTGACTATGCATAGATGACAACAACAGAGAGTAGCAGCGTAGTAAAGAGGGGGAAGGGGGCAATGCAAATAGTCTGGGTAGCCATTTGATTAGATGTTCAGGAGTCTTACGGCTTGGGGGTAGACGCTGTTTAGAAGCCACTTGGACCTACAGTGAGGAAAAAAGTATTCCTCCTCCTCCAAACACGGTGAGTTGAGCAGAGAGAACAGTCTATGACTAAGGTGGATGGAGTCTTTGACAATTTTTAAGGCCTTCCTCTGACACCGCCTGGTAAAAGAGGTCCTGGATGGCAGGAAGCTTGGCCCCAGTGATGTACCTTCTGTAGTGCCTTGCGGTCAGAGGCCGAGCAGTTGCCATACCAGGCAGTGATGCAACCTATCAGTATGCTCTCGATGGTGCAGCTGTAGAACTTTGTGTTGTTACCTATCCTTACCACCTGGGGGCGGCAGGAAGTCCAGGAGTCAGTTGCAGAGGGAGATGTTTAGCCCCAGGGTCCTTATCTTATTGATGAGCTTTGAGGGCACTATGGTGTTGAATGCTGAGCTGTGGTCAATGAATAGCTTTCTCACATAGGTGTTCCTTTTGTCCAGGTGGGAAAGGGCAGTGTGGAGTGCAATAGAGATTGCATCATCTGTGGATCTGTGGGGGCGGTATGCAAATTGTAGTGTGTCTAGGGTTTCTGGTATAATGGTGTTGATGTGACCCATGACCAGCCTTTCAAAGAACTTCATGGCTACAGACGTGAGTGCTACGGGTCAGTAGTAATTTAGGCAGGTTACCTTAATGTTTTTGGGCACAGGCACTGTAGTGGTCTGCTTAAAAGATGTTGGTATTACAGACTCGGACAGGGAGAGGTTGAAAATGTCAGTGAAGACACTTGCCAGTTGGTCAGCGCATGCTTACAGTACACGTCTTGGTAATCTGTCTAGCCCTGCAGCCTTGTGAATGTTGATCTGTTTAAAGGTCTTACTCACATCGGCTGCGGAGAACGTGATCACACAGTCTTCCAGAACAGCTTGTGCTCTCATGCATGTTTCAGTGTTATTTGCCTCGAAGCGAGCATAGAAGTAGTTTAGCTCGACTGTTAGGCACGTGTCACTGGGTAGCGCTCGGCTGTGCTTCCCTTTGTAGTCTGTAATGGTTTGCAAGCCCTGCCACATTCGACGAGCGTCAGAGCCGGTGTAGTATGATTAGTCATGGTTCGTCGGTGGGCATATCGGGATTTCTTTTAAGTTTCTAGGTTAGAGTCCCACTCCTTGAAAGCGGCAGCTCTAGCCTTTACCTCAGTGCGGATGCTGCCTGTAATCCATGGCTTCTGGTTGGGGTATGTACGTGCGATCACTGTGGGGACGACGTCATCGATGCACTTATTGATGAAGCCAATGACTGATGTGGTGTACTCATCAATGCCATAGGAAGAATCCCGGAACATATTCCAGTCTGTGCTAGCAAAACAGTCCTGTTGCTTAGCATCTGCTTCATCTGACCACTTTTTTTATTGATCTAGTCACTGGTGCATCCTGCTTTAATTTTTTCTTGTAAGCAGGAATCAGGAGGATAGAATTATGGTCAGATTTGCCAAATGGAGGGCGAGGGAGAGCTTTGTATCCATCTCTGTGTGTGGAGTATAGGTGGTCCAGAGTTTTTTTTCTCCTCTGGTTGCACATTTAACATGCTGATAGAAATTTGGTAAAAATGGATTTAAGTTTACCTACATTGAAGTCCCCGGCCACTAGGAGCACCGTCTCTGGGTGAGCGTCATCTTGTTTGCTTATGGCGGAATACAGCTCATTCAATGCTGTATTAGTGCCAGCCTATGACTGTGGTGGTATTATCCAGCTACGAAAAATACAGATGAAAACTCAGAGTTTATCATTAGATACTCTACCTCAGGCGAGCAATAGCTCGAGACTTCCTTAGATATAGTGCACCAGCTGTTATTTACAAAAATACATAGCCGCCACCCCTTGTCTTACCAGATGCCGCTATTCTATCCTGCCGATACAGCGTATAACCAGCCAGCTGTATGTTGATAGTGTCATCGTTCAGCCACACCTCCGTGAAGCATAAGATGTTACAGTTTTTATTGTCCCGTTGGTAGTTTAATCATCTGCGTAGCTCGTCAATTTTTTTATCCGAAGATTGCACGTTTGCTAGCAGAAGGGAGGGAAGTGGGGGTTTATTCAATCGCCTACGAATTCTCAGAAGGCAGCCCGCCCTTTGGCCCCTTTTTCTCCGCCTCATCTTCACGCAAATCGCGGGGATCTGGGCCTATTCCTGAGAAAGCAGTATATCCTTCGCATCGGGCTCATCAGTCGCGAAAGGAAAAAAAGGATTCTGCTAGTCTGTGGTGAGTAATCTCAGTCCTGATGTCTTGAAGTTATTTTCAGTCATAAGTGACGGTAGCAGCAACATTAGGTACAAAATAAGTAAAACCATAAGCTACAAACAATGCAAATAAACAAACCAAAAAACACAATAGGTTGGGGACACGTAAAACGTGCCTTCCTCTCTGGCTCCAACTTTAAACTGGCTGAAAAAACAAATATGCATGTTTTCCTTGTATTATCTTTTACCAGATCTAATGTGTTATATTCCCCTACATTCATTTCACATTTCCTCAACCTTCAACATGTTTCCTTTCAATTGTTATCAAAAATATGCATATCCTTGCTTCAGGTCCTGAGCTACAGGCAGTTAGATGTTATTTTAGGCGAAAATTAGAGAGAAAAAAAAATAGTCCGATGTTGGCAAAATACCTCCCTGCACATTCTCAGTGCAAAATAGCTACAGATTTGAAACAGTGCTAGGAGGGGTGTGTGTGTGTTTCCCTCGCCATGTTATTTATCATAGTAGCAGGCAGTAGCAATCTAAATGATCAGACCAAAAAAATGCAAGGAAATTATGAAGCGAGTGGATTGAGAAATACAGCTTCCCTCTATCCAATCAGAGCAGCAGGATCAACGTACAGCCTGCCCTCTTCTTTAAAGACAGCCAGTTGAGTTATATAGACAACGTAGAACCTCGCACATGAGAAATATGCGTGCTGGCACCTGAATGTATTTTTCTTCTCGATCACAGATAATAAAAAATGAAATGAGGATCCAGAAAATTGCCCACATCCATTACAATACTCATTTTGTCCTACTACTCGGCAAACCCCTAGAAAATAGACACGTGCCATTTTAATTCCACTAAATTATGCAAACTACTCACAGACCGCTAAGCATGACCAGTCAAATGTATTTACATCAATTAATATTTGATCAATGAATAAGTTAAAAATGATTATTCTGCCATTCATTTGTTTTCTTCTCCCAGACAATTGACCTGCAACAATTTTATTTATTGGTTTTTCATTTTTTGACGGCCAAATGCCGGCTATGACCGGCTAACGGAAACCCTGCATTATTGTCACTATGGATAGAGGGCAGGATATACAATTGACTGGTAGACTATATTGACCTGTGTTATAATACGTGTGCAGAAGCATAGTGCATAAGGGAAGTACCAAAACACCTTAATTAGGGGAGGCGATTGTAAGTAGATAAGGACATTAGGCCTATATAGTAAAACCTGCTAAATTGTGAATGTATATCAGGGAAAAAACACATTAACCTTCCCTATGCGCAATAAAAAAAAACACAAACCTCCCTAAAGCAAACAATAAAATAAAGTTAGACAACCCTCCCCTATTTTGGATCAGTACATTTTTAAATGTCCCTTAAACATAAATAAATAAAATAAGTGTTTGGCGAATACATTTAAAAATGTAATCCATAAGCCTACTAATACATCAATGACTTAGTAAAATACGTGCACATATAAATGTTATTTCATCCTAATAATAATAAATGTTCTTTAATTTGCTGTATAGAATCTAATTATCAATATAATAAAACTAGGCCTATGATATTTCCTTGAATAGGCCTAGCCTACTCAAACATCATAATTGGCTTAACAAGGGCTGTGTAGATTCATTCATTTTTAGCGCAAGGAGATTTTTAGGATTCATTTTCAAGTTTTTTAGAGTTCTGCACCACTCTGTTTCGCAGCACAATAAATACAGTGGGGCAAAAAAGTATTTAGTCAGCCACCAATTGTGCATGTTCTCTCACTTAAAAAGATGAGAGAGGCCTGTAATTTTCATCATAGGCACACTTCAACTATGACAGACAAAATGGGAAAGAAAAATCCAGAAAATCACATTATAGGATTTTTAATCAATTTATTTGCAAATTATGGTGGAAAATAAGTATTTGGTCAATAACAAAAGTTTATCTCAATACTTTATATACCCTTTGTTGTCAATGACAGAGGTCAAACGTTTTCTGTAAGTCTTCACACACTGTTGCTGGTATTTTGGCCCATTCCTCCATACAGATCTCCTCTAGAGCAATGATGTTTTGGGGCTGTTGCTGGGCAACACGGACTTTCAACTCCCTCCAAAGATTTTCTATGGGGTTGAGATGTGGAGACTGGCTAGGCCACTCCAGGACCTTGAAATGCTTCTTATGAAGCCACTCCTTCTTTGCCCGGGCGGTGTGTTTGGGATCATTGTCATGCTGAAAGACCCAGCCACGTTTCATCTTCAATGCCCTTGCTGATGGAAGGAGGTTATCACTCAAAATCTCACGATACATGGCCACATTCATTCTTTCCATTACACGGATCAGTCGTCCTGGTCCCTTTGCAGAAAAACAGCCCCAAAGCATGATGTTCCACAGTAGGTATGGTGTTCTTTGGATGCAACTCAGCATTCTTTGTCCTCCAAACATGACGAGTTGAGTTTTTACCAAAAAGTTATATTTTGCTTTCATCTGACCATATGGCATTCTCCCAATCTTCTTCTGGATCATCCAGAAGTTCAGACGGGCCTGGACATGTACTGGCTTAAGCAGGGGGACACGTCTGGCACTACTGCAGGATTTGAGTCCCTGGCGGCATAGTGTGTTACTGATGGTAGGCTAGGTCCCCCCGTGTGGTTCTGGGATTTGTGCTCACCGTTCTTGTGATCATTTTGACCCCACAGGGTGAGATCTTGCATGGAGCCCCAGATCAAGGGAGATTATCAGTGGTCTTGTATGTCTTCCATTTCCTAATAATTGCTCCCACAGTTGATTTCTTCAAACCAAGCTGCTTACCTATTGCAGATGTATTCCACATTTTGTTGTGTTACAGCCTGAATTCAAAATAAATTACTCACCCATCTACACAAAACAAAAAAGTAAAATCATGTTTTTTGAAAATGTTGCCAATTTACTGAAAATTAAATACAGAAGTATTTTGCAGCAATTACAGCTCTAAGAGCTTTGCACATCTGGATTGTACAATATTTGCACATTATTATTTTGTCATTCTTAAAGCTCTGTCAAGTTGTTTGTTGATCACTGCTAGACAGCCATTTTCAAGACTTGCCATAGATTTTCATGCCGATTTAAGTCAAAACTGTAACTAGGCCACTCAGGAACATTCAATGTCGTTTTGTTAAGCAAATCCAGTGTATGTTTGACCTTGTGTTTTAGGTTATTGTTCTGCTGAAAGGTAAATTAATCTCCCAGTATCTGTTGGAAAGCAGACTGAACTCCAGGTTCTCCTCTAAGATTTTGCCTGTGCTAAGCTCTATTCCATTTATTTTAATTTAAAAACTCCATAGTCCTTGCCGATGACAACCATAGCCATAAAATGATGCAGCCACCACCATGCTTAAAAATCTATACAGTGGTACCCAGTGATGCGTTGTGTTGGATTTGCCCCAAAAATAACACTTTGTATTCAGGACATCATTTTCAGTTCTTTGCCACGTTTTCTGCAGTTTTACTTTAGTGCCTTACTGCAAACAAGACACATGTTTTGGAATATTTGTAGTCTGTGCAGGCTTCCTCCTTTTCACTGTGTCATTTAGGTTATTATTGTGGAGTAATAACTACAATGTTGTTGATCCATCCTCAGTTTTTTCCCATCACAGCCATTAAACTCTAACTGTTTTAAAGTCACAATTGGCCTCATGGTGAAATCCCTGAGCGGTTTTCTTTCTCTCCGACAACTGAGTTAGGAAGGACTCCTGTATCTTTGTAGTAACTGGGTGTATTGATACACTATCCAAAGTGTAATTAACAACTTCACCATGCTTAAAGAGATATTCAATGTCTGCTGTTTCTGTTGTTTTCGCCATCTACCAATAGGTGCCATTCTTTGCGAGGCATTGGAAAACCTCTCATGTTAAACACTATTATTGCAGAAAGAGTGAGTCCATGCAACTTATTATCTGACTAGTTACGCACATTTTTACTCCTTAACTCATTTAGGCTTGCCATAACAAAGGGGTTGAATACTTACTGACTCAAGACATTTCTTATTAATTTGTAAACATCTCTAAAATCATAATTCCACTTTGACATTATGGGGTATTATGTGTAAGCCAGTGACAAAGAAAAATCTAAATTTAAGTAATTTTAAATTCAAGCTAACACAACAAAATGTGAAAAAAGTCAAACGTATGAATCATTTCTGAAGGCACTGTATGAGATAGTTAGGCCTAGTGATATTGTCAACCATCATCAGCTGATCCAGGAAATATTTTTCTAACAAACAAATGCTGTGATAGGCCTATAGCACACCATGCAAAAACAGCCAGCGCGGGAAAACGATGGAAGAATGTCAAGAATATTGTCAAGAATATTTTAATGTCTCATTCGTTGCGCCAGTAAAGACAGTTCTGATCCATGTTGTATCCAATCCAATACATTAATGTTGATTATATGCCAATGTCTGCTTGATTTACAGCAGGGTCTAGAAGATTTAACATAGAAAGTATCAAGGTAATGAATTAATGTTTCATATGTTTCTGTGCCTTGGACTGGACACTGATTCTAGGCTACTGTGTGTACATTTTTGGATCATTGGATCAAGCGTACATTTTAGTTAACTGTAATTTTGTTAGTTACGTTCCAATATTTCCTCCATTTTGTGCCAATATCAGTTATTTTTAAGTCTTGGTTCCACTAGTATATTTTTTTCTAAGAGAACGTCAGTTGGATAGGGTCTCTAAGGTTTTCAAAAGCTTATCTATCATATGAATGAATATCCTTTTCTGACTCAAATAGGATTGGACATTTTTGGGACATTCGAGCAATCTAAATTTCGTGATATAAAACTTTTAAATTGCATGTATTTTAAAAATATCTACATTGGTCAATCTAAAATTGCTTTTACATGCTATCATGGAAATAAATGTATTTCTTATGACCAAGTCATTTACAGTTTCTATACCTTTAGTTTTCTATGTGTACCAATTTATCGGTGAATTCTGAATAGCTATTCAAGGACTGTTCCATAGGATTGTGTTTTGGGGGAGTGATAGATACAATCACATTATTAAACATCAATGTGATTGTAATCCTTACTTGGACTAACTCATTCTTAGCTATTTTGTATAACTGAGTTGTGTTATTGTTTCTTTTCTTCCCAGTCAAATCCTGTCCTGCCCTCAGGGAAGAGTTGAGCTGTTCTCTAACACTATCCATCCATGATGAGCCTGTCCTGCACTGATGTGAATTTAAGCCTCTGAACACATCAACTCATGCCTCATTCAATTACTGCTGTGATCCCTTCCCAACACTGTAAGTAGCCCTCTTATTCCCATTCCCATAACATTTTACTATGTTTTTATTAAATGTTTTAGGTTCAAATCATTTGTATCTGATGATTTTTGTTGTATTTTTTTGTTGTCTCCATGTGGTTCACACCTATATCATCAGTCTCTCATCCTCCTACATTTATTAACTTCTTATGGCTGGGGGCAGTATTGAGTAGCTTGGATGCATAAGGTGCCCAGAGGTGCCCAGAGTAAACTGCCTGCTACTCAGTCCCAGTTGCTAATATATGCGTATTATTAGTAATATTTGGATAGAAAACACTTAGAAGTTTCTAAAAATGTTTGAATGATGTCTGTGAGTATAACAGAACTCATATGGCAGGCAAAAACCTGAGAAGAAATCCTACCAGGAAGTGGGAAATCTGAAGTTGGTCGTTTTTCAACTCATTCCCTATTGAAGATACAGTGGGATGTTGGTCATGTTGCACTTCCTAAGGCTTCCACTAGATGTCAACAGTCTTTAGAACCTTGTTTGATGCTTCTACTGTGAAGTGGGGGCGAATGAGAGGGGAATGAGTCAGAGGTCTGGCAGAATGCCTTGAGCTCGTGACGCTCGTTCACGTGAGAGCAAGCTCTGTTCCATTGCTTTTCTACAGACAAAGGAATTCTCCGGTTGGAACATTATTGAAGATTTATGTTAAAAACATCCTAAAGATTGATTCTATGCTTTGTTTGACATGTTTCTACGGACTGTAATGGAACTCATTTCATCTGCTCCTAGTGAACTCGCTTCGTGAATTTGGATTTGTTTACCAAACGTGCTAACAAAAGGAGCTATTTGGACATAAATGATGGACATTATTGAACAAAACAAACATGTATTGTGGAACTGGGATTCCTGGGAGTGCATTCTGATGAAGATCATCAAAGGTAAGTGAATATTTATAATGTTATTTCTGACTTCTGTTGACTGCACAATATGGCGTACATCTTTTTGGCTTGTTTGGGCTCTGAGCGCTGTACTCAGATTATTGCATGGTTTGCTTTTTCCGTAAAGCTTTTTATAAATCTGACACAGCGGTTACATTAAGGAGAAGTGTATCTAAAGTTCCATGTATAACACTTGTATTTTCATTAACATTTATGATGAGTACTTCTGTAAATTGATGTGGCTCTCTGCAAAATCACAGGCTGTTTTTGGAACTACTGAACATAACGCGCCAATGTATACTGAGATTTTTTTTATATAAATATGAACTTTATCGAACAAAACATACATGTACTGTGTAACATGAAGTCCTATGAGTGTCATCTGATGAAGATCATCAAAGGTTAGTGATTCATTCTCTCTCTATCTCTGATTTTTGTGACTAGTCTCTTTGGCTGGAAAAATGGCTGTTTTTCTGTGACTTGGCTCTGACCTAACATAATCATTTGTGGTGCTTTCGCCGTAAAGCCTATTTGAAATCGAACACTGTGACGGAATTGACAAGAAGTGTATCTTTAAAATAGTGTGAAATACTAGTATGTTTGAGGAATTTTAATTATGGGATTTCTGTTGTTTTGACTTTGGCGCCCTGCACTTTCACTGGCTGTTGTCATATCGATCCCGTTAGCGGGATCTCAGCCCTAAGAAGTTTTTAAATCACCGGCCTCCACTTGTGTAGATATAGCAGAGGAGACAAGGCAAGAAAATCACTAGACTATTAGAGATTAGGGCTGACCCCAATTAGTTGACTGGTTGAGTGTTTGGTCGTTAGGCTGTTGGTCGACCAAGATTGTTTTAGTCATGCAGTAACAAATATATTTGCTCCCAGATCCATTGTGGCCTAGACTAAAAGCCAATGTATGCTTAATACGATTTGTGTGGCACAATTGTGGAGCCTCCAGAGGTATGCAGAGGCCAAATCGAGCTCTGTTCCGGATCGTCATGCGCCTCCCAAATTTTGTAACAATGCGGAGGGCTCTATATAACTCTCAGCATTGACATGATTGGTTGACGGTAGATGGGGGCAGTACATTCTGTAGAAAACACAAACTCTTCCTTAACAACAGCTCTGCACTGCTCCACGAAGTGCAAGAAGTATGAACGACCTGACTTCTGCGAGAACCATATCGCCATAAATTGCTGCATGACCAATCCAGACGTAGGATTGACCATGCACTTCTCTCTCCAGAATGCGCTCGTTCCAACCAATTTGTGCACATATGTTTTTTCATAACTTCACTGTGTGAATTGTTTGCATTCGATTGTTTGTTTATATCAATTCTCCATTACATATAACACCAGTTGTACATTTACCATTAATTCCTATTTCTAATTTGGAATGTTTGATACTCTGTGTAAGGTAATTTCTGTTAATGCATTCTATATTATTATTATAATTGTAGGAGTAGAAACATTGTTTGCAGAGTGCCGAACCTATGCTACACTTGTGAGAAACACGTTTTGGTTTATTTCATTCCATTTACGAGTTTTGTCAATTTAGTCATCGTCTTTTGTTTAGCGCGTGCTCCAGTCAATGTTGAGTTAGGACGTGCACGCATAGGAAGTAGACCTATATGTTACCTGGCCTGAGCGTAAATGTAGGCATATAAATGTGCCCATTTGGGGATCTGAAAGTATTTATGATTGGCTTAACACACCACTACTAATGACCTGTTGAGCTTCTCAAAGTAATGTTTTCTTCACCTCAAACATCATTCAAACAAAGTCTGTTTTTACATCGATTGAGAATTAGAATAGTTCCTCAATGTATTTGAAAAATCTTTCCAGCACTCTCCTTTTCAAAAACCACAGCGTGAAAAGGGAACAATGTCCTGCTCTGATCCAGTGGAAACGCCATAAAATAAGCCTACCTTTAATTTGTATTTATTTATTTAACCTTTATTTAACTAGGTAGACTAGTTGAGAACAAGTTCTCATTTGCAACTGCGACCTGGCCAAGATAAAGCATAGCATTTCGACACATACAACAACACAGTGTTACACATGGAAGAAACAAAACATACAGTCAATAATACAGTAGAAAAAAATAAAACAAAAAGTCTATATACAGTGAGTGCAAATGAGGTAAGATGAGGGAGTTAAGGCAATAAATAGGCCATGTTGGCGAAGTAATTACAATATAGCAATTAAACACTGGAATGGTAGATGGGCAGAAGATGAATGTGCAAGTAGAGATACTGGGGTGCAAAGAGCAAGATAAATAAATAAATACAGTATGGGGATGAGGTAGATAGATGGGCTGTTTACAGATGGGCTATGTACAGGTGCAGAGATATGTGAGCTGCTCTGACAGCTGGTGCTTAAAGTTAGTGATTTTTGCAGTTCGTTTCAGTCATTGGCAGCAGAGAACTGGATGGAAAGGCAACCAAAGGAGGAATTGGCTTTGGGGGTGACCAGTGAGATAAACCTGCTGGACCGCGTGGTACGAGTGGGTGCTGCTATGGTGACCAGTGAGCTGAGATAAGGTGGGGCTTTACCTAGCAGAGACTTGTAGATAACCTGTAGCCAGTGGGTTTGGCGACGAGTATGAAGCAAGGGCCAATCAACGAGAGTGTACAGGTCGCAGTGGTGGGTAGTGTATGAGGCTTTGGTGACAAAACGGATGGTACTGTGATAGACTGCATCCAACTTGTTGAGTGTTGGAGGCTATTTTATAGATGACATCGCCGAAGTCGAGGATCGGTAGGATGGTCAGTTTTACGAGGGTATGTTTGGCAGCATGAGTGAAGGATGCTTTGTTGCGATATAGGAAGCCGATTCTAGAATTAATTTTGGATTGGAAATGCTTAATGCGACTCTGGAAGGAGAGTTTTCAGTCGAACCAGACACCTAGGTATTTGTAGTTTTTTAGTCCACGTATTCTAAGTCAGAGCCGTCCAGAGTAGTTATGCTGAACGGGCAGGCAGGTGCGGGCAGTGATCGATTGAATAGCATGCATTTAGTTTTACTTGCGTTTAAGAGCAGTTGGAGGCCACGGAAGGAGAGTTGTAATGGCATTGAAGCTCGTCTGGAGGTTAGTTAACACAGTGTCCAAAGAGGGGCCAGAATTATACAGAATGGTGTCATCTGCGTAGAGGTGGATCAGAGAATCACCAGCAGCAAGAGGGACATCATTGATGTATACAGAGAAGAGAGTCGGCCCAAGAATTTAACCCTGTGGCACCCCCATAGAGACTGCCAGAGTTCCGGACAGAGAAGTAGTTGGTAAACCAGGTGAGGCAATCATTTGAGGAACCAAGCCTGTCGAGTCTGCCAATAAGAATGTGGTGATTAACAGTCGAAAGCCTTGGCCAGGTCGATGAATACGGCTGCACAGTAATGTCTCTTATCAATGGCGGTTATGATGTCGTTTAGGACCTTGAGCGTGGCTGAGGTGCACCCATGACCAGCTCTGAAACCAGATTGCATAGCGGAGAAGGTACGATAGGATTTGAAATGGTCCGTAATCTGTTTGTTAACTTGGCTTTCAAAAACCTTAGAAAGACAGGGTAGGATAGATATAGGTCTGTAGCAGTTTGGGTCTAGAGTGTCACCCCCTTTGAAGAGGGGGATGACCGCAGCAACTTTCCAATCTTTGGGAATCTCAGACGATACGAAAGAGAGGTTGAACAAGCTAGTTATAGGGGTTGCAAGAATTTTGGCAGATAATTTTAGAAAGAGAGGGTCCAGATTTTCTAGCCAGGGTGATTTGGAGGGGTCCAAATTTTGCAGCTCTTTCAGAACATCAGCTATCTGGATTTGGGTGAAGGAGAAATGGTGGGGGCTTTGATGGGTTGGAGGGTGCCGGACAGTTGACCGGGGTAGGGGTAGCCAGGTGAAAAGCATGGCCAGCCATAGAGAAATGCTTATTGAAATTCTCAATTATAGTGGTTTTATCGGTGGTAACATTATTTCCTAGCCTCAGAGCAGTGGGCAGCTGGGAGGAGGTGCTCATGGACTTTACAGTGTCCCAGAACCTTTTTGAGTTTGTACTACAGGATGCAAATTTCTGTTTGAAAAAGCTAGCCTTAGCTTTCCTAACTGCCTGTGTATATTTGTTCCTAACTTCCCTGAAAAGTTGCATATCACGGGGGCTATTCGATGCTAATGCAGAACGCCACAGTATGTTTTTGTGCGGGTCATGGGCAGACATAGTCCTTGGTTCACTCCAGACCTATCTGTTCCTAGTTTTAAAAAAAATAGAATGGGGCATGCTTATTTAAGATGAAGTGTTTTAGGGAGTGGTTTAGGGAGTGTGAAAGTGATGAGGGGTGGTCGTTTGGTCGCAGATTACCTGATTACTTCTTGATTACTTCTTATCAGTGCTTGACTTGGACTGAAATAGGTTTAGGTACTCAATTGTGGGTTCTGGTACTGTTTATATTTATGTGCAGATGCTCCACTGTACTTGTGAGCTAATATTCTATAAGAGGAACAGGAGCAACCAGAATATTTTATACAATGTTGCAAGTTAGCTACCTTTGGTCTGACCCAAGATAATAGTTGATACCATTGTGATTTATAGGATATTTATTTTTATCAGGATATTTTCTACATTCAGGCTGCAATGTTTTCATTTGTTGGCTTTATCTAGGCTATTTTTACATAGTTGGCAATGGCAATAGAAGTTAGATGTTAGGTTTGTATCATTTTCATTTAGATATAATTTTTATTAACCACAAGACAATGATTTTGAGATGAATAAGTTATAAATTAAATGAAACTGCTAAATGAAAATGTGCATATGAAAACCATAACTGGCACTTAGATCGGTAGAAATTGTAAGATACATTGGCATTTCACATGAGAAAGGTTGCCGAATCCTCATGTAGCCTACTACCGGCAACTTCAGGAGCATAATGGCAGAATTTGTGAAAGCCAGCACGAGCAGGAGGAGAATAGTTGGGTCAGGTTATATATTTTTTCCTTCTGGATATCTAGAGGCAGTTGTCTTATTTCATCAAACCGTAAGCTCAATGCATACTGTTTATTTTATTAAAACACATATGGAAAAATACAAGAACAGATGACTTTCAGTCGACCAATATATATATTTTTTTCAGGGACAGCCCTAATTGAGATGTGGAAAGCCCATGTCTCCTCTAGTCTAGATCCCTCGCAAAACCTTAATTTAGACATGCAAAGAAGATCTCCCTCTAAGATGCCAATGATCACTGGGTGGGGGGGGGGGGGTATATAGTAAATGTGCTGTATATCCTCAGTCAAATTGTACCCAGAAAGTAATTTCAGTGATAGCGAGCTGGGCACAGTCAAGAAACTGTATGAATGTAGGAAAACTATAATTTCGACACAGTTTCGATTTTACTTGAGTCATTTTAAAGTATATTGAGTCCCTCCCAAAAAAAGGCCTATATCAGTCATGACAGCAGTCAAATTTAGTCACGGTAATTAGACTTCCCCAAGCTCTGATACTGTTGATGGTCTTTAGTAGCCTACCAAACTTGCTAACTGCCTGGTATTCAGGACTCTATTGTCCCTCTAATCACTCTGACATCATTGCAAATGTGATTGAAAATCTAATCAAACACTTCATGAGAGCCCATGAGCTCATGTTGCACAACATTTCTATAGGCTATGTAATTGCGTGAGAAAAATGAGTCAAAGTCCAGACCTGAATCCAATCGAGAATCTGTGGAAAGAACTGAAAACTGCTGTTCACAAATGCTCTCCATCCAACCTCACTGAGCTCGAGCTGTTTTGCAAGGAGGAATGGGAAAACATTTCAGTCTCTCGATGTGCAAAACTGATAGAGACATACCCCAAGCGACTTACAGCTGTAATCGCAGCAAAAGGTGGCGCTACAAAGTATTAACTTAAGGGGGCTGAATAATTTTGCACGCCCAATTTTTCAGTTTTTGATTTGTTAAAAAAGTTTGAAATATCCAATAAATGTCGTTCCACTTCATGATTGTGTTCCACTTGTTGTTGATTCTTCACAAAAAAAGACAGTTTTATATCTTTATGTTTGAAGCCTGAAATGTGGCAAAAGGTCGCAAAGTTCAAGGGGGCCGAATACTTTCGCAAGGCACTGTAGATGTTTCAAAACATGTGGCTTGTAGGCTATGCGTGGAAGCCAGGAGATGCTAAATGCGTTTGTTAATTACCATGAGACCGACAGTTATTTGCTTGACAATCACCAGCTGACAATTTTGTGACCGCCACAGCCTAGTAATGAGACACTACTGCTTTGAGTAGTCCAGACTGAATAATCTCTGATTGGTAAACCTTATGACGCTGATGTGTGTCAATTACAATAACACTACTGAAAGGGTAAATGGTCAAATACAGCTAGGCAATCATTCTAAGGTCGATGGTTTCATTCCAGGATGATGCCCTCATTCTCTCCCCTTGGCATCCACATCCCTAAGGACTTGGTGTGGACATGGTCCATACACACCCGCACAGTCGTGAAGAGGGCACGGCAGCGCCTCTTACCCCTCACGAGGCTGAAAATATCTGGCATGGGCCCTCGGATCGTCAAAAAATTACAGTTGCACCATCAAGAGCATCTTGACACTTTGCATCACCGCTTGGGTATAGGAAATGCACCGCCCTTGACTGCAAAGTTCTACAGAGGGTGGTGAGGACAGCCCAGTACATCACTAGGGCAGAGCTTCCTGCCATCCAGGACCACGAAATCAAATGTATTGGTCACATCCACATATTTATAAGATGTTATTGAGGGTGTGGCAAAATTTGCGTATCAGGCGGTGCCAAAGACTCCAGCCACCAAAGCCATAGACTGTTAATTCTGCTACTGTCTGGCAAACGGTACGGGAGCATCGGCTCTCGAACCAACAGACTCCGAGACAGCTTCTAAATCAAATAAAAATGTATTTTCACATACACATATTTAGCAGATGTTATTGCGGGTGTAGCGAAATACTTGCACCCCCAAGTCATAAGACTGCCAAATAGCCAGACTGCTAAATAGTAAATTAATGGTACCCGAACTATCTGCACTGACCCTATGCATACTCAATAGACGATATATACACAAACCAGATACACACACTTCACTCACTCACACACTGTACATTGACACTCCGCCACAAAACCTACACACATTCACATAACACAACACAATCACACGTTTAAACTAATTTGGTGCTGCTACACTGTTCTTTATTTCACATTTATTATTGTCTATCCTAATGTCTAGTCACTTTACCCTGCCTTCATGTACATATCTACCTCGAATACCTTGTAGCGCTGCACATTGATTTGGTACTGGTACCCCCTGTATATAGTGTTACAGCCTTATTCTAATATGTATTACATTGACGAGGGGAAAAAACTATCCACACACAATACCTCATAATGACAAAGCAAAAACAGGTTAAAAAAAAGCACATTTACATAAGTACTCAGACCCTTTACCCAGTTGAAGCACCTTTGGCAGCGATTACAGCCTCGAATCTTCTTGGGTATGACGCTACAAGCTTGGCACACATCTGTATTTAACCAAAAGCAAGCCAAACAGATTTATTTTCCATTCGGAGTGCGTTTTTTCTGAGTTCAGTTGTTTAAAAAGCACCGATGTCAGATTATATATATTTTTTACCTGCTAACGTTAGTATTCAGCTAACCACGGTTTGTGGTCATCAGCTATCCTTTAGCTCGAAAAGCTATTACCAGTTTTGTACAACGCGACTCAGACCAGAACATACCGGACCTATTTTTCTCTCCATATCCCCGGATTTCAACCGCAAGCTCTGGACATTTACACCTGGATCTCGCAGCTAACTAGCTGCTATCTGTGTGACTATTGGCTTACGTCGATCCCGGAGCAAACATAAATTATTCCGGAGGTAGCCAGCTGAAGAGTTCCATCAGCCACTCCTGGGCTACGATCACCTATCCGGACCCGTTTTACTGCCGATGCGGAGCGCCACCGGGACTTCACGACTGGACTACCGATGTTATCTGCCCGAGGGAGTTATCCAACTGGCCCCTCCGTCACAATGTTACCTGAACGCCCATCTGCGGCCCGCTAATCGTTAGCTGTCTTATCGGCTGCTTTCTGAATAGGTCTATCGGACAATTTTTCTTGGGTGACTAGAACTTTATCTATTTTGCCAATTGGATTGATCCCCTCTACCACCACTGTCCCATGCACCAGGAGACTGCTCAGAAAACTTGAGGAGAACATCAGCTGGGCCCGTATGAAGATTAAACCCTCCAAGTCACGCAGCATCTCGATTGTGAAGGGAGTACTCTCTGACCTGAAATTCTTCATCGGAGATGACCAAATTCCAACAGTGTATGAGCAGCCGGTAAAAAGCCTTGGAAGGTGGTATGATGCAAGCCTGAAGGACAAAGACCAGGTGCAACAGCTGTGCAAAGACATCAGTAGTAGCCTACAGTCCATCGACAACACCCAGCTACCTGGAAAGTTAAAGGCCTGGTGTCTGCAGTTTGGTCTCCTACCCCGGGTGTTGTGGCCCTTGGCACTGTATGAGGTTCCAATCTCAACAGTGGAGAAGATGGAAAGAGGAGTCACAGGCTACTTAAAGAATTGGCTCGGAGTTCCATGATGCCTTACCACCATAGGCCTCTATGGAGATGGTGTCCTCAAGCTGCCCCTCACCAGTCTAACAGAGGAATTCAAGTGTGCAAAAACCAGGCTCCAGATGACACTGAATGAATCTCGAGACCCAGTGGTGAGCAACAACGCGCCGACCTTGGCAACTGGGCGAAAATGGAGGCCAGGAAAAGCAGTCCAGGAGGCAACAGCAGCCCTCAGACATGCTGACATTGTGGGTCATGTTCAGCAAGGGAGAGGAGGCCTTGGGCTAACTAGCCGTGCTGCTTGGAGTAAGGCCACTGCACCCGAGCGGCGGAAGATGGTAGTGCAGGAAGTACGCCATCAGGAGGAGGCTGCAAGGTGGGCCAAGGCAGTCTCTCTTGCCAAACAGGGACAGTGGACTCGATGGGACAGTGTGGAGAAGAGGAAGATCAGCTGGAAGGATCTGTGGGCCATGGAAGCGAGGCGGTTGAGCTTTTCCATCAGAGCAACATATGACGTCCTTCCAACACCAGTTAATCTTCACCAATGGTATGGTGAAGACCCGGACTGTGCCCTCTGTTCCATGCCAGCCAACCTCAGGCACATTCTCACAGGGTGTAAAACAAGCCTCACCCAAGGACGCTACACTTGGCGTCAAAACCAAGTCCTTAAAAATGTTGCGTCCGCCCTGGAGGACAAGCGAGCTGCCACCAACTCCCTACCACCCACAGCAGCATCACACTCCTTACGGACAAACTTTGTCCGCGAAGGGGCTAAACCACCGAAGAGCGGCTCTACACCATTAGAGCGAGACCAGCTGTGCTTGGCCCGCGACTGGAAAATGCTAGCTGACATTGGCCTGCAACTTGTGTTTCCTCCGGAGATCGCAACCACCACCCTAAGACCTGACATGGTGCTCTGGTCCCGTTCGCTCAATAAGGTCTTCATCATTGAGCTCACAGTACCCTGGGAGGACTCAGTAGATGAGGCTTATGAACGAAAACATCTGCGCTATGCTGATCTAGCTGCCGAAGCACGGCATCATGGCTGGAACACAGAAGTCCGACCGGTCAACAATGCTTGACTCAGGGAGGAGGACGCCCCTGCCATGCATAGTCCCATGGGATGTTGGCTATCAACAACAAGGTAACTCCTATGACTAATTGGGAATGGGATGCAAGCGTAGGATTGATCACCCTGTCGCTGGCCGCCTTTGGGGAGGGTGTATAGTGTGAAAGGCCGAAACACCCTAGGAACCAAAGGTACACTACTGACGATGCGCTCCCCAAATTTCACCACGCTCACTGTTCATTAACTCTTGGAAGTGCTTGCACAAAGGATAGTAACATCTCATCCTGTGTTCTTGGAATCTGAATAGGTCTATTGGACAATTTTTCTTGGGTGACTAGAACTTTATCTATTTTGCCAATTGGATTGATCCCCTCTACCACACGGAACCCCACTAATCTACCGACAGAAACGCACAAGGTGGCTAGAAACAGACCTCCATCCTATGCTAGCTTGCTACCGATGGCCCGGCTAGCTGTCTGAATCACCGTGACCCCAACCAACCTCACTACTCACTGTAACCTTATGATCACTCGACTAAGCATACCTCTCCTTAATGTCAATATGCCTTGTCCATTGCTGTTCTGGTTAGTGTTTATTGGCTTATTTCACTGTAGAGCCTCTAGCCCTGCTCATTATACCTTATCCAACCTTTCAGTTCCACCACTCACACATGCAATGACATCACCTGGTTTCAATTATGTTTCTAGAGACAATATCTCTCTCATTGCCTAGGTTTACCTCCACTGTATTCACATCCTACCATACCATTGTCTGTACATTTTACCTTGAAGATATTTTATCGCCCCCAGAAACCTGCTCCTTTTACTCTCTGTTCCAGACGTCCTAGACAACCAATTCTCATAGCTTTTAGCTGTACCCTTATCCTACTCCTCCTCTCTTCCTCTGGTGATGTAGAGGTGAATCCAGGCCCTGCAGTGCCTAGCTCCACTTCTATTTCCCAGGCGCTCTCTTTTGATAACTTCTGTAACCGTTATAGACTTGGTTTAGTGACTGTTAACATTAGAAGCCTCCTCCCTAAGTTTGTTTTATTCACTGCTTTAGCACACTCTGCCAACCCGGATGTTCTAGCCGTGTCTGAATCCTGGCTTAGGAAGACCACCAAAAATTCTGAAATCTTCATCCCTAACTACAACATTTTCAGACAAGATAGAACAGCCAAAGGGGGCGGTGTTGCAATCTACTGCAAAGATAGCCTGCAGAGTTCTGTCCTACTATCCAGGTCTGTACTCAAACAATTTGAACTTCTACTTTTAAAAATCAACCTCTCTAAAATCAAGTCTCTCACTGTTGCCGCCTGCTATAGACCCCCCTCTGCCCCCAGCTGTGCTCTGGACACCATATGTGAACTGATTGCCCCCCATCTATCTTCAAAGCTCGTGCTGCAAGGCGACCTAAACTGGAACATGCTTAACACCCCAGCCATCCTACAATCTAAGCTTGATGCCCTCAATCTCACACAAATTATCAATGAACCTACCAGGTACCATCCCAAAGCCGTAAACACGGGCACGCTCATAGATATCATCCTGACCAACTTGCCCTCTAAATACACCTCTGATATTTTCAACCAAGATCTCAGCGATCACTGCCTCATTGCCTGCATCCATAATGGGTCAGCGGTCAAACGACCTCCGCTCATCACTGTCAAACGCTCCCTGAAACACTTCAGCAAGCAGGCCTTTCTAATCGACCTGGCCGGGGTATCCTGGAAGGATATTGATCTCATCCCGTCAGTAGAGGATGCCTGGTTATTACAAAAAAGCTTAAATACTTAAATAAGCATACCCCATTCAAGAAATGTAGAACCAGGAACAGATATAGACTGTGTATCTCTCCAGACCTGACTGCCCTTAACCAACACAAAAACATCCTATGGCGTTCTGCATTAGCATTGAACAGCCCTTGTGATATGCAACTATTCAACGAAGCTAGAAACCAATATATACAGGCAGTTAGAAAAGCCAAGGCTAGCTTTATCAAGCAGAAATTTGCTTCCTGCAACACAAACTCAAAAAAGTTCTGGGACACTGTAAAGTCCATGGAGAATAAGAACACCTCCTCCCAGCTGCCCACTGCACTGAGGATAGTAAACAATGTCACCACCGATAAATCCACTATAATTGAGAATTTCAAGAAGCATTTCTCTACGGCTGGCCATGCTTTCTACCTGGCTACCCCTACCCCGGTCAACAGCACTGCACACCCCACAGCAACTTGCCCAAGCCTTCCCTATTTCTTCTTCCCCCAAATCCAGTCAGCTGATGTTCTGAAAGAGCTGCAAAAATCTGAAAAATCTGGACCCCTGCAAATCAGCCGGGCAAGACAATCTGGACCCTCTCTTTCTACAATTATCTGCCGAAATGGTTGCAACCCCTATTTCTAGCCTGCTCTTTCGTTGTCGTCTGAGATTCCCAAAGATTGGAAAGCAGCTGCGGTCATCCCCCTCTTCAAAGGGGGGGACACTCTTGACCCAAACTGCTACAGACCTATATCTATCCTACACTGCCTTTCTAAGGTATTTGAAAGCCAAGTCAACAAACAGATTACCGACCATTTCGAATCCCGCTATGCAATCTGGTTTCAGAGTTGGTCATGGGTGCACCTTAGCCACGCTCAAGGTCCTGAACGATATCTTAACCGCCATCGATAAGAAACAATACTGTGCAGCAGTATTCATTGACCTGGCCAAGGCTTTCGACTGTCAATCACCACATCCTCATCGGCAGACTCGATAGCCTTGGTTTCTCAAATGATTGCCTCGCCTGGTTCACCAACTACTTCTCTGATAGAGTTCAGTGTGTCAAATCAGAGGGCCTGTTGTCCGGGCCTCTGGCAGTCTCTATGGGGGTGCCACAGGGTTCAATTATTGGACCGGCTCTCTTCTCTGTATTCATCAATGATGTCGCTCTTGCTGCTGGTGAGTCTCTGGTCCACCTCTACACAGACGACACCATTCTGTATGCTTCTGGCCCTTTTTTGGACACTGTTAACAATGCTCCAGACGAGTTTCAATGCCATACAACACTCCTTCCGTGGCCTCCAACTGCTATTAAATACAAGTAAAACTAAATGCATGCTCTTCAACCGATCGCTGCCTGCACCTGCCCGCCCGTCCAACATCACTACTCGGTTCTGACTTAGAATATGTGGACAACTACAAATACCTAGGTGTCTGGTTAGACTGTAAACTCTCCTTCCAGACTCGCATCAAACATCTCCAATCCAAAGTTAAATCTAGAATTGGCTTCCTATTTCGCAACAAAGCATCCTTCACACATGCTTCCAAACATTACCATTGTAAAACGGACCATCCTATCGATCCTCGACTTCGGCGATGTCATCTACAAAATAGCCTCCAAAATAGCCAATAAATTGGATGCAGTCTATCACAGTGCCATCTGTTTCGTCACCAAAGCCCCATATACTACCCACCACTGCGACCTGTACGCTCTCGTTGGCTGGCCCTCGCTTCATACTCGTCGCCAAACCCACTGGCTCCAGGTCATCTACAAGACCCTGCTAGGTAAAGTCCCCCCTTAACTCAGCTAGCTGGTCACCATAGCAGCACCCACCTGTAGCATGCGCTCCAGCAGGTATATCTAGCTGGTCACCCCCAAAACCAATTCTTCATTTAGCCTTCCAGTTCTCCGCTGATCAATTAGCTAATACAACGTTCCATTGGAACACAGGATTGATGGTTGCTGATAATGGGCCTCTGTACGCCTATGTAGATATTCCATTTAAAAAACTGCCGTTTCCAGCTACAATAGTAATTTACAGCATTAACAATGTTTACAATGTATTTCTGATAAATGTAATGTTATTTTAAATGGACAAAAAAAGCTTTTCTTTCAAAAACAAGGACATTTCTAAGTGACCCCAAACTTTTGAACAGTAGTGTATATAATAATTGATCAACCCTACAAGCAGCACAATACAAAGGAGGAACTTCTTGATGCAATTAAAGCTGTTAAGTCCGGGAAAATACCAGGGATGGATGGCATACCAGTGGAGGTATATATATATTTTTTGATATTCTCAGAGGACCGTTATTAGCATGTTTTAACCAATCCTATATAAATAGATTACCGGACACTCAACAAGGTCTGATTTCATTATTACTGAAACAGGATCCAAGTGGTAAATATAAAGATCCAGTCCATTTAAAAAAATTGGAAGCCTCTTACACTTCAGTGTTGTGATACAAAAATTCTAACTAAATGCTTAAATTAAATGCTTAATTAAAAAGGTTTTGTCAGATATTATTCATCCTAGTCAGACATGCTTTTTACATGGATGATACATTGGAGATAATATTAGACAAGTACTGGAAACAACAGAACACAATGAATATCTGGGAATCCAGGCCTGGTATTCATAGCTGACTTTGAAAAGGCCTTTGATAAAGTATGACTGGCGTTTATATATAAATGCCTGGAATTTTCTAATTTTGGAGAATTTCTTATAAAATGGGTTAAAGTTATGTATACTAACCCTCGGTGTAAAATAGTAAATAATGGCTACATCTCAGAAAGTTTTAAACTGTTAAGAGGAGAAAAACAAGGTTGTCCACTATTTACATATTGCCATTGAAATGTTAGCTGTTAAAATCAGATCCAACAATGATATTAAGGGATTAGAAATCCAGGGTTTAAAAACAAAGGTGTCATTGTACGCTGATTATTCATGTTGTTTTCTTTTAAATCCACAATTATAATCCCTCCACAACCTCAAGAGGATCTAGATACTTTTTCTAACCTCTCTGCATTAAAACCAAATTATGTGTACTATATTACATATTGGATCACTAAAAAATACTTTTCCATTACTGTGTAGTTTACCTATAAAATGGTCTGACGGGATGTGGACATACTCGGTATACATATCCCAAAATACATATCCCAAAATAAATAAATGATGTCACTCTAATACATTTTTTTTAAAGATCTTGCTACCAAGAAAAGGAAAATACTTGTCTATTTGTGGAAAAATGTCCCTGATTAACTCTATAGCGACCTGTTTTTTTAATAATATGAACAAAAATTATATAAATTTGATTGGAATAGCAAGCCAGACAAAATTAAATAGGCCTATTTATATAATGAATATACATAGTGGGGCAAAAAAGTATTTGGTCAGCCACCAATTGTGCAAGTTCTCCCACTTGTAATTTTCATCATTGGTACACTTCAACTATGGCAGACAAAATTAGAAGGAAAAAAATCCAGAAAATCACATTGTAGGATTTTTAATGAATTTATTTGCAAATGATGGTGGAAAATAAGTATTTGGTCACCTACAAACAAGCAAGATTTCTGGCTCTCACAGACCTGTAACTTCTTCTATAAGAGGCTCCTCTGTCCTCCACTCATTACCTGTATTAATGGCACCTGTTTGAACTTGTTATCAGTATAAAAGACACCTGTCCACAACCTCAAACAGTCACACTCCAAACTCCACTATGGCCAAGACCAAAGAGCTGTCAAAGGACACCAGAAACAAAATTGTAGACCTGCACCAGGCTGGGAAGACGGAATCTGCAATAGGTAAGCAGCTTGGTTTGAAGAAATCAACTATGGGAGCAATTATTAGGAAATGGAAGACATACAAGACCACTGATAATCTCCCTCGATCTGGGGCTCCACGCAAGATCTCACCCCGTGGGGACAAAATGATCACAAGAACGGTCAGCAAAAATCCCAGAACCACACGGGGAGACCTAGTGAATGACCTGCAGAGAGCTGGGACCAAAGTAACAAAGCCTACCATCAGTAACACACTACGCCGCCAGGGACTCAAATCCTGCAGTGCCAGACGTGTCCCCCTGCGTAAGCCAGTACATGTCCAGGCCCATCTGAAGTTTGCTAGAGAGCATTTGGATGATCCAGAAGAAGATTGGGAGAATGTCATATGGTCAGATCAAACCAAAAATCTGCTACACCAAACAGTACCTATCCTGTAACACACAGTAATAGATACCAAAAATCTTTGGTTAAATCTCATTATTTAACAATCTGTAGCTAACAGAACTGGTGATCAGCAGATGGGAGAGGTTGTCAGGATGAAATTTCCATTCCAAAGAAACATACAGTAAGTTCAGGGAATACTTGTAAAGATGTGGGAGAAGGATCATGATCAAACTGCCATTCAGCTCCTCATCAGTCATCTGCTTGAAATTTAGCATAATGTCTAATCCCTCGAGAGGGATACAGTTCACGGGATACAGTTCTGCTACAATGAAACATGCAGGCAAAGGAATTCTGTTTCTATATCTAGAATCCACTCCAGGAAGATGCCCAGGCACCATACGGTATTGTCTGCAAGACAAAAACAAACAAAATTATACTCTATTGTACAGTTTGAACAACAGTTGAACATGTGCACAGGCACAGAGATTACATTTGCAACAATATCTAGCCGAATATAAATAATTAGGGCATAACCCTCAACCTTTGCACAGGGACGAGGCCGTACAAATGAGGCTAGGTATGTAGGCAGAGAGTATCTACCTACAGTCATGTCTATCAGGCATGCTTAGGCAAATATTTTCATAGTGAAACCAGATTCAGTTTTACAACAGTAAGTTATTGTATTATTGTTTACTCCTCACTGTTTGCTAGTTAACTTAGCTAGCTAGCTGGATATGCAATACGTGTTATTTACATCTGTTGGGAATCCTATCTTGCATCATGCTTATCATTTTGTGATTTTAATGCATCCATTGTCATAATTACAACCCTCGTCAATTACGTTACATAGCTAGCTAGTAAATTAGTTACAGTTGCTGATGCAACACATTTGCTAAAAAGTTACAATTGCGAGGCGTGTCGCATAACAAGTTGGCTAGCTCGTTAGCCTGGCATCTGCTAACTCCAGTCATGCGCTTATGCTTGTGGTAAACCAAGCTTTAGGTAGCTGTCCATATTTACCACTAAAAAGAGAGATACAACATATCTATTTTTAGTCTTAGATATGGCTACCGGTAGATGTTTAGCTAGCTGCATAGCTAATTATTTGGTTTCTCCCCACTGTAATGAAGTAGTAGTTTAGCCAGCAATACACAAGAGTTTCAGTAGATAAACTAAAAGTTAGCTAGGTGGCTTGCAGGAAAAATAACTTACTTAGCTAAGCACCGTATTTGTCATCTGCCCTCTAGGTGCTGGCATCGGCTTTAGCTGAGCTTCTAATGTTAGCTAAATCCAACTCTTTGATTCGAATCCTCTTCGCTATCTTCCGATTGAAACATGTATGCTTGAATGTCACCATGTAGCTAATAGATAGCTCCATCATCAAATTCATGTTGATGAGAGGAATCACTTGAAGCCATTGTGTCTTGGTGAGGTCATACAGTTTTGCCCAAAGGATTGTGGTTAGTGTCCGCCTCCTTTTAATTTAAGCCCGCCTTGTGGGAGTGACGGGGGCTAGAGCACAAAGCACTGCACAACACAAGTTGTAGTCTTGTAGAGACCGGAAAAAAATGGTCTGCTTGTATATTTAGCGATGAATCCGCCAATAGGAACACCCACAACAATGATCAGTATAACATAGAGCCTTTGCAAAATGCCACAAAGCAGGACTACATGTATTTTTAGATCTCAACCCCCCACTCCATCAATACACTGGAAGCCGCCATAGGGTGCATCATTCAGCGTGTGAAGCCCTGATCTGCTTTGCTACACGGCAACTGCGTGTGAAACATCTCACTGTCCTAGAAATGCCTCAGACATGATGAAACCAAGCCCAGATTTTCCCAGGGTGAAATTCTTCTAAGAGGTGACTATTGGTAAAAAAGGGATGAGAATGAACTATTAGCACTACATGGGTCTTATTCCTTTAGATTCTGATAAACTATACTGTAGAAGCATGTGTCATTGTTTTACCAGTCATGACGCACACATTCACTAGGCACATGTAGTAACAGAGAGTGTCTGCATCATTGGCCTTTTGCTTTGGTTGGGCCTTTAACTATTTCAGCCAGCCTCAGCTGTGTGTGAGTGAGTGAGTGTTGGTGTCATTGCACATTCAAATGTTTAGCTATTTTAAGCCTGATTAATGAGCATTGACTATCAAGGTCTTCAGGAACAAAGTTGCGAAAACTACTCCATGGTTCTTCTCCATCCATTTGTCATGTTCAAATAAAAATTCAATTTTATTTGTTACGTGCTTTGTAAACAGGTGTAGACAAACAGTGAAATGCTTGCTTACAAGTCCCTTTCCAACAATGCAGAGTATATTTTTGAAGGGAAATAGTGACAAAAAAATAAATACACAGTGATTAACCCGTGTGTTCGACTGGGAACACACAGGTTGAATCAACGTTGTTTCCACATCATTTCAATGAAATTACATTGAACCAATGTGGAATAGACGTTGAATTGACGTCTGTGCACAGTGGGATGGCTATATACAGGGAGTAACAGTGCCGAGTCAATGTGCAAGGTAATTGAGGTGGTTACAGTTGAAGTCGTAAGTTTACATACACCTTAGCCAAATACATTTAACAATTCCTGACATTTAATCCTAGTAAAAATGCCACGTCTTAGGTCAGTTAGATCACCACTATTTTAAGAATGTGAAATGTCAGAATAATAGAAGAGAGAATGATTTATTTCAGCTTTTATTTCTTTCATCACATTTCTAGTGGGTCAGACGTTTACATACACTCAATTAGTACTTGGTAAATTGTTTAACTTGGGTCAAATGTTTTGGATAGCCATCCACAAGCTTCCCACAATAAGTTGGGTGAATTGTGGTCCATTCCTCCTGACAGAGCTGATGTATCTGAGTCAGGTTTGTAGGGCTTCTTGCTCGCACATGCTTTGTCAGTTCTGCCCACACATTTTCTATGAGATTGAGGTCAGGGCTTTGTGATGGCCACTCCAATACCTTGACTTTGTTGTCCTAAAGCCATTTTGCCACAACTTTGGAAGTACACTTGGGGTCATTGTCCATTTGGAAGACCCCTTTGCGACCAAGCTTTAACTTCCTGACTGATGTCTTGAGATGTTGCTTCAATATATCCACATCATTTTCCTGTCTCGAGATGCCATCTATTTTGTGAAGTGCACCAGTCCCTCCTGAAGCAAAGCACACCCACAACATGATGCTACCCCGTGCTTCACGGTTGGGATGGTGTTCTTCAGCCTGCAATCTTACCCCTTTTCCTCCAAACATACCGATGGTGATTATGGCCAAACAGTTCTATTTTTGTTTCATCAGACCAGAGGACCTTTCTCCAAAAAGAACGATCTTTGTCCCCATGTGCAGTTGCAAACCATAATCTGGTTTTTGTAATGGTGGTTTTGGAGCAGTGGCTTCTTCTGCTGAGCGGCCTTTCAGGTTATGTCGATATAGGACTCGTTTTACTGTGGATATAGATAATTTTGTACCCGTTTCCTCCAGCATCTTCACAAGGTCCTTTGCTGTTGTTCTGGGATTGATTTGCACTTTTCGCACCAAAGTACGTTAATCTCTAGGACACAGAACGCGTTTCCTTCTTGAGCGGTATGACGGCTGCGGGGTCCAATGGTGTTTATATTTGCGTACTATTGTTTGTACAGATGAACGTGGTACCTTCAGGCGTTTGGAATTTGCTCCAAAGGATGAACCAGACTTGTGGGGGTCTACAATCTATTTTCTGAGGTCTTGTCTGATTTCTTTTGATTTTCCCATGATGTCAAGCAAAGAGGCACTGAGTTTGAAGGTAGGCCTTGAAATACATCCACAAATGATGTCAATTAGCCTATCAGAAGCTTCTAAAGCCATGACATAATTTTCTGGAATTTTCCAAGCTGTTTAAAGGCATAGTCAACTTAGTCTATGTAAACTTCTGACCCACCGGAATTGTGATACAGTGAGTTATAAGTGAAATAATCTATCTGGAAACAATTGTTGGAAAAATTACTTGTGTCATGCACAAAAAAATGTCCTAACTGACTTGCCAAAACTATAGTTTGTAAACAAGAAATGTGTGGAGTGGTTGAAAAACGAGTTTTAAATGACTCCAACCGAAGTGTATGTAAACTTCCGACTTCAACTGTATGTACAGTGCCTTGCGAAAGTATTCGGCCCCCTTGAACTTTGCGACCTTTTGCCACATTTCAGGCTTCAAACATAAAGATATAAAACTGTATTTTTTTGTGAAGAATCGACAACAAGTGGGACACAATCGTGAAGTGGAACGACATTTATTGGATATTTCAAACTTTTTTAACAAATCAAAAACAGAAAAATTGGGCGTGCAAAATTATTCAGCCCCTTTACTTTCAGTGCAGCAAACTCTCTCCAGAAGTTCAGTGAGGATCTCTGAATGATCCAATGTTGACCTAAATGACTAATGATGATAAATACAATCCACCTGTGTGTAATCAAGTTCCGTATAAATGCACCTGCACTGTGATAGTCTCAGAGGTCCGTTAAAAGCGCAGAGAGCATCATGAAGAACAAGGAACACACCAGGCAGGTCCGAGATACTGTTGTGAAGAAGTTTAAAGCCGGATTTGGATACAAAAAGATTTCCCAAGCTTTAAACATCCCAAGGAGCACTGAGCCAGCGATAATATTGAAATGGAAGGAGTATCAGACCACTGCAAATCTACCAAGACCTGGCTGTCCCTCTAAACTTTCAGCTCATACAAGGAGAAGACTGATCAGAGATGCAGCCAAGAGGCCCATGATCACTCTGGATGAACTGCAGAGATCTACAGCTGAGGTGGGAGACTCTGTCCATAACAACAATAAGTTGTATATTGCACAAATCTGGCCTTTATGGAAGAGTGGCAAGAAGAAAGCCATTTCTTAAAGATATCCATAAAAAGCGTTGTTTAAAGTTTGCCACAAGCCACCTGGGAGACACACCAAACATGTGGAAGAAGGTGCTCTGGTCAGATGAAACCAAAATTGAACTTTTTGGCAACAATGCAAAATGTTATGTTTGGCGTAAAAGCAACACAGCTCATCACCCTGAACACACCATCCCCACTGTCAAACATGGTGGTGGCACATCATGGTTTGGGCCTGCTTGTCTTCAGCAGGGACAGGGAAGATGGTTAAAATTGATGGGAAGATGGATGGAGCCAAATACAGGACCATTCTGGAAGAAAACCTGATGGAGTCTGCAAAAGACCTGAGATTGGGACGGAGATTTGTCTTCCAACAAGACAATGATCCAAAACATAAAGCAAAATCTACAATGGAATGGTTCAAAAATAAACATATCCAGGTGTTAGAATGGCCAAGTCAAAGTCCAGACCTGAATCCAATCGAGAATCTGTGGAAAGAACTGAAAACTGCTGTTCACAAATGCTCTCCATCCAACCTCACTGAGCTCGAGCTGTTTTGCAAGGAGGAATGGGAAAACATTTCAGACTCTCGATGTGCAAAACTGATAGAGACATACCCCAAGCGACTTACAGCTGTGATCGCAGCAAAAGGTGGCGCTACAAAGTATTAACTTAAGGGGGCTGAATAATTTTGCACGCCCAATTTTTCAGTTTTTGATTTGTTAAAAAAGTTTGAAATATCCAATAAATGTCGTTCCACTTCATGATTGTGTCCCACTTGTTGTTGATTCTTCACAAATAAATACAGTTTTATATCTTTATGTTTGAAGCCTGAAATGTGGCAAAAGGTCGCAAAGTTCAAGGGGGCCGAATACTTTCGCAAGGCACTGTACAGTGGGGCAAAAAAGTATTTAGTCAGACATCAATTGTGCAAGTTCTCCCACTTAAAAAGATGAGAGAGGCCTGTAATTTTCATCATAGGTACACTTCAATTATGACAGACAAAATGAGAAAGAAAATCCAGAAAATCACATTGTAGGATTTTTAATGAATTTATTTGCAAATTATGGTGGAAAACAAGTATTTGGTCACCTACAAACAAGCAAGATTTCTGGCTCTCACAGACTTGTAACTTCTTCTTTAAGAGGCTCCTCTGTCCTCCACTCGTTACCTGTATTAATGGCACCTGTTTGAACTTGTTATCAGTATAAAAGACACCTGTCCACAACCTCAAACAGTCACACTCCAAACTCCACTATGGCCAAGACCAAAGAGCTGTCAAAGGACACCAGAAACAAAATTGTAGACCTGCACCAGGCTGGGAAGACTGAATCTGCAATAGGTAAGCAGCTTGGTTTGAAGAAATAAACTGTGGGAGCAATTATCAGGAAATGGAAGACATACAAGACCACTGATAATCTCCCTCGATCTGGGGCTCCACGCAAGATCTCACCCCGTGGGGTCAAAATGATCACAAGAACGGTGAGCAAAAATCTCAGAACCACACGGGGGGACCTAGTGAATGACCTGCAGAGAGCTGGGACCAAAGTAACAAAGCCTACAATCAGTAACACACTACCCCGCCAGGGACTCAAATCCTGCAGTGCCAGACGTGTCCCCCTGCTTAAGCCAGTACATGTCCAGACCCGTCTGAAGTTTGCTAGAGAGCAATTGGATGATCCAGAAAAAGATTGGGAGAATGTCATATGGTCAGATGAAACCAAAATATAACTTTTTGGTAAGAACTCAACTCGTCGTGTTTGGAGGACAAAGAATGCTGAGTTGCATCCAAAGAACACCATACCTACTGTGAAGCATGGGAGTGGAAACATCATGCAAAGGGACCAGGACAACTGATCCGTGTAAAGGAAAGAATGAATGGGGCCATGTATCGTGAGATTTTGAGTGAAAACCTCCTTCCATCAGCAAGGGCATTGAAGATGAAATATGGCTGGGTCTTTCAGCATGACAATGATCCCAAACACACCGCCCGGGCAACGAAGGAGTGGCTTCGTAAGAAGCATTTCAAGGTCCTGGAGTGGCCTAGCCAGTCTCCAGATCTCAACCCCATAGAAAATCTTTGGAGGGAGTTGAAAGTCCGTGTTGCCCAGCAACAGCCCCAAAACATCACTGCTCTAGAGGAGATCTGCATGGAGGAATGGGCCAAAATACCAGCAACAGTGCGTGAAAACCTTGTGAAGATTTACAGAAAATGTTTGACCTCTGTCATTGCCAACAAAGGGTATATAACGAAGTATTGAGATACACTTTTGTTATTGACCAAATACTTATTTTCCACCATAATTTGCAAATAAATTAATTAAAAATCCTACAATGTGATTTTCTGGATTTTATTTCTCATTTTGTCTGTCATGGTTGAAGTGTACCTATGATGAAAATTACAGGCCTCTCTCATCTTTTTAAGTGGGAGAACTTGCACAATTGGTGGCTGACTAAATAATCCCCCCCCCCCCCCCCCCCCACTGTACATATAGGTAGAGTGACTAGGCAACAGGATAGATAAGACATTAGCAACAGCATTTGTGGTGTGTGGTGTCAGTATGCATATGTAGTGTATGTGTGTATTGGAGTGTCAGTGTAACTATGTGTGAGTGTGTGGGTAGAGTCCATTGTGTGTGCATAGTCAGTGCAAGAGACTGAGCGCAAAAAAAGGATCATACAGGCAGTCTGGGTAGCCATTTTATTAGCTATATAGCAGTCTTGTTCAGCAGTCTTATGGCTTGGGTGTAGAAGCTGTTCAGGGTCCTGTTGGTTCCAGACTTGATGCACTGATTCCGCTTGCCGTGTGGTAGCAGAGAATACAGTCTACGGCTTGGATGGCTGGAGTATTTGACCATTTTTGGGGACTTCCTCTGACACCGCCTGTTATAGAAGTCCTGGATGGCAAGTGTTGACTGAAGCCTAGTGTCATTGCTCCTGTTCCTAATTGCCAGACACCTGTTAGAAGACCATGGGAGTTGCCCATCTCTACCTCCCCCGCAAAATCAGTAAGCCTATCATTTTTCCATGTCTGTAGCCTACTGGAGTAAAAACCATATTCAAGCCCATGTGTTGAGAAGGAATCAACTAAGCACAATGCTGCAAGTTAACTTGCACTATTACAATCACGCAAGACGCCCACCAACACATGCACACACACACACACACAATTTTCTGCTCTAAAACCGAGCTATGGCAGGGCCTGCATTTCAGGGCCCAACATTTCTCTCAAATCTAAAACTGATTTATGCTCCCTGCAACACAAGACTAGCGGAGAGAGAGAGAGAGAAAAAAAATCACATTATTTTTCATTGACAATAGGCTACAAATTGTGTGCCTGCTGTGCAATATGAGAGAGAACTGATTTGACCTTGATAGAGAGCGAGAGACAGCGACAGAGAAAGAGCTCTATAGTAACATCATGGAAAGACAGTTAGAACATGACAGCAGATTTTGTGATCTGGGCTAGGACTGTCAATTAGTGATCCTGTATTGCCATAACAGAACACAAACACATACTGGTAGGCCTACACTATTCCCACAGACAGTAGCTTGGCAACCCAAAAAATTGGGTTAGAATTTATTTTTTCAACATGCATAAAGTCAATGCATTTTGTACCCTAGTATAAACCTATTGTATGCATTTATTGTAGGCCCTATGCAAATTTGACCATCCAATTTCCCAATTCTGTTTTAAATCATTGGAATTTGAGGAGAATAGGATGTAGAACTCTATGACAGATGATAATAATGTTATAATTAAATAGAGTGACGGACGGCATGCGAGTAATGGCCGAGAAATAGCGTCACTGTATTGCGGAAACAAAGTATCACTGTAACTGTAATCTATCGACATTTTTGGCAACATAATTTCAAATTAACCTACTCGCGTGCTTGCATGAATATGGATTTAAAAAATGACATTAATAAAATGAGGGCAATATGACAGGGGAAACTCTGTATGCATGCCCCATAACACTCGCCAGCCTCGTGCAAGACTGCTTCTCGAGACGATACAACGTGCTTTGCAGGTTATTCTAATAACAGTTTAATTGCACTGATTAGAGGGACGAAATTGGGGAAGTGTTGGTAAGGATACAGGCCGAATATTATTAGCATAAATATAATATACTGTAATCCCAGTTTATGTTAATTCCATTGCAATTAATTTCGATACATTAACCTCGATTCGGCCTGTTGGGCTCCGTCAAGATTTTCTTAATGACAAATCGGTTTAAAATTTTTATTTACCCCGCTACACTAGTGACCTAATAGCTAATAACTCGCAATCCCCTGAAAAAAAAGCCTATTTCGAGGAATCTGTGGAAATATTTAGAGACATTTTAATTCCAATAGCCTATTTTAATTGCGGGGACATATGGCAACCATCTATTATAGGCTAAAACCATCACAGTTTATTAAAATAAATTCAGTAGATCATTGACCGTAAGTATATAATGTTATAATGGGGGGGAAGGTGCCAACAGAGTGGAAGAACACATCCGATATACCGTTTGATCAGCTTTGATTGGCTGTTGACATTATTGGGGTGCAAATCATGATGAACAAACGTCTCCGTTATGTAGGCCCAGTCGAAAAAAACACAAGGCTATTAAATTATTAAAATGTACATGCAAATTTGTATCCCAGGCTGCATTCACATTGGTAACTGATTAAAGCCGATAAATGAGACTGTACTATGGCTCTCAAATGTCATCAATAAGATATCATTGTTTTAATATGCAAACCCGATCTGATCGTGTCCCAAAACGATTTCTTACCCCAGCTTTTAGCGGTTCGGCCAATAAACTCTCCTGTTCGTGGGTTGTAGATAGAATCTTTCCAGGAGGAAGTCTGCGGTTTGTCTCCGTCAGCTACGGGTGTCTCCTCCTTGGTCGACATGGTTGGCTTTGAGTTGTTCAAAATGATGACCGTAGATGGTAAGAATGTTATAATGCCCAAAAGGTCTATAAACGATGGATTGCCTGTTTTATAAAATAAAAAATGGAGTGTTATTTCCGAGCCAATACAGCCTAGTCTCTTCAAGTTACCCTCTCCACACGGATACAGTACCGCAGCAACTGAGCTGGAGGAAAATTCGCATTTGAAGCATCTCAGCGCATGCGCATTTTCGGCATTCAGGCTCCAGAAGAGGTATTCAAAACTCAGAGTAATGTTTTATTTTATTTGTTATTCATCATCTTAAGGTTCTATTGTATTTAAGTGGGCTAGATTGATTTCGAGCAGGGACGGGCAACTTTGATGGTGTTGGGGGACACAAAAACACGCAACTCATCATGGGTTGCTGCAGTGGAGCGTTTGTCTCCACGTCAATAACCCCCCCCCCCCCCCCCCCAACCTTAACAGCAAAACATTTTAGCAGCCCCCCTTGTGAAATCTAAGATAAAGAAATCATGTTTTAAATGTCATTTTCTGCAATTCTGCACATTTTGCCCATGGGGCATAGAGAAAATGTTGGCATTGTAAAGCAAGTTTGCTACAATTCTACTTATTTTGCCATGGGGCAGAAAGAAAAAAAATAGCAGTTGCACAGCTAATTTCTTGCAATTCTACACATTTTGCCATAGGGTGGAGGCAAATGTTTGCAGTTTTTAATATGTGCCCCCACTCGGACAGTAATTCGACCATACTTATTTACAAGTTTAGATAGTTGGCCACTAGACTTATTTAACGATCTCTTTTTTTTTTGCTGACATGGGCTTATTGAGTGACTGCTGATGCACAACCACATTTTGAAATTGCACCTTGTGTAATTTATTCTAAATCTCAATAGTAGAAAAAAAAGAGTCAGTTGAAACTGCCTCTGCCTGCCAAGTGGTTACTTCTAAGTGAACTGGCAGACAGTCAAAAAATATTTTCAGAACTTTTTACCGAGTTTTTCTGTAAAATTGGTCCACTGGCCTAAAAAAGGGGGGCTGATTTATATATAACTTTCTAGTGAGGATCGAGAAGGCTGTAGGCATATGACCAATGATTAACCAAGTGTTTTGTGATCAATATTCAGTGATGGCAGTGCCACATTCATATCATAATTTAATGATGCTGGTTCTTCATTTTGTCAGTATTTGGTTATGTTCCGTTAGAGCCGGCATGGAGCTGAGAAACTCTAAGCTAGATGGTCCGAATGTAAAAAAATCTCATGGAGCCGGCTTGCAGGGGTTACAATCTCCTGTCATTTTGCCCTTGAGCAATGCACTTAACCCACCAACTGCTCCAGGGATGCTGAATTGTGGCTGATCCTGTACTTCCAACCCCTCAGCGTGCGTGTGACTCGGGTGGGTTGGGCTGATCAAACAAAAATAAATAATTTTGGTTCTCTCCCCAAAAAATGCTGGTATCAGAATCTCAGGTGCCTTTTGTGCCCTTGACAAAAGCACTTTACCACTAACCTGCTCCAGGGAACTGCAATGCAGCTGACGCGTACTTGCTTCCAGCCTCGTGTGTGTGTGTGTGGTGTCCAGAGGTCAGGAATGAAATAACTGATGGCAAAATACATTTCAGGTTCAATGGATAATAAAAGGCTGTATTGTATAGTTTTGAACTAGCACACAAGCTAGGGTAAAGTAGAGCGTTTCAGTATTACAGGGCAGTTCAATCAATGAAGCTGCTCTGGATTAGGAACGGATTTACAATGTGGGTATTCTGGGACTCCGATAGAGAAGTCTCTGATGAGCAGTAGCGGTGCATATTATACAACCTACAGTATATGATCCCAAAAAAAATACAGATAAGAATAAGAAATAAAACTAACAAGTAATTAAAGAGCAGCAGTAAAATAACAATAGCGAGACTATATATACAGGGGAGTATCGGTGCAGAGTCAATGTGCCGGGGCACCGGTTGGTTGAGGTAATATGTACATGTGGGTAGAGGTATTAAAGTGACTATGCATAGATGATAACAGAGAGTAGCAGCGGAGTAAAAGAGGGGGGGGCAATGCAAATAGTCTGGGTAGCCATTTGATTAGGTGTTCAGGAGTCTTATGGCTTGGGGGTAGAAGCTGTTTAGAAGCCTCTTGGACCTAGACTTGGCGCTCCGGTACCGCTTGCCGTGCGGTAGCAGAGAGAACAGTTTTTGACTAGGGTGATTAGTCTGACAATTTTTTAGGGCCTTCCTCTGACACCGCCTGGTATAGAGGTCCTGGAAGACAGGGAGCTTGGCCCCAGTGATGTACTGGGCTGTTCGCACTACCCTCTGTAGTGCCTTGCGGTCAGAGGCCGAGCAGTTGCCATACCAGGCAGTTTTGCAACAAATCAGGATACTCTGGATGGTGCAGCTGTAGAACCTTTTGGGAATCTGAGGACCCATGCCAAATCTTTTCAGTCTCCTGACGGGGAATAGGTTTTGTCATGCCCTCTTCACAACTGTCTTGGTGTGCTTGGACCACATTCGTTTGTTGGTGATGTGGACACCAAGGAACTTTAAAATCTCAACCTAATCCCCTGCAGCCCCTGTCGATGAGAATGGGGGCGTGCTCGGTCCTCCTTTTCCTGTAGTCCACAATCATCTCCTTTGTCTTGATCACGTTGAGGGAGAGGTTGTTGTCCTGGCACCAAACGGCAAGGTTTCTGACATCCTCCCTATAGGTTGTCTCGCCATTGTCTGTGATCAGGTTCTACCACTGTTGTGTCATCGGCAAACTTAATGATGGTGTTGGAGTCGTGACTGGCCGTGCAGTCATAAGTGAACAGGGAGTACAGGAGGGGACTGTGCATGCACCCCTGAGGGGCCCCTGTGTTGAGGATCAGCGTGGCAGATGTGTTGTTACCTACCCTTGCCACCTGGAAGTCCAGGATCCAGTTGCAGAGGGAGGTGTTTAGTCCCAGGGTCCTTAGCTTATTTATGAGCTTTGAGGACACTATGGTGTTGAACGCTGAGCTGTAGTCAATGAATAGCATTCTCACATAGGTGTTCCTTTTATCCAGGTGGGAAAGGGCAGTGTGGAGTGCAATATAGATTGCTGCATCTGTGGATCTGTTGGTGCGGTATGCAAATTGGAGTGGGTCTAGGGTTCCTGGGATAATGGTGTTGATTGTGATTCATGACCAGCCTTTCAAAGCACTTCATGGCTACAGACGTGAGCGGTTCGGGTCGGTAGTCATTTAGGCAGGTTACCTTAGTGTTCTTGGGCACAGGGACTATGGTGGTCTGCTTAAAACATGTTGGTATTACAGACTCGGACAGGGAGAGGTTGAAAATGTCAGTGAAGACACTCCAGTTGGTCAGCGCATGCTCGCAGTACACGTCCTGGTAATCTGTCTGACCCTGCTGCCTTGTGAATGTTGACCTGTTTAAAGGTCTTACATCGGCTGCGGAGAGCATGATCACAGTCTTCTGGAACAGCTGGTGCTCTCATGCATGTTTCAGTGCCATTTGCCTTGAAGCGAGCATAGAAGTAGTTTAGCTCGCCTGGTTACTACATGATTCCATGTGTTATTTCATAGTTTTGATGTCTTCACTGTAGAATAATAATGTTGAAAATGGTAAAAATAAAGAAAAACCCTTTAATGACTAGGTGTTCTAAAACTTTTGACCGGTAGTGTATGTGGTAATTGCGTTGTTTGCTCTATAGCCTGTTAGTTCATATGCCTTGCAACCGTGATATGTAGGCCGAAGGCAGAGACAATAAGACACAGTGGCAGAATAAATTCAACCACACCTTTTTTTCATCAAAGCATATGGCATGTAACAAACAGTTCCATAACCTACAGAATGGTCAAGCAAGTTAATGTTTCTGACATTTCTAACTACTAAACTATTAATTTTGAACCACAGAGTTACCACAAGTCGCAAAGAAAACAGGAGCTGCCTCCACTATTCCAGCACTATTTCATCATCAAATTACCAATGCTTAGTCAAAAACAATGTAAGCTAAATATGTGGCTGTCCATGGTTCTGATGTGTGTGCGCGCATAAAAGAGCATGTTGACTCACCCTACTTGTAGAGAAACGCCAATGCCATCCTCTGTTCTTTTATGCTGACGAAATGGTCTATGACTCTGTCACACAGTACACACTTTTATTTTTTGTTGTCCCAGGCTACCTGGCTAAAATGCTTGCTCGCTAACCTAACTTCCTTTCATGGGCAATGCTAACTAGTTAACATTAGCCTTTTACATCTAGCTACACATTGAACTTCCATCTTCTTATTCCAGGGGCATATTCTATAAATTTATGGTTGGATCATGGATGTTTCTTTTGGCATTTACGAATTCACGCCACTGCTGAGGAGTCTGGCGGGTTTGTGGCAAGTTGCCCAGAGGTTTCCTTTTTGCACTTTCTTCTCATAACCTAGGACTAATTGCACTAATTTTGCAATGTTGGCATCATTCCTCAAACTTATTGTGCAAAATTCTTCAACTTGTGATTTGTGATGCAGCTGCCGGGTCCCAGATGCAAGTGTGGAGTTTCTCAATGGGTATATTCAAATAGTCTAAAGTGGTTTCCTCTCCAGTCTCTATGCCTACTCAATCTGCACTGATGTTTTCACCTATCCCATGATTTCAGATCGATGCAGATGAAGAGGAGACGATTGAGGTGCACCCATCTCTAAAACAGAGGGCTTTGGCAAGGTTGAGAGGTGATTTCTACTCTACAAGGATAAAACTCAAGGATTAAAGAACTCTTCATAACATTGTGTACCCACATAATTTAGACACTAACCAAACCAACAGCTTAACCATTAGACCAAGAGAACATTTTCTAAATCATTGTTTCTTAATCCTGGTCCTGGGGACCCAAAAGCTGCAAAAAATGTTTTGGGCAGTAGCACCACACCCAATTCCACTAATCAACTCAATATCAAATCTTTGATTAGTGGAATCGGGTGTGTAAGATAAAAATGTGCACCCCTTTGGGTCCCCAGGACCAGGACTAAGAAACACTGTCCTAAATAGAAGGCTTACTGATCCAAGGAAATGTGGTGTCCATGAGATAAATACTTCACTTGGAGAAAATACAGGTTTAACCAAAATGGATGTTTATTTACATATATTTACAGACCCAGTCATTTCTGCAACTACATAGCATAACCTCCTAAAAGAGAGTACACACGTTTCCCCAAGTGGAATGTCCACTGAGTGTAGGGCCTAACGAGCTCAAGGGTCATGACAACATATCAAGGACGCATTCAGGAGGGTGCAACGCATTTAACAGAATAGGCCATTACATGTTGCCTCAAGGATTATATTAAAAAAGGCATTGGTGAGAGACAGACTAATAATGGTTCACACTTAAAAGATAACTACATTTACTCAATGTACCCTTGTTTCTAGACAAGGTAGAGCTAATACCTGGGCAAAAGTTTGCTGCTGGTATCTTTCCACACAGCTGCATCAAGTGGCTAACAGTAAACTGCAAAAATAATAAAGGAGTATCATAAGTAACGTTTGTTTGTTGTTGCGTCAAAGTTAGAACAGAACGCAAAACCACTAGCCTACATCAACACACATACTATTCATATACGTTTGACATGTTTCAATGTAAAAAGAAAATAAATATTTAAGACATCTTTAATAATCACGAAAAATATTCAGTCGCCGAGTCTGGTGCGTCGAGACAGTGTGAGCGTTTTGATGCATAGCCGCACTGCTCCTAGTGCTTACGTCTAGTAGAAAACACCTACAAAACATTGCACTCCATCTAAAGACAACAAACCATTTTTCGAGGAGTTGAGATTACGCAGCTATCCCCTCTCTTGGCAGAAAGCGACACGGAAGTAATTTACAAAAAATAACTACAATGGAGAAATTAAGAGGGAGACCGAGATATAAATGCTTCTAAAATATCTTAATATAGACCTGAATGATTGGCAGCTTATTTCCTGTACATCTGGCCACATGCCCAGAGAACTTACATTCCCCCTGTGAACAGAGTGGGAGACAAGAGTCCTGTCCCAGAGAGGGAGCGGTATGGTGTATCACTGATGCCTGCCCGGCTGTCTGTTTGTCCGTCAGTCACTCTGGGGAAGAGGGTTCATCATCATCGTCCTCCTCTTCCTCGTTGAAGGAGCTGGGCGTCTGGCCTCGAGACTCTGAGAGGGCGGTGCAACTGTGGCTGAAGCTCCGACTTCCATTCAAAGAGGCGGAGTCTAGGTCACCTGGGAAAGAGCTGAACCATGACAACCCACACCACTGGTCAGTCACTTCAGTTCTCAAATTAAAATCAATCATGTCACCTTAAGTAATTTATATTTTATGATCCCTGTGTGGCTTGAGATTTTCTGTTATCAGTAAGGTGTGTAAAGCCACATTTTGCCACACAAAAACTGGATCACTTCCTGGATACATCCCAAATGGCACCATTTTCCCTATATAGTGCACTACTTTTGAACAGAGCCCTCTGGGCCCTGGTCAAAAGTAGTGCACTATAAAGGGAAAAGGATGTTCCTGTGTGGTAGTGGATTGTGTTTAAATCACATTTTGATTTAAAAGTTATGAGAGGTAATCTACCTTGTTTGACTGGTGCCTCTTGCTATGCCTGTGGAAGGGGAGATTGAAATTACAGAAATGGCCTGCACACGCTCACACATGTCAAAAAAGCTTGTCAATGAAGGCCATTTTCCCACTCTCACCTATGACGTAGGTCTCCAGAGACCTGGGGATGAGGGACTTGGCAACAATGAGATTGTCTGCGGTGCACTTCCCACTCTCCAGGCCCAGGGACATCCCCATGCGCTTCAGAATCTCTATGTCGTCATGGATCTCAAAGGTGTTGTCAAAGTTGAAAAGGTATTCGCATCTACAGTAAGGACGTCAAATGTTCAGACTGCTGCACAGAACCTATGGACTCTAGTCTAGAGTGCATTGTTAAATTGTGCTTAGGAGCTTCTACCCCCAAGCCATTAGACAGCTGAACAATTCATAGAAATCTCCACCGGACAATTTACATCGATCTGCTTAAAAACAGATCAATATCTGTTTGCCATTTTCAGACCATGTCTCTGTCTCAACATGAATTAATGGATTTGAGGGTTACACTATCTTTCAAATTAAAGACAAACCCTTTCGCTATTTAGAAACCGATGTGAGGTGGTGATTCGTTGAAATTATTCAGTCAAAAAAGTGTAGTTTCCTTTTCCGTATTTGCCATCTAACAAAATGATTTTCTCAGAGATATACACTGAGTGTACAAAACATTATCAACACCTACTCTTTCCATGACAGACTGACCAGGTGAATCCAGGTGAAAGCTATGATCCCTTTTTGATGTCAGTTGTTATATCCAGTTCAAGGCTTGTCTCAAGCCTTGAGACAATTGAGACATGGATTGTGTATGTGTGCCATTCAGAGGGTGAATGGGCAAGACAAAATATTCAAGTGCCTTTGAACGAGGTATGGTAGTAGGTGCCAAGCACACCTGTTTGATTGTGTCAAAAACTGCAACGCTGCTGGGTTTTTCAAACAGTTTCCCATGTGTATTAAGAATGGTCCACCACCCAAAGGACATCCAGACAATTTCACACAAATGTGGGACGCATTGGAGTCAACATGGGCCAGCATCCCTGTGGAATGCTTTCTACACCTTGTAGAGTCCATGCCCCGATTGAGACTGTTCTGGGGGGGGGGGGGTGCATCATGTGAGTTTGACCAATTGTGATTCGACATCGCCTACTAATTGGTTGATGTCATTCTTTTTTACTAAAAAACAAACATGCCATTTTCACATATGTTGATGCTGGAGATATGAAGCTGAATATTTTTCCATTGGTTTCAATACAATATCGATGTGAGTGATTCATTTGCACATGCTATTGATTACAGTAACACAGAACAAGCTAATCAATTCCAGTTGAGTGACTGCTTGGTAAATATTGGTGTGTGTGCAGTTGAAGGTACTAATATAGCAAAATGCAAGTAATCTGAACACAATGTGTAGGGGGTAACTTTTATGTATTGGTCTCCGATGAAGGCTGTGAGGCCAATATGTACCGTAATTTCCGGACTATAAGCCGCTACTTTTTTCCCCACGCTTTGAACCTCGCGGTTTATACAATGACGTGGCTAATTAAGATTCATGCCGCCAAAAAACTGAGCACCGTCACATAATGTGACATAAATCGAGCGCGCTCAAACTTCCCATCATTCTGATTACGGTAGTCATTTTGTCACCCTCATCATGGTAAAGACACGGAGGAATGCATATGATGCAGCTTTCAAGTTGAAGGCGATCGATCTGGCTGTTGGAAAAGGAAATAGAGCTGTTGCACGGGAGCTTGGCCTTAATGAGTCGATGATAAGACGTTGGAAACAGCAGCGTGAGGAACTGACTCAGTGCAAAAAGACAACAAAAGCTTTCAGAGGGAAGAAAAGCAGATGGCCCGAACTAGAAAATGAGCTTGAAGACTGGGTCAACACACAGAGAGCAGACGGCCGAGGTGTTTCAACTGTACAGATCCGACTGAAAGCCAAATCGCCACCGCAATGAAGTTTTAGGATTTTAGGAGGTGGACCATCGTGGTGTCTAAGATTTATGAGACGTAATGGCCTGTCCATCAGGGTACGGACGAGTCTGTCAGCAGCTCCCTCCCGACTACGAGGAAAAAGTTTCAAACTTCCGCAAATTCACTGATGCAAAGATGGAATGCTCCTCTATCGGCCCGCACGACATCATAAATATGGATGACCTACCTGAATTTACTTTCAGCACTGTAGGAGAAATGTTGGCGTTTCAATGATAAAGGCGCAATGAACATGTTTATTATATTACAGTGGCAATTAGAGTAGCAATTCAGTAGTGAGTGACCTAGAGTTGTCTTTGCATTAGGGTGAAGACATTGCAGTGACACATACTTGTCACTGGAGATGGAGCAGTCTATGACGGTGCGTACGTCTGTGTTGAGGATGATGAAGGGGAGCTGGATGACAGAGCCGGAAGGGGGAGGGGCCAGGGAGGAAGTTTCGCTGACTTTGTTTCTCTGCACCAGGTTCTTGAATGCGATTTGCTGTTTGAGAAGAGATGAGCAATATTCAGAAACACATCGATTTAGTTCGCCTTGCTATGGTATTTCATTGGTCTTCCATTGGTCCTGAACTTTCGAACACAACTATCCACACAGACACATTGTTACTACAACTACAGCTAATCCTATCGATACATACTCTAAAAACATCTATCCCCACATACACAAACACACATTTTAATTCTCTGAAGTTTGAGAGTGTATGGTTCATGAGTGGAACTCCATCATGATACGTCATGGGGCAACAAGTCTATCCTGGTCAGGTTATGTGTTCAGGAAAAACGCCTGGCTGTAGCATATCATGGCTAAATCAATGCTAAAGTGAAAACCTCGGAGCTTAGGTTGAAGCTTAAATCTAGCTTTAGAGTAAGTTACCGTCACCAGGTCAGAGCAGTAGGGAGCCAACACACCAATCAATCAGAGATACAATGAATGAATGAAAACTATCCGTGGTGTGGTACATTTAAAGAAAAAGACTGCAAATAAAATTTGGTGATCGCAGAGTCCTTCTCTCAGGGAGAAGTAATCAATCAAGAGATCCTCGACCCCTCCCACACTCTCTGGCCTTCTGGGAACTCCACGGGGTCACACAAAGGTTCCCCGTCATATGCTAATGAGATGCTAACAAGTGTGGTGTTTTTCAATGGATTTATAGATGGACAGCTGCCTAGCTCATCACTCACGACCAAAGTATCCGAAAAAAGATAAGCATGTGCACACCCACGAATGCATTCAAAACACACACACACACACCAGAGACTGCTCCGTACCTGCAGTATGAGTTCTTCCAGCTGAGTTCTCTTCTGTCTGATCCTCTTCAGGCGTTTCTGTTTCTCCACCTGATTGGGGAAACAGTTCAAGTATTTTAGAAAGGACTGGTATAACATAACTGTCTAACAGTAATAAAACTAATACATTACATAAAGAATCTCAAAGCATTCCTAATGCAAAACAAACAAACAGCCCAGCGGTAGGAGTACTCCACTCTGTCTCCCCACTACCCCTCTTTCTCATTGTCACCATCATGCCCAGTCCTCCACCAGAATGGGTCTCTGTTTTATCGTACAAATCTATGCTCTGCAGAAAGTTGACACATGATATATAGTGCATTCGGAAATTATTCAGGCCCTTTGACTTTTTCCACAATTTGCTACGTCACAGCCTAAATTCTAAAATGGATTCAATTGTTTTCCCCCCCCATCATCAATCTGACAAAGCAAAAACAGGTTTTTAGAAGTGTTAGCAAATTTCTACATAAATATTCAGACCATTTAATCAGTACTTTGTTGAAGCACCTTTGGCAGGGATTACACCTGTATTTGGGGAGTTTCTCCCATTCTTCTCTGCAGAGCCTCTCAAGCTCTGTCAGGATGGATGGGGAGCGTAGCTGCACCGCTATTGTCAGGTCTCTCCAGAGATCAGAGAGTTTGATTGGGTTCAAGTCCGGGCTCTGGCTAGGTCACTCAAGGACATTCAGAGACTTGTCCCGAAGCTACTCCTGCATTGTCTTGGCTGTTTGCTTAGGGTCGTTATCCTGTTGGGAGGTGAACCTTCACCCCAGTCTGAGGTCCTGAGCGCTATGGAGAAGGTTTTCTTCAAGGATCTCTCAGTACTTTTCTCTGTTCATCTTTCCCTTGATCCTGACTAGTCTCCCAGTCCCTGTCGCTGAAAAACATCCCTACAGCACGATGCTGCAACCAGCATTCTTAACCGTAGGGATGGTGTCAGGTTTCCTCCAGACATGACGCTTAGCATTCAGGCCAAAGAGTTCAATCTTGGTTTCATCAGACCAGATAATCTTGTTTCTCATGGGCTGTCATGTACCTTTAACTGAGGAGTGGCTTCTGTCTGGCCACTCTACCATAAAGGCCTGATTGGTGGAGTGTTGCAGAGATGGTTGTCCTTCTGGAAGGTTCTCTCATCTCCACAGAGGATCTCTGGAGCTCTGTCAGAGTAACCATCTGGTTCATGGTTGCCTCCCTGACCAAGGCCCTTCTCCCCCAATTGCTCAGTTTGGCTGGGCGGCCAGCTCTAGGAAGAGTCTTGGTTGTTCCAAACATCTTCCTTCTAAGAATGGAGGCCACTGTGTTCTTGGGGAGAAACATCAAGGATGATCAATGGAAACAGGATGCATCTGAGCTCAATTTCAAGTCTCATAGCAAAGGGTCTGAATAAATAACGTAGTTCTGTTTATTTTTAATAAATCTACAAAAATGTGAGAAAAAAAACGTTTTGTAATTATAGGGTATTGTGTGTATATCTAGAGAGGTGACAGTGACAGATGTCAAGGAGTGGCTGTCAAGGCTCACTTTCAGCTCCCAGAGAGCTCTGCTGGTTTAAAGTATGTCTGTCTGTGTGTGTGTGTGTGTGTGATCACCTCCAGGTTTTGACACTCCTGGGCCGAGTTGGTGGGCAGGCCGATCCAGCGGATCTCCTTCTTCTCCTTGGAGATGATGTTCATGGCCATCAGCACGTTGAGAGCATCATACACACGCCTGCGGATGTTCTTCTGGTCATACACCTGCTGGGGAGGGAGAGGGATAGCGTGAGGAAAGAGAAAAGAAGCGAGTAAAGAAAAGATGACATAAGAGAAGAGCAAGGAAACAGATACTAGCAGAGAAGAGGTTATGATTCTAAGCTTGTCTTGGGGGGGGGGGTCAAGGGGCATCTCATTAGTAACTGTCCCATGGTGTGTGTGTCCCTGGCCAGGACTACTCGCTACCCCTCCTGCGGCACACTAACTGCTAGCCCTCATGGTTAATCTGTTTTTAATGAATGATACCGTTTAACATTCCACAGGAAGTAAGCAGATTAGGTCTGGGGCCAAGCTATTTTTAAGGGGCCATGTTATTATTAATACCGGAAAGTATTCAGCGGTTGGCCCCCTCCCCACTATTAAAACAGCCTAACTTTCAGTTGGACTCCTCCAACACAATGCTTTAGGACGCAAGGGAACCGTTTGCAACATAAACAACATTCCATAGTCTCTACGAGCTCAAATGTGTAATTCGTTATCGTGAACAGTTTATGAATGGAAAAACAAACTTATCTTATTTATTCAGGGTAGCCCAATTGAGACCAGGGTCTCATTCCCAATAGTGCCCTGAGTACAACAATTTTCTCAAAAACAGAAAGAAAAATGTACATAAAAAATGTAAGAATTAAAATAAACAACAGGCTAGCCTGTTGGCCAGATCGGTTTGTTCTTTAGTTTGTTTGTTCTTTCTCAGGGGCTGAGTCACTGGCTTGCTGGGGCTCTCTCATGCCGTCCCTGGAGGGGGTGCGTCACCTGAGTGGGTTGATTCACTGTTGTGGTCATCCTGTCTGGGTTGGCGCCCCCCCCTTGGGTTGTGCCGTGGCGGAGATCTTTGTGGGCTATACTCAGCCTTGTCTCAGGATGGTAAGTTGGTGGTTGAAGATATCCCTCTAGTGGGTGGGGTTATATCCTTCCTGTTTGGCCCTGTCCGGGGGTGTCCTCGGATGGGGCCACAGTGTCTCCTGACCCCTCCTGTCTCAGCCTCCAGTATTTATGCTGCAGTAGTTTATGTGTCGGGGGGCTGGGGTCAGTTTGTTATATCTGGAGTACTTCTCCTGTCCTATTCGGTGTCCTGTGTGAATCTAAGTGTGCGTTCTCTAATTCTCTCCTTCTCTCTTTCTTTCTCTCTCTCGGAGGACCTGAGCCCTAGGACCATGCCCCAGGACTACCTGACATGATGACTCCTTGCTGTCCCCAGTCCACCTGGCCATGCTGCTGTTCCAGTTTCAACTGACCTGAGCCCTAGGACCATGCCCCAGGACTACCTGACATGATGACTCCTTGCTGTCCCCAGTCCACCTGGCCATGCTGCTGCTCCAGTTTCAACTTCCACCTGACTGTGCTGCTGCTCCAGTTTCAACTGTTCTGCCTTATTATTATTCGACCATGCTGGTCATTTATGAACATTTGAACATCTTGGCCATGTTCTGTTATAATCTCCACCCGGCACAGCCAGAAGAGGACTGGCCACCCCACATAGCCTGGTTCCTCTCTAGGTTTCTTCCTAGGTATTGGCCTTTCTAGGGAGTCTTTCCTAGCCACCGTGCTTCTACACCTGCATTGCTTGCTGTTTGGGGTTTTAGGCTGGTTTTCTGTACAGCACTTTGAGATATCAGCTGATGTACGAAGGGCTATATAAATAAATTTGATTTGATTTGATTTGATTTAGTTATGTATGAAAAGGGACATTAGAGGCATTGGCTAAATTATAGTCAGAAATCTGGCCACCTGGCTTGATCAGCTCAACAACCCCCTACAATACTTTATCATTCTATTGGCACAATGGGTTAGATGACCACGGTTGTGTTCATTAGGGCACGCAATGGAAAATATAACTGAAGCCAAGCACTGTTTCTCATTGCACAAGTCCAGGTAGTCCCCCCCCCCCCCCATTTCATTCCATTTTCTTCTGTTTGGTGCCTAATGAACACAACCCAGGGTTGTATGTTTGATTCCTGCATGGGCCACATATACTGAATATGTGTCACTGTCAACCGTAAGTGGTTTTGGATGAAAGCGTCTGCTAAATTACCGTATTATTTACGGACTCACCGAGTCTGTGGCCATGACGTTGGTGGAGTGGGTGAACTCAGCCACCAGTTCGTCGGCCACCTCGTTGTAGGACGTGGTGCCTTTCTTCTGCACCTTCTCACACACCTTCATGGAGAAATGCCTCAGGCCCTTCCCGTTCTTATCGCCCTTCAGTCGCTTGCTGTGGTGGAGAGATCACAAAGAAGCAACCGACACATTAATGACCAGACGGTCACAACATCTAGAACTAGCTGTTACACAAATTAAAGTTTATTTGTCACATGTACAGGATACAGTAGGTGGAAAACAGTAAAGTGAAATGCTTACAAAAGATGACACGGCACACACAACTTGCGCAAAAGCACACACACACACACTCTAAACACACAAGCTACACCTCCAACTCCACACTTACTTGTGAAATCTCACCTCACACTCAAACAATATAAACACTCAATGGACTCAGTGGATCAGACAAAACAATGTATACAATAATTCCATACTAATGTAAAATGATGAATTTCTCTCCAACACTTTCACAAGCAAAAGCACACTTGTGAAAACCATGACACATTAACATAAGCATGATGGAGCTTGGCATGTATGTGAAGACCATAGTGCACGCTTTGACACTCTCCTCCAATGTGCGGTCACAGAATCACGTGACATGCGCTCATTAGACGCACTGCTCGTTGATGCTTCAAATTAGTGTATGGTTTTATACTCGGTACACATTCAGCGCAATTCTGTTGATGTGTACTCATATTTAAAGTGTATTTAAAACAATGCAGAAGGGTAATAGCACTATTGGGAATAGACAATAGTAATGGTCTGCGTTCCAAATGGCATCCTATTCCCTATATAGTGCACTACCCCATGAGGATCAAAAGTAGTGCACTATTCAGGGAACATGGTGACATTTGGGACAGATTCATGGTTGTGGTTGGAGCAACATTTTCTACCCCTACACTCCTAAAGAATTGACTTGGGTTGCATCGAGAACCCCCACACCAGACATATTTTTATCCTCCCGTGAGACATTTATATCAAATGAGTGTAGATTTGAAGGCTGACTCAATTCTTGAGAATGTGTGTGTGTGTCTCTCTCTCTGGGAGTACCAATGCAGAGTCAATGTCTGGGGACACTGGTTAGAAGAGGTAATATGTACGGGTTGAAGTCGGAAGTTTACATACACCACATTTAATCCTAGTAAACATTCCCTGTCTTAGGTCAGTTAGGATCACCACTTTATTTTAAGAATGTGAACTGTCAGAATAATAGTAGAGAGAATGAGATTTCAGCTTTTATTTCGTTCATCACATTCCCAGTTGGTCAGACGTTTACATATACTAATTGAGTGTTAGGTAGCATTGCCTATAAATTGTTTAACTTGGGTCAAATGTTTTGTGTAGCCTTCCACAAGTTTCCCACAGCATGTTAGGTGAATGTTGGCCCATTCCTCCTGACAGAGCTGGTGTAACTGAGTCAGTTTTGTAGGACACCTTGCTCGCACTTGTTTTTTCAGTTCTGCCCAGAAATGTTCTATGGGATTGAGGTCAGGGCTTTGTGATGGCCACTCCAATACCTTGACTTTGTCATTAAGCCATTTTGCCACAACTTTGGAAGTATGCTTGGGGACATTGTCCATTTGGAAGACCCTTTTGCGACCAAGCTTAAACTTCCTGACTGATGTCTTGAGATGTTTCTACAATATATCCACATGATTATCCTTCCTCGTGATGCCATCTATTTTGTGAAGTGCACCAGTCCCTCCTGCAGCTAAGCACCCCCACAACATGATGCTGCCACCCCCATGCTTCACGGTTGGGATGGTGTTCTTTGGCTTGCAAGCCTCCCCCTTTTTCCTCCAAACATAACGATGGTCAGTATGGCAAAACAGTTACCAAAACAGTGCCTTGCGAAAGTATTCGGCCCCCTTGAACTTTGCGACCTTTTGCCACATTTCAGGCTTCAAACATAAAGATATAAAACTGTATTTTTTTGTGAAGAATCAACAACAAGTGGGACACAATCATGAAGTGGAACGTCATTTATTGGATATTTCAAACTTTTTTAACAAATCAAAAACTGAAAAATTGGGCGTGCAAAATTATTCAGCCCCCTTAAGTTAATACTTTGTAGCGCCACCTTTTGCTGCGATTACAGCTGTAAGTCGCTTGGGGTATGTCTCCATCAGTTTTGCACATCGAGAGACTGAAATGTTTTCCCATTCCTCCTTGCAAAACAGCTCGAGCTCAGTGAGGTTGGATGGAGAGCATTTGTGAACAGCAGTTTTCAGTTCTTTCCACAGATTCTCGATTGGATTCAGGTCTGGACTGTGACTTGGCCATTCTAACACCTGGATATGTTTATTTTTGAACCATTCCATTGTAGATTTTGCTTTATGTTTTGGATCATTGTCTTGTTGGAAGACAAATCTCCGTCCTAGTCTCAGGTCTTTTGCAGACTCCATCAGGTTTTCTTCCAGAATGGGCCTGTATTTGGCTCCATCCATCTTCCCATCAATTTTAACCATCTTCCCTGTCCCTGCTGAAGAAAAGCCTGCCACCACCATGTTTGACAGTGGGGATGGTGTGTTCAGGGTGATGAGCTGTGTTGCTTTTACGCCAAACATAACGTTTTGCATTGTTGCCAAAAAGTTAAATTTTGGTTTCATCTGACCAGAGCACCTTCTTCCACATGTTTGGTGTCTCCCAGGTGGCTCGTGGCAAACTTTAAACAACACTTTTTATGGATATCTTTAAGAAATGGCTTTCTTCTTGCCACTCTTCCATAAAGGCCAGATTTGTGCAATATACGACTGATTGTTGTCCTATGGACAGAGTCTCCCACCTCAGCTGTAGATCTCTGCAGTTCATCCAGAGTGATCATGGGCCTCTTGGCTGCATCTCTGATCAGTCTTCTCCTTGTATGAGCTGAAAGTTTAGAGGGACGGCCAGGTCTTGGTAGGTTTGCAGTGGTCTGATACTCCTTCCATTTCAATATTGCACAGTGCTCCCTTGGGATGTTTAAAGCTTGGGAAATCTTTTTGTATCCAAATCCGGCTTTAAACTTCTTCACAACAGTATCTCGGACCTGCCTGGTGTGTTCCTTGTTCTTCATGTTGCTCTCTGCGCTTTTAACGGACCTCTGAGACTATCACAGTGCAGGTGCATTTATACGGAGACTTGATTACACACAGGTGGATTGTATTTATCATCATTAGTCATTTAGGTCAACATTGGATCATTCAGAGATCCTCACTGAAGTTCTGGAGAGAGTTTGCTGCACTGAAAGTAAAGGGGCTGGATAATTTTGCACACCCAATTTTTAAGTTTTTGATTTGTTAAATTTGTTTGAAATATCCAATAAATGTCATTCCACTTCATGATTGTGTCCCACTTGTTGTTGATTCTTCACAAAAAAAATACAGTTTTATATCTTTATGTTTGAAGCCTGAAATGTGGCAAAAGGTCGCAAAGTTCAAGGGGGCCGAATACTTTCGCAAGGCACTGTATATTTTTGTTTCATCAGATGAGAGGACATTTCTCCAAAAAGTACAATCTTTGTCCCAATGTGCAGTTGCAAACCGTAGTCTGGCTTTTTTATGGTGGTTTTGGAGCAGTGGCAACTTCCTTGCTGAGCGGCCTTTCAGGTTGTGTCAATATAGGACTCGTTTTACTGTGGAAAAAGATACTTTTGTACCGGTTTCCTCCAGCATCTTCACAAGGTCCTTTGCTGCTGTTCTGGGATTGATTTTCACTTTTCGCACCAAAGTACGTTCATCTCTAGGAGACAGAAAGCGTCTCCTTCCTGAGCGGTATGACGGCTGCTTTGTCCCATGGTGTTTATACTTGTGTACTATTGTTTGTACAGATGAATGTGGTACCTTCAGGGGTTTGGAAATTGCTCCCAAGGATGAACCAGACTTGTGGGGGTCTACAATTTATTTTCTGAGGTCTTGGCTGATTTCTTTTTGATTTTCCCATGATGTCAAGCAAAGAGGCACTGAGTTTGAAGGTAAGGCCTTGAAATACATCCACAGGTACACCTCCAATTCACTCAAATGATGTCAGTTTGCTTTAGAAGCTTCTGATAAGCTATGACCTAATTTTCTGGAATTTTCCAAGCTGTTTAAAGGCACAGTCAACTTAGTATATGTCAACTTCTGACCCACTGGAATTGTGATAGTGAATAAGTGAAATAATGTCTGTAAACAATTGTTGGAAAAATGACTTGTGTCATGCACAAAGTAGATATCCTAAAAGACATGCCAAAACTATAGTTTGTTAACAAGAAATTTGTGGAGTGGTTGAAAAACAAGTTTTAATGACTAATGACCCTAAATGTATGTAAACTTCCGACTTCAACTGTACATGTAGGTAAACTTAGTGACTATAAATAGATAAACAGAGTAGCAGTAGCGTGAAAGAGGGGTCTGGGTAGCCCTTTGATTAGCTGTTCAGGAGTTTTATGGCTTGCGGGTAGAAGCTGTTAAGAAGCGTTCTGGGCCTAGACTTGGCGCTCCGGCACCGCTTGCTGTGCGGTAGCAGCGAGAATAGTCTGACTAGGGTGGCTAGAGTCTGACAAATTTTCAGGCCTTCCTCTGACACCGCCTGGTGTAGAGGTCCTGGATGGCAGGAAGCTTGGTGATGTACTGGGCCGTACACACTACCCTCTGTAGTGCGGTCGGAGGCGGCGCAGTTGCCATACCAGGCGGTGATCCATGCCGAAACTTTTTCCACTTCCTGAGGGGCAATAGCCATTGTCGTGCCGTCTTCACGACTGTCTTGGTATGTTTGGACCGTGATAGTTTGTTGGTGATGTGGACACCAAGGAACTTGAAGCTCTCAACCTGCTCAACTACAGCCCCATCGATTGCAATCGGGGGCGTGCTCTGTCCTCCTTTACCTCTACTCCACAATCATCTCCTTTGTCTTGATCACATTGAGGGATATGTTGTTGTTCTGGCACCACACGGCCAGGTCTCTGACTTTCTCCCTATAGGCCGTCTCATCGTCGGTGATCAGGCCTACCACTGTTGTTTCATCGGCAAAAACGTGATGGTGTTGGAGTCATGCCTGGCCGTGCAGAGATGAGTGACAGGGAGTAGGAGGGGACTGAGCACGCACCCCTGAGGTGCCCCCGTGTTGAGGATCAGCGAGGCACACACAAACCTTGCTGATAGACCTCAATGGAAAGAACTAGCTATGTATTTGTGCTCATAGCCCCAGCCATTCAGGACAGTACAAAAAACAAAGCACTGTCTGTCGAATGCTGATGTGCTCTATGTCAGGAGTCATGGCATGCTGCCACACAAGTCCTCTGGCATATGCTGTGTTTTAGGCACACATGTCCTCTTTCTCACAACAGTTCCAGTGTAATGTGATTTCTCTAGCTCAATAGCCCAGGGAGAGTGAAGAGAGGGATTCTTACATTTCATTACAAACCACCACCTCCACATGCAAGTGAAGCACTATTGTTTATCATTTCACAAGGATCGCTGTGTGCGCGTGTGCATGCACGCACGTACAGTCATCTCATTCTCAAATCAGCAGAAACATGGTTAACTTTTGGCAAATGTGAATACAAAATGGGATAAAATTGATGATTGAATGATGATGAACCGTTAAGCTCCGCCCACACAGCAGTGATAAAAATCGCTCGCTTAAATCAGGGGCTCGCTCTCTGTGATTTACACACCAAGGGAAACCGAAAGGGAGGTAGTGGGGCATGGAGAAAAAAAGAAGAAAAATCAGGCTAAAAAGAGATATCGCCACAAAGAAAAGAGGGTGAGAGGGGGGGGTTGATATATAGACATTTTGTGTATATGTTCAGGTGAGCGGATTATGTAACATTAGGGTTGTTTGACAGTCGTAGAGCACAACACAGATGCGTTACATTTGGCAACGTGCAATTGGCAATACCAACTATGATGTAGAAAATGTCACACGGCAAGAGGCGCAAGCAGAATGTGCATATGCATGAGCGCATGTCAAAAGTTAGGACACACCTACTCATTGCAGTGTTTTTCTTTATTTGTACTATTTTATACATTTCAGAATAATGGTGAAGACATCAACACATATGGAATCATGTAGTAACCAGAAAGTGTTAAACAGATCAAAATATAGAGAGATTCTTCAAAGTAGCCACCCTTTGCCTTGATGACAGCTTTGCACAATAGACATTCTCTCAACCAGATTCATGCAGTAGTCACCTGGAATGCATTTCAAATCAACAGGTGTGCCTTGTTAAAATTTACATTTATGGAATTTCTAATGTGTTTGAGCCAATCAGGTGTGTTGTGACAAGGTAGGGTTGGTAAACAGAAGATGGTCTTTTATCAAATAGGGCTAAGTCCATATTATGGCAAGGACAACTCAAATAAGCAAAGAGAAATGACAGTCCATCATTACTTAAAGATATGAAGGTCAGTCAATCAGTAAAATGTCAAGAGCTTTGAAAGTGTCTTCAAGTGCAGTCACAAACACCATCAAGCGCTGATGAAGAAACTGGCTCTCATGAGGACCGCCACAGGAAAAGAAGACCAAGAGTTACCTTTGCTGCAGAGGAGGATGGTGGTGGTGGTGGTGTGATGGTGCTTTGCTGGTGACACCGTCAGTGATTTATTTAGAATTCAACCAGCATGTCTACCACACCATTCTGCAGCGATGCGCAATCCCATCTGGTTGCACTTAGTGGGACTATCATTTGTTTTTCAATAGGACAATGACCCAATGCACACCTCCAGGCTGCGTAAGGGCTATCTGACCAAGTAGGAGAGTGATGGAGTGCTGCATCAGATGACCTGGCCTCCACAACCACCTGAACTCAACCACCTGAACTTGAGATGGTTTGGGATGAGATGGACCGCAGAGTGAAGGAAAAGCAGCCAACAAGTGCTCAGCATATGTGGGAACTCCCTCAAGACTGTTGGACAAGCATTCCAGGCGACTACCTCATGAAGCTGGTTGAGAGAATGTCAAGAGTGTGCAAAGCTGTCATCAAGGCAAAGGGTGGCTACTTTGAAGAATCTATAATATATTTTAACTCATTTAACACTTGTGGTTACTACATGATTCCCTGTGTGTTATTTCAGTTTTGATGTCTTCACTATTATTCAACAATGTAGAAAATAGTAAAAATAAAGAAAAACCCTTGAATGAATATCTGTCCAAACTTTTGACTTGTACTGTAGGCGTGAGAGTAAGAGAACAGAGAGAAGAACAGAGAGAAGGGGAGAGCGAGAGAATAGATATAGATGAAGACGAGGAAGACTATGTAAGTGGACAGGACAGAGACATGTAAAGATATAGCTGCGTGTGTGCGCCTAAGTGAGTGAGCAATCGAAATGTCCATTCACAAACATCCCCCAACCCTCAAACTATAGGCACAGTACAGTTCCTTCTAACACGCAGTAGAGTAGAGAGTAGGAGACTGCAGAGCCGCTCATTACATAACTGGATCTCTGAGGAGCACACACACACGCAAATAGGAAGACCGTGTGTGTGTAGTGTATGAGGTAGGAGGTGGGGATGGCAAGCCGCTGCGGTGGAAGCTTAGGGTTACAGTTGTCAGGACAAATTAGTTCCAGAACCGCAGCTACTGTAGCTTGGATAATTTGGGAAGAATTAGAGAGAGAGAAGACGAGAAACAGGCTGGAAAAATGGTGGTGAATGTGCCATAATGGGTACAGGGACAGTAGTCATGGTGTGAGGAACACGCACACACTCAGTGAAGCCGAAACCACAGAGGCACCTTTTCTCCTTAGCAAAATGCAAACATAATGCAAACATACTGTAACCGAATATAACAACAAAAGAAACATATTTTCCAACATTGTTACAGGCTACAGTTACAGTTGAAGTCGGAAGTTTACATACACCTTAGCCAACTACATTTAAACTCAGTTTCACAATTCCTGACATTTAATCCTAGTAAAAATTCCCAGTCTTAGGTCAGTTAGGATCCCCACTTTATTTTAAGAATGTGAAATGTCAGAATAATAGTAGAGAGAATGATTTATTTCAGCTTTTATTTATTTCATCACATTCCCAGTGGGTCAGAAGTTTACATACACTCAATTAGTATTTGGTAGCATTGCCTTTAAAATTGTTTAACAAGAAATTCGTGGAGTGGTTGAAAAATGAGTTTTAATGACTCCAACCTAAGTGTATGTAAACTTCCGACTTCAACTATATATCCTCCAAACAGCAGCTTCAAGGGCATTATCACTTTTATACAACGGGTTACCAACATATTCAAAAATTGATTGACATTCTCATAAATGTTATTTTGATGAATTTATTCATACCGTTTCATCCTTCCACAAGATATAGTCCCGAAACAGCTTGCCTGTCTTGCATGTTATTTTGCCATTAACCTCTCTACGCACTGAACCCGTTAGCGGGATTAAATTCGATAACATAGTGATCGCTACATAAATAGTCATATTAATATTATATTATATATATTATATTATATTATGTCTCACACATGGTTCGAAAGCCTAGAATCTTGCTAATCCAATTGCGTTGTCAGATTTAAAAAATGATTTATTGCGAAAGAATACGCTGCAATTATCTGAGCCATATCAAACTACTTATTCAACCAGCACTTCCGTAACAAAATCACAGATTGAAGATCTTGTTCTGGTTGCAATCCCAAGGCTCATTGTTACACAATGAATGGTCTTTTGTTCGGTTAAATCCATTTTTTATAGCCCAACACAAAACATTTTGTGAACGCTTATCTCGTTGAATTTCGTGTCATTCAATTTGACGTAACATCCAATGTAAAATAGACAGACTTTCCCTGACTTTATCCAGTCATGTTTGGTTTCCTTGCAATCAACGGTTTGTTTGTAACACAACCAAAAAGATGGGTAATTCTGCGGGACGGATTGACCCGGAAAAAACAATTGGAAGACAACAAGTGACGAGCCCATTGTGCACCAATTATATGACCACTGTCTTGTTGATTGACTGTATTTTAACCCAATGACCACTGATAGTCTTGACATCTAGCTGGGTAGATAGCCAATGAGCAGAGGTAAACGGCAATACCCCATGGTTCTTTGTTGTAAGACAAACCTTTCCATTGAACGCTGGCATAAGGACCGTTATTTCGCCATTGCCAATTCAACCGTGAAGGAGCGCACAGCAGTATTCCGGTGACTTGCATCTTCAGCTGTTTATTTATCCAACATCATGGAGAATAAGTCAAGGAAAGCGAATTCTAAGACTAGATATAAGAATGTAGAAACAATTTTAGAGGAAATTGATCGTGAAAGTGAGACAGATCTGCATTTTGAAGACTCCATTAGCGCCCAAAGCTTTGATTCTGAAACTGAGGCATATTTTTTGAACGGAGAGGATATTGTTTTGAACTGGTAAGTTGTTCTCATGCTAATGCAGTTGTTTGAAATTAATATAAAATATTATGTGATTGTTTTTACATTCTATTTGCAATATATAAAGATGTAGTGAAATGGGTAAAGTACACATTAGCTAGTCATTGTGAGTGAGGGTCTGTTTGTTTGTATGAGAACGACCATAGTCTATGTCTGTGTCGCTCTCTCTCTGTGTGTGTGTGTGTGTATTTATATATACTGCTCAAAAAAATAAAGGGAACACTTAAACAACACAATGTAACTCCAAGTCAATCACACTTCTGTGAAATCAAACTGTCCACTTAGGAAGCAACACTGATTGACAATAAATTTCACATGCTGTTGTGCAAATGGAATAGACAACAGGTGGAAATTATAGGCAATGAGCAAGACACCCCCAATAAATGAATGGTTCTGCAGGTGGTGACCACAGACCACTTCTCAGTTCTTATGCTTCCTAGCTGATGTTTTGGTCACTTTTGAATGCTGGCGGTGCTTTCACTCTAGTGGTAGCATGAGACGGAGTCTACAACCCACACAAGTGGCTCAGGTAGTGCAGCTCATCCAGGATGGCACATCAATGCGAGCTGTGGCAAGACGGTTTGCTGTGTCTGTCAGCGTAGTGTCCAGAGCATGGAGGCGCTACCAGGAGACAGGCCAGTACATCAGGAGACGTACCTCCGCCTTTGTGCAAGGAGGAGCAGGAGGAGCACTGCCAGAGCCCTGCAAAATGACCTCCAGCATGCCACAAATGTGCATGTGTCTGCTCAAACGGTCAGAAACAGACTCCATGAGGGTGGTATGAGGGCCCGACATCCACAGGTGGGGGTTGTGCTTACAGCCCAACAACCGTGCAGGACGTTTGGCATTTGCCAGAGAACACCAAGATTGGCAAATTCGCCACTGGCGCCCTGTGCTCTTCACAGATGAAAGCAGGTTCACACTGAGCACGTGACAGAGTCTGGAGACGCCGTGGAGAACGTTCTGCTGCCTGCAACATCCTCCAGCATGACCGGTTTGGCAGTGGGTCAGTCATGGTGTGGGGTGGCATTTCTTGGGGGGGGGGGGCACACAGCCCCCCATGTGTTTGCCAGAGGTAGCTTGACTGCCATTAGGTACTGAGATGAGATCCTCAGACCCCTTGTGAGACCATATGCTGGTGTGGTTGGCCCTGGGTTCCTCCTAAAGCAAGACAATTCTAGACCTCATGTGGCTGGAGTGTAGTTCCTGCAAGAGGAAGGCATTGATGCCATGTACTGGCCCGCCCGTTCCCCAGACCTGAATCCAATTGAGCACATCTGGGACATCATGTCTCGCTCCGTCCACCAACGCAACGTTGCACCACAGACTGTCCAGGAGTTGGCGGATGCTTTAGTCCAGGTCTGGGAGGAGATCCCTCAGGAGACCATCCGCCACCTCATCAGGAGCATGCCCAGGTGTTGTAGGGAGGTCATTCAGGCACGTGGAGGCCACACACACACTACTGAGCCTCATTTTGACTTGTTTTAACCTGTTGGAACTCTAGGGGCAGCATTTTCATTTTTGGATAAAAAAACGTTCCCATTTTAAACAAGATATTTTTTCCCGAAAAGATGCTCGACTATGCATATAATTGACAGCTTTGGATAGAAAACACTCTGACGTATCCAAAACTGCAAAGATATTGTCTGTGAGTGCAACAGAACTGATGTTACAGGCGAAACCCAGATAAAAATCCAATCAGGAAGTGCCGCATTTTTTTTTTAAACCGCCTCATGCCAATGACTCCTTATATGGCTGTGAATGAGCTACGAATGAGCTTACGTTTTCTACGTATTCCCCAAGGTGTCTACAGCATTGTGACATCTTTTTACGCATGTTGAAGAATAGCTGTAAGGGACCACATTTAGCAAGTGGTCACATGATGGCTCCTGCAGAAAATCTTGCGTAAAGTACACAAGTAGCCATTTTTCCAATCGCTTCTTATGAGAAACCAATATTCCCGACGGATATATTATCGAATTGTTATGTGAAAAACACCTTGAGGATTGATTCTAAACGACGTTTGCCATGTTTCTGTCGATATTATGGAGCTAATTTGGAAAAAAGTGTTAGAGGTACTGTTAGAGGTGCGTGACCAGAAAGCTAGCCTCAGTTTGTTTTCCTCCTGTATTGAACACAGATCATCCCGTCTTCAATTTTATCAATTATTCATGTTAAAAAAAAATACCTAAAATTGTATTACAAAAGTAGTTTGAAATGTTTTGGCAAAGTTTACAGGTAACTTTTGAGATATTTTGTAGTCACGTTGCACAAGTAGGAACCTGTGTTTTTCTGGATCAAACGCACCAATTAAATTGACATTCTGGATATATATAGACAGAATTAATCAAACAAAAGGACCATTTGTGATGTTTATGGGACATATTGGAGTGCCAACAAAAGAAGCTTGTCAAAGGCATGATTTATATTTTTATTTCTGAAATATGCTTTCTCTCTTTGTTTACGGAGGTGCTACCCTCAGATAATAGCATTGTTTGCTTTCAACGAAGAGCCTTCTTGAAATCTGACATGTTGGCTGGATTCACAACAAGTGCAGCTTTAATTTGGTATCTTAAGTGTGATTTCACGAAAGTTTGATTTTTATAGTAATTTATTCAAATTTGGCACTCTGCATTTTCACTGGCTTTTGGCCAGGTGGGATGCTAGCGTCCCACATATCCCAGAGGTTAAGGGCTTTGTAAGTAAGCATTTCACTGTGTTGTATTCGGCGCATGTAACAAATAACTTGATTTGATTAATACCAGCATATCAGTTTACTAACAACAAAAAAATACAGAATTGAGTTAATAAAGCCGCATACAAACATGGTCTCTTTTTTGTTTTCTGGAATAAGGCAGCTCCCAAATGCAGGTGTTCCAGCCTGGTTCAATGCTTTCAGTGGTGGTGGGGCAAGCCAGTAGAAAATACGAAGTGTTATGTCGTGATTGGCTCAGTGTTCTGCCACTCATGGGGACACTACATCACCAACAAGTCTAAAGGTAAACCTTGGGTGCTGCCATAGAGTTGCATTAGAAGTGCCCATCCAAGAAGGCTCAAGGTCATTGGCCACAGATAAAATTACATCAAATCAAGTTATATGTACAGCAGCTTTGATTAAAATGATCATGTCAACATCATACTTTAAAAATCCTGAATCAAGTCGACAATCTACTGGCAAATCCTTTTTAATCCTTGTCATATGAAGAGAAATTATAGATAAAACGTACTGGTGCTCATCGGCCATAAACATTAGACATGTTGGAAATCGCAAATTCAACAATGACTGGTTTGGAAGGAATCAGTGAGAGTGGCTGTGTGGTCCCAAATCTGTGAGTAAGAGTCTCTTTTCCAATTTTAAAATTATAAACATTCAACATTGACCATGCTGTCAATGAAGCATGATTTGTGCAGCTCTCAAAACAACTTAACTGAGAACTGCGAAAACCTCTGTGAGTTCAGGATGAACTCTCACTGGGAAAATGTGTTTTGAACGGTCATCCAACTCAGAATTGTAAATTTGGCCTCTTTCTAGAGCTACGACCTGAAGATCAATGACGTCATCATGATTCGACCTTGTCCCCCCCCCCCCCCCGAGTTGTCAGTTCTTTTGAAAGCACCATAAATCAAGAGAATGCCGCGCCACCTTCCTGTTCAAGTCAGCACAGCACAAGGTGAGTCCAAACATGTATTGTATGCTGCTGCATAAATTATGTAATATGCCAGAGAGATATGTATACTGTAGCTAAGAAAGTAATACTAAGTGTATGTTGTGTAATAAGTTAGTAGCCCATGTGCCTCACCCTAATAATTTAGTCTATTTACCCCTCTTAAATGTTGTCTACTGTTCTGACATGGTGGTGCACATGTAGCCTATAACCTGTTTTAGAGAAATTTAATCATTGAATATTGTAAGAGCTTTCATTGTCTGTTTGTAGGCCCCCTTTATTTATCCTACGGTTCTGACTTGGTGTACAGGGAGAATACTGTAAGAACAGCCCATGTTCTGTCGCTGTATATTTCAAAAGTGCTAAACAAATAGTTGATTATGTCCGTTCTAGCTCGCTCATTAATGTCTTAATCAAAATTACAGATTGCACCTAATACGCTTGTCGTCCCCTTATGCCATAGTTTGTACATCTAAATTGTCATTAGAAACCACATTTGTTTAAGCAAGTCAGCCATAAATCAGCTTTTTTTTTTTTTTAAAGGCAGTAAATGAGGCTGAATGAACTGTTTCACTGCAAGACAAGGCTCTGCTTATAGCCAAGTGTAGCAGTGGTAAGATGTTGGGACAGCTTTATGTAGGCCCTAACATTTTTTTGGCACCATGTCACCGTTATAGTGCAATAATGTATTGTTTAGTGTAGTGTAGTGGCTTTGCTGGCATGCATCCCACTTTTTTTTTGATTTACATGCTAAAATCATCACTGTATATATCCATACAAATGATGCCAGCTGATTCATGATTTCGATGGGTTTCATGCCATTCGCTCTATTCCAACCATTATGAGCCATCCACCCTTCAGCAGCCTCCACTGGTCAGGATTTATTTTCCGTAGGCCATTACACTTGATGGCTGGTTGCAGGTGACTGAGGGGCTTTTCTGCTGTCTGCGCTTTTTTCTTCTTCCATGCAATCGTCAAAGGGGATGGATAGTCTTCAAAGGATTAAATACCCTTTCTCTCCTCACCAGCATCTAACTGCACACTCTAAGTGAGGACACTTATTGGCCAGCATGTGCACGCCATGCAGAGTGAGAGAGCCAGCTTGTGATTCGTCAGCATTCTCTGTACATCTAGAGAGTGAATGAACGGAGTCTAGCGCTTCTAATTGGAGGAGGTACCGTAGTCCAGTTTTTGTTGTATTAACAAGTGTAAAAGAAATTAGAAAATTGCAGCCTCTTGCAATATGGATATTGCACGTCAATATTACAATTTCAAATCTGAATTTGATGAATGGTGCAGCGCTAACACGCTCTGGCCCTGACACACGTACAGTTCCAGTCAAAAATGTGGATACGAATACTCATTCAAGGGGTTTACTTTATTTTTTACTATTTCTGTATTGTAGAATAATAGTGAATACATCAAAACTATGAAATAACACATGGAATAATGTAGTAACCAAAAAAGTGTTAAATCTAAATATATTTTATATTCTTCTAAGTATCCAACCTTAACCTTTTATTTAACTAGGCAGGTTAGTTAAGAACAAATTCTTATTTACAATGACGGCCTACCCCAGCCAAACCCTAATCCGGATGACGCTGGGTCAATTGTGCACCGCCCTATGTGACTCCCAATCACAGCCTGTTGCGATACAGCTTTGATGACAGCTTTGCACACTCTTGGCATTCTCTCAACCAGCTTCACCTGGAATGGTTTTCCAACAGTCTTGAAGAAGTTCCCACATATGCTGAGCACTTGTTGGATACTTTTCCTTTACTCTGCAGTGCATCCTTCACCCTGGCGTATCGCGGCAGAATGCTGTGGTAGCAATGCTGGTTAAGTGTGCCTTGAATTCTAAATAAATCACAGACAGTGTCAACAGCAAAGCACCCCCACAATGCTTCAAGTTTGGACCCACACATGCGGAGATCATCCGCTCACCTACTCTGCGTCTCACAAAGACATGGTGGTTGGAAACAAAAATCAAACATTTGGACTAAACAGACCAAAGGACAGATTTCCACTGGTCTAAAGTCCACTGCTTGTGTTTCTTGGCCCAAGCAAGTCTCTTCTTACCATTGGTGTCCTTTAGTAGAGGTTTCTTCTCAGCAATTCGACCATGAAGGCCTGATTCACGCTGTCTCCTCTGAACAGTTGATGTTGAGATGTGTCTGTTACTTGAACTCTGTGACGCATTTATTTGGCCTGCAATCTGAGGTGCAGTTAAATCTAATGATCTTATCTTCTGCTGCAGAGGTAACTCTGTCTTCCTTTCCTGTGGCAATCCTCATGAGAGCCAGTTTCATCATAGCGCTTGGTTTTTGCGACTGCACTTGAAGAAACTTTCAAAGTTCTTGAAATGTTGGACTGTCGTTTCTCTTTGCTTATTTGAGCTGTTCTCGCCCATAATATGGACTTGGTCTTTTACCAAATAGGGCTATCTTCTGTAATAAAATCCCTACCTTGTCACAACACAACTGATTGTCTGAAATGCATTAAGAATGAAAGAAATTCCACAAATGTACCAATAACAAGGCATAACTGTTAATTGAAATGCATTCCAGATGACTACCTAATGTAGCTGGTTGAGAGAATGCCAAGAGTGTGCAAACCTGTCATGAAGGTGGCTACATTGAAGAATCTCAAATATATTTTGTTTTACCATTTTTTGGGGGTTACTACATGATTCCATTTGTGTTTTTTCATAGTTTTGATGTCTTCACTATTATTTGACAATGTAGAAAATAGTAAAAATAAAGTAAACCCCTTGAAAGAGTAGTTGTGTCCAAACTCTTGACTGGCACTGTACATACTACACATGTACATACAAACATACAGTACCTACACAGTCTCTGATGGTTACATAATCTGCTCACCTGAACACACACAAAAAACCTGCAGTCATGTTACGAGAGAAAAAGAGACCGCACAGGAGAAGAAATGGGACAATGAAATATAAATGGTATCCAGAGGAGATGACAGGAAGGGAACAAAAGGCAGGAGAGAGGGGAGGCATGGTGAGAGAGAGTCAGTGTTCTGCTGTAGTGAGTCAGCAGTTGCGTGATCTTTCGGGTGTGGGGGTCAGACAGATGCATTCTGGAATAACAACAAAAAAATGCCAGACTGCAGCTGAGCTCTTGAGCAGCAGCCACCCCCCTACTACAATTGCACCATTTCACCTCCATCTACATTCTGAGCCAGGCAGTTACCTGGCTGAAGAGTCTCCTGAGCACAGCGCATCCCTGCAAAACAGAGAAATCAAACTGTTTAAGATGAATTCAATATACAAGACAATGTTACTGTGTGTGTGTCAGTAGTCAGTCCTCCTAGATTAAAACTAATTCCATTGCCTAATGAGCTGGTTTGCTTTGGAAGTAATGAGACGCTTCAGCTCAATGAGATGCTGTGAGAGAATGACAAAGCATCTCTCTGACTCAGTTTCTCTCGCCCTCTGTTACTCCCTTTCTCGCCAATTCTCCTACCTCTATCCCACTTTCTAACGCCAGCTCACTATCTGTGACTTGTTTGACTGGATAGTCTTCCTGCACTCTTCCTTTCATTTAATATTTATATATTATTCCTCTATATACTGTTACTTTATACAGTGTATTCAGAAAGTATTCAGACCCCTTAACAAAATTTTGAAAAAGTTACAGCCTTATTCTAAAATAGATTTTAAGATATGACAACAATTCATCAATACACACACACACACACACAATACCCCATAATGACAAAGTGAAAACAGGTTTTTAGAAATATTAAAGAATACATTTTTTTATTTTTATGGATGAACCTGAGCTCAATTTCGAGGGTCATATCAAAGGGTCTGAATACTCATGTCAATAAGGTATTTCTGTTTTTATAAATTAGCAAACACTTAAAAAATGTTTTTCGCTTTGTCATTATGGAGTATTGTGTGTAGATTGATGTGGATTTATTTGTAATCAATTTTCAAATAAGGCTGGAAATGTGGAAAAGGTCAATGGTTCTAAATACTTACTGAATGCAGTGTATATTATCTGTAAATCCATAGGCTAACTTACAGGCCGCACTAAATACATTAGATTGGAAATCTCTACCTAGCAATCCCTGCTGGGTGTGTGTGTGTGAATATTAACAACAGTAGCCAGAATAACAGAATCAACCCACCGGTCAGAGAAATATGAGTCAATGAAATCATGTGTTCGCTTCTTGGCCCTGGGAATAAAAAACAAAAAGTGATGTTAGCTAATAAAAAATCAATACAGTGGATGGTACTTTACTTAAATTCTTGTCATGTTCTGGAAACAGATCAAAGAAAATACCTCTTTACAACCATGATAATGTGCAACAAAACAGAGCAGTGGTGTGTGTGTACTCGAGCAAACAATGCAGTTATGTGTGTGTGTGTGTGTGTGTGTGTGTGAGAAAATGTGTATGTACTTGAGCAAATGGAAAAAAGTGTGTGTAACAGCTCACCCTGGGGTCCACTTGTTGGCATCCTGGTCAATCATAGTTGGCGTGTGTGTGCAGGGGGTACCTTTGAGGACATTCCCTGTGTGAGAAACTCTCTCTGCTGTGCTGATGATCTACACAGAAAATAAATAAGAAACAGGGGGGTGCATCAGATTGCAGGCTCATGTTCATTTGGGCACATCGTAGCAAAATGTTGCGCAATGGACATGATTGAACAGATGCAAGGATGTCAGGTGATTCGAAGAATATTGGTAGCCAGGGTGCTGTTCATTACGCACCAAATAAAGAAAGGGCAACCTGGACTCATCCAATATGAAGAGCTTATTTTCGTTTTCAGTTTCAAAACATATTCTGTTTGACGCCCTAATGAACACTTTCCAGGTGAGTCATTGAGAACAGATTCTTTGCCAAGAAGTGGGCGATTCTCTTGTGTGGTGACTGAGCATGGAGCAGGTTGGGTGTAATATTTGAGAGTCCTGCTATGCAGAAGTGTCTCGAAGCCAGAGCTGAACAAAAGAGACGAGGCGAGATCAGATGGATGCAGCAGAGTGCTAATAAATACCCCCAGCTAATTATAGCAAGCTAGTCACAGTCTGTAGCCCCCCACACACTGTTTCTTCTTCTCCTCTCAGCCAGGCCTTTCTTTTACACTTCACCACACTGGCTGCCACAAATGCAAGAGGATGGGAGACCTGGGGTGTATTCATTAACACCCACCGTAGCAAAACACTTTGCAATGGAAAACGTTTTGAATTGAAAACGAGAATTTGAAATTGGACAAATTCAGACAATGTTTTCTTTGGTACCTGGGGAATACACCTCTGATCATCGACTCTTAACTACGAAGAAAAAAAAGAATCCCAACAGAGGGCTTTCATGAATAAAAAAAATCTGCATCAGGGCTCAATTTCCGTGAACTTAAAATTATAGTGGGTTGATAAGAAAAAAGCCAATTTACTAGTCTAAAGGCTCAACTCAATCACACTTACAGTGCATTCAGAAAGTATTCCGACCCCTTGACTTAAATATTTAGTTGTATTCTTTTTTTGTTAGATTTTACCCCTTTTTCTCCAATATCGCTTAACCTGGAAGCCAGCCGCACCAATGTGTCAGAAGAAACGCCATACAAGTGGGGACCTTAGCGTGCATGCACCCGGCCTGCCACAAGCAGTCGCTAGAGCGCAATGGACCAAGGACATCACAGGGATCGAACCTGGGTCTGTAGTGACACCTCTCGGGAGGCCCAGACCCATTGAATTTTTATACATTTTGTTTTACGTTACAGCCTTATTCTTAAATAGTTTCTCACCTCATCAATCAACACACTATATCCCATAAAGACAAAGCAAAATTTGGTTTTTAGATTTTTTTTGTTGCAAAAACGGCAATATCACATTTACATAACTATTCAGACCCTTCACTCAGTACTTTATTGAAGCCTCTTTGACAGCAATTACAGCCTCAAGTCTTCGAGTATGATGCTACAAGCCTGGTACACCTGTATTTGGGGAGCTTCTCCCATTCTTCTCTGCAGATCCTCTCAAGCTCTGTCAGGTTGGATGGGAGTGTCGCTGCACAGCTATTTTCAGGTCTCTCCAGAGATGTTCGATCGGGTTCAAGTCCGAGCTCTGGCTGGGCCATTCAATGACATTGTCTTGGCTGTGTGCTTAGGGTCGTAGTCCTGTTACAAGGTGAACCTTCGACACAGTCTGAGGTTCTGAGCACTGTGAAGCAGGTTTTCATCAAGGATCTCTCGGTGGTTTGCTCCCGTCATCTTTGCCTCGATCCTGACTTGTCTCCCTGCCGCTGACAAACATCCCCACAGCATGATGCCGCCACCACCATGCTTGACCGTAGGGATGGTGCCAGGTTTCCTTCAGACATGACGCTTGGCATTCAGGCCAAATAGTTCAATCTTGGTTTCATTGAACAGAGAATCTTGTTTCTCATGGTCGGAGAGTCTTTTGGCAAACTCCAAGCGGGCTGTCATGTGCCTTTTACTGAAGAGTGGCTTCCGTCTGGACACTAACATAAAGGCCTGATGGGTGGAGTTTTGCAGAGATGGTTGTCCTTCTGGAAGATTCTTCCATCTCCACAAAGGAACTCTAGAGCTCTGTCAGAGTGACCATTGGATTCTTGGTCACCTCCCTGACCAAGGCCCTTTTCCCCAGATTGCTCGGTTTGGCAGGGCAGCCAGCTCAAAGAAGGGTCTTGGTGTTTCCAAACTTCTTCCATTTAAGAATGATGGAGGCCACTGTGTTCTTGAGGACCTTCAATGCTATAGAAATGTTTTGGTACACTTCCCCAGTGGTGTAAAGTACTGAAGTAGATCTTTAAAGTATTTTTTACTTAAGTCGTAGCTGTACTTAGCTATTTATATTTTTGACTACTTTTACTTCACTACATTCTTAAAGAAAATAATGTACTTTTTACTCCATACATTTTCTCTAACACCAAAATGTACTAGTTATCAAGAGATCATCACTGCTCATCCCCTACTGCATCTGATTTAGCGAACTTGCTAAACACAAATGCTTCATTTGTAAAATATGTCTGAGTGTTGGAGTGTGCCCTTGACTGCACTCCCCCTCCAAAAATATATATGTAAAATCAAATACTTTTAGAGACTTTTACTCAAGTAGTTTTTACTGGGTGATTTTCACTTTTACCTGAGCCATCTTCTGTTAAGGTATCTTTACTTCTACTCAAGTATGACAATTGGGTACTTTTTCCACCACCGCCCTTGCCCAGATCTGTGCTTCGACAATGCGGTCTCAGAGGTCTACGGACAATCATTCGACCTCCGTGCATGTCAGAGCAAAAAAAACAAGCTATGTCAAGTGTGGGACCTTATACAGACAGGTGTGTGCCTTTCTAAATTGAATTTACCACAGGTGGACTCCAATCATGTTGTAGAAAGGATGATTAATGGAAACAGGATGCACCTGAACTTTATTTTTAATAAATGTGAAAAGGTTTCTAAAAACCTTTAACTTTGTCATTATGGGATATTGTGTGTATTTGTCATTATGGGATATTGTGTGTAGATTGCTGAGGATTTTTGTTTATTTAATCTATTTTAGAATAAGGCTGTAACATAAAATGTGGAAAAACTCAAGGGGTCTGAATACTTCCCATGTTTAATTTTTATATAATCCCAAATATTTTTATCCGCTTAATAATATTTATGGTTAGGATGGGGATTGGTGAATTTCATCTGTGGTTAGGGTATTTCATCTGGTTAGGGTATTTCATCTGTGTGTGTGTGTGCTTTCCCACACACACACACACACACACACAACCATTAAAAAATCCAAGTTGATCTTTTAAAAAGGCTAGTTGATCATTAGAAAACCCTTTTGCAATTATGTTGGCACAGCTGAAAACGGTTGTTCTGATTAAAGAAGCAATAAAACTGGCCTTCTTGAGACTAGTTGACGGCAGGGTAGCCTAGAGGTTAGAGCGTTGGACTAGTAACCGGAAGGTTGCAAGTTCAAACCCCCGAGCTGACAAGGTACAAATCTGTCGTTCTGCCCCTGAACAGGCAGTTAACCCACTGTTCCTAAGCAGTCATTGAAAATAAGAATTTGTTCTTAACAACTGACTTGCCTAGTTAAATAAAAGGTACAAAAATAAAGAATCTGGAGCATCAGCATTTGTGGGTTCGATTACAGGCTCAAAATGGCAGAAACTCGTCAGTCTATTCTTGTTCTGAGAAACTAAGGCTATTCCATGCAAGGAATTGCCAAGAAACAGAAGACCACATACAGTGCTCCCTTCACAGAACAGCACAAACTGGCTCTAACAAGAATAGAAGGAGTGGGAGGCCCCAGTGCACAACTGAGCAAGTGGACAAGTACACTAGAGTGTCTAGTTTGAGAAACAGACACCTCACAAGTCGTCAACTGGCAGCTTCATTAAATAGTACCGCAAAACACCAGTCTCAAAGTCAACAGTGAAGAGGCGACTCCGGAATGCTAGCCTTCTAGGCAGGATTCCTCTGTCCAGTGTCTGTGTTCTTTTGCCCATCTTAATCTTTAATTTATATATTGGCCAGTCTGAGATATGGCTTTTTCTTTGCAACTCTGCCTAGAAGGCCAGCATCCCAGAGTCACAGCTTTACCGTTGACATTGAGACCAGTGTTTTGCGGGTACCATTTAATGAAGCTGCCAGTAAAGGGTATAAACACGGTTTCCCATGCTTGTTCAATGAACCATAAACAATTAAATGAACATGCACCTGTGAAACGGTCGTTAACTTCACTAGGGTAGGGGGCAGCATTCGGAATTTTGGATGAAAAACATGCCCAAATTAAACTGCCTGCTACTCAGGCCCAGAAGCTATATGCATATAATTAGTAGATTTGGATAGAAAACACTGAAAAACACTCAGTTTCCAAAACTGTTCAAATAATGTCTGTGAGTATAACAGAACTAATATGGCAGGAGAAAACCCAGAGGAAAATCCAACCAGGAAGTACTATTAGGCTGTTTTTCCATTGAAAGCCTATCCACCATACAAAGACTTAGGACCCAGTTCACGATCTCTGTGGCTTCCTCTACATGTGGCAAGTCTTTAGGCATTGTTTCAGGCTTTTACTCTGAAAAATGAGGGAGATACAGCACTTTCAATGAGAGGCCAGTGGAAATTTCCAGACATGAGCCCAGCGTGTGATCGGGAGCCCGCATTTCTTGTTTACCTTTTCTATTGACAAAGCTTTTGTCCGGTTGAAATAGATTATTTTTGGGGGAATAAACTACCTGAAAATTGATTTTAAACATCGTTTGACATGTTTCTACTAACTTTTATTGTACTTTTAGACTTTTCATCTTGATGTTAAGAGCGCGCATTGTGCCTTTAGATTTCTGAACTAAACGCACCAACAAAACGTTTTTTTTGGGACATAAAGAGGGACATTATCGAACAAAACAAACATTTATAGTCTAACATGGAGACCTGGGAGTGCCACCAGATGAAGAACAAAGGTAAGTGATTAATCTTAACGCCATTTCTGACACCTCTCCTTGGTTGGAAAATGGCTGTATGGTTTTCTGTGACTAGGCACTGACTTAAATCGCATGGTGTGATTTCTCCGTAAAGCCTTTTTGAAATTGGACACTGTGGTTGGATTTACAAGAAGTTTATCTTTAAAATGGTGTATAATACTTGTATGTTTGAGGAATTTTAATTATGGGATTTCTGTTTTGAATTTGGTGCCCTGCAATTTCACTGGCTGTTGTCGAGGTGGGAAGCTAGCGTACCAGAGAGGTTAAGACACTAACAGCTTACAGACGGTAGGCAATTAAGATCACAGTTATGAAAACTTAGGACACTAAAGAGGCCTTTCTACTGACTCTGAAAAACACCAAAAGAAAGATGCCCAGGGTCCCTGCTCATCTGCGTGAACATGCCTGAGGCATGCTGCAAGGAGGCATGAGGACTGCAGATATGGCCAGGGCAATAAATTGCAATGTCCGTACTGTGAGACCCCTAAGACAGCGCTACAGGGAGACAGGACAGACAGCTGATCGTCCTCGCAGTGGCAGACCACGTTTAACACCTGCACAGGATCAGTACATCTGAACATCACACCTGCGGGACAGGTACAGGATGGCAACAACGACTGCCCAAGTTACCCCAGGAATGCACAATTCTTCCATCAGTGCTCAGACTGTCCGCAATAGGCTGAGAGAGGCTGGACTGAGGGCTTGTTGTAAAGGCAGGTAGACATCACAGACATCACCAGCAACAAAGTCACCTATTGGCACAAACCCACTGTTGATGGATCAGATTGGGAAAAAGTGCTCTTCAATGACGAATATATTTAGATTTGTTTAACACTTTTTTGGTTACTACATGATTCCATGTGTTATTTCATAGTTTTGATGTCTTCACAACTATGCTACAATGTAGAAAATAGTACAAAATAAAGAAAAACCCTGGAATGAGTAGGTGTGTCCAAACTTTTGACTGTGTAGGCTGGGCATACTTAACGCACTGAGACAAAAAAAAGGGCTTTATAAAATAGATTTGATTAATACATTTGTACAAAACACTCACCATCTGGGTCCTCACATTGGCATTGACTGCTTCTAGTGTGATATTTGTTGCTGGGCTGTAGTCGGACGGCATCACAAGTGAAATATTGCCTGAAAAACATGGTAAAGGGATAAACTATTTGAAGTGTTCCTCATTGGGCAAAAAATATCCAATGTCTGCCTACACAAATGTATATTTTACCAATTGATAAAGAAAGATCATCCAATTGGTTTAGTAAGGTTTTAAAGAAGCATTGTTTTATGCCTGGTTTTTGGGTTCCATTCCCGCTGAGGGCACCCATACAAAATAATTATGCATTCATGACTAAGTTGCTTTGGATAAAAGCATCATTATATTATTATATCGATATCAGCAAGGCATATGTGATATTGGTGTCCTTCCTGTTAACCTACAACATTATGTAAAAACCCACATACATAACTGTTCCTGCATGCACAAAAATGTGGTTTTGTATAGTGTATCTTTAAATTAGCCACTGATGGGACTTTGTGGATGGTTGCCACTTTCCATTGCAATTAAATTCAAACTGGTTTAGTAGGTTTCATTCACACCTGGCCCAACGGTCTTGAAAGTCAGAGCTGTGGAAGTGAACGGAAGAGTGCACATTCACACAGGTGTAAGGAGTTGTTCCTAACCACATGACCTGATCGGCAAATGTAGCTTTTTTTTCTCTCCATAGGGCAGTGATTTGAATTAACATGTTAATAACTTGGAGTGTGACATAAAATGTTGAAAAAGCAGTGTGTTACTTTGCAGCCTTACTCTAAAATTGATTAAATAAAGCATTTCCTCATCAATATACAGACACACACACACAAATATCCCATAATGACAAAATGAACAGGTTAGAAATTTTAGCAAAATTATAAAAAGGAAAAACAGAAGTACCTTATTTACATAAGTATTCAGACACTTTGCTATGAGATTCGAAATTGAGATCACGTGCATCCTGTTTCCATTGATGGTCCTTGTTTTTATAACTTGATTGAAGTCCACCTGTGGTAAAATCAATTGATTGGACATGATTTGGAAAGGCACACACCTGTCCATATAAGGTCCCACATGAGGTTGAAGGAATTGTCTGTAGAGCTCCGACAGGATTGTGTCGAGGCACAGATCTAGGGAAAGGTACCAAAACATCTATGCAGCATTGAAGGTCGCCAAGAAAACAGTGGCCTCCATCATTCTTAAACAATAGAAGTTTGGAACCACCAAGACTCTTCCTAGAGCTGGCCACCCAGCCAAACAGCAATCGGGGGAAAAGGGCCTTGGTCAGGGAGGTGACCAAGAACCCGGTGGTCACTGACAGAGCTCTAGAATTCCTTTGTGTAGATGGGAGAACCTTCCAGAAGGACAACCATCTCTGCAATACTCCACCCATCAGGCATTTATGGTAGAGCTGCCAGACAGAAGCCACTCCTCCGTAAAAGCCACGACAGACCACTTGGGAGTTTGCCAAAAGGCACCTAAAGCGCTCTCAGACCACGAAGAACAAGATTCCCTGGTCTGATGAAACCAAGATTGAACTCCTTGGCCTGAATCCCAAGCATCACGTCTGGAGGAAACAGGGCACCATCCCCAGGCATTGTGGTGGCAGCATCATGCCGTGGGAATGTTTTATAGCGGCAGGGACTGGGAGACTAGTCAGGATCGAGGGAAAGATAAAGTGCAAAAAACAGAGATCTTTGATGAAAACCTGCTCCAGAATGTTCACCTTCCAACAGGACAACGAACCTAAGCACACAGCCAAGACAATGCAGGAGTGGCTTCAGGACAAGTCTCTGAATGTCCTTGAGTGGCCCAGCCAGAGCCCAGACTTGAACCCGATTCAACATCTCTGGAGAGAGCAGCGATAATCCCCATCCAACCTGACAGAGCTTGAGAGGATCTGCAGAGACTCCCCAAATACAGGTGTGCCAAGCTTGTAGCATCATACCCAAGAAGACACAAGGCTGTAATCAATGCCAAAAGGTGGTTCAACAAATGTACTGAGTAAAGGGTCTAAATAATAAATGTGTTATCAGTTTGTTTTACACATTTGCAAAAATTTCTAAAAACCTATTTTTGCTTGGTCATTATGAGGTAGTGTGTGCAGATTGATTCAATTGCATTTTAGAGTAAGGTTAACATAACAAAATGTTGAAAAACTCAAGGGATCTGAATAATTTCCGAATGCACTGTATATACACAAAAAGACGCCCCTTCAAATTAGTGGATTCGGCTATTTGAAACACGCCCGCTGTTGACAGATGTATAAAATCGAGGACACAGCCATGCAATCTCCATAGAGATTGCATGGCTACAAACATTAGCAGTAGAATGGCCTTACTGAAGAGCTCAGTGACTTTCAACATGGCACCGTCATAGAAGGCCACCTTTCCAACAAGTCAGTTCGTAAAATTTCTGCTCTGCTAGAGCTTCCCCGGTCAGCTGTAAGCGTTGTTATTGTGATGTGGAAACATCTAGGTGCAGCAAAAGGCTCAGTAGCGAAGTGGTAGGCCACACAAGAGAACAGAACGGGACCGCCGACTGCTGAAGCGCGCAGCGTGTTCAAATCATCTGTTCTCGGTTGCAACACTCACTACCAAGTTCCAAACTGCCTCTGGAAGCAATATCGGCACAAGAACTGTTCGAGAGCTTCATGAAATAGGCTTGTGTGCGGCCGCGCGGCCATGGAAACCCAAGGTCACCATGCGGAATGCCAAGCATCGGCTGGAGATGTGTAAAGCTCGCCGCCATTCGATATGGGGGTAGTGGAAACGCGTTCTCTGGAGTGACGAATCACACTTCACCAACTGGCAGTCTGACGGACGCCAGGAGAATGCTATCTGCTCCAATGCATAGTGCCAACTGTAAATTTTGGTGGAGGAGGAATAATAGTCTGGCCCTGTTTTTCATGGTTCGGGCTAGGCTCCGTAGTTCCAGTGAAGGAACTAAGGAGCTTAGACTCCGTAGTTCCAGTGAAGGGAAATGTTAATGCTACAACATACAGCGACATTTTAGATTATTCTGTGCTTCCAACTTTGTGGCATCAGTTTGGGGAAGGCCTTTTCCTGTTTAAGCATGACAATGCCCTCATGCACAAAGCGAGACCCATACAGAAATGGTTTATTGAGATCGGTGTGGAAGAACTTGACTGGGCTGCACAGAGCCCTGACCTCAACACCCTTTTGGGATGAATTGGAACTCCGACTGAGCCAGGCCTAATCGCCTAACATCAGAGCCCGACCTCACTAATGCTCTTGTGCCTGGATGGAATCAAGTCCCTGTAGCAATGTTCCAACATCTAGGGAAAGCCTTCCCAGAAGAATGGAGGCTGTTATAGCAGTAACTCCATGTCAATGCCCATGATTTTGTAATGAGAAGTTCGATGAGCAGGTGTCCACATATTTTTGGTCATGATGTGTATGTACATGTGCACAAAAGGTTGTACTGATGACAGAGTAAAGAAAGATTAACAAACACACTAAGTAGAGAAGATTTTTGGCAGGATGTGGATGAAACCCCTCCCCAATCATACGACTCCTACCCACACAAACAATCCTCAACTAGTGTACACCATGAATGCCCCACCACCTACAGCCTTCCATTATTAGATATGTCCCACAACAAGTGGGACACAATCATGAAGTGGAACGACATTTATTGGAGATTTCAAACTTTTTTAATAAATCAAAAACTGAAAAATTGGGCGTGCAAAATTATTCAGCCCCCTTAAGTTAATACTTTGTAGCGCCACCTTTTGCTGCGATTACAGCTGTAAGTCGCTTGGGGTATGTCTATCAGTCTTGCACATCGAGAGACTGAATTTTTTTCCCATTCCTCCTTGCAAAACAGCTCGAGCTCAGTGAGGTTGGATGGAGAGCATTTGTGAACAGCAGTTCAGTTCTTTCCACAGATTCGATTGGATTCAGGTCTGGACTTTGACTTGGCCATTATTTTTGAACCATTCCATTGTAGATTTTGCTTTATGTTTTGGATCATTGTCTTGTTGGAAGACAAATCTCCATCCCAGTCTCAGGTCTTTTGCAGACTCCATCAGGTTGTTTTCTTCCAGAATGGTCCTGTATTTGGCTCCATCCATCTTCCCATCAATTTTAACCATCTTCCGTGTCCCTGCTGAAGAAAAGCAGGCCCAAACCATGATGCTGCCACCACTGTGTTCAGGGTGATGAGCTGTGTTGCTTTTACGCCAAACATAACACCAAACATAACGTTTTGCATCGTTGCCAAAAAGTTCAATTTTGGTTTCATCTGACCAGAGCACCTTCTTCCACATGTTTGGTGTGTCTCCCAGGTGGCTTGTGGCAAACTTTAAACGACACTTTTTATGGATATTTCTTCTTGCCACTCTTGCCACTCTTCCATAAAGGCCAGATTTGTGCAATATACGACTGATTGTTGTCCTATGGACAGAGTCTCCCACCTCAGCTGTAGATCTCTGCAGTTCATCCAGAGTGATCATGGGCCTCTTGGCTGCATCTCTGATCAGTCTTCTCCTTGTATGAGCTGAAAGTTTAGAGGGACAGCCAGGTCTTGGTAGATTTGCAGTGGTCTGATACTCCTTCCATTTCAATATTATCGCTTGCACAGTGCTCCTTGGGATGTTTAAAGCTTGGGAAATCTTTTTGTATCCAAATCCGGCTTTAAACTTCACAACAGTATCTCGGACCTGCCTGGTGTGTTCCTTGTTCTTCATGATGCTCTCTGCGCTTTTAACGGACCTCTGAGACTATCACAGTGCAGGTGCATTTATACGGAGACTTGATTACACACAGGTGGATTGTATTTATCATCATTAGTCATTTAGGTCAACATTGGATCATTCAAAGATCCTCACTGAACTTCTGGAGAGAGTTTGCTGCACTGAAAGTAAAGGGGCTGAATAATTTTGCACGCCCAATTTTTCAGTTTTTGATTTGTTAAAAAAGTTTGAAATATCCAATAAATGTCGTTCCACTTCATGATTGTGTCCCACTTGTTGTTGATTCTTCACAAAAAAATACAGTTTTATATCTTTATGTTTGAAGCCTGAAATGTGGCAAAAGGTCGCAAAGTTCAAGGGGGCCGAATACTTTCGCAAGGCACTGTATGTAAGCAACGATAAAATTTGACCACCTGACAAGGAACAACTCTGGGCCCTGGTTATAGGCAATTATATTTGAAACACCCCAGGCCCTACTAGCTTCATCCAGTGAGGACCAGGATGGAGGCGGGCTGGTCCAGTGCCAGGCAGCAGGGTCAGAGTGTGTCGGTGGTGCCTTGCGCCTTCATCAGGCCCAACAGAAAGGAGGGCCCCGACCTCTCCCAGTCTCAACACTGGAATGTGGCCACCACTCTCTCCTTTAAGGCACAACAATGAGGAAGGGCTGCTTCATTAGAATACAGCTGAGCAACTGTCGCTCTCCCCCTTTTTGACTAAAAAATATTAGGAACACACACGCAGACTTACTAAAAACATGAGGTTTCATGGATTGCTTTAAAATGAATTTTAAAAAAGCAGATTTCAGTGGTGCTAGGAGAGAAACATCAGACTCACCTAGAGTCACTTAGGCCTTCGTATATTATAATGACCTGATAAGGTGCTTCCAGGTAGAATGCAAGGTCCATTTAAAGATTAGATGTAGAGGGGAGTTCTCAAAATGCAAAAACACCACTTTCCTGAGGATTTTTAAATCAATGATCTCATGCTTGTCTTCAATATTATTGACGTTCTTGCTGGTGCACCGTCCCTTCTCGTGCAATATATTACTCAATTGTTTTGGTTATTAGAAAGGGAAAGGGGGATACCTAGTCAGTTGTACAACTGAATGCCTTCAACTGAAATGTGTCTTCCGCATTTAACCCGACCCCTCTGAATCAGAGGTGAGGGGGCTTCCTTAAATCGACATCCACATTTTATTTAATACAACGGAAAACTGCCGTTACAGGCTAAACTAATATAAAAACAAAAACGCACACTTTGTGCAACTACATTCAAGCAAACCTCAGAGGGCAACAAAACATAAAACATCACATTAAGTGCCCAGTAATCAGAGATTCAGAAAAAAAACTCAATAACCGCAATCAAACCTTAAAATCAAGCTATGATAAATTAACACGATGTTCACTCAGAAAGGAACACAGCCTAACCACATAGGCAGAACTAGCAAACTACATATTTGTGTAAGAGTCCAGACTAACAATTGGGAGAACAGGAGGCAAGTGCGTTAAGTCACTAAAAGTTGCTAAAAATCGTCTTGCCATTACCGTTGGAACCAGCAACTCTTGTTAACCTGTCTCTCTGCAGAAGGGAACCAGCAAGACCTCCATGGCTCCCTCTCCCCGTTTCTCAGTCCCAGCTAGAGTGTGCCGACCAGTCTTACCTAACCCCCACAGACATTAAGCTAGCGAGCAACTTCTAGTAGGACAGAGGAGAGGAGGGAGGTAGTGAGTCTCTTTACTGGCCCAGAACAGAGTCTCGACCCTCCCCTTCCCCTGCTCTTGGCAAGTTGGCTAATCCGCGACACACAACCAATCCCATTACGTCTAAACAAGACGTAGAGAGAAGAGAAGGAAAAAGGCATTCATTTACTTGAAGAGCACGTGCCTCTCAGCACCTCGTGTAGCCTGGGATCCAGTGCCCCCCTCACAAATGCGCTCTCCCTATTTTGTTACCAGCCAATGGAAACTTGAGAGCCCCTGCCAGGCGAGTGCAGAGGAAGTCCACCTGCCTTCCCTCCAGACAATGTGGGAACACCACATTTCACTGAATGCCTGGCCTAGGAAGACCGCCACCGATGCACACACACATACACCCTCCCCAAAGGCATGACCATCTCCATGTAATGCTGCTCTCTGGTTGACAGGGAGAGGCACTGAGTGGATGGGTGATTGCTTGTTCTAGCCTGCCTGGTCTGGGAAGGGGGTTGAACAGAGAACGCCTCCAGTCAGCGTCTGTAGTCTGTCTTGTATCAAATGTAGGCTAACAAAAAAAAAGGTCACTGTTCAAAAGAATACCTAAACTAAAACCAGGCAAACTGTGGATGCAAATAATAGCCTATGTAGGCTGCACAATATTAAATTAATTGAATTGAGTCATACTGTGCACATTTCCAAAGGTATATTTCCATATTTTGTGGCCAATCAGAGCATTTACACACACTAGCTTCAAATCTACACAATGCAAATCCCTCTTATAATTAAGTACAGTAGGACCTCAGTCCTGAATAGAGGTCGTTCAGAATACTGAAATGTTTGACTTTGAAACCTAATAACAGAATTAGAGTTGCATAATTAACCCATATTACACCTGTAAGCTAACATTTTGCCAGTAGTGTGTTCACTAGGAACCAAACAAAAGCAAACGGGACAAAATGGAGGGGGCCCCACCTGAGTTTGTCTAATGAGAAACTGCAGTTTTCATTGCAGCATTCTGTTCCAAAATGTTTTTCTACAGTTTGCACTAATGAATACATCGCTGATGTGTTTTGGAGAATTTTGTATTATACCGTTTTCCGACAGGGTAGGACACATTTGTATAAACTTGTTCCCATATGCTAACTAAACTCGGCAAAAAGAAAAGAAAAAGTCCTCTCACTGTCAACTACGTTTATTTTCAGCAAAGTTAACATGTGTAAATATTTGTATGACCATAAGATTCAACAACAGACATGAACTGAGCAAGAGCCACAGACATGTGACGAACAGAAATTGAATAATGTGTCTCTGAACAAAAGGGGACGGGGGGGGTCAAAAATAGAGGTCGATCGATTACTATTTTTCAATGCCAATACCGATTATTGGAAGACCAAAAAAGCCGATACCGATTATTCGGCCAATTTAATATTTGACCATATTAATGACGTAACGCTCGTATTTCTGTGTGTAATATTATAATTAAGTCTATGATTTGATAGAGCAGTCCGACTTGAGCGGTGGTAGGCTTGTAAGCATTCATTCAAACAGCCCTTTCCTGCATTTGCCAGTAGCTCTTCGTTGTGCTTCAAGCACAGCGCTGTTTATGACTTCAAGCCTATCAACTCCCGAGATTAGGATGGCAATACTAAAGTGCCTATACATGCAATAGTCAAATATATATGAAATACAAATGGTATAGAGAGAAATAGTCCTTTAATTCCTATAATAACTACAACCTAAAAGTTCTTAGCTGGGAATAATTGAAGACTCATGTTAAAAGGAACCACCAGCTTTCATATGTTCTCATGTTCTGAGCAAGGAACTGAAACGTTAGCTTTTTTACATGGCAAATATTGCACTTGAACTTTCTACTCCAACACTTTGTCTTTGCATTATTTAAACCAAATTGAATATATTTCATTATTTGAGACCAAATAGATTTCATTGATGTATTAACTTAAAATAAGTGTTCATTCAGTGATAATTGTCAATATTGCAAATATATATAAAAATCGGCATCGGCTTTTTATGGTCATCAAATAAATCGGTATCGGCGTTAAAATCATAAAATCGGTCGACCAATCATCCATCCATATATATATAGCATCCATCATTCCCCTGAATGTCCCAAAAGTGTGTTGACTTCTGCTCCACTCAAGTATAGTTAAAACACACACACACACACACAGCAGTAGTTTCACACCCTTCTGTGCATTAACATTTGCGTCTGTGGAGTTGAACAACGTTGGAGGATTTGGGTCGGTTGGATTCAGATGTGTTGCATCTAACCTAGTTTCAGCAATAGCGACTGTATTGAAAAACCATTGCGTGGCCATTTTCCAAATACCCTGGTATAAGGCCTAGTATTTTTTCAAAGAGCTCACGGAGTAAACGTAGCTTTCATGACGTGACGATACGCTGTTGTGCAGTGCAAGAGGTGATCAACTTAGACTTGAAATTCACTACTGGCTGCCAGCTAAATATCTTATAAGTAAAAAAATGCAAGATGTGCCAAATAAATTATTCCCATCACATGGCTCCAGCTATGCATTTGGTTTGCTAACTTGCTAGCTAGTGGCTATATTGCAAGATCAAGCTTCTTGGTTACAGCAGAGAATCAATTCCCCCCTGTGTCAAGATCCCTGTTATCTCAAATTTGATTTGTGCATGCAGCAAACATTTTGAGAGTTGTACAACTTTGAGCTGGGCTGTCTGTCCTTGCAATTAGTTTGTTCTCCTCCGCTTCTTAGCATTCAGCTAGCATCCACTAAGGCAATTCCCTAGTACTTTGTTAGCCTTTTGTTTTTTTACATTTGGAAAGCAAGTGGCCCTGTGTGCAATGCCAGTAATACCGTATACCCCTGTATGGTACAGGAATGGGAGTGCCTCAGCCTTTGTGCTCAAAGCATGTTGAGGACCCCGGGAGGCTCATAAAGAAGCGAACAGCTGGTGAGCCTAGAAGGGCCGGAGAGGGAGATTCCATTCAAAGGATCAATGGCAGATAGAAAGGAGGTGGCGCCCACATTCCTGCCAAACAATAGCTCCCCCGTGGGCCCCAGAGGGCACTTCACATAATGGGCTTTTGTCCAACATGGACAGAACCTATAGAAGAACCAGAGAAGCTCCGAAGTGGCTGGAGGTCTCTCTCACTTTCTCTGCACTTGCAACTCTCCATCTCTCTCTCCCACCTCTCCCTCTGATGAGATGATGGAAACATTAAAGTGTAACAGTGTCTTTAAACACTTGGTAAGTCTGTACACGATCAAAACATAAAATAACACCACTCTTTTTTTTCTTTTTTTTAAACACTTGATACCATCTGGTGGCCAATCTTTGTAATTACCAAACCAGAAATCGTCAGTAAGTGGCACACCTCCACAGCTTGTAAACACAGCAGTTCTGCTCTTACGAAACAGTCTCGTAAGATTTGAAAAAATGTGCATTTATAAAATTCAATGGATGCAAAATTCTCAGATGTCAAGAGAAGCCACAGTATAGAAACACGTTATTTTTCTACAATTTTTCTTTGCCACTTGAAATAAACATCACATTTCATATACAGTATTTAACATTGGGTGTTAAGTGATGCAAACCACATATTTATGTTGCTTAATATACAATGACATTGTTTCTTTTTCATGTCAAATAAAAGTCTGGATCTCGATTAAACATATATTTGAATGTTAACTGCCTATGGGCCCCAATTTGCATGTGTAAAAAAAGTTAGCTAACTTCCCATCTTAACTGTAATATATCTAATATACACCAATGAGAGTCTGGTGTTTTGAATACTGCAACTCGCGTTTGAATGATATGCAATGCATTTTCAGATTGAACCACCATTTTCTCAAAAGTATTGTTTGTGTGTTAATATTTTCATGGAGTGAGCACTGTGTGAAACCTCTGGCAGGCTATTTCATACATGGAACACAATTTTTGAAATGCAGAAATAAAATTACACACTGAAGATAACTCTTGCAATATATACAGTGCCTTAGGAAAGTATTCAGGCCCCTTTACCTTTTCAACATAGTTACATTACAGCCTTAGTCTAAAATTCAATATTTTTTTCCCCCCATATCAATCTAAAGCGAAAACAGATTGACATTTTAGCACATTCATAAAAAATAAAACAAAATACCTTATTTACATAAGTATTCAGACCCTTTGCTATGAGACTCAAAATTGAGCTCAGGTGGATCCTGTTTCCATTTATCATCCTTGAGATGTTTCTACAACTTGATTAAAGTCCACCTGTGGTAAATTCAAATTGATTAGAGGCACACTATCTATATAAGGTCCGACAGTTGACAGCGCATGTCAGAGCAAAAACCAAGCAATGAGGTCGAAGGAATTGTCCATAGAGCTCCAAGACAGGATTGTGTCGATGTAAAGATCTGGGCGAAAGGTAACAAAAAACTTTGCAGCATTGTAGGTCCCCAAGAACACAGTGGCCTCAATCATTCTTAAATGGAAGTAGTTTGGAACCACCAAGACTCTTCCTGGACCTGGCCGCCCAGCCAAACTGAGCGATCGGGGGAGAAGGGCCTTGGTCAGGGAGGTAAGCAAGAACCCAATGGTCACTGACAGAGCTCTAGAGTTCCTTTGTGTAGATGGGAGAACCTCCAGAAGGACAACCATCTCTGCAATACTCCACCCATCAGGCCTTTATGGTAGAGTGGCCAGACAGAAGCCATTCCTCAGTAAAAAGGCACGACAGCCCATTTAGGTGCCTTTTGGCAAACTCCAAAGAACTCTCAGACCATGAGAAACAAAATTCTCTGGTCTGATGAAACCAAGATTGAACTCTTTGGCCTGAATGTCAAGTGTAACATTTGGAAAAAACTGGTAGATTAGTCAGGATCAAGGGAAAGATGAATGGAGCAAAGTACAGAGGGATCACTGATGAAGTCCTGAGTGCTCTGGAGCTGGTTCTCAGACTGGGGTGAAGGTTCACCTTCCAACAGGACAATGGCCCTAAGCACACACCCAAGACAATGAATGAGTGGTTTCGGGATAAGTCTCTGAAGGTCCTTGAGTGGCCCTGCCAGAGCCTGGACTTGAACGCGATCGAGCATCTCTGGAGAGACCTGACAATAGCTGAGCAGCGACGCTCCCTATCCAACCTTACAGAGCTTGAGAGGATCTGCAGAGAATAACTCTCCAAATACAAGTGCCACGCTTGTAACGTCATACCCAAGAAGACCTGAGGATGTAATTGCACCAAAGGTAAATGGTCTGAATACTTATGTAAATGTGATATTTGCAGTTTTTTTTTTTTTTTTTTTACAAATATCCTACCAAAATGTCCCAAATTATAAGCAGAAACATATCTAAATCAGGCAAAGAAAATCCTGCATCCCCTGTCAAAAAAATTATTCCCCCATCTCTGGCTGTGGCCTACAGCACAAATTCTCTATTAGCGGGTTAGGGTTGGGTGCAGGCCTCAGATTCACTTTTTCACAGAGGCTGCAGATGGGTCATTAGCAAATGCGGGCGGGTGCGCCCTCAGTTTTAAGTCCAGTCACATGGAAGGAACCATAATCAAATAAAGGCCTAATATTAATTTTAATAATAAAGCAAGGTAAACAGTCAAATGAGCACCAAGCATCAGTCTGTTTTTATTTTTTTATTTTACCTTTATTTTACTAGGCATAAAAATAAATACAATTGCCAGTGTTACAGTTTTGCTTCCGTCCCTCTCCTGGCCCTTCCCTGGGCTCGAACCAGCAACACAACGACAACTGCCACCATCGAAGCAGCGTTACCCATGCAAAGTAAGGGGAACAACTACTAGAAGGCTCAGAGGGAGTGACGTTTGAAACTCTATTAGCGCGCGCTAACTAGCTAGCCATTTCACTTCGGTTATACTAGCCATGACGCGTCGAAAATCTGTCGTTCTGCCCCTGAACAAGGCAGTTAACCCACCGTTCCTAGGCAGTCATTGAAAATAAGAATGTGTTCTTAACTGACTTGCCTAGTTAAAAGGTATGAATTAAATAATTAAAATCGGCACCCAAAAATACCGACTTCCGATTATGAAAACTTGAAATCGGCCCTAATTAAATCGGCCATTCCGATTAATCGGTCGACCTCTATTACACACATACACAAAAATGTAAAAAAATATATACATATAAAATTGGCCGATTAATCGTATCTGCTTTTTTTGGTCCAATAATTGGTATCGGTCGACCTCTAGTGTGGACACCCCTTCAAATTACTGGATTTGGCTATTTCAGCCACACCAGTTGCCGACTGGTGTATAAAATCGAGCACACAGACATGCAATCGACCATAGACAAACATTGGCAGTGGAATGGCCTTACTGAAGAGCTCAGTGACTTTCAACGTGGCACCATCATAGGATGCCACACTTCCAACAAGTCAGTTCGTCAAATTTCTGCCCTGCTAGAGCTGCCCGGGTCAAGTGGTGTTATTGTAAAGTGGAAATGTCTAGGAGCAACAACGGCTCAGCCGTGAAGTAGTAGGCCACACAAGCTCACCGAATGGGACTCGAGATTCATGAAATTGGTTTCCATGGCCGAGCAGCTGCACACATGCCTAATATCACCATGCGCAATGCCAAGTGTCAGCTGGAGTGATGTAAAGCTTGCCGCTATTGGCCTCTGGAGCAAGTGACGAATCACGCTTCACCATCTGGCAGTCTGACAAAGAATCTGGGTTTGGCGGATGACAGGAGAATGCTACCGGTCGTGCCAACTGTAAAGTTTGGAGGAATAATAGTCTGGGGCTGTTTCTCATGGTTCAGGCTAGGCCCCTTAGTTCCAGTGAAGGGAAATCTTACAACAACATTCCATATGATTCTGTGATTCCAAGTTTATGGCTACAGTTTGGGGAAGGCTCTTTCACCTTTAAGCATGACAATGCCCCCATGCACAATGCCAGATCCATACATAAATGGTTTGTCGGGATCGATGTGGAAGAACTTGACTGGCCTGCACAGAGCCCTGACCTCAACCCCATCAAACACCTTTGGAATGAATTGGAATGCCTAATCGTCCGACCTCACTAAGTCACTGCAGCAATGTTCCAACATCTAGTGAAAAGCCTTCCCAAAAGAGTAGAGGCTATTATCAAAATCAAATAAAATGTCACATGCACCGAATACAACAGGCGTAGTAGACCTTACAGTGAAATGCTTACTCACAAGCCCTTAACCAACAATGCAGTTAAGAAAAATGTGTTACATAAAAGATAAGTAAAAAAAACATTTTTTAAAGTAACTAATTAAAGAGCAGCAGTAAATTAACAATAGCGGGGGTATCGGTATAGCCTCAAAGGGTGGACCAATTCCATAATAATGCACATGATTTTGGAATTTGATGTTCGACGAGCAGGTGTCCACATAACTTTACATACACTACATGACCAAAAGTATAATTTATATACAAAATAGCAGATAGAGTTAATGCTAAACATTGTTATGCCTCGAAGGCAATCATGTACAATTTATTTATTCGCAACGCAAATTGTACATGGCTATCGAGCTAAGATATTACGTAGTGTTGAGGCTTCATACATTTATCATAAATTACAGTATAATTATCGTAAACACTGGCTAAAAAAAACAAGTGTTTGCTAGAAAGTAACGTTAGGCTAACGTTAGCTTACTAGCTAGCTGCTGACTGGCTACCATTACATTAGCTGGCTAACTAGATAGAAAGTACACGAAGTCTTATCTATAGTAGCTCATTTCGTTAGGGAAACGTGTAAAACAAAATATCTATTTACCTTTTACATGTACTGTCGGGGAACAAAAAGTAAAAATAAAAGGGCCGAGCGAAAATCGCTCAACTTTCTGTCAATGGAAGGGACAGCACTAGTCGGACCCCTTTTCCCAGTACACAAGCTTGGCGGCGGCTGCCAGCTGTCGTCTCTGATTGGTTACACCCGCTTGTGATGCGAGACACCAGATGGAAGCAGATTGGATGTCCCCCGACCGATGTAAACAGCAAACGCAAGCCACAAAAAAAAAACGTGTCTACAATGAAAACTGTATTTGGGAGGAATCATATATATTTTCTTATTATGCGCTACTTAAAGTCTAGCACAGCCCATCGAATTCATTAGCCAGTAACCATGCACACTCCAGCAATGATGTACAGTGCACTGCCCTCAAAGTATTCATATTCAGCCTGAATTCAAAATGGACTCGATTTTTTTTCTTACCCATCAAAACACAATACCCCATGACTGGTGCACATTTATTGCAAATGGTGCACATTTATTGAAAATGAAATACAGAAATATCTCATATACATAAGCATTCACACCCCTAAGTCAATAGTTTTCAATAAAACGTCACAATAAGGCGTAGTGTTCAATTTGCCTGCTGGGGAGCAAGGAGACCCACAGCTCCACTAAAACCATTGACAACTGGGAGCCATTTGTGATTGTTGAATTTTTTTACCCCTTTTCTCCCCAATTTCATGGTCTCCGAATTGGTAGTTACAGTCTTGTCTCATCGCTGTAACTCCCGTACGCATCGGGAGAGGCGTAGGTCGAAAGCCGTGCATCCTCAGAAACACAACCCAACCAAGCCGGACTGCTTCTTGACACAATGCCCACTTAACCAGGAAGCCAGCTGCACCAATGTGTTGGAGGAAACACCACACCTGGCGACGATGTCAGCGTGCACTGCGCCCGACCCGCCACAAGAGTCACTAGTGCGCGATGGGAGAAGGACATCCCTGCCGAAGAAACCCTCCCCTAACCCGGAGGAAGCTGGGCCAATTGTGTACCGCCCCATGAGTCTCCCGGTCGCGGCTGGCTGAAAATCCTTTTTAATCCTTGTCATATGTAGAGAAATAATGAAGATAAATTATAAATAAAACATATCTGTGTTCATCGGCCATTGGACATAAACATTACACATTACACATTCAACAATGAGTGGTTTGGAAGGAATCAGTGACAGTGGCTAACTGCAAGCATTGCAAAGCAATCACTAGCCTGCTATTCAGTGGAGTGGCTGTGTGTCGCAAATCTGGGATTAAGTGTCTCTTTTCCAAGTTTAAAATGATAAACATTCAACATTGGCCACGCTGTCAATGAAGCATTGCCCCCCATCTATCTTCAGAGCTCGTGCTGCTAGGTGACCTAAACTGCTTAACACCATGGCCATCCTACAATCTAAACTTGATACCCTCAATCTCACACAAATTATCAAGGAACCCACCAGGTACAACCTCAAATCGTAAACACGGGCACCCTCAAAGATATCATCCTAACCAACTTGCCCTGCATTAGCATCGAACCGTGATATGCAACTTTAGAGGGAAGTTAGGAACAAATATACACAGGCAGCTAAGCCTAGCTTTTTCAAACAGAAATTTGCATCCTGTAGCACAAACTCAAAAAAGTTCTTGGACACTGTAAAGTCCATGGAGAATAAGAGCACCTCCACCCCCCACAGCAACTCACCCCAGCCTCCCCCATTTCTCCTTCACCCAAATCCAGTCAGCGGATGTTCTCAAAGAGCTGCAAAATATGAACCCCCCCAAATCAGCTGGGCTAGACAATCTGGACATTCTCTTTCTAAAACTATCTGCAGAAATTCTTGCAACCCCTATTACTAGCCTGTTCAACCTCTCGTATCGTCTGAGATTCCCATAGATTGGAAAGCTGCTACGGTCATCCCCTCTTCAAAGGGGGAGACACTCTAGACCAAAACTGCTACAAACCTATATCTATCCTACACTGCCTTTCTAAGGTCTTCGAAAGCCAAGTTAACAAACAGATTTCGGACCATTTCGAATCCCACCGTACCTTCTCCGCTATGCAATCTGGTTTCAGAGCTGGTCATGGGTGCACCTCAGCCACGCTCAATGTCCTAAACAATATCATAACCGCCATCGATAAGAGACATTACTGTGCAGCCGTATTCATCAACCTGGCTAAGGCTTTCGACTCTGTCAATCACAACATTCTTATTGGCAGACTCAACAGCCTTGGTTTCTCAAATGATTGCCTCGACTGGTTCACCAACTACTTCTCTGATAGAATTGAGTGTGTCAAATCGGAGGGTCTGTTGTCCGGGCCTCTGGCAGTCTCTATCGAGGTGCCACAGGGTTCAAATCTCGGGCCGACTCTCTTCTCTGTATATATCAATGATGTCACTCTTGCTGCTGGTGATTCTCTGATCCACCTCTACGCAGACGACACCATTCTGTATACTTCTGGCCCCTCTTTGGACACTGTGTTAACTAACCTCCAGACGAGCTTCAATGCCATACAACTCTCCTTCTGTGGCCTCCAACTGCTCTTAAATGCAAGTAAAATAAATGCATGCTATTCAATCAATCACTGCCTGCACCTGCCCGCCCGTCCAGCATCACTGTGGACGGCTTTGACTTAGAATACGTGGACTAAAAAAATACAAATACCTAGGTGTCTGGTTAGACTGTAAACTCTCCTTCCAAACTCACATCAAACATCTCCAATCCAAAGTTAAATCTAGAATTGGCTTCCTATTTTGCAACAAAGCATCCTTCACTCATGCTGCCAAACATACCCTCGTAAAACCAACCATCCTACCAATCCTCGACTTCGGCGATGTCATTTACAAAATAGAATCCAACACTCTACTCAACAAATTGGATGCAGTCTATCACCGTTTTATCACCAAAGCCCCATATACTACCCACCACTGAGACCTGTATGCTCTCGTTGGCTGGCCCTGGCTTCATACTCGTCGCCAAACCCACTGGCTCCAGGTCATCTACAAGTCTCTGCTTGGCAAAGAACCGCCTTATCTCAGCTCACTGGTCCCATAGCAGCACCCACCATGCGCTCCAGCAGGTATATCTCACTGGTCACCCACAAAGCCAATTCTTCCTTTGGCCACCTCTCCTTCCAGTTCTCTGCTGTCAATGACTGGAACGTACTGCAAAAATCACTAAAGCTGGAGACTCTTATCTCCCTCACATGCTTTAAGTACCAGCTGTCAGAGCAACTCACAGATCACTGCACCTGTCATTGCCCATCCAACTACCTTATCCCCATACTGTATGTATTTATTTATTTATCTTGCTCCTTTGCACCCCAGTATCTCTACATGCACATTCATCTCATGCACATTCTACCATTCCAGTATTTAATTGCTATATTGTAATTACTTCACCACAATGGCCTATTTATTGCCTTACCTCCCTTATCCTACCTCATTTGCACATGCTGTATATAGACTTTTTCTACTGTATAATTGATTGTATGTTTGTTTGTTCCACGTGTAACTGTGTTGTTGTATGTTTATTTATTTATTTTTTATTTTACCTTTATTTAACCAGGCAAGTCAGTTAAGAACAAATTCTTATTTTCAATGTCGGCCTGGGAACAGTGGGTTAACTGCCTGTTCAGGGGCAGAACGACAGATTTGTACCTTGTCAGCTCAGGGGTTTGAACTCACAACCTTCCGGTTACTAGTCCAACGCTCTAACCACTAGGCTACCCTGCCGCCCCAATGTGTCGAACTGCTTTGCTTTATCTTGGCCAGGTAGCAGTTGCAAATGAGAACTTGTTCTCAACGAGCCTACCTAGTTAAATAAAGGTGAAATATATATATATATTTTAAATGTACTCCTCCCGCGTATGATAGTTTTTGCCTGCCTCTGTAGTGGCGCCTTTTGCCTATTCCCTGCTTGAACTTCAGCCTATTGTCTGATCTCCTGGACTACGTTACTAGCCTTCTTCCTGTCTGTACTGTTGCCCTTTTGGACCCCCTGTGTAAGACCTTCTGCCTGCCCCTGGACCCAGCTACCTGCCTCCTCCTGTGGTGCTTTGCAATAAACACCTACTGCGCCCTGCACTTGAAACCAGCTCTCTGTCTCCCCTAGTGTTCATTACAGTAGGTAGCTAGCTAACAGCCATGGAGGAGGGTGAAAGGATAGCCCCAACTGTCAAAGTGAGAGAGAAAGCTATTCTGGATAGGCCAGGTACTTTTGTGTAGTTCCATTCCCTAGGAAATGAGAACGGAGATAATAGTAACATAATATTCAGTGTGGTTTAATTTGAGTATAATGAAGTGTGTTTCTTGTGAGGTTTTCTATCCTCAGATAAAGAGCACTATGAAAGCCATTCTACAGATGAAGAGGTCCCTGTGGACATTATGGAAACTATTTGGAATTTGTCTGCGTTGTCATGACCGCTCTTTCCTGTGGATTTCTGAACATAACGTGACAAACAAACGGAGGTATTTTGGATCTAAAAATAATCTTTATGGAACAAAAGGAACATTTGTTCTGTAAATCATCCGAAGATCATCAAAGGTAAACTATTAATTTAATTGCTTTTCTGATTTTTGAGCGAGCTACCTGATGCTAAGTGTACTTAATGTTTTGTTGTGCGATCGATAAACTTACACAAATGCTTGGATTGCTTTCGCTGTAAAGCATAATTTCAAAATCTGACATGACAGGTGGATTAACAAAAGGCTAAGCTGTGTTTTCCTATATTGCACTTGTGATTTCATGACTATAAATATTTATAGTAATATTTATTGAATGTAGCGCTATGCTATTCAGCGGTTGTTGATGACACTTATCCCGATATCGGGATTGCAGCCATAACAAGTTAATGATCCAAGTTCAGTTATGCATTTCATCTCCTGATGATTATGATGACTGACAGTGTTAGAATAAAAACATGGTAAACATGGTATCTGTCTTTCGTCTGCAGGTATATTTAGATGTGAGGGAGGATGCCAACCCAAGTCTCCTCTTCTCCACCTCACCCGCTCTTAAGATAACCTTCGGGCCGACTGGGAGCCCAAGGCTGGTTAGTAGACACCATTAGAGACACTATGTAATTCTGATGAACTGAGAGAATATTAGCATAGCACTGTGATTCATTAATCATATGCTGTCTTCCCTGCTCCTGTTCTTACCTCTTTCCCTTTTTGTCTTTAACACCTCTCGCCACCTCTTTCTTCCTCTGTTTTTATAATACACACCAAATGTGCAGTGAAGTGCAGATTACAATTACAATATTATAATGCATGTATTATGTATTTATAGCACTTGGACAATGAACTTCTTTCAACAGTGTTTCACATTATTTACTGGTTGAAATTAAGTCTCTCATTTAATGAAATACTATACCTATCCTGTGTTTATCAGATCAATGCAGATGAAGGAAATTAGATATTGAGATGAACCGGTTTTAGGGTATTTACATGCATAGGAAGTGTAGTGTACTGTTTTTAAATTATATTTCTGTATATATGAATTACAAATCAGCCTTTAACTAGATAAAGCATGTATCTAGTCTACTGCATAGTTACAATGTGTCACCACTGATGTCCCAGGACCAAGATTGGTAAACACAGTCACACTCTGATCTGTTTCACCTGTCTTTGTGCTGGTCTCCACCCTCCACCAGCTGTCTCCCATCTCTCCTCATTATCACCTGTGTATTTATACCTGGGTTCTCTGTCTGTTGCCAGTTCATTTTGTTCGTCAAGACTTCCAGGGGTTTTCCCCTTGCTCCTGTCTTTTCTATACTTCCTGTTTTCCCCTTTTGACCATTCTGCCTGCCTGCTGTCCTGTACGTTGCACCACTACACTGGATTATTGACCTCTACCTGCCCTGACCATTAGACTGCCTTCTGTTCTGTACCTTTTGGACTCTGATCTGGATTACTGATGACTGCCTGCCCTTGACCTGTCATTTTGCCTGCCCCTTGTTCTAGTAATAAACCTTTGTTACTTCAAGGCTGTCTGCATCTGGGTCTTCCCCAAAACGTGATACACTACGGAAGTGTATAATTGTACATGCAGACACAGCATCATTCAAAGACTGGAATTTGATACTCCTGGTATTGGATATGACTGAAAAATTATCTCAAAGACATACCTTAAACTACACCTTTATTTGCCACGGTAGAGTACACTATCAGTGATTCTAAACAAAGAATAAATGTCCTCTCACTGGCAACTGCATTTATTTTCAGCAAACTTAACATGTGTAAATATTTGTATGAACATAAAAAGATTCAACAACTGACACATAAACTGAACAAGTTCCATAGACATGTGACTAACAGAAATTGAATAATATATCCCTGAACAAAAGGGGGGTCAAAAATCAAAAGTAACAGTTAGTATATGGTGTGGCTGCATTAAGCTGTTGCATTAACCAGCTGCATTAAGTACTGCAGTGCATTTTCTCCTCATGGACTGCATCAGATTTGCCAGTTCTTGCTGTGAGATGTTACCCCACTCTTCCACCAAGGCACCTGCAAGTACCCAGACATTTCTGGGGGGAATGGCCCTAGCCCTCACCCTCCGATACAACAGGTCTCAGACATGCTCAATGGGATTGAGATCTGGGCTCTTCGCTGGCCATGGCAGAACACTGATATTCCTGTCTTGCAAGAAATCACGCACAGTACGAGCATTATGGCTGGTAGCATTGTCATGATGGAGGGTCATGTCAGGATGAGCCTGCAGGAAGGGTACCACATGAGGGAGGATGTCTTCCCTGTAACGCACAGCATTGAGATTTCCTGCAAAGACAACAAGCTAGGTCCGATAATGCTGTGACACATCGTCCCAGACCATGACGGACCCTCCACCTCCAAATCGATCCTGCTCCAGAGTACAGACCTCGGTGTAATGCTAATTCCTTTGACAATAAACGTGAATCCGACCATCACCCCTGGTGAGACAAAACCGTGACTCGTCAGTCAGCACTTTTTGCCAGTCCTGTCTGGTTCAGGGACGGTGGGTTTGTGCCCATAGGCGACGTTGTTGCCGGCGATGTCTGGTGAGGACCTGCATTACAACAGGCCTACAAGCCCTCAGTCCAGCCTCTCTCAGCCTATTGTGGACAGTCTGAGCACTGATGGAGGGATTGTGCTTTCCTGGTGTAACTCGGGCAGTTGTTGTTGCCATCCTGTACCTGTCCTGCAAGTGTGATGTTTGGACTTGGCTTACAAAATTGTACATTAGCTGGCTAGATTTTTTACATCCACTGTTTCACAAAATAACAGCTTGGTTTGCTGGTTGTTTCAGGAGTCCCTAAAAAATTTAACAACCAGTTTAACAATTTCATACTTATGTCACAACACCCATAAAGCTGGCCGCATGTTAGCTAGTCAGCTAGCTTGATGAATATCGATTTTCGGAAATTAACTTCATGACAAAATAATATGCATAATCATTTGTCTCTACATTAACTAACATATTCCTCTCTACTGTAAAGTGTTGCATGATTCGTTATGACTTGATAATTACATACATTTGCCTCCATCCTAGTATTTTTGTCAGCCATCTTTGCTGAAGAATGTCTCCAGCGTTGGGTCCCATCCCGTCAAACTCGTCAAGGAATACACTTTATATGATTGGTCATCGCCCAACCTTTGGTCAAAAGTTGAACTTTTATTGTCGCGCAGTGTTTTACCGCGCGACACTACGTACTAGTGAACACGGGGCATTATAGTGCAATTCCTGTATTGTTTTGTCTTGTGTTGTGTAGTGGCTTTGCTGGCACGCATCCATCCCACTTTCATATATTTTATTTGCCCCATGAAGATTTACATGCTAAAATCGCCACTGCATGGCATGAACATTATTTTCAATTTTTGTAATGTAAAAATTCTTAATAAAGTTCATTCGAGTTGCCTCTTAATTCTCCTGCCCCCACAAAAAAAATATTTCAACCTGGGCCTATATACTAAGAGTTGATTGGAGTTGGGCCGGCCTGGTTAATCGTTTGCGCAACATTGTAACCTCCTGTATGTGAGAGACCAACTGGTGACCATGGCTGTGTGAGAAGTGCTCCTGTATCTCTCACACAACTAGAATGAGATTCACTTTCTAAGATCTCTCTGGTCTGATAGACATGAGCCTGCAACTCTCATCCCTCCAGCTTTGCACTTTATCATTTATTTCCTTATAGAATCCTTTTGGACAAAATGTCCTTGGAGGATTTTTACTAGCAAGGACACCATCCAACCTGGAACTGAGACAGACCAGACAGACCAGATACAACATCAATTAGCACTGACTTGTGAAGTGAAAGGTGTCGAAGCCTTTGAGCTCAACAAACGGCAGACCTACTACCTCACCCAAATCCAGAGGCCTTGAAGCCCCCTCCTGCTGTTCTGGAACATTCTACTCTACAAGAAATCTGTCTCCAGAAAAAAGCTTCTCCCAAGTGGGTGACACCAACTCCAGTTGCCTGCTGCACTGCTGCTTGTATTTCATCTGGCGATCAGTTCACAGTCTTTTTTACATTTAATTTAATTTCACCTTTATTTAACCAGGTAGACCAGGTAGACCAAATACTTATTTTCCACCATAATTTGCAAATAAATTCATAAAAAATCCTACAATGTGATTTTCTGGATTTCTTTTCTCATTTTGTCTGTCATAGTTGAAGTGTACCTATGATGAAAATTACAGGCCTCTCTCATCTTTTTAAATGGGAGAACTTGCACAATTGTTGGCTGACTAAATACTTTTTTGCCCCACTGTATGTAGTGACTGGGTGCATTGATAGACCATTCAAAGTGTAATTAATAACTTCAACATGCTCAAAGGGATATTCAATGTCTGCTTTAAAAATGAATGTATCTACCAATGTGCCCTTCTTTGCAAGGCATTGGATGAACTCCCTGGTCTTTGTGTTTGAAATTCATGGCTCGACTGAGGGACCTAACAGATAATTGTATGTGTGGGGTACAGACACGAGGTAGTCATTCAAAAATCTGGTTAAAATCTATTATTGCACACAGAATAAGTCCATGCAACGTATTGTTTACTACTGACCTTATTTAGAATGTTTATTTATAAGAAATAGTTTGAGTACTTATTTACTCAAATCAGCTTGACATTTTTTTGTAATTTAGAAAAGAAATGACAAATATAATTCCACTTTGGCATTATAGGGTAGTGTGTGTAGGCCAGTGTCAAAATAAAGATACATTTGTACATGTGTAAAAAGTCAAAGGGTGTGAAGGCATTGTGTATCAGGGTTCACCCACCGGCTACTGTGGTGGCTTCTAAACAGCACCCCCTGTCAGTCATCTAGTGTATATATACATTGCATTCAGAAAGTATACAGACCAATTACATTTTTGTATATTTGTTACATTAAAGCCTTATTCTAAAATGTATTAAATACCTTTTTCTCATCAATCTACAGAAAGTACCCCATAATAACAAAGTGAAATGCAGGGAAACTTAAATCAGTTCTACCAAATTTCCATCAACATGTTAAATGTGCAACCAGAGGGAAAAAAATTCTAGATCATCAGTACTCCACACACAGAGACGCGTACAATGCTCTCCGTCACCTTCCATTTGGGAAATCAGACCACAACTCTATCCTCTTGATTCCTGCTTACAAGCAAAAATTAAAGCACGAAGCACCAGTGACTCAGCCTATAAAAAAGTGGTCAGATGAAGCAGATGATAAACGACATGGCCTTTTTTGCTATCACAGACTGGAACATGTTCCGGGATTCTTCCGATGGCATTGAGGAGTACACAACATCTGTCACTGGCTTTATCAATAAGTGCATCGAGGACGTTGTCCCCACAGTGACTGTACGTACATACCCCAACCAGAAGCCATGTATTACAGGCAACTTTCGCAATGAGCTAAAGGGCAGAGCTGCCGCTTTCAAGGTGCGGGACTCTAACCCGAAAGCTTACAAGACATTCTGCTGTGCCCTGCGACGAACCATCAAACAGGCAAAGCGTCAATACAGGGCTAAGATTGAATCATACTACACCGGCTCTGACGCTCGTCTTATGTGGCAGGGCGTGCAAACTATTACAGACTACAAAGGGAAGCACAGCCGCGAGCTGCCCAGTGACAATAGCCTACCAGACGAGCTAAATCACTTCTATGCTCTCTTCGAGGCAAGCAACACTGAGGCATACATGAGAGCATCAGTTGTTCCGGACGACTGTGTGATCATGCTCTCCGTAGCCGACGTGAGTAAGACCTTTAAACAGTTCAACATACACAAGGCTGCGGGGCCAGACGGATTACCAGGACGTGTGCTCGGGCAAGTGCTGACCAACTGGCAGTTGTCTTCACTGACATTTTCAACATGTCCCTGATTGAGTCTGTAATACCAACATGTTTCAAGCAGACCACTATAGTCCCTGTGCTCAAGAACACAAAGGCAACCTGCCTAAATGACTACCGACCCGTAGCACACACGTCCGTAGCCATGAAGTGCTTTGAAAGGTTGGTAATGGCTCACATCACCACCATTATCCCCAAAACCCTAGACCCACTCCAATTTGCAAACCGCCCCAACAGATCCACTAATGGTACAATCTCTGTTGCACTCCACACTGCCCTTTCTCATCTGGACAAAAGGAACACTTATGTGAGAATGCTATTCATTGACTACAGCTCAGCGTTCAACACCATAGTACCCTCAAAGCTCATCACTAAGCTAATGATTCTGGGACTAAACACCTCCCTCTGCAACTGGATCCTGGACTTCCTGATAGGCCTCACCCAGGTGGTGAGGGTAGGAAGCAACACATCTGCCACGCTGATCCTCAACACTGGAGCTCCTTAGGGGTGCGTGCTCAGTGCCCTCTTGTACACCCTGTTCACCCACAACTGCATGGCCAGGCACGACTCCAACACCATCATTAAGTTTGCAGATGACACAACAGTGGTAGGCCTGATCACCGACAACGACGAGACAGCCTATATGGAGGAGGTCAGAGACCTGGCCAGGTGGTGCCAGAATAACAACCTATCCCTCAATGTAACCAAGACTAAGGAGATGATTGTGGACTATAGGAAAAGGAGGACCGAGCACACCTCCATTCTCATCGACGGGGCTGTAATGGAGCAGGTTGAGAGCTTCAGGTTCCTTGGTGTCCACATCAACAACAAACTAGGATGGTCCAAACACACCAAGACAGCTTTGAAGAGGGCACGACAAAGCCTATTCCCACTCAGGAGACTAAAAAGATTTGGCATGTGTTCTGAGATCCTCAAAAGGTTCTACAGCTGCAACATCGAGAGCATCCTGAATGGTTGCATCACTGCCTGGTATGGCAATTGATCAGCCTCTGACCTCAAGGCACTACAGAGGGTAGTGCATACAGCCCAGTACATCGCTGGGGCTAAGCTGCCTGCCATCCAGGACCTCTACACCAGGTGGTGTCAGAGGAAGGCCCTAAAAATGGTCAAAGATCCCAGCCACCCCAGTCATAGACTGTTCTCTCTACTACCTCATGGCAAGCGGTACCGGAGTGCGAACTCTAGGACAAAAAGGCTTCTCAACTGTTTTTACCCCCAAGCCATAAGACTCCTGAACAGGTAATCAAATGGCTACTCGGACTATTTGCATTGTGTCCCCCCCCCCAACCCCTATTTTTTACACTGCTGCTACTCTCTGTTCATCATATATGCATAGTCATTTTAACTATACATTCTTGTACATACTACCTCAATTGGGCTGACCAACCAGTGCTCCCGCACATTGGCTAACCGGGCTGTCCCACCCACCACCCCCTCTTTTACGCTACTGCTACTCTCTGTTCATTATACTGTATATGCATAGTCACGTTAACCATATCTACATGTACATACTTCCTCAATCAGCCTGACTAACCGGTGTCTGTACGTTACATCACTACTTTTTTCACCACTAAATTTGAAAACAGGTTTTTGAAATTCTTGCAAAAAAACAACAACATTTTGAACAAACTTTTTTTAAATTAAACTTTTGCCAGAAATGCCTTCTGGGACATGTGAACATTCATAATAACAAACGTGTATGCCATCTTTAAATACGAATACAATTGTTAAATTACAAGCCTAGTTTGTTTTACCACGGAAAAAGACAGGAACCTTCCCGTTAGCCATGATTGGCTGGGATAATGGGTAGGCTGGACATGCCGAGAGATGAGTTCAGATTGGTCTGTCATGTAGCACGCATCTGTCTATAAGATGAGCTGGTCAGTATGTGTAGGTAATCCTTTCTAACGTGGCTTTTATGAAAGATATCATGTAGTAGAACTGCAAAAGAGTTACTCTCCACTTTCTGGAGGACCATGTTTTGAAATCAGTGGAATGCCCGGTGGAATTAGAGTATGATAGCTTAAGCAGATGTAGAAATTTCTGGCGTTTGATTGCAAATATGCAGAGGGAGTCAAAAAGAGAACACAGAGAAGGCTGTTGTATAAAACACCTGTCTCCGGATTACATCTTCAAACTAAGGGCAACCATGGCATCCGTGACAGAGAAGGAGAAGCATCCATCCATATATAGAAGTGAGATAATCTAGCTAACTACATTTTCAGATATTAAACATTTCAAATTTTGTCAGAAAGTTGTTTTCATTGTAAATGAAAGCGTACTGTTAGATAGCTAGCTAATATTATCTGGCTAGCTCGCTAACTAACGTTACATGTATGATCTATCTAGTATTATTATTAATATCTCAGAGCCATTTGATTTGCTACTTAATTCCCAAATGTTAGCTAGCTAGCTAACATTGAACCTGGTTGGTTAGCTGCAGATTGACGGTGGTAATGCTATGAGTTGCGATTATGGTTTAGCTAGCTAGCTAGCAAGATAGCTAGCTTACATGTCTAAACAAGACTCCACTATGCAAGTAACCATTTCACTACTTCTTATGTATCCTGTGCATGTGACAAATGAACTGTTTTATATTATATATTATGGGTTTACCAGAGACGGTAATATAGGATATAACATTAGGCCAATGGTACAGGGTACAAGTTCTAAAAGTCTCTGGTAGATTGCCCTGTTTTTATTTCATCACACTCAAAACCATAGGCTATTTTCTGTAATTGGTCCAACATTAAATTGTAAATAATGATCTTGTTACTTTCTTGTAATAATGAAGAAAAATTTGCTAAAGTGAAGACGTTGTCAGCTATATGATATGGTCATTATTTGAACCTGCTAGCCAGTTAATTTAACATTAGCTAGCTAACAAGCTAGAAATGAACCAAAACATTGTTTAGAAAGTTTATTTTAGTTGCCTGGTTTGCTAGATTGACATATGCTGAATTCATTTTATATCATAAATATACATTTTACACTTAGATAAAAATAAAAAATAAACAATCATACCACTTTTCTAAGCCAGTCTCCATTCAGTAATAAGAGACTCAAACTCTTGACCCAACTCAAACTCTTGACCCAATAAAGGCCATTATTCACTTTTCTGGACACAATAGCTGATTGTGATTAGTTAGGCCAACAGGCAATAAAACACAAATTGTAAAAAAAAAAATGAAAGTAACATTTTAAAATACTTTTGATAATTTCAAAACTACATCAAGAATGGTATGGTTTGAATAACTTTAATAGTTTCAAAATAAAATCAAGAAAAAATCAAATTATAAGGCATCCCACCTGAGACCTGATCTTTCCACAGAGTCATCTCAGGAATCATCAGGTAAAGGATTACCTGTCAGGTCCACCCAGCAGGATGTGCGGTGCTCAGCAACGTGGAATGCACACAGGCTTGGGTTGATAGTGGTTCCATTCTCTACAATAGGCCAGTTAGCTAGTTGTCGCCCCCGCCCTTCCCCGCCCCTTCTTCTGTGGGTTTTATCGGCTGGCATCCAACGTTTTTTGTGCATTAATGCCACCTATTGCACTGAAGTGCCCCCGTCTATCGGAATGGCAGACAAAACAGGCAAAAAGCGTGATCTGAGAGTGGACAAACTGATGTTGAGCCAGTTAAGGCTGTGGAAAACGCAAGTGATGATGTCATGATTGCTGAACAAAAATGTACAAAGTTGATTGGCTCTCGAAGAACTGAGCTTGGTGTATTGACAAGAAAAATGAATTAAATCAATTAACAAGGGTGGAGTGTGTTGGCCAAGTGGCCAAAATGCATAAATTATGCATTTCCTGAGTGGCGCAGTGGTCTTAGGCATTGCATCTTGCCTAGTTAAATAAAGGTAAAATAAAAAATAACAAATAAATAACAAATTCAGAGTTTCACAATTCTGTGCAAATGCTATTGTCTGAAGAGGAAAAGTTTAATGACCATGCTGATTGGTATGAGCCTAAAATGGAGAGGTCACATTCATTCTCGAATATGTCCTGTACATGCATGGAAATGGGCAGGTTTTATTCCTACTGAGTTCCCTGAAGATGTACAACAGTGTTTCACATGTATCACAAAGGTCAAAGGGCTCTGCCAGGAGCATAGTATCCACAACCACCTCCTGAGTAATAGCTGATGCAGAGAATTCAGCCCTATAGTGGTACCAATGCACCAAGTCTGGAACCAACAGGACCCTGAACAGCTTCTACCCCCAAGCCATAAGACATCGTAACAAGACTGCTAAATAGCTAACCAAATGGCAAGCCTGACTACCTGTATTGACCCTTTCTTGCACTCTCTCTCTTGCAGTGACTCTATGCACACACAACACACTGGACTCTACCCACACACAACACACACATACACACCCACTAGATATATTCAGACACACATGACATGCATACTGATGCCACACATACATTCTCACTCACTCACACACACATACACACACTTTTTACACTCCACATATGCTTCTGCTAGTCACTTTACCCCTACTGTACCTACTGTATATTTACAGGACATGGCTACCTCAATTACCTCATACCCCTGCACATTTTCTACTCCCTATATTTAGCCATGTTATTTTTACCAGTTATTTTTATTTGTAATTCACTGTGTCACTATTATTAAAAAAATGTTATCTTTAACTCTGCATTGTTGGAAAAGGACCCGTAACTAAACATTTCACTGTCTACACCTGTTGTCTTCGAAGCATGTAACAAATAACATTTTATTTGATTCGTTTCCTGCAGAAGGGCTCAAAATTAAACATCAGTTTGAAAGTGAAGAAGCAAAGCTTTTGGCAGAACTGAAAGGAGAAACTGGAATTGGAAAATGAAATAGCAGCATCCACTGCTAAGTTTATGCCAAGTTTAAAGTCCTGGGTGAATACAGAGAACTCAAAGCTTCATGACAAGTCAATGTAAGGACAGTACTGTAGAAGGACAGATGGTTTTAATGCTTATGCGGAGGGTATTTGGAGAGGACTTTGGAGAGGTTCAATTCCTCAACCCTTGGCGCCTCACTTGAATCAAAAAATAATTTTACTGGTCAAATGCCGTGAATACAACAGGTCTAGATTTTACAGTGAAATGCTTACCTACGAGCCCGTTCCCAATAATGAAGAGTTAAAAAGTAAGAAAAAGATTTGCTGAATAAAAAAGAAAATGGTCAATGGCTGGAGTGTTTGACACCTTTGCCTTCCCTGACACCGCCTTGTATTGAGGTCCTGGATGGCAGGTAGTTGCCATAACAAGCGGTGATGCAGCCAGTCAAGATGCTCTCATCGGTGCAGCTGTACAACCGTTTGAGGATCTGAGGGCCCATGCCAAATCTTTTCAGCCTCCTGAGGGGGAAGAGGCATTGTCGTGCCCTCTTCACAACTGTGTTGGTGTGTTTGACCATGATAGGTCCTTAGTGATATGGACACCGAGGAACTTGAAGCTCCGTCGATGTGATTGGCAACGTGTTTGGCCCTCCATTTCCTGTAGTCCACGATAAGCTCCTTCGTCTTGCCCACACTGACAGAGAGGTTGTTGTCCTGGTACCTTCCTATTGGCTGTATCATCGTCGTTGGTAAACTTAATGGTGGTATTGGATTAATGCGCTGCCACGCAGTCATGGGTGAACAAGGAGTACAGGACGGGACTGAGCATGCACCCCTGAGGGGCCCGTGTTGAGGGTCAGCGTGGGAGAAGTGTTGCTACCTACCCTTATCACCTGGGGGCGGCCCGTCAAGAAGTCCAGGATCCAGTTGCAGAGGGAAGTCTTCAGTCCCAGGGTTGTTAGCTTAGTGATGATCTTGGAGGGCACTTATGTGTTGAACGCTGAGCTGTAGTCAATGAACAGCACTCTCACATAGGTGTTCCTTTTGTCCAGGTGGGAAAGGGCAGTGTGGAGTGCAATAGAGAATGCGTCATCTGTGGATCTGTGCTGGTGACCTCAATCAAAAGCTGCTTGTCAGTGTTCTGCAAAACCAAAATGAAGTTACGAACAGAATGAAGTTACGCGTGAACAAAAATGAGGTATTTGGACATAAATTATGGACATTATCGAACAAAACAAACATTTATTGTGGAACTGGGATTCCTGGGAGTGCATTCTGATGAAGATCATCCAAGGTAAGTGAATATTTATTATGCTATTTCTGACTTCTGTTGACTACACAACATGACGGATATCTGTTTGGGTTGTTTTGGTCTTTGAGCGCCGTACTCAGATTATTGCATGGGGTGCTTTTTCCATAAAGTAAAAAAAAAAAATCTGACACAGCGGTTGCATTAAGGAGAAGTGGATCAAAAATTCCATGCATAACAGTTGTATCTTTTAGCAATGTTTATTATGAGTATTTCTGTAAATCACCGGATGTTTTGGAACTACTGAACATAACGCGCCAATGTAAACTCAGATTTTTGGATATAGATATGAACTTTATCGAACAAAACATACATGTATTGTGTAACATGAAATCATATGAGTGTCATCTGATGAAGATCATCAAAGGTTAGTGATATATTTTATCTATATTTCTGTTTTTTGTGACTCCTCTCTTTGGCTGGAAAAATGGCTGTGTTTTTCTGTGACTTGGCTCTGACCTAACATAATCATTTGGTTTGTTTTCGTCGTAAAGCCTTTTTGAAATCGGACACTGCGGCTGGATTTACAACAAGTGTATCTTTAAAATGGTGTAAAATACATGTATGTTTGAAGAATTTTAATTATGGGATTTCTGTTGTTTTGAATTTGGCGCCCTGCAGTTTCACTGGCTGTTGACTAGGTGGGACGCCCACGTACCCTAGAGAGGTTAATATTGTGGTGTTTCTATTTACAAGAAAAACAAAACATGAATCCCTCAGGGTTTCCGTTATGATGCTGTACAACGTGACCAGTCGCGAGTAGACTACAGTACTAAGTGCAAAATAATCCCAACATTTCCACACCCTAATTGTAGTTTAACCATTCCCAAACAGAGATTTAGGGAAAATGAAATCTCATTGATTTATCAAGACCAGTCCTGTACAACGAGACCGGTCACGTTGTACAGCATCATATTTTCCTGAGGGTTTCGTTTTTCAACTCAGATCAGTGCAAAACGGTGCTGAAATAGTTGACCACACACAGGTAGGCTATTGCTTCAAATCTTATTATAACAATTGTATGACTTCGGGAGTTTTAGTAAGCAACAATTAGTTGCCTTCATTAGCCTTCTTTATTTCAATATTTAGGTCGTGGTAACCATTCAGATCACATTAAGCATCCCATTGTTACACACATAGAGAGAACAATAGAGAGGCTGATGTCATAGAGCCCCTATTCATCATAATGGCAGAATTTGTCAGCCATAAAATAAATGAATAGAAAGAAAAAGAGGGAAAAATAAAGCTTGCAACACGCATCTTATCATTCAATATGAACTTCAGCCATTTCCTACGGTTATATGTGTTCCCATTCTTGTAGTGTATCTTATTGCCCATTTTATGACCGTGCTGGACTTATAGATCGAGTCAATCCTTCATCAGATGCAACATGTCGGCTAAAGCGATTTAATTCATGAATGCATTTGAATGTTTTTAATATTGTGATAGTGAATTGCAAAATTCCTCTCAAGAGAATTATCATTACAGTTACACCAACTGGTAGGCTAATCACACAATTGTACAAAATGGTAAGAGAACTGGTGAAGAAAGTATAGAGAACTGGCAGATGCATAAAATGTCCTTGTACAGTAGTAGATCTAATTAAATTTAAGTAGTCTTGCTTGTCTCAGAGCAGCGGGTAACGGTGCTGAAATGGGGAAAGGGGGTGCGCCATGTGGCCGTGCCTTACAGGGATAGGGAGGATGGAGCTGGTCGGGTGCCATCCAGGCGACATGGAGATGCCGGGAACTGAGCCCGGGCCAGAGCCGGAGCCACCCTTCCGACCCTCCCGGCCCAGAACCCCGCACCAAGGGAAGGGAGAAGCGTAGGGTGTGGGCCCCCTACCCTACTCAGTCCTCAGAGAGTCATAGATACTCTCGCTGTTTACCCATGCTTCTTCATCTGTTTGGCTTGATGGCCCTCCGATCTGCACTTGTTAGATGGCCCTCCGACCTGCAACCGTTTTCTACAGTTATATATGTGTTTCCTTTCTTGTAGTGTATCGTATTGCCTGTTTTGCTATCGACCTAGGCTTATAGATCGAGTCAATCCTTCATCAGATGAACCGCAACATTTCGGCTAAATTGGCTAAATAAATAGATAATACGACGATAGTTGGAGCTGTATTGTTAGATTTCATTGAAGCCTTTGATGTTATTGATCATCAATTGTTATTGAAAAAACTCACTGTTTATGGCTTTACATCACCTGCCATCACATAGTTACATATCCAATAGAACCCAAAGATTGTTATTCAATGGAAGCTTCTCTAACATTAGATACAGTATATACAATGTGGTATCCCTCAGGGCAGTTGCCTTGGGCCTTTACAAGACATTAAAATTGCTATGTAATTTTATGTAAGTTCACTGAGACTCTTAGCCAGGAGTTACAGTCAGTGTCAGAATAGGTAAGTAACAATAAACTGGTCTTAAATACATCTAAAACTAAAAACATTATATTTGGTTCAAAGCATTCTCTTGGACCTAAACCCCAACTGGAGTTGTGCATAAAGCATGTGACCATTGAACAAGTTCAAGAAGCTGAACTCCTAGGAGAAACATTGGATGGACTAATGTGAAGATGGGGAGAGATACATTACATACCCAACCAGACACGCCACTATGGGTTTCTTCACCGTATCCAAACCAAAACCAGATTTAATGCATTGCTCATTTGTGAAGAGCCATGTCATCATGGAATGCTCTGCCATCAGAGGTTACTCAGGCAAAAAGCAGGTTTAGCTTTAAAACACAGATAAGAAACATATTTTATCACAGCTCCTCTCTCTTTCTTAAGATTTCATTTAACTTTACTGTATATAAAAATATGAATATGTATATATTAATAGTGTGTAAATAGTATTTTTGTTGTCTCTTGGTGTCTTTCCAATATATAGCTCTTATTTTGTTGTTATTCTTTATTTTGAATTTAATGTCATATCTTATGCTGTTCTTGTCTATAACTGTTCTTACCTTGACATGTATTTGTACGTTTTATGTGGACCCCATGAAGAGTAGCTGCTGGATGTGCAGTAGTAAATGGGGATCCTAATAAACCAAACTAAACAGTTGCCAGGACTGCCAGAAGAGCTGAGCCCCATCCCTTCTGATGACCCTGAGGTCAAGAAAGACATTACTGTCAATCTCATAGTGGTTAAGGAAGAAAAGAGATCTGAATAGAAACAGCACCATCTTCAGGCTTGATGAAGGATGGTGTGTTGAGAGTTGGGAGGAAGGCTAAGGCAGCAAGTCTAGAGAACATCAAGCATCCTGCCATCTTATCCAAAGGCAGCCACCTCTCAAAGCTCATGTGTGGGAGCGGCTGAAATGACAGGTAAAATCCATTATGACCTCAGTCTTGAGATAGCAAACACTAGATGATGAAGGCTTACAGACAGCTTTCTGTGAAGTGGAAGCTATCCTAAATGATCAGCCAATCACAACAGTGTCTGATGACCCCAATGACCTGGAAGGCCTAAAACCAAACCACCTTCTGCAACTGAATGAGAAACCCATCATGCCACCTGGGCTATTTCAGAAAGGAGGACTTGAAGATGGAAACAGATCCAGTGTCTGATGGACCTGTTCTGGAAAAGATGGGTCAGAGAGAAAAGGTAAAAATGGACCCTCTCAAAAAGGAGTCTCAGTACAGATGACATTATGCTTGTAGTGGACCCTTGTACAGTACCACTAAACTCCTGGTTGATGGCCATTGTCATCAAACCGCTTACTGATTCTAAGGGTCAGGTGTGGCATGTACTCCTCAAGACCAAGACAAGCATCTTGGAGCGACCAATCAGCAAGCAACCGAGGAGGACTAATACATATACTGACACTTGACAAAGACACGTACACTGATGAGGCCCCTGATTGGTCCCAACATGGGTCTCAACATAGGACTAACACACAAAGAACTATGAAATACTGTATTGAAAAAAAAGATGATATGAAATATAAAATAATGCTTTATTTAGGCTCCTTTAATATTTTGATGACAATGGAATTGCTTAGCAACTTGTAGCCACAATTAGGTGGCGGAATGTAGGAGCTATTTATCATGTTTTTTTTCTATTAATTTCTTCCCTATACTTACCGATGCTTACATACCTGTTTAGCAGCTGACTTGATTTGTCCCCGTTGATTATACTGACTGTACATGGCTGCCTGGTGATTGTGTAGGTGGGAACTAGTGTGCCTGGGAGCACAGACAACCGCATTGTATCGTATCTGTTTGATTTTTGATTATTGAAAAGAAGGAACAGAAATGGAGTAAACATTTTCTTGGATTCCCCATTTATTAGATTGTGGGTATTGGAATTATTCCTAGGTCACTAGTAAGTGCCATCAATAATGTTTTTGGTATTTGCCACTGCAGTAATTGTTACCCAGAAAGGATTTGATGTTGATATAAGAATGGCTGCATTGGACCTCGAAGAACCCCTCAACTAACCGAATGTGAAAATATGAACCATTGACTAGCAATGGTTCCTTGAGGATCTCCAGAGTTCCTCGAGTCACCACTTTTTTTAAGAGTGTACTTTGCATATGGCTGAGTCCATGATGTCGAAGTGAAGAAATATAATGAAGTTCAAGTCGTTGTCAGAAGGGGAAGTGAAACGTGAAAGTTGTCTTTACTTGTTAAAATTATTATAATAATAATAATATTAATAATAATAATAATTAGGGGGTGCTTATATACTAATGTTTCACTGTATATTGTAGAGGTGTGAGGTGTGAAATTGATTTTTTTTTTTTACATTCCAGTCCCCCTGAGACACCCTCACATGGCTCAAAGTGGAATAGAGATGGACTCCCTCATTACTTGTTTTTGTAAGAGGTGTTGACAAGCTGAAGGTACGAGCTGTCTGTTTAAAATTCTAGCACACAGCTCAGACACCCATGCATACCCAACAAGACATGGCACCAGAGGTCTCTTCACAGTCCCCAAGTCCAGAACAGACTATGGGAGGCGCACGGTACTACATAAAGCCATTACTACATGGAACTCTATTCTACATCAGGTAACTCATGCAAGCAGTAGAATCAGATTTAAAATGCAGTTAGAAATACACCTTATGGAACAGCGGGGACTGTGAAGTAACACAAACATAGGCACAGACACGTGCATACAAACACATGATAACATACGCACTATACACACACGTACACATGGATTTTGCATTGTAGATATGTGGTAGTGGAGTATGGGACTACACACTTAGTGTATTGTGAATTCTGTAATGAATGTATTAGAATGTTTTTATTTTATAACTGCCATAATTTTGCCGGACCCCAGGAAGAGTATGGGGATCCATAATAAATACAAATACAAATACAAACTTGATTGGAGTCCACCTGTGGTAAATTCAATTGATTGGACATGATTTGGAAAGGCACACACCTGTCTATATAAGGTCCCACAGTACATATCAGAGCAAAAACCAAGCCATGAGTTTGAACGAATTGACCGTACAGCTCCGAGACAGGATTGTGTTGACTCACAGATCTGGGGAAGGGTACTTAAACATTTCTGAAGTTTTGAAGGTCCCCAAGAACACAGTGGCCTCAATCATTCGGTTCCTTCAGCAAACTCCAAGTGGGCTGTTGTGCCTTTTACTGAGGAGTGCCTTCAGTCTAGCCACTCTACCATGAAGGCCTGATTGGTGGAGTGCTGCAGAGATGGTTGTCCTTCTGGAAGGTTCTCTCATCTCCACAGAGGAACTCTAGAGCTCTGACAGAGTGACCATCAGGTTCTTGGTCACCTTCCTGAACAAGGCCCTTCTGCCCCAATTGCTCAGTTTGAGCGGGCGTCCAGCTCTAGGAAGAGTCTTGGTGGTTCCAAGCTTCTTCCATTTAGGAATGATGTAGGCCACTGTGTTCTTGGTGACCTTAAAGGCTGCATACATTTTTTTGTACCCTTCTCCAGATCTTTTCCTCGACACAATCCTTTCTCGACGCTCAACAGACAACTCCTCCGACTTCATGGCTTGGTTTTTGCTCTGCACTGTTAACTGTGGGACCTTATATAGATAGGTGTGTGCCTTTCCAAATTATGTCCAGTGTTCAACAATAATCTGTGTCTGAGTCCTCACCTAAGTGGCTGGAGAGTACTTTATACTGAAAAACATGTACAGACACACAAGGACAAACAATATAGCATAGTTATATAAATATAAATAATGAAGTCTCTTACTTTTCTCCATGGTTGGTCCTCTTGCCTATTATTTGAAACGGGAAAGAGCAACAGTTATCCACCTGAGCCTGCTTACTGCACAACACAATTGATCAATCAGATTAATACACAAGTGTTTAGGTGTGGGTTATAGGGCGTCTAATTATTCAAAATGTTTTAAAGGAGCCTGTTCTTTGTTGTACAGATATCATCCTTACCTAAACAGCAACCTCACTCCTGAGAAATAGAAATCAAATGGAGAAAAAATGGGAATTTAATAACTGCAGTTGACATAGCTAAGTAAATGGAAGAATACTTCTCTTGCAATGTGGATGGCTCTTAAAATAGTTTTTTTGAAGAAGAAGAAGTCGGAGGTGAAGATCACACGGATTGCCTCCCGTGCTTCGTTGTTGGCCCCACATCCTTGAAAGATCCTGCAGAGCAGCAGACCTCTCCTCTGACACATGATGACAAGATGCAGATCCCCTCCTGGTCCTCGTGTCCATCCTCATGAAGTTATGCAGGACACAGGTGGTCTTCACACACGCCTGAATTCCACCACGAGGAAGTCCCAGATGGCCCTGGTCACCCAACCATGCAGTGCCCTACACAGTATCTGTAGGTAATCTTTTTGAAGGAATCTCCAGTTGCAAGGTATCTGTAGGAATATGGAAGACAATGTCATTATTAGACTTTTACATCACCAGGTCATTGTGGATTACTAAAGTATAATATCTCTTGTAACAAATCATGATAACATTTTATAGATAGATGCGTGTGAATGTATAGTATGTGACAACAGCAGGATCATATCAAGGATAGCATCACAAATGAATACATAAATACCACTTGAAACTTGATGATGAGTTGATCATCTGAATCAGCTGTGTAGTGCTAAGCCAAAAACTCAAATATGCACCCCTTTGAGTCCCCAGGACCAGGACTGAGAACCACTGATCTTCAGCTGCATCTGCTTTCACAGCTCTCTGTATCTGAGGACTTTAAACATCACTAGAAACAGACTTCATTATACTCAAATTAGACAGCACTGTATATTATGTTACTATTATCTCTGTCCTCACGTTTTAGGGACTGGAACTACACAAAACAACCTGCCCTGTCCAGAATAGCCTACTCTCTCCCTTCTTTGACAGTTGGGGCTTTTATCCTTTCACCCTCCTCCATGGCTGTTAGCTAGTTACCAACAAATGTTGAGTTTTTTTACAGTGATAAATACATAAAGATAGCTAGCTAATATGAAGTTAGGTAGCTGGTGATATTTAATTAATTTAGCTAGCTAGCTATAAGTATGTACAGTTGGCTAGATCGCTAGCTAGCTACGTTAGCAGCTCATTTGAGTTAGCCTGCACTGTAGCTAGTTAGCTAATAATAAAAATGTTTGTTTTTTTACATTTTCAAAATGTACTTACTTGAATACAGTACGTTCTCGCAGCCATGTGGACGATTGGAAACAGGACAGCAACGTTTGTTTGTCACCAGAGCGGTTTCGAGCATATTACTATTTACCTGTGAATAAATTCATGAAATAGAGAATGGATCAAACTATTTACCCATTTAATAAGCAGACCTTCACACACACTTCCTATGCTGAATTATTGATGCACAACCAGACTGCTGCTATATCCTGCCATATGCTCCTAGCACGCTCACAAGTGAGCCGTTCTGGGCGGCCCGAAGCAGCACGCAGCAATTTACCGTATTATGGTACTCAAGCCATAAAGCATTTCGTATCACAGTGCAATGATAAAACTGGTGGGGACAAAAATGCAATTTCAGAATGTGGAGGGGGCATGTAAGGACACCTGAGTGGCGCAGCTGTCTAAGTCACTGCATCTCAGTGCAAGAGGTGTCACTTCAGTCCCAGGTTCGAGACCAGGCTGCATCACATCCAGCTGTGATTGGGAGTCCCATAGGGCGGTGCACAATTGGCCCAGTGTCGTCTGGGGTAGGTCATTTTAAATAAGAATTTGTTCTTAACTGATTTGCCTAGTTAAATAAAGGTCAAATAAAACATGTAAATGTCCCCAGTGAAAGTTGCACCCCTACTATCCACAGTTACCAGTAGCCCAATACCAGCACATCAATTTCCCAGCAAATGTTAAGAAGAGGAGGATGGACCAGGCAGGTTGTACAATGGAGCAGGCAACATCATCCCTGAATATCTATCTGTTGTGAGTAGATGACCGAACAAAATTACTAATAAAACAATCTCAAACAAAATGCTCCAAAAATCGTTGCTTTATTATTCTTAATTGAACTTTGTCCCTAGTGGATATATTTGCCCATTCTAATTGTCAAAAATGCAACAGCAAGCATTTGATATGTTCCGCTTTGAGGCCAGAATTCATGGATTTACATACGGTAACGTGATAAAATGTAGGCCTACATTACACAGGCTTTGTGCCCAAGTCAACAACAGAAGCACTTCGACCCTCCATTGTGCAGTTGATGACTCTACTACTGTCGACAACCTATAACATCGATTGTGCACAATATAATAATAATATATTTATTTTATATAGCGCTTTCCATTATACAGATCATCTCAAAGACGCAAATACATGCAGTGCTTGGGCTGGACGATGGTCTTCAACAGAGGCTGGAGCGTCCAGGTCACATCCAACTCTGGTGGGCTGCACATAGGCCACACAGTCTCCTGAAAGTCAATCAAGAGCCTTCACTCTCCACTCTCAGCACTCTACTCTGCCACGCTGTTCTCTGCTCCTCTGATGCTCTAAAGCAGGCTTGAGTAGGGGGGAATCAGTGGTCACATCCAGCAGGGTGGGGGGGGGGGGGTGACAAGTCAGTAAGACGGGTCCAGATCATCACCCTAGCCCTTGCCATCCCCAGCTTCTCTGCAGACTCAGTGGGTAGATACTTCTCCAACAACGTGTACCTTAGTACCCACCGGGTGAAGCTGGCGTTCGCTAGATTTTACTAGGGTGACAGAGGCTCACTACACAACAATTATTAGGATAGTCCACTTTGGAGTGAGAGATCCACTCAAAACTACAACAAGCCTCTGTGATGTCCAAGCCTGTGCCATCTCCAGTTTCAAATAAAAACTAACGCTAGCTAGCAATCTAAATGACTTGTCGGATAAACTAAACTAAATTACTGAAAACAAAATCAATGCACTAGAGGAGACAAGAAGCCAGTCCAAGTCCAAAACAGCAAGCCAGAAACACCACTGCCTCCAAACTGAAGTAATGATAATGATACTAACAACTCATCCAAGAGTCTGTTAAACAGCATCTGCTACCCAGAGGCACATAGGTTCTCCACAGTAAGAATCAATTAATAGATTGAATGTACTGAAGAGGAGTAAATCCTAACATCAGTTGCATTTGTTAAAATATGTCACTGGAAGTCTCTTTATAAAAGTGAAGAACTTTGATGATTGCTTTTTATGTTGTGGAGACCTTAAAACAATCTGCAGACATCAAATCAAATCAAATGTTATTTGTCACATACACATGGTTAGCAGATGTTAATGCGAGTGTAGCGAAATGCTTGTGCTTCTAGTTCCGACAATGCAGTAATAACCAACGAGTAATCTAACCTAACAATTTCACAACAACTACCTTATACACATAAGTGTAAAGGAAGAATGTGTACATAAAAGTATATGAATGAGTTATGGTACAGAACAGCAAGATGCAGTAGATGGTATCGAGTACAGTATATACATATGAGATGAGTAATGTAGGGTATGTAAACATTATATGAAGTGGCATTGTTTAAAGTGGCTAATGATATATTATTTTCAATAATTTTTACATTGTTCAAGTGGCTGGAGTTGAGTCAGTATGTTGGCAGCAGCCACTCAATGTTAGTGGTGACTGTTTAACAGTCTGATGGCCTTGAGATAGAAGCTGTTTTTCAGTCTCTCGGTCCCTGCTTTGATGCACCTGTACTGACCTCGCCTGAATGATAGCGGGGTGAACAGGCAGTGGCTCGGATGGTTGTTGTCCTTGATGATCTTTATGGCATTCCTGTGACATCGGGTGGTGTAGGTGTCCTGGAAGGAAGGTAGTTTGCCCCCGCTGATGCGTTGTGCAGACCTCACTACTCTCACCACCCGGGGGTGGCCCGTCAGGAAGTCCAGTACCCAGTTACATAGGGCAGGGTCGAGACCCAGGGTCTCGAGCTTGATGACGAGTTTGGAGGGTACTATGGTGTTAAATACTGAGCTGTAGTCGGTGAACAGCCTTCACATAGGAATTCCTCTTGTCCAGATGGGTTAGGGGCAGTGTGCAGTGTGGTTGCGATTGCGTCGCCTGTGGACCTATTGAGGCGGTAAGCAAATTTGAGTGGGTCTAGGGTGTCAGGTATGGTGGAGGTGATATGGTCCTTGACTAGTCTCTCAAAGCACTTCATGATGACGGAAGTGAGTGCTACGGGGCGGTAGTCGTTTAGCTCAGTTACCTTAGCTTTCTTGTGAACAGGAACAATGGTGGCCATCTTGAAGCATGTGGGGACTGGGATAAGGCTGGATTGAATATGTCCGTAAAACACACCAGCCAGCTGGTCTGCACATGCTCTTAGGATGCGGCTGGGGATGCCGTCTTGGCCTGCAGCCTTGCGAGGGTTAACACGTTTAAATGTTTTACTCACTTCGGCTGCAGTGAAGGAGAGTCTGCAGGTTTTGGTAGCGGGCCGTGTCAGTGGCACTGTATTGTCCTCAAAGCGGGCAAAGAAGTTATTTAGTCTGTCTGGGAGCAAGACATCCTGGTCCGCGATGGGGCTGGTTTTCTTTTTGTAATCAGTGATTGACTGTAGACCCTGCCACATACCTCTTGTGTCTGAGCCGTTGAATTGCGACTCTACTTTGTCTCTATGCTGACGCTTAGCTTGTTTGATTGCCTTGCAGAGGGAATAGCTACACTCTTTGTATTCGGTCATGTTTCCGGTCACCTTGCCCTGATTAAAAGCAGTGGTTCGCACTTTCAGTTTCACGCGAATGCTGCCATCAATCCATGGTTTCTGGTTTGGAAATGTTTTAATAGTTGCTGTGGGTACGACATCGCCGATGCACTTGCTAATAAACTCGCTCACCGAATCAGCTTATTCGTCAATGTTGTTGCTTGACGCAATGCGGAACATATCCCAGTCCACGTGATCGCAGCAATCTTGAAGAGTGGAATCAGATTGGTCGGACCAGCGTTGAACAGACCTGAGCGCAGGAGCTTCTTGTTTTAGTTTCTGTCTATTGACTGGAAGCAACAAAAAGTAGTCGTGGTCAGCTTTTCCGAAAGGAGGGCGGGGGAGGACATTGCAACTCTCATGGAATTGCCTTCATTTCTCAGAACAAGAATAGACTGACGAGTTTCAGAAGAAAGGTCTTTGTTTCTGATCATTTTGAGCCTGTAATTGAACCCACAATGCTGATGCTCCAGATACTCAACCAGTCTAAAGAAGGCCAGTTTTATTGCTTCTTTAATCAGAAAAACAGTTTTCAGCTGTTCTAACATAATTGCAAAAGGGTTTTCTAATTATCAATTAGCCTTTTAAAATGATAAACATGGATTAGCTAACACAACATGCCATTGGAACACGGGAGTGATGGTTGCTGATAATGGGCCTCTGTACGCCTATGCACGTAGATATTCCATAAAAAATCTGCTGTTTCCAGCTACTGTAGTCATTTACTTAACTATGTCTACACTGTATTTCTGACCAATTTGATGTTATTTTAATGGACAACAAATGTGCTTTTCTTTCAAAAACAAGAACATTTCTAAGTGATCCTTTTGAATGGTAGTGTATGTGTATTAAAGTAATATTTGGACCCATATTGTCACGTTCTGACCATCGTTCGTGTGTGTTTTCCTTGTTTTAGTGTTGGTCAGGACGTGAGCTGGGTGGGCATTCTATGTTGTGTGTCTGGTTTGTCTATTTCTATGTTTTGGCCTGATATGGTTCTCAATCAGAGGCAGGTGTTAGTCATTGTCTCTGATTGGGAACCATATTTAGGTAGCCTGTTTTGTGTTGGGTTTTGTGGGTTATTGTTCCTGACTTTGTGTTTGTGGCACCAGATAGGACGGTTTTGGTTTTTTCCCGGTTCTTGTTTTGTAGATTGTTGTATTTTCATCTTTATTAAAGATGGACAAAACTAACCACGCTGCATTTTGGTCCGCCTCTCTTTCCCCAGAAGAAAACCGTTCCACATATTCCTAGCACGCAATGATTACATTGAGCTTCTGATTCTACCAACTTGTTGGATGCATTTAATGTTCGTTTTGGTTGTGTTTCAAATTATTTTGTGCCCAATTGAAATGAATGGTAAATAATGTATTTAGTCATTTTGGAGTCATTTTTATTGTAAATAAGAATAGAATAGGTTTCTAAACAATTCTACATTATTGTGTATGAATTGTGAATAATGATGAGGTGAGAAAGTTACAGACGCACAAATATCATACCTCCAAAACATTCTAACCTTTCAGCATTACAAAAACAGGGGACGTTAGCATTTTTGGGGTGGTATGATATTTATACCTCTGTAACTTCCTCGCTGCATCATTTGTGTGGGATGACATGTTTACTCTTGCCTTGTTGTCCAAGAGATTAGTTGGTCACCAGTGTGATAGATTTGTGGTCAGAGTCCTACTGCCCGTTTTTGCTCATGAGTGCTGCTTTCGAAACCACTGGCTGAAATTATACGAAGTCTCTCATCACTTTCATTAATAATGATAATAATACATTTAATTTGTATAGCACTTTTCAAAACAGAGGAAAGCAAAAACCAGCAAAGACAAAAAATATATTCAACGAATCAATAACAGTGCTGAAAAAAGGCTTCGCAGCTGGGTTAGTCTGTATCACAATGGTCTTAACTGACTGACAGTCTTTAAACTTTTACCCAATTACAGTCTTGCATAATAACATTTTAGCAGAAAAGCTTAAAATACCTATCTTTGTTGAGTGAACCCACATTCAGAGTGACATTTTCAATTCTCAATATCAAATCTAGCATCAAAGGCCAGCCATTTACCTTCACCAGAATTATGAGGGATCAAAAAGGACTTATTTGAAAAAGCACTGTGGCGAGTTTCTGCACACATATTGACATAATGCAGCGGCAGCTTACAAAAGAGGATCGTGGTTACAGTGCAGTATAGCTGTAGAACACAGTACAGTATACCTGCAGTTAGGCTCCAAGTACGGCGGACAAAACACCAGTTATTTGTAGTGCAGTAACTAAGTACTGCATACAAAATAACACAGTACACTGCAGTTACTGCACTACTGTAATATTTTCTGTAAGGGAATGCTGGGAAAGAATCCACGGTTTAACCCTATTACGAGGTCTCATGGCATGTTCAGGACTCTTTTCATTGTAAAGGTGAAGGGGGTGGGTATGAAAAATAATACACATTGATATCCACTAGAGAGTGCTGTTTGCCAATATCAACAGTTTAAAATCTCTATATATTTAACTAGGTAAATCAGTTAAGAACAACTTCCTATCTACAATGAAGGCCTATACCAGCCATATCCAGACAACTCTGGGTCAATTGTGCGGACCCTATGGGACTACCAATTAAAACCGGTTGTAATACAGCCTGGATTTGAACCAGGATGTCTAGAGTGACACCTCTAGCACTGAGATGCATTGCCTTAAACCACTTCGCCATTCGGGAGCCCAGATGACCACTGTCTAGTCAGCCCGAGCCAAATAGAGAGGGTGGACTGTGGACAGACTCACGCAAAACTGAAAGCACGAAGCACAGCATTTAACCATGGCAAAGGGACGGGGAATATGGCAGGATAAAAACAGAGTAGTCGTTCCCTCTACAAGGCAATCAAACGTCAATAGTGAGACGAAGTGGAGTTGCAATTCAACGGCTCAGATTCAAGACGTATGTGGCAGGGTTTACAGACAATCATCGACTACAAAAGGAAAACCAGCCATGTCGTGGACACCTGCGTCTTGCTGCCAAACAAGCTAAACACGTTATTTTCCCACTTCGAGGATAACACAGTGCCAGCGACGCGGCCAGCTCCCAAGGACTGTGGGCTCTCCTTCTCCGTGGCCAAAGTGAGTAAGACATTTAAACGTGTTAACCCTCATAAGGCTGCCGGCCCAGACAATATTCCTAGCCGCGTCCTCAGAGCATTCGCAGACCAGCTGGCTGGTGTGTTTACGGACATATTCAATTTATTTATTTATATTTCACCTTTACTTAACCAGGTAGGCCAGTTGAGAACAAGTTCTCATTTCCAACTGAGACCTGGCCAAGATCAAAGCAGTGTGACAAAAACAACAACACAGAGTTACACAAAAACAAATGTACAGTCAATAACACAAAAGAAAAAAAAAAATATATATATATGTACAGTGTGTGCAAATGTAGAAGAGTAGGGGGGTAGGCAATAGACAGGCCATAGATTGAGACATGTGCAGATGATGATGTGCAAGTAGAGATACTGGGGAGCAAAAGAGCAAGAAGGTAAGTAATAATATGAGGATGAGGTAGTCGGGTGTGCTATTTACAGATTGGCTGTGTACGGGTACAGTGATCGGTAAGCTGCTCTGACAGCTGATGCTTAAAGTTAGAGAGGGAGATATAAGACTCCAGCTTCAGAGATTTTGTAATTCGTTCCAGTCATTGGCAGCAGAGATCTGGAAGGAAAGGCTGCCAAAGCAAGTGTTGGCTTTGGGGATGACCAGTGCAATATACCTGCTGGAGCGCATGCTATGGGTGGGTGTTGCTATGGTAATCAGTGAGCCTAGATAAGGCGGGGCTTTACCTAGCAAAGACTTATAGGTGACCTGGAGCCAGTGGGTTTGGCGACGGATATGTAGTGAGGGCCATCCAACGAGAGCATACAGGTCGCAGTGGTGGGTAGTATATGGGGCTTTGGTGATAAAACGGATGACACTGTTATAGACTACATCCAGTTTGCTGAGGAGAGTGTTGGGGGCTATTTGGTAAATGACATCGCCAAAGTCAAGGATCAATAGGATTGTCAGTTTTACGAGGATATGTTTGGTGGCATGAGTGCAGGAGTCTTTGTTGCGAAATTGGAAGCCAATTCTAAATTTAATTTTGGAATGGAGATTCTTAATGTGAGTTTTGAAAGTGTGGTTACAGTCTAGGGTGGGTGCGGGCAGCAATCGGTTGAAGAGCATGCACTTAGCTTTACTAGCATTTAAAAGCAGTTGGAGTCCACGGAAAAAGTGTTGTATGGCGTTGAAGCTCGTTTGGAGGTTTGTTAGCACAGTGTCCAAAGTAGGGCCAGATGTATACAGAATGGTGTCGTCGGATCAGAGAATTACCAGCGCCTTGCTGCTGCAAGAGTGACATCATTGATATATACAGAGAAAAGAGTCGTCCCGAAAATTAAACACTGTGGCACTCCCATAGAGACTGCCAGAGGTCCGGACAATAGGCCCTCTGATTTGACACACTGAACTCTATCTGAGAAGTAGTTGGTGAACCAGGCGAGGCAATCAATTGAGAAGCGTAGGCTATTGAGTCTACCAATAAGAATGCAGTGATTGATAGAGTTGAAAGCCTTGGCCAGGTTGATGAAGACGGCTGCACAGTACTGTCTTTTATCGATGGCTGTTTTGACATCGTTTAGGACCTTGTGCATGGCTGAGGTGCATCCATGACCAGCTTGGAAACCAGATTGCATAGTGGAGAAGGTACAGTGGGATTTGAGATTTTAGAAAGGCAGGGCAGAATGGATGTAGGTCTATAACAGTTTGGGTCTGGAGTGTCTCCCCCTTTGAACAGGGGAATGACCGCGGCAGCTTTCCATTCTTTGGGTATCTCAGACTATACGAAAGAGAGGTTGAATAGGCTAGTAATAGGGGTTACAACAATTTCAACTGATAATTTTAGAAAGAGATGGTCCAGATTGTCTAGCCCAGCTGATTTGTAGGGATCCAGATTTTGCACCTCTTTCAGAACATCAGCTGTCAGGATTTGGGAGAAGGAGAATTGGTTTGGGGGGGGGGGGGATTAGTGCTACAGGAAGCACATTTCTGTTCGAAAAAGCTAGCTTTCCTAACTGACGGAGTATATTGGTTTCTGACTTCCCTGAAAAGTTGCATATCGCGTGGGCTATTCGATGCTAATGCAGAACGCCACATGATGTTTTTGTGCTGGTCAAGGCCAGTCAAGTCTGGGGTGAACCAAGGGCTAAATCTGTTCTTAGTTGATTCTTTTTTAAATGGGGCATGCTTATTTAAGATGGAGAGGAAAGCACTTTGAAGAGCAAACAGTCATCTTCTACTAACGGGATGATGTCAATATTCTTCCAGGATACATGTTCCAGGTCGATTAGAAAGGCCTGCTATCTGAATTGTTTTAAGGAGCGTTTGATGGTGGTCGTTTGACCACGGACTCATTACGCACACAGGCAATGAGTCCGTGATCGCTGAGATCCTGGTTGAAGACATCAGAGGTGTATTTAGAGGGCAAGTTGGTCAGGATGATATCTAAGAGGGTGCCCATGGTTACGGATTTAGGGTTGTACCTGGTAGATTGAGGGCATCTAACTTAGATTGCCTGTTCACCCTGCTACCATCCAGAAGGCGAGGTCAGTACAAGTGCATCAAAGATGGGACTGAGAGACTGAAAACAGCTTCTATCTGAAAGCCATCACTGTTAAACAGCCATCACTAGCTCAGAGATACTGCTGCGTACATAAATGCAACATTGGTCACCTTAATGTTTGCATATCTTGCATTACTCATCTCATATGTATATTCTGTATTCTATCCTATCTTTTGCATCTTAGCCTATGCACCCTGATATTGCTCTTCCATGTATTTATATATTCTTATTCCATTCCTTTAAAGGTGTGTAGTAGGTATTTGTTGCAGAGTTGTTAGAAATTGCTGCACTGTCGGAACTACAAGCACAAGCACTACACTCCCAATAACATCTGCTAACCATGTGTATATGACCAATAAAATTTGATTTTTATTATTTTTACCTCTGATAAGCAAATTGATCATCAACTTGAACAAGTGTGAATGGAATATAAATGGCTGTATCATACTGCAGACTGTTGAGGAAGTTGCATGTAGTATAAAATTGTATAATAAATTGATGTACTAGTTTAGCCATGAATGTTTTACAACAGAAATGTATATACCCTCGAGATAAGGTTGTTTTATATGTAGAACTATAAAAATGTTTTGTTTTTCTCACTATAGATTGTACAGTACCTTAAAACATACATGCAATAATGTTAAACTTTGCCACCAACCAAACTCAAATATAGGTCATGGTATAGGTAGGTCAATTATATATCAGAGGTAAAACCATTATTTTGTTTCCCGCAGTAGTTTATGGCACTTAAGGCTTGTCTGTGTTTTTAATAATAGAACATGCAAAGCCATGGAGGCTGAATGATTGACAGGACTGCAATTTGTGACATTTGGGTTTGGCTGCTGGCAAAGGTTGGCTTCAATACTTTACTGTAAACCCCAAGAAATTACAGAGAGCAGTAGCCTTACAGGAGAGAGCCTTTATATGAATAAATAAAAAACAAAAAATTATGTGTTTTAAAAACATTGAATGTAGGCTCACCACATATTGAATTGCATTCAAGTAGTCAATCAAATGTATTTATAAAGCCCTTTTCACATCAGCAGATGTCACACAGTGCTATACAGAAACCCAGTCTAAAACTCCAAACCACAAGCAATGCAGATGTAGAAACACGGTGGCTAGGAAAAACTCCCTAGAAAGGCAGGATCTAGGAAGAAACAGGCTCTGAGGGTTGGCCACTCTTCTGGCTATGCTGGGTGGAGATTATAAGAGTACATAGACATTTAATGCCAGATTGATCTTCAAGATGTTCTAACAGTCATAGATGACCAGCAGGGTCAAATAATAATCACAGTGGTTGTAGAGGCTGCAACAGGTCAGTAACTCAGGAGTAAATGTCAGTTGGCTTCTCATAGGCGAGCATTCAGAGGTCGAGACAGCAGGTGCGGTAGGGAGAGAGTTGAAAACAGCAGGTCTGAGACAAGGTAGCACATCTGGTGAACAGGTCAGGGTTCCCTAGCCACAAGCAGAACAGTTGAAACTGGAGCAGCAGCACGAACAGGTGGACTGGGGACAGCCAGGAGTCATCAGGCCAGGTAGTCCTGAGGCATGATCCTAGGGCTCAGGTCCTCCGGGAGGGGAGGGAGAGAGGGAAAGAGAATTAGAGGGAGCGTACTTAGATTCACACAGGACACCAGATAAGACAGAAGAATTACTCCAGATATAAGACTGACCCTAGACCCCCGGCACATAGACCATTGCAGTATAGATACTGGAGACTGAGACAGGGGTGGGTCAGGGGACACTCTGGCCCTGTCCGACGATACCCCTGGACAGGGCCAGCCATTTAGGATATTACCCCACCCACTTTGTCAAAGCACAGCCCTCACACAACTAGAGGGATATCAACAGACCACCATCTTACTACCCTGAGACAAGGCTGAGTATAGCCCACAAAGATCTCCTCCACCTCACGAGCCCGAGGGGGCGTAAAACTAGGGACAGCATGGAAGAGCACCAGGAAGCCAGTAACTCAGCCCCCTAAATAGGGTCAGACGCAGAGCATGTCAGTGGAGAGAGGGGAGCCGGCCAGGCAGAAACAGCAAGGACAGTTCCTCACTCCAGTGCCTTACCGTTCACTTGAGTCTTCAGTATGGACTTAAAGGTCAAGACTGAGTCTGCGTCTCTCACATGGATATACAGATCATTCCATAAAAATGGATCTCTAGAGGAGAAAGCCCTGCCTCCAACTGTTTGCTTAGAAATTCTAGGGTCAATAAGGAGGCCTGCGTCGTGACCGTAGCATACGTGTATGTATGTATGTCTGTCAGTGTATATATATATATATATAATATTATATTATATATTATATATATAAATATGGTATGTATGTATATATATATATATATATATAAATATATAAATATGGTATGTATGTATGTCAGTATATATGGCAGGACTAATTCAGAGAGATAGGTAGGAGCAAGCTCATGTAATGTTCTGTAGGTTAGCAGTAAAACCTTGAAATCAGCCCTTGCTGATTTGGGTTCTAGTCAGGATTCTAGCAGCCGTGTTTAGCACTAACTGAAGTTTGTTACACACACACCTCTTGGAGGGAACACAACACCCTGCTACACTCAACTCCCCGTGGAGTGAAAAGGGTATGTGACTGTAGGTGTGGGTAAGGATGACAGTTGCAGAGAATATTACCTCTAACAGGGAATTTATTTTTCCTTCACATGGTAATTTGGGGAAAAGGGTCTGGACGGAACCAAAGCAAAGAACGTAAATGTTAAAGAGCCCCCTCTCCTACCTTACCTACCCAATGCTTACTTATTTGTAACGCCACCTGGCGCGCTAAACAAATGCAGGGGTGATCCGCCCAGGTCTTACCTAGTGTGCATAGACAGAGTACATACTATTACCTAGTGCATACTACGGGTATATGTATGCCTGCAGGCCTCTTGCCTAAACACTCCCAAGGTGCCTTCCCCTTCTCCCCTGGGAACATAAACAGACTAATTACTAACTTCAAGTGAACAATTTCAATAACCCCAAACACAGTCCTTTTAGCATACACATACCTCAGCAGGACCAGCTACAAAATACTTGACAAAAACTGTCTCTGCGCAACAACCAACACAGGACATCAAAGAAGCTCTCTCTTCCTCAAAGAAACACTGGCTTGTCAAGCTGTAGAAGGAGTTTGTAATTGAAAACAGCTGTTTCCCCTGACGAGAGGGAGGGTTCAGAGCTCCAATCGTTGATGGGGCCGACCAATCGGCTGCTTAGAATCCAGGAAGCCATTTCCTAAAATACACACATACAACCCCAAAACAACGCAGAAACGGGGGAAGGTATCATTTAATTAACACTTTATCCAGGTAGCCGGAGAGTAGAGCATTGCAGTAGTCTAATCTAGAAGTGACAAAAGCATGGATTAACTTTTCTGCATCATTTTTGGGCAAAAAGTTTCACATTTTTGCAATGTTACGAAGATGGAAAAAAAGCTGTCCTCTTAAAATAGAGGTCAGGCTCCAGAGTAACGCAATAGGTTCATCACAGTTTTATTGGAGACGACTGTACAACCATCAGGATTCATTGGCAGATCCAACAGCAGATCTCTTTGTTTCTTGGGACCAAGAACTAGCATCTCTGTTTTGTCCAAGTTTAAAAGTAAAACATTTGCACCCATCCACTTCTTTATGTCTGAAACACAGACTTCCAGGGTAGGCAATTTGGGGGCTTCACCATGTTTCATCGAAATGTACAACTGTGTGTCGTTCGCATAGCAGTGAAAGTTGACATTGTGTTTCCGAATGACATCCCCAAGAGGTAGAATATATAGTGAAAACATTAGTGGTCCTAACACGGAAACTTGAGGAATGCCGAAACGTACAATTGATTTGTCAGAGGACAAACCATCCACAGAGACGAATTGATATCTTTCCGACAGATAAGACCAATTAGGGTTTCTAATCTTTCCAAAAGAATGTGGTAATCGATGGTGTCAAAAGCAGAACTAAGGTCAAGGAGCACGAGGACAGATGCAGCCTTGGTCTGACACCATTAAAAGGTAATTTACCACCTTCATGAGTGCAGTCTCAGTGGTATGATGGGGTCTAAAACCAGACTGAATCATTTCATATACCTAATTTATCTTCAGGAAGGCAGTGAGTTGCTGAGCAACAGCTTTTTCTAAAATGTTTGAGAGGAATGGGAGATTCATTATATTATAAACTGAAATTTGCGGTCATAAATGTAAGCAACACCTCCGCATTTGCGGAATGTGCAGGGAATATGGCCACTACTGTAACCTGGAGGAGATGCCTCATTTAACTTCTTAGTGATCCCTTCTCGCTCAGACCCCGGTAATTGATTTGACAACATCCAGTGAAATTGCAGCGTGCCAAATTCAAAAACAAAAATACTCATAATAAATAATAAAAAAATAAATAAATAATAAAAATAAAGCTTAACTTCTTGTTAACCAAGCCGCAGTGTCAGATTTCAAAAAGGCTTTTATCTGAGGACAGCACCCCGCATACAAACACATGAACATCTGATTTCAACCAGCCAGGTGCGACACAGAACTCAGAAGTAACGAAATAATTCATGCCTTACCTTTGAAGATCTCCTTCTGTTGGCACTCCAAAAATGTCCCAGAAACATCACAAATGGTCCTTTTGTTCGATAAATTTCTTCTTTATATCCCCAAAATGTCAATTTATTTGGTGCGTTTGATTCAGAAAATACACCGGTTCCAAATCACCCAACATGACTACAAAGTATCTAATACATTTCCTGTAAACTTGGTCCAAACATTTCAAACAACGTTCCTAATCCAAACGTAGGTATTGTAAAACATAAATAAATCGATACAATTTAAGACGGGATAAACTGTGTTCAATACCGGACGGAAACAAAGTGAAGTGCGGTCCACCTGGAGTGACACACAAGAGCAGGGCTACTTCTTCATTTCTCAAAAGAAAAACATCAACCAATTTCTAAGACTGTTGACATCTAGTGGTAGCCATAGGAACTGCAACCAGATTCCTATTAAAAAGGGATTACCATGGAAAACTAATGGAAGACAGATTGACCTCAAAAATGTTTTTCCTGGATGGATTGTGCTCTGGGTTTCGCCTGTCAAATCAGTTCTGTTATACTCACAGACATTATTCAAACGGTTTTAGAAACTTCAGAGTGTTTTCTATCCAGATCTACTAATAATATGCATATCCTAGCTTCTGGGCAGTTTACTTTGGACACGCTTTTCATCCGGGTGTGAAAATACTGCCCCCTATCCCTAAGAATTTACACAATAAATGTATCAGGCTTGAGCCATGTTTCAGTCAGGTCAATCATGTAAAGATTATGATCAGTGATTAGTTCATTGACAATGACTGCCTTGGAAGCGAGGGATCTAACGTCAACTAACCCTATTTTGAGATGTGAGATATCACAATCTTTTTCAATAATGACAGGAATGGAGGATGTCTTTATTCCAGTGAGATTGCTAAAATGAACACCACCATGATTTGTTTTGCTCAACCTAGATCGAGGTACAGACACGGACTCAATGGGGATACCTGAGCTGACTACATTGACTGTACTAGTGGCACACTCCACCGAGCTGCCTGGCCTGCACCCCATCTCATTGTGGAGCTAGAGGAGTTAGAGCCCCATCTATGTTCATAGATAAGATGAGAGCACCCCTCCAGCTAGGATGGAGTCCGTCACTCCTCAGCAGGCCAGGCTTGGTCCTGTTTGTGGGTGAGTCCCAGAAAGAGGGTCAATTATCTACAAATTATTTTGGGAGGGGCAGAAAACAGTTTTCAACCAGCGATTGAGTTGTGAGACTGCTGTAGAGCTCATCACTCCCCCTAACTGGGAGGGGCCAGAGACAATTACTCGATGCTGACACATCTTTGTAGCTGATTTACGCTGAAGCTATGTTGCGCTTGGTGACCTCTGACTGTTTCATCCTAACATCGTTGGTGCTGACGTGGATAACAACATCCCTATACTCTCTACACTTGCCAGTTTTAGCCTTAACCAGCACCATCTTCAGATCAGCCTTTACGTAGCCCTGCCCCCAGGTAAACAGTGTATGATTGCTGGATGATTCTTTTTAACTCTAATATTGTGAGCAATGGAGTCGCCAATGACTAGGGTATTCAATTTGTCAGAGCTAATATTGTGAGGCTTCGGCGGCTCATACCCTGTAACGGGCAGAGGAGAGACCTGAGAAGGCTCGGCCTCTGACTCCGACTCGTTGCTTAATGGGGAGAACTGGTTGAAAGTGTCTGTAGGCTGAACGAGCGACACCGGTTGAGCATGTTGACAGCATTTCTTTCCAGAAGCCTTGAGAAAAATTGTCTGTCTGTGGGGACTGTGCAGGGGGAATTCATACTACTATCTGTACTAACTGGTGGCACAGACGCTGCTTCATCCTTTCCTACACTTAAAATTGCCCTTGCCTAAAAATTGCATCTGAAGCTGTGCTTGCAACACAACTATCCTCACCATTAGGCAATAGTTCTCCTGTAAATTATGAGTACAGCGACTGTAATTAGATGGCATAGTGTTAATGTTACTGCTTAGCTTTTTTGGCTGGTGGAGGTCCTGTGGAACCATGTCCAGATAAAGTGTCCGGGTTGAAAAAGTTGAGCGAGGAAAAAACTAAGACGTTGGTAAATGTATTAAAAGTAAAAACTGAAAAGTTTGCCAAGTAGCAACAAATATCACAACAGCATGGAGACAAATCCGGAAGTTGAGGGCAGGGGTCCCTTACAGGACATAGATCAGTGATATATTGTAGGCACAGTATGTACGATTTACAGCTGCTCAATAGTTGTTTCGATTGATGATATATTTTACTCATTGATTTAATTTATAATTGTCTTATCAGCCAGTAACCTTACCATCACTGGTAACACTTTACTTGACCCCCAGTCATAATATGTCATAACAGCTGGCATAATTTGTCATTGGTCATAACACTGTCATTATGTCAAATCTGCTCCTGCCACACCCCCTAGTGGACTTCTGGTGTATCCTTGACCTGCAACCATTGCCCCAGTACACTCTCTCTCTCTCTCTCTCTCCACCTCTGTGCATGTGATTGGAGACAGGTGTGCTGGAGTCAGAGCAGATCCCCACCAACTGCAACCCGTTCCATAATCAAGACCTCTACAAATACTCAGTCTCGCCCTTAACCTCCTCGGATACGCCGTGTCGAACAGCGATTTTGGGTTCCAGGCACTTACCTGCCAACATGCGGAAATCCACTGCATGGTGGGAGGCTTCCCGAAGCTGGAATAACTTCCGGGCAGCCTCTCTCCCAAACAATGGAGAATCAAAAACATTCACCTCTGCCACAAACTCCTCCAGACTGAAGCACACGACCGACTGTTGTTCCCACACAGACATAGCCCAGGTGAGAGCCCTCCTGGACATCAGCGTGATGAGGTACGCTATCGTCGACCTGTCCGAGGGGAAGGAGCAGGGCTGCAGCTCGATGAGAGAACACTACACGAGAATCGCCCGACAGGTTCCTGACTCTCCAGCGAAGTGTTCCAGGGGAGGTAAGCGGGGCTCTTGAAAAATCAAGGAGGCCGCGCTGCTAACAGCAGGGTTACTGAGAGGCTGGGAGGTTACTGTCATGGTAGGCTGTCTGACAGACAACCCACGGAATTGCTCCGGTAAAGTGTTCAACGCACAGTCATGGTGTTCGGCCAAGGTCTGGAACCCTTCCATAAGACCACGAAGCAACTCCATGCCTTCCAATGGTGGCTCCTTGGAAGGAGACGGCGTTGTGGAGCTGGTCCGAGTTTGATGGGTCCGTCATGGCCAGTTCGTACTGTCAAGGCTCAGGAGAAGACCCAGACAGTTTCTAATTCACAAAAGTGTCTTAAACACGGGGGGGGGGGGGGGGGGGCAGGAAAACAGGTCAAAGGCAGGCAGGCAAGGGTCAGTTAACAAAGGTTGTATAACAAGGTACAGAATGACAGGCAGGTTCAAGGCAGGCAGAACGGTCAAAAAGGATGGAGCAGGGCGGCAGGGTAGCCTAGTGGTTAGAGCGTGTGACTAGTAACCGGAAGGTTGCGAGTTCAAACCCCCGGGCTGACAAGGTACAAATCTGTCGTTCTGCCCCTGAACAGGCAGTTAACCCACTGTTCCTAGGCCGTCATTGAAAATAAGAATTTGTTCTTAACTGACTTGCCTGGTTAAATAAAAGTTTTAAAAAAACTGGACGCTAGAAAACAGGAACTAGTGACAGACAGGTGCTCAGGAAAAACCACTGGTAAGCTTAACGAAATAAAACAAACTGGCAACAGACAAACAGAGAACATAAGTACAATGGGGAAGATGGGTGACACCTGGAGGGGGTGGAGACAAGCACAACGGCAGGTGAAACAGATCAGGGTGTAACAACTATAGGGGATAGGATGCGATTTGGGACACAGATGGTTTTTAATTAATGCAGTACACCCTTATATATATATATATATGTGTGTAATGACCTCCTAATGTTGATAATCTGTGACCCTGTGTCACCCAATGCATTATTTCTGTACTACAAAACTGCAGCAATTTCAGAGGTTCTTCAATTCACTACAACTGTGCGCTGGTCTGAAGCCAGACAATGCATCTTTGTTTTGGTTTGTAGCCATTGCAGCACTCTTCAATTACTGGCCAGCCACTTACAATATTTGACTGATGCAGTGTATAAATGCTAAAATGTGAGACAGACAGACACACAAGCAAGTTAACAATCGAACATACACACACCTCTGATATTTTGTAGCCTACACTAATTGGAGATGTGCAAGTGGGCCTACTTGAGCCCCAGTAAAATCAAACTTTTTCTACAGGATGTGTAATCGGGTGCATTTCTGTAAGTATTAAAAATATTAGGGTGAAGTCAGTATTTCTTATCTTGGCACACATCTGTTGCCCTTCCCTGTGTAGACTATCTCACCACAGTTCTCTTTCCTAGAATTACCCTTCAGCACCCCAACCCGATGCCTAGCCTACAATAAATGTTTTTGTCTTGGCAACGGAAGGCATGTGTGTGTGTGTGTGAGAGAGAGCGATTTATTGGTTTTCACTTTTGTTTATTATCTATTTCACTTGCTTTCACAATGTAAACATATGTTTGCCATGTCAGTTAAGCTCTTAAATGTAAATGTAATTGAGAGAGAGGAAGGGGTAGAAGGAGGGCGGGGTGTAGTCTGCAGGGTGATTGCGATCTTCCTTCTCGTTCATCCCTGGGTTAGCCGACTGCACGCGTGAAAGGGCTTTTTCTCCCAACGATGGAACATTTTGCTGTAGGCCTATTCTGCTTGCTTTCGAGAGGCACTAGCTTTGGCATTAGGTAATGTTATGCTCTGGCGGGCACAGTCCATTGCGGTCCTAGAGCAACACGGATAGATATTTGTGAGATAGGTTTAGTATATGTCCTTTTGTTGTTCCGCAGGATTTGAGAGAGCGGGAGAGAGATGGCTTCGCGATCCAGCCACTGGAATCGTCAACAGCAGTGGTAGAGAGTCTGTCGCGCTCGCCCCGCCGTCGATGTTGCTGTCTGTTGCACGATGAGCGTAGCTCTGCAAGATTTGCGGAACAACGTAAGTCTGGTAATGATCATATTTGATCATCTTCTCAAACATAATGTTACTCTTCTCATAATGTATTAGGAGAGAGAGCGCAGCGAACTCGCGTACTGTATGTGATCGAAACCCATTGCAATCAATCACCATATTTATTTGATCAGGTTTCTTACAGCTAAAACAATTTACCAGTCATGATTCGAATATGCCTTGTTTATATTCTGCACATGTTATAGGCTATGCGGACAATAATGCTCGAGCAGATTCCCAGGTAGGCTTTGGTCCTCCTCATATCCATCATAAAATACTGTGTTCGGTGCTCACTGCACATGATGGAATTAGTGCGCTTGCTCTTTCCATACAAACGTCGGTATTTTTTCATAATTTATCAAAATTATTTCATAAGAGAAGGTGCAGCCTCAGACACTCATGCTTTTTCCCAGCATAGGACTACATGTTATTTACGTTTAATAATTTGATTGTATATATTTGAAGTTGTTAGAGCACATTGCTTAGTCCAAGGCCCATGGGCTGACACTACCAGTAAATAGTCATAGAAAGGTTGAGGTTTTATTCAGTGTCATCTTGGTGTGGGGCCCTAGGCTTTATCAAACACGGATGGTGTTTGCTACCTCTGGCTACATTATTTAGCGTAGATTAATTGTATTGTGGGCAATTGTAAACAGAGGTGTTTCAGAACCACATTTGCATGGGCTTTAGTGCTGCAGGCTCACACAGTTGTGGAGCTTAGGAGACCCTCGGACTGGTCGGTTGCACTAGCTTATAACTAACCTAGGCCTGACTTGTTTATTTTTAACTTTTCCATTTTGCTTTTTCATTTGTGCTTGGTTTTGAACATAATGTATATGTTTTTTGTCTCGCTACTGGATCTTGTATTTTGTTGACTGGGTGTGCCTTGCCCAGACACTGTTGCCTATGTAGGCATGGACATGATATGGAACTAGAGTAAAGCCATGTAGGCCGTCATTTTAAATAAGAATTTGTTCTTAATTGACTTGCCTAGTTAAATAGAGGTTAAATAAATAAAATGTATTCTACCATGATAACCAACACAGCTGTTGACCGGTAACACAGGATAGGTTATGTAGAGATTCCAGTCTGACAGGCTGTACCTGTTGTTGGTGATGTTGCATTGTGTCGTCACCTAAATATTATCGATGTAAAAATGCAAAAATGTGCATCTGTTAAGTATTGAAACAGTATTATGATAACAAAGTGAGATGTGAAATGTGTGTTGTGATCCAACAGATAAGGCTATCTCGGTCAAATATGGGCTGGATAGTCTCTGTCTGTCATCAAACTGAGAACAGGTAAAGTAGGCCTACTGTATGGGTTCGGTATGGAGGCATATGGCTCTTTATAGGCCTGTCTGTAATGTAGGCCTAAGGAGCTGGAAGAGCGGTCCCCGACCACTGTCCAATATGCCGTGAATCAATTAGTGCCCTGTAGTCCCCGGGGTGATTTCTGAATATCTTCATGATCTCTCTAATGAACATCATTAATAATGCAATCTGTGCACTGGGTCACAGTCGAGCAGGCTGTCACCCGCTAGACACACCGTGCACTAACTCAAAATTAGTTGAAAAAACTGTTACGAGGCCTCTACTGTTCCCAGTACCTTTGTTAAGAAGACCAATGGTATTTACACTGCCTCAAAGGGCTGATCTTATCACACTTTAGAATGTAGGACATCAAAGCACCTCCGGTCTGTCCCGCATAGTAACATGCATAGACATGCACACGTGTGTGTATGTCATGATATGCTTACTCGCACAGGAGTGAGTAACATACGTTTACATACGCTGAACAAAAATATAGATACAACATATAAAGTGTTTCATGAGCTGAAATAAAGGATCCCAGAAGTTTTCCATATGCACATAAAGCTTATTTCTCTTAAACAATGTGCACAAATTTGTTTACATCCTTGTTAGTGAGCATTTCCCCTTTGCCAAGATAATGCATCCACCTGACAGGTTTGGCATATCAATAAGCTGATTAAACGGCATGATCATTACACAGGTGCATCTTGTGCTGTGGACAATAAAAGGCCGCCCATAATGTGCAGTTTTGTCAGACAACGCAATACCACAGATGCCTCAAGTTTTGAGGGAGTGTGCAATTGGCATGCTGACTACAGGAATGTCCTCCAGAGCTGTTGCCAGAGAATTGAATGCTTATTTCTCTACCGTAAATTTGCTCCAACGTTGTTTTAGAGAATTTGGCAGTACGTCCAACCGGCCTCACAACCACAGACCATGTGTAACCACTCCAGTCCAGGACCTCCACATCCGGCTTCTTCACCTGCAGGATTGTCTGAGACCAGCCACCCAGACAGCTGATGAGACTGTCTCAGTCAGGGAAGCTCATCTACATCCTCACAAGGGTCTTGACCTGATTGCTGTTCGGCGTCCTAACTGACTTCAGTGGGCAAATGCTCACCTTCGATGGCCACTGGCAGGCTGGAGAAGTGTGCTCTTTGTGGATGAATCTCGGTTTTAGCTGTACTGGGCAGATGGCAGATGGTGTGTATGCCGTCGTGTGGGTGAGCAGTTTGCTGATATCCATGTTGTGAACAGAGTGCCCCATGGTGGCAGTGGGGTTATGGTATGGGCAGGCATAAGCTAAGGACAATGACCGCAATTGCATTTTATTGATGGCAATTTGAATGCACAGAGATACTGTGACAAGATCCTGAAGCCCATTGTAGTGCCATTCAGCCGCCGCCATCACATCATGTTTCAGTATAATAATGCACGGCCCTGTGTTGTAAAGATCTGTACCCAATTCCTGGAAGCTGAAAATGTCCAAATTCTTCCATGGCCTGCATTCTCACCAGACATTGAGCATGTTTGGGATGCTCTGGATCGACGTGTACAATAGTGTGTTCCAGTTCCCGCCAATGTCCAGCAGTTTCGCACAGCCGTTGAAGAGGAGAGGACAACATTCCACAGCCCACAATCAACAGCCTAACCAATTCTATGTTAAGGAGATGTGTCGCGCTGCATGAGGCAAATGGTGGTCACACCAGATACTGATGGATTTTCTAATCCACACCCCTACCTTTTTTGTTAACGTATTTGTGACCAAGAGATGCATATCTGTATTTCCAGTCATGTGAAATCCCTAGATTAGGTCCTAATTTATTTATTTAAATTGACTGATTTCCTTATGAACTGTAACTCAGTAAATTCTTTGAAATTGTTGCATTTATATAACTTATTATAAGGCTTATGATAATGATATCTCTTTCTAGCAAATTTAACTGATTTAATTCAGGATCATTATGAGATGATGCTATACTATACATGCTTACAATGTGGAGGAAATGCACCCCAAAAGCATTAAAGGGAACAATCCAAGATTCGAAAAGCAACAAAGCCGTCACCCAAACACTGTTTTGTTGAACAGCTGAGGGGGCTGGAGAAATGTTAGCACTCTGAAATTCATAGACAGTTGTATATTGCCTGTATCCGCTACGGATCCGCAGTCAAACGACCACCCCTCATCACTGTCAAACGCTCCCTAAAACACTTCTGCGAGCAGGCCTTTCTAATCGACCTGGGACCTCATCCCGTCAGTTGAGGATGCCTGGTCATTCTTTAAAACTAACTTCCTCTCCATTTTAGATTAGCATGCTCCGTTCAAAAAATGCATAACTAAGAACAGATATAGCCCTTGGTTCACTCCAGACCTGACTGCCATCGACCAGCACAAAAACATCCTGTGGCGGACTGCAATAGCATCGAATAGTCCCCGCGATATGCAACTGTTCAGGGAAGTCAGGAACCAATACACGCAGTCAGTCAGGAAAGCAAAGGCCAACTTCTTCAGGCAGAAATTTGCATCCTGTAGCTCTAACTCCATGGAGAACAAGAGCACCTCCTCCCAGCTGCCCACTGCACCGAGGCTAGGTAACACGGTCACCACTTATAAATCCATGATTATCGAAAACTTCAACAAGCATTTCTCAATGGCTGGCCATGCCTTCCTCCTGGCAACTCCAACCTCGGCCAACAGCTCCGCCCCCCCCCCCCCCCCGCAGCTACTCGCTCAAGCATCTCCAGGTTCTCCTTTACCCAAATCCAGATAGCAGATGTTCTGAAAGAGCTGCAAAACCTGGACTGTACAAATCAGCTAGGCTTGACAATCTGGACCCTCTGTTTCTGAAACTATCCGCCGCCATTGTCGCAACCCCTGTTACCAGCCTGTTCAACCTCTCTTTCATATCGTCTGAGATCCCCAAGGATTGGAAAGCTGCCGCAGTCATCCCCCTCTTCAAAAGGGGAGACACCCTGGACCCAAACTGTTACAGACCTATATCCATCCTGCCCTGCCTATCTAAGGTCTTCGAAAGCCAAGTCAACAAACAGGTCACTGACCATCTCGAATCCCACCGTACCTTCTCCGCTGTGCAATCTGGTTTCCGAGCCGGTCACGGGTGCACCTCAGCCACGCTCAAGGTACTAAACGATATCATAACCTCCATCGATAAAAGACAGTACTGTGCAGCCATCTTCATCGACCTTGCCAAGGCTTTCGACTCTGTCAATCACCATATTCTTATCGGCAGACTCAGTAGCCTTGGTTTTTCTGGTAACTGCCTTGCCTGGTTCACCAACTACTTTGCAGACAGAGTTCAGTGTGTCAAATCGGAGGGCATGCTGTCCGGTCCTCTGGCAGTCTCTATGGGGGTGCCACAGGGTTCAATTCTCGGGCCGACTCTATTCTCTGTATATATCAATGATGTTGCTCTTGCTACGGGCGATTCCCTGATCCACCTGTACGCAGACGACACCATTCTGTATACTTCCGGCCCGTCCTTGGAAACTGTGCTATCTAACCTCCAAACGAGCTTAAATGCCATACAACACTCCTTCCGTGGCCTCCAACTGCTCTTAAACGCTAGTAAAACCAAATGCATACTTTTCAACCGTTCGCTGCCTGCACCCGCACGCCTGACTAGCATCACCACCCTGGATGGTTCCGACCTAGAATATGTGGACATCTATAAGTACCTAGGTGTCTGGCTAGACTGTAAACTCTCCTTCCAGACTCATATCAAACATCTCCAATCCAAAATCAAATCTAGAGTCGGCTTTCTATTCTGCAACAAAGCCTCCTTCACTCATGCCGCCAAACTTACCCTAGTAAAACTGACTATCCTACCGATCCTCGACTTCGGCGATGTCATCTACAAAATAGCTTCCAATACTCTACTCAGCAAACTGTATGCTCTAGTCGGCTGGCCCTCGCTACATATTCGTCGCCAGACCCACTGGCTCCAGGTCATCTACAAGTCCATGCTAGGTAAAGCTCCACCTTATCTCAGTTCACTCGTCACGATGGCAACACCCACCCGTAGCACGCGCTCCAGCAGGTGTATCTCACTGATCATCCCTAAAGCCAACACCTCATTTGGCCGCATTTCGTTCCAGTTCTCTGCTGCCTGTGACTGGAACAAATTGCCAAAATCGCTGAAGTTGGAGACTTTTATCTCCCTCACCAACTTCAAACATCTGCTATCTGAGCAGCTAACCGATCGCTGCAGCTGTACATAGTCTATCGGTAAATAGCCCACCCAATTTTACCTACCTCATCCCCATACTGTTTTTATTTATTTACTTTTCTGCTCTTTTGCACACCAATATTTCTACCTGTACATGACCATCTGATCATTTATCACTCCAGTGTTAATCTGCAAAATTGTAATTATTCGCCTACCTCCGCCTTTTGCACACAATGTATATAGACTCTCTTTTTTTTCCTACTGTGTTATTGACTTGTTAATTGTTTACTCCATGTGTAACTCTGTGTTGTATGCTCACACTGCTATGCTTGATCTTGGCCAGGTCGCAGTTGCAAATGAGAACTTGTTCTCAACTAGCCTACCAGGTTAAATAAAGGTGAAATAATAAAAAAATAAAAAATAGATGCAAGGACTGACCATCCCTGTCATGAGATCAAAATGCTATATTTTTAAACCATATTTTTGAAGCAAAACGCATACACATTGTCATACGTCTCTGTGTGGCCTCAAATAAAGTGTTAGCATTTGCTTTGCTGTGGCCAGTTGAGGGTGTGATGGGAAAGGCCAAGACTGAGTGATGCCTGGAGAAGGAGGCCCTTGAGTGACCTGAACCCGGGGTTTATTAGGGTTGGGTATCCTGTGTGTGCGTGTGTGTCCTGCCTTAGGGCGGTGGGGTGAGCTCCTTCCTGTCTGAAGCAAGACTCTCCATCTGTCCTGGATCCATCGGTAGGGCTGGGGAGGTCATTGGTCTTGTTCTAAATAGCACCCTATTTCCTACAAAGGGCTGGCCAAACGTAGTGCACTATCTAGAGAAAAGGGTGCCATAATTTGAGATTTTACAAAAAAATGTAATAACCCTATGCAGGCTCATCATCAAGACTTGCAAAACACTTCACTTTTGTCGGCTGACTGTCATCCACTTTAGCATGTATCCTAAAGTGGGATGGGGTCTGTTTTCTTTTCCTCTGTTTACTGCTTTTTATTTACATTCTCTCTGACATATTTTAAGTCCTCTTCACTCTCTTCCTCCCATAACATCTCTCCTGGCAAATCTTACTCCTTCCTTGTCATCTGACAACATCTCTCTCTCTCCTCTCTCTCTCTCTCCTCTCTCTCTCTCTCTCTCTCTCTCTCTCTCTCTCTCCTCTCTCTCTCTCTCTCTCTCTCTCTCTCTTCTCTCTCTCTCTCTCCTCTCTCTCCTCTCTCTCTCTCTCTCTCTCTCTCTCTCTCTCTCTCTCTCTCTCTCTCTCTCTCTCTCTCTCTCTCCTCTCTCTCTCTCTCTCTCTCTCCTCTCTCTCTCTCTCTCTCTCTCTCTCTCTCTCTCTCTCTCTCTCTCTCTCTCTCTCTCTCTCTCTCTCTCTCTCTCTCTCTCTCTCTCTCTCTCTCTCTCTCTCTCTCCTCTCTCTCTCCTCTCTCTCTCTCTCTCTCTCTCTCTCTCTCTCTCTCTCTCTCTCTCTCTCTCTCTCTCTCCTCTCTCTCTCTCTCTCTCTCTCTCTTCTCTCTCTCTCTCTCTCTCTCTCTCTCCTCCTCTCTCTCTCTCTCTCTCCTCTCTCTCTCTCTCTCTCTCTCCTCTCTCTCTCTCTCTCTCTCCTCTCTCTCTCCTCTCTCTCTCTCTCTCTCTCTCTCTCTCTCTCTCTCTCTCTTCTCTCTCTTCTCTCTCTCTCTCTCTTCTCTCTCTCTCTCTCTCTCTCTCTCTCTCTCTCTCTCTCTCTCTCTCTCCTCTCTCTCTCTCTCTCTCTCTCTCTCTCTCTCTCTCTCTCTCTCTCTCTCTCTCTCTCTCTCTCTCTCTCTCTCTCTCTCTCTCTCTCTCTCTCTCTCTCTCTCTCTCTCTCTCTCTCTCTCCTCTCTCTCTCTCTCTCTCTCTCTCTCTCTCCTCTCTCTCTCTCTCTCTCTCTCTCTCTCTCTCTCTCTCTCTCTCTCTCTCTCTCTCTCTCTCTCTCTCTCTCTCTCTCTCTCTCTCTCTCTCTCTCTTCCTCTCTCTCTCTCTCTCTCTCTCTCTCTCTCTCTCTCTCTCTCTCTCTCTCTCTCTCTCTCTCTCTCTCTCTCTCTCTCTCTCTCTCTCTCTATCCTTTGTTCGTTGTTTAAACATTCTGCCAGCTCTGCACTGTAGTGCCTGTGATGGACATGAGAGGAGGGGTGAATAGGCATGAGGGCGGTAGTTGTAGGTATGAGCAGGGCCCAAAGTTTTGATATTGACCACATGACCTGACCGGAAACAACTCTGGGCCTCAGTTATATACTATAAGCTTAGGGCCCCATAGAAATTAGGTTAAGAAGTCAATTTTTTTTGTGGCTGGTTTGTCTAGGCTAGTGGAACACCATCACCTTTTAGCACTTATCTGCTGGTCTGCATGGGATGGAATCCTCATCCACCTTTGTCTCACAAATGTCTCCTCACTTCTTTGTCTATCTACACTATCCTGCCTGTGCAATATAATACCTAAAACATACCTAGGGGGAATTACACATTTCGCCTATGTGTGTTGTCGTCCAATATGTATTGTACATGCTACTAAGTAAGTATATGTTCATACACTACCGTTCAAAAGTTTGGGGTCACCAAGAAATGTCCTTGTTTTTTAAAGAAAAGCACTTTATTTTTTGTCCATTAAAATGACGTCATCAAATTGATCAGAAATACATTGTAGACATTGTTCATCTTGAAAATGACTATTATAGCTGGAAACGGATGATTTTTAATGGAATATCTACATAGGCGTACATAGGCCCATTATCAGCAATCATCACTCCTGTGTTCCAAAGGCACGTTGTGTTAGCTAATCCAAGTTTATAATTTTAAAAGGCTAATTGAGCATTAGAAATCCTTTTGTAATTATGTTAGCACAGCTGAAAACTTTTGTTTTGATCAAAGAAGCAATAAAACTGGCCTTTAGACTAGTTGAGTATGTGGAGCTTCAGCATTGCTGGCCTTCTAGGAATTGCAAAGAAAAAGCCATATCTTAGACTGGCCAATAAAAATAAAAGATTACAAGATGGGCAAAAGAACACAGACACTGGACAGAGGAACTCTGCCAAAAGGCCAGCATCCCGGAGTCGCCTCTTCACTGCTGACGTTGAGTCTGGTGTTTTGTGGGTACTATTTAATGAAGCTGCCAGTTGAGGACTTGTAAGACGTCTGTTTCTCAAACCAGACACTCTAATGTACTTGTCCTCTTGCTCAGTTGTGGACCGGGGCCTCCCACTCCTCTTTCTATTCTGGTTAGAGCCAGTTTGCACTGTATTTCTGATAATTTTGATGTTATTTTTAATGGACAAAAAAAAGGGCTTTTCTTTCAAAAACAAGGACATTTCTAAGTGACCCCAAACTTTTGAACGGTGGTGTATAGCCCTTCACATTATTGGATTCGGCTATTTCAGCTATACCAGTTGCTGACAGGTGTATAACATCAAGCACACAGCCATTGCAATCTCCATAGACAAACATTGGCAGTGGAATGGCCTTACTGAAGAGCTCAGTGACTTTCAATGTGGCACCATCATACAATGCCACCTTTCCAACAAGTCAGGTAATCAAATTTCTGCCCTACTAGAGCTGTCCCGGTCAACTGTGCTGTTATTGTGAAGTGGAAATGTCTAGGAGCAACAATGGCTCAGCCGCAAAGTGGTAGGCCACACAAGCTCACAGAATGGGACCGCCGAGTGCTGAAGCGCAAACAAATTGTCTGTCCTCAATTGCAACACTCACGACTGAGTTCCAAACTGTCTCTGGAATCAACGTCAGCATAAGTACTGTTCGTTGGGAGCTTCATGAAATGGGTTTCCATGGATGAGCAGCCGCACACAAGCCTAAGATCACATGCGCAATGTCAAGCGTTGGCTGGAGTGGTGTAAAGCTCTCCGCCATTCGACTCTGGAGGAGTGGAAACACTTTCTCTGGAGTGATGAATCATGCTTCACCACCTGGCAGTCCGACGGACGAATCTGGGTTTGGCGGATGCCAAGAGAACCCTACCTGCCCAATGCATAATACCAACTAAAGTCTGGTGGAATGGAATAATGATCTGGGGCTGTTTTTCATGGTTCTGGCTAGGGCCCCTTAATTCCAGTGAAGGGAAATCTTAATGCTACAACATACAATGATGTTCTAGATGATTCTGTTCTTCCAATTTTGTGGCAAAAGTTTGGGGAATGCCCTTTCCTGTTGACAAAGCATGACAATGCCCCCGTTCACAAAGCGAGGTCCATACAGAAATGGTTTGTCGATATCGGTGTGGAAAATTGACTGGCCTGCACAGAGCCCTGACCTCAACCCCATCAAACACCTTTTGGATGAATTGGAATGCCGACTGCGAGCCAGGCCTAATCGCCCATTATCAGTGCCCGACCTCACTGATGCTCTTGTGGCTGAATGGAAGCACGTCCTCGCAGCAATGTTCCAACATCTAGTGGAAAACCTTCCTGGAAGAGTGGAAGCTGTTTTTGCAGCAAAGGGCAGAACAACTCCATATTGATGCCCATGATTTTGGAATGAGATGTTCAACGAGCAGGTGTCCACATACTTTTGGTCATGTAGTGTATCACTACATGTAGTTCCCTTAATCTTGTAGACTTGCGGACTGTGTACAGTGTGTTTGTACAAGACACCTGGAGAATTGAACACTGTTATTGCACTCACACAGTGGTGGAAAAAGTACTAAATTGTTATATTGAGTAAAAGTAAAGATACCTTAACAGAAAATGACTTGTGTAAAAGTCACCCAGTAAAATACAATTTGAGTAAAAATCTTAAAGTATCTGGTTTTAAATGTACTTAAATACAGTGGTGGAAAAAGTACTCAATTGTTATACTTGAGTAAATGCTATACATCAAATTCCTTATATTAAGCAAACCAGACAGCACAATTTTGTTATTTCATATGTTTTACGGACAGACTGGCACCCTCCAACACTCAGACATAATTTGCAAACACAGTACCCCACCCACCAAAACTACTTAAGGAGTATTTTTATGAAGTACTTTATACCACTGTAAAGGGGCACGAGGGCCTTGAAATTTTCTGTAGAGACGGACATGGTCCTTTTTTCTTATCCGGAATATTCTTCTGATGTCCTCCCCTTTGTCTTTCTTTCGCTCTTTCCTCCAGCCTTCCCTCCTTCCTCCCTGTAGAGGATAGAGATAGAAGAGAAAGAGGAGTAACCTTGAGGCCTAGATCAGTGACGTTATTCTCTCCCCATTGGGAGGACCCTACTGTCTCACTCCCTCTCCCCGTCTGCCCCTCCCTCTCTTAAACTCTCACTCTGCTGTTCTCTTTAATTGATGACGCACTGAAGGGGATGCGTAGGGGTCAGGGGAGGAGAGAAACAGGAGAGAGAGATTAACAGAGAGCGTGTATTTTTTTCAGTGTACACACACTAACAAACAGAGGAATGACATCTGTAATGTGTGTTTGTTGGACTGAGACGGAAAGAGGGAAATGTGTACGTTTGTTAGTTTGAGCTTGTGTCTCTGTGTGTGTGCATTCGCACCAAATTCGTCAGCCTTTTACAGATGCACATCAATTAAAGCATGATAAGCTTAGTGTTCAAACAATACTGGACTACTGTTGCTTATGTAAGATTTTCATGAGTTGTGGCAGCCTCCCTGGTTTTGTTTGTTGTGCTTGTTCATTTACAGTGCTCGTAGTGTGCTCAAGTGGCTAGCTTAATTAGGTCAGCATTTTGTTGTCAGCAGAGAAGAGAATATCCTTTCTGTGTGCGAACAACAACAGTCATGCAGGCTCTGGCTTAACATAGTGCATTATATATGGAATAGCGTTCCGTTTGGAATGCAACCTCTCTGTGGTGGCTGACTGTAACCAGGGAGGGGAGGGGGCGGAGGCCGCCCTCTATGGGTAGAGGTATGGAAATGCAAGATGACTGGCCACTGAACAGATGAATGGCTTGGTACACTCTTAGAAAAAAGGTTTCCTAAAGGGTTCTTTGGCTGTTCACATAGGAAAACCCTTTTTGGTTCCAGGCAGAACTCTTTTGGGTTCCATGTAGAACTGAAGAAAAGGGTTCTACCTGGAACCAAAAAGAGTTTTCCTATGTGGACAGCCAAAGAACCCTTTTAGCTTCTAGATGGCACTGTTTTTTTTTTCTAAGACTGTTGCGCTCCATGGATGAATGGGCATGTTATTATTGTCAGTACAGATACCAAATCTAGGTTTAATATACTCCACAATTTGTCAAATGTTTGCAAGAACAGGAAAACACTGACAAAAAGATGAATTAGCCTTTCTCTTGCCAGGCTTCTATGTATGTCTGTCCTTTGCTCTCTCTCTACCTGTCTGTCTCTCTCACTCTTGGAACTTTTATTTATTTTTAATTTTTTATAATAATGCACACAGAAGCAAGCTTTCCAAAGAAAATGGGCCCCCTCCCTTTCCCCTCTATGGGCTAAAATGACCCATCTTTCTCTGCTTTCTCGACTTCACCTCTCTATCTCATCGTCAATGCTTGTTTCTGTGTAATTCCCCTTTTCTTACACTTGTTCCTCTCCTTTTCTAAGAAGTATATCAAAATCAGTTTTCATCTCACACTGTCAATCCCTATCCATTCTTTGTTTGTTTGTCCTCCCCACCCCCACCTCCTTAGCAGAATCCCGCCTTTCCTCGTTCACTTTCTCCCTCTGTTTTTCATTCGCTCTGTCTCGCTCTTGCTGTCTGTCTGCTTTCTCTTACTCTGTAACTCACCCTCTTTCACTCCCACTGTCTTCCTCCTACCCTCCCTCACTCTTCAATTGCTTTGTGCTCAGTGTTTATAGTCATTCACTAACTGCATAGAGAAGGAGCGAGTGGGAGAGGGAGACAGAGAGAACAAGTGTAAGGACTAACTCTTGAATACTTTATTAAAGGTAAGTAAAAGTGGAAATGTTCTCATTTATCCTTCCATCTCTTTTTTTTCTTCTCTCCTTTCTTTTTTTTCTCTCCTATCTCCCTACTTCTTTCGTATGATTGTTCTAACCTGAGAGAATAAGCTTATTGCCCTTAAACCAGCTGTTCACAGCTGTGCCGGGGTGTGTGTTAGGCTGTTGCTAGGGGCAATAAAAAGTGTGTGTTTGTGTGGGAGGGAGTTGTTGTGACTCTTTGGCGGACTCATTTTCAGAGAGAAGAGAGAGAGGTCACGAATTGAAGAAAAGAGGAAAGGGAGATTGCTGAACCCTGACTTCCGTTTCTAAGTCGCTAGTGAGCAGCGTGCGTGTGTGTGTGTTTGTGAGCAGCGCTCTGCTCTCCAGTCCTCATAGATAAAGGGGTTTGAAAAGGTACAGGATATGGATCCTCGCACGTGCACACACACACACACATACATATATGCACATCCACACAGAAACGCACAGTACCTTTTGAGGGTCCAGTGTGAGTGTCTGTGAAGGTCAAACACTAAAGTGGTGAGAGAGGGACAGGGAGTGTGTTTGCTCTGAGATGTAAGCAAAGAGAGGGACATTATTTACTTACTGCTTCTAAGGACAAAATCGGCCCACAGCTGGCTGCAGGTGTGTGTGTATTTATGTTGGTGATGCAAGGGACAGATTGTTTCGTGCTGATGTTTGTTGCAGTATAACTGTTTACACTAAAATATTGACAAAACCATCAACTTGAAGTCGGGGCAAGAAATAATCGATCCTAAAGTTTAAGACAGATTCTAAAGCCTTTTCGTTTATTTATGTTAGAGTTCCTGTTTTGTGCTGCTTTGTTTATGTCTGATGTATTTGCCGTTCTCACTATTGACTTTAAACGTCTTATTTAGATAAGCTGAAAGAGACATTTTTGGCATGTTGTCATATAATGTGGGTTGTTACAGATCCAATATCAGAGGTAAAAGGTCAGTTTCCTGACAGTGTTTCTAATTCAATGGCCCTGCCTGTTTCCCCTAGGTACAGATCAGCAACCGTTCAGATGTTCCCAGGGTGCAGTGTCTGTTTGGTTTGTTATCTCACTGTAGCAGAGGCTAGTGTGTGTTTTCCTTTACTTGTGGAGACCAGAAGTCACCACAAGAATAGTAAAAAAAATACAAATTGGACCAGCTGGGGACATTTTGTTAGTCCCCACAACGTCAAATGCTATTTCTTAGGGTTAAGGTTAGAATTACAGTACCAGTCAAAAGTTTGGACACACCTACTCATTGGGCTCCCGAGTGGCACAGCGGTCTAAGGCACTGCATCTCAGTGCTTGAGACGTCACTACATACACCCTGGTTCGATTCTAGGCTGTATCACAACTGGCCGTGATTGGGAGTCCCATAGATTGGCCCAGCATCATCTGGGTTTGGCTGGTGTAGCCTGTCATTGTAAGTAAGAATTTCTTCTTAACTGACTTGTCTAGTTAAATAAAGGTGACAATTAAAAAGAAATTGTGAAGAAATCAAAACTATGAAATAACACATGGAATAATGTAGTAACAAAAATGTGTTAAACATAAAAATATATTTGAGATTCTTCAAAGTAGCCAACCTTTTCCTTGATGACAGCTTTGCACACTCTTAGCATTCCAACTAACAGGTGTGCCTTATGTAAAAGTACATTTGTGGAATTTCTTTCCTTCTTAATGCGTTTCAGCCAATCAATTGTGTTGTGACAATGTAAGGGTGTTATACAGAAGATGGTCTTTTACCAAATAGGACTAAGTCCATATTATAGCAAGAACAGCTCAAATAAGCAAGTGCAGTCGTAAAACCAATGCAATGTTGGAACTGGCTCTCATGACGACCGCCACAGGAAAGGAAGACCCAGAGTTACTGCTGCATAGGATAAGTTAGTTACCAGCCTCAGAAATTGCAGCCCAAATAAATGCTTCACAGAGTTCAAGTAACAGACACATCTTAACATCAACTGTTCAGAGAAGACTGAGTGAATCAAACCATGGTTTGGGATGAGTTGGACCAAATATTGCTACTCTGAGGAATCTAAAATATATTTTGATTTGTTTAACACTTTTTTGGTCACTACATGATTACATATGTGTTATTTCATCTTCACAACTATTATGATGTCTTCACTATTATTTGACATAGTAGAAAAACCATTTAATTAATAAGTGTGTCCTAACTTTTGACTGGTACTGTAGGGTTAGGAGCTAGGGTTAATTTTAGGGTTCGGGCAAGGGTACGGTTAGGGTTATGGAAAAATAGGATTTTGAATGGGGCTGAATTGTGTCCCCACAAGGTTAGTTGGTCAAGACTTTGTGTGTGTGCATGCGCTGTGACCCCAGAGACCTAGAGTTGCATCCTAAATGACTCCCTAGTAGTGCGTCTGGTCAAAAGTAGTGTACTATGTAGGGAATAGGGTGCCATTTGGGACGCATTCCCGGTCTCTGCTGATTTAAGGAAGATCACCTGACCTCTGATCTCAGCTTTCAAGACACCTCGAGGGACAGTGAAACACACCCTGGTGACAGGAATTTATCTGTGGACTTCTTTAACTATTCCTGTGGGGACCAGAAGTAAAGAAACAAAAATTTGACCAACTCGAGGTCAAATTCTATTTCTAGAGGGTTTAGGGTTAAAGTTAGAATTAGTGTTAGGGGTTGAATTACATTAAGGTTTAGGACCTGGGTTAGGTTTTTGGGTTAAGGCTAGGGTTATGGGTTAGGAAAAATAGGATTTTGAATGGGATTGAATTGTGTGTGTGTGTGCGCTGAGTAATCCCCAGATGCAGCACTGACCCTCTCCATTCACAGCTGACAGGGATGAGCATCTGGAAAATGTCACTCACTTCTTCCTTTAATGAGCAAACTGTGTCAATGTGGATCTGTGTGTGTGACTATTTTACCATTGTGTGCATGTGTGGGACTATATATCCTCTTAGATTTTCGGGACCATCAAGGTTCTGGTACCGGTTCTGACTTACATTTTCGCTTATAAACTGGTATTTGGATACCATAGATCGAAATGGCTTGCATTGAGCGATAGCCCTGATTCTCACAGACACTGCCTGTGTGAAGCAGGATGTGAAATCTGACACCATTTTAAGCTGGGATGTCCCTCCTAGCATTTAATTCGCTATTCTGACTGTCCATCAACTCCTGGCTGATCAATACATCACACCAACTAACAATGCATATGCCTGGAATCCTTACATCGTAATGCAGCAGGATAGAGTGGTTTCAACACTAGCACATTCAGAGATTGATTTGTAGCCAGTAATCAAAAATTATTAATAGATTTTTTAACAAATAGAAAGTGCTATGTGCCATAGATGGACAATATTATTATGAGATGAAAGGTGAGTTCCTAACGAGTTCAGTGATCCAAGCTAGAGCTCTGTGAGACATTCACAGCGATGAGAACAGATGTTTTGATCAAGAGGGACCTTTAGAAAATATGCACATTTTCTCTAAAGCAAAATATATAAATATGTATTTTACAGTAATAAGGAAGGTAAAATCTTATAGTTAATCATTTAGAAAAAATGTAAGTCATTTCAAGCCGTATTCATATAGTATTTCATATGTGTACTATGTTCTTGAGCTTATGTCCTTCCTCAAAAGTGACTACACCTCAGCAGTTTAACAATTTTTACCAGAAAAGTTAGATTTCAACCTTAGAGTATGCAACATTACTAGTTGTTGTTTATGGCCCTCTCATGATAAATCAATACTTTGGGGAATACGTAGATTACATTTAGTTAAATTTAAGACTTTTGTGACATCTATTGGTTACATTTCCCCAGGCAACTTGGCAAGTCACAGTGAAACACAGCTTTAGTATTCGTTTGTGTGTGCCTTTAACTGTGTGTGTGCTTGAGAGTGATGCTGGTGATTATTTGTGTTTAGTGAGTTGGACCTCGCCCATGTCTCATGGCGTCTGTGTGTCTGAGCACCTACACTCGGGGAATCAGGGTCCTGTAGTAAACTGCCCCCTCCCTCCCCTTCTCTCTCTCTGTCCCTCTCTTTCCCCCCTTTCTGTTTATCCCTCTCCCCTTTCTCTTTCTTTACTTCTCCCTCTCTCCTTTTCTCTCTGTCCCCCTTTCTATCTTTCTGTCTGTCTCTCTCTCTTTCTATACTTCTCTCTGTCACCCTCTCTCCTCTCTCCCATAGTCCTCCTTATCTCTCTCTCACGCAGTCCCTCAGTAATTTTCTCTTGCTTAGTATTCTAGTCAGCGAGTCCTCATCTCACCCAGTCAAAGAAGGTTTTGTTTCCGTGAGAGTATGTATAACATGATAACTGTATATGTGTTTATATATGTGTATCATCTCTATATGTGTGTGGGGGACTGTGGTGACCTCTGTGGCGATACAGTGGTGAGATGGGGGGTTGACTGTATTTCCAGCTCTTGGGGGCAGAAGGCTGAACTGTGCCAGGGTGAACTCCACCAATGTCGCTTTCCTTCAAAAACACTCCTCAGGAAACCACTTCAAACAATCACATTCCGCACAGTGAAAGTCCCGCACCACTCCTGCAGCTCGGGAAAACCTCTCCCTTCCCTTCGCCTCCCTCAGCACGGGTACTCCCTCCCTCTCTCTCTCTCTCCTCTCACACACACACACACACACACACACACACACACACACACACACACACACACGTGCGCACACACACAGGCAAGCACGCATGCAGATTCACTCTTACCCATTTATGTACATAGATACACACTCACACGTGCAGATATACACACAAATACGGAAACTTATACTCTCTGGATCCCGTTTAGGTATAGGTGGAAGAACACCCCGTGGATTTAGCCCCAAGAAGTAGACCTGCTTGTGTCTGTGTGTGTGTACAGTACAAGTTTGGACACACCTACTCATTGCAGTTTTTTTTATTTTTTTTTTACTATTTTCTACATTGTAGAATAATAGTGAAGATGTCAACTATTAAATAACACATACGGAATCATGTAGTAACCCAAAAAAGTGTTAAACAAATCAAAATATTTATAGATTCTTCAAAGTAGCCACCCTTTTCCTTGATGACAGCTTTGCACACTCCTGATCTTCTCTCTAACAGATTCATGAGGTAGTCACCTGGAATGCATTTCAATTAACAGGTGTGACTTGTTAAAAAAATTGCAATCTCAAATCAAATCACATTTTATTTGTCACATGCGCTGAATACAACATTAAACCTAGAACCCCACATAGAACCTTACAGTGAAGTGCTTACTTACAAGCCCTTAACCAACAATGCAGTTTTAAGAAAAATACAAAAAAGTAACAAATAATTAGAGCAGCAGTAAAATAATAATAGCATGGCTATATACAGGGGGTACAAGTACAGAGTCAATGTGTGGGGGCACTGGTTAGTCGAGGTAATTGAGGTAATATGTACATGTAGGTAGAGTTATTAAAGTGACTATGCATAGATAACAGAGTAGCAGCAGCGTAAAGGGGGGGGGGGGCAAATGCAGATAGTCTGGGTAGCCATTTGATTAGATGTTCTGGAGTCTTATGGATTGGGGGTAGAAGCTGTTTAGAAGCCTCTTGGACCTAGACTTGGCGCTCCGGTACCGCTTGCTGTGCGGTAGCAGAGAGAACAGTCTATGACTAGGGTGGCTGGAGACTATTTTTAGGGCCTTCCTCTGACACCACCTGGTATAGAGGTCCTGGATGGCAGCAAGCTTGGCCCCAGTGATGTATTGGGCCGTTCGCCCTACTGTCACGATCGTTTGCATAAACGGACCAAGTTACGCAGCGTACGTAGAGTTCCACATTATTTATTAGAAAGTGAAACTTAGAAAAAACTAAACAATAACGAATAAACGAACCGTGACGACAATGCAGTGCTAACAGGCAACTAAACATAAACAATATCCCATAACCCACAGGTGGAAAATGACTTAAGTATGATCCCCAATTAGACAACGATTACCAGCTGCCTCTAATTGGGAATCATACACAAACCCCAACATAGAAAATTAAACCTAGAACCCCACAGAAATAATAAACTAAAATAAAACCCCTAGTCACGCCCTGACCTACTCTACCATAGAAAATACAGGCTTTCTATGGTCAGGACGTGACACCTACCTTGCCATTGAAGGCCGAGGAGTTGCCTTACCAGGCAGTGATGCAACCCGTCAGGATGCTCTCGTTGGTGCAGCTGTAGAACCTTCTGAGGACCCATGCCAAATCTTTTGAGTCTCCTGAGGGTGAATAGGTTTTGCCGTGCCCTCTTCACGACTGTCTTGGTGTGCTTGGACCATTTTAGTTTGTTGATGAAGTGGACGACAAAGGAACTTGAAGCTCTCAACCTGTGCCACTACAGCCCGTCGATGAGAATGGGGGCATGCTCAGACCTCCTTTTCCTGTAGTCCACAATCATCTCCTTTGTCTTGATCACGTTGAGGGATAGGTTGTTGTCCTGGCACCACATGGTCAGGTCATTGAACTCCTCCCTATAGGCTGTCTCATCGTTGTCAGTGATCAGTTCTACCACTGTTGTGTCATCGGCAAACTTGGTGATGGTGTTGGAGTCGTGCCTGGCCGTGCAGTCATGAGTGAGCAGGGAGTACAGGAGGGGACAGAGCACGCACCCCTGAGGGGTTTTCTTTCCTTCTTAATATGTTTGAGACAATCTGTTGTGTTGTGACAAGGTAGGGGTGGTATACACACGATAGCCCTATTTGGTAAAAGACCAAAGAGAAACGACAGTCCATTACTTTAAGACATGAAGTTTAGTCGATCCTGAAAATTTTGAGAACTTTGAACGTTTGTTCAAGTGCGGTCGCAAAAACCATGAAACGCTGTGATGAAACTGGCTCTCATGACAACCGCCACAGGAAAGGAAGACCCAGAGTTACCTCTGCTTCAGAGGATAAGTTACCAGCCCTCAGAAATTGCAGCCCAAATAAATGCTTCACAGAGTTCAAGTAACAGACAAATCTCAACATCAACTGTTCAGAGGAGACTGAGTGAATCAGGCCTTCATGGTTGAATTGCTGCAAATAAACCACTACTAAAGAACACCAATAATAAGAAGAGACTTGCTTAGGTCAAGAAACACGAGCAATGGACATTAGACCAGTAGAAATCTGTCCTTTTGGTCTGAGTCCCAATTTGAGATTTTTGGTTCCAACGCATTATCTCTGCATGTGTGGTTCCCACCGTGAAGCATAGAGGATGAGGTGTGGGGGTGCTTTGCTGGTGACACCACTGTCAATTATTTATTTAGAATTCAAAGTACACTTAAACAGCAAGGCTACCACAGCATTCTGTAGCGATATGCCATCCATCTGGTTTGCGCTTAGTGGGATTATCAAATGGTTTTCAACAAGACAATGACCCAAAACACACTTCCAGGCCGTGTAAGAGCTATTTGACCAAGAAGGAGTGTGATGGAGTGCTGCATCAGATGACCTGGCCTCCACAATCAACCAACCTCATTGAGATGGTTTGAGTTGGACCACAGAGTGAAGGAAAAGCAGTGCTCAGCATATGTGGGAACTCTTTTCAAGACTGGTGAAAAAGCATTCCAGGTGTAGATGGTTGAGAGAATGTCAAGAGTGGGCAAAGCTGTCATCAAGTCAAAGGGTGGCCACATTGAAGAATCTAAAATATATTTTGATTTGTTTAACTTTTTTTGGTTACTACATGATTCCCTATGTGTTATTTCATAGTAATGTCTTCACTTACTATTCTACAATGTAGAAAATTGTAGAAATTAAGATAAACCCTTGAATGAGTAGGTGTCAAATTTTGACTGGCACTGAATCTGTGTGTGTGTGTGAACATTGCAACTCCTAAATGTAACTCTAACCTCTACCATAGTAATTTGTTGCACATACTCTAACCAATGGAGGCTGCTGAGGGGAGGACGGACATTCACTCCATTCCAGACATTATTATGAGCAGTTCTCCCCTCAGCAGCTTCCACTGACTCCAATTTCAGTGCAGGCCTCTCTGTGTTGTTCAGCCTAACTTCACTTCACTGAGTTTCGGTTCTATGTACTAGTTACTCCTCATACACTAGATTAAAACGTTAGTAAGTAAGCCTTGTCCGAGCCAGAATTGCCCATTATATACAACATTTATCTCAGGGAAATTGTCATCAACATTTTACTGGAATAACGAAATATAATAACAATAATAGGCTTTTACAACTTTTCTTCTGTATATACTGTACATTCGACTAGTAAGGATCCTGCCTGGCTATCTCCTGTTTCTGCAGAGTGAGGAAGCTTGATATACAATTATCCCCCCCTGGACAGGATACTGGTCTATTATGTAGTTACTCTGCATACAGAGTTCGGGAAATGTTTAGAAACGGTTTACTTCTCATACAGAGTTCTGGGGATTGTTTCTCTGGTGCTGTCCTACTGGCACCGTTGCGTTCTAATTTCCAGTAAAGCAACCACACATGTTCAGCGTCATCCCCGTTCCTATGACCCCACCTGAACTCTCCAGCTGTTCCCGCAACAGCCTATGCAATTGGCTGCTCCACATTCATGATTCATATTATAGCCTCGGTGAAAAGACTGCTTGTCATCCCTGGCCATACAGAGTTCGGGAAATGTTTAGGAACTATTTACTTCTCATACAGAGTTCTGGGGATCCAGAAATAAATGATAATGGTGGTAATAATAATCACAAAACAGGATCACTTTTCACTACAAATGGCTGTGGGTATTTACTGCATTTCTTTGTTTGTGGTTACTTCCCAAATGGTACCCTACTGTATATCTTACATAGTGTTTTGACCAGACTAGAGGTCGACCGATTAATCGGCATGGCCGATTTTAATTAGGGCCGATTTTCAAGTTTTTCATAACAATCGGTAATCAGCTTTTTTGGATGCCGATTATGGCCAATTACATTGCACTCCACGAGGAAACTATGTGGCAGGCTGACCACCTGTTATGTGAGTGCAGCAAGGAGCCGAGTTAAGTTGCTAGCTAGCATTAAATGTATCTTATAAAAAAACAATTAATCTTAACATAATCACTAGTTAACTACACATGGTTGTGTGATATTACTAGTTTAACTAGCTTGTGCTGCGTTGCAAATAATCAATGCGGTGCCTGTTAATTTATCATCGAATCACAGCCTACTTCGCCAAACGGGTGATTTAACACACGCATTCGCGAAAAAAGCACTGTCGTCGCACCAATGTACTTAACCATAAACATCAATGCCTTTCTTAAAATCAATGCCTTTCTTAAAATATACACAAGTATAGTATTTAAAAAAAAAAGAAGCATATTTAGCTAAAATAAATTAATGTTAGCAGGCAATATTAACTAGGGAAATTGTGCCACTTCTCTTGAATTCTGTGCAAGCAGAGTAAGGGTATATGCAGCAGTTTGGGCTGCTTGGCTCGTTACAAGTGTGAACTGTGTGAAGACAGTTCCTAACAAAGATCGTAATTAATTTGCCAGAATTTTACATAATGATTACATAACATTGAAGGTTGCAATGTAACAGCAATATTTAGACTTATGGATGTCACCCGTTCGATAAAATACGGAACGGTTCCGTATTTCACTGAAAGAATAAACATTCTGTTTTCGAAATTGTAGTTTCCGGATTTGACCATGTTAATGACCTAAGGCTCGTATTTCTGTGTATTTTATTATATTATAATTAAGTCTATGTTTTGATATTTGATAGAGCAGTCTGACTGCATGGTGGTTGGCAGCAGCAGGCTTGTAAGCATTCATTCAAACCGCACTTTCCTGTGTTTGCCAGCAGCTCTTTGCAATGGTTGGAGCACAGCGCTTTGCACTTTTACTTTGTGTCTTTGCATTATTTAAACCAAATTGAACATGTTTCAATATTTATTTGAGACTAAATAGATTTTATTTATGTATTATATTAAGTTAATTAAGTGTTCATTGAGTATTGTTGTAATTATCATTACATATTACAAATATATAAATAAAAATCTGCTTTTTTTGGTCCTCCAATAATCGATATCGGTATCGGCGTTGACTGATTATGATTTTTCAATCTCTAAACCAGACCCCTATGGGCTCTGGTCAAAGTAGTGCACTAAATAGATAAAAGGGTGTAATTTGGTACGTAGCCTGGGTCTTATACCAAGTCACAGTTTAAGATGTGATAACAATATACCCACTAGCTAGGGACATGAAGTGTGCTCAGTATCTATAGTATGGGGTTTTGTTTATGGACTCATAGAGGAAGTGGCTGTTGGAACAGACCAAGGTTTACCAGGCATACATCCTTTTCCTAGCTGGGTTGTGATCAGGAGAACGCAGCGTACTGAATATTGTAGATAGAAATGCCATGAATAGAGCTCACATGATTCCTAGAAAGCTAGTCTATTTTGTGGTGATGGCTTTGGATTGGATAGGAGGAAACGAGTAGTGGGGGGGTGTAAAGGAGAGAGGAACATGGTCAATGGGTGTGATGTGGGCGGATGAAAGGAAGATTTTGAGAGTAGCCTATTAGAAAGGTCATACTGAGAGTACTTTGCGTGCAAGTGTGTGTGTGGGTCTGTTAGTGTGTCTCAAGGGATTTTCCCACATTGTTTATATGGTTTCTTTTCAACCAGAAAATGTTGTCATGAAGACATCACGTTCCAAATTCTGCCAGCTGGAATGGTTCTTACAGGGAAGTGTTTCCAAACTGCCTTCTGAAGGGACACGTTGTGCTTATGTCAGTGTGCTCTTTCTGAGGCTTGTTGATGAGTAATGTTCTCATGGGAGACAACGGCCCATTACGACCCTCCCCACTGTAGGATCTAAAAGGGTTGGAAGTTGGAACAGGTCACAGATGGAACCTAACATTTACCTTTAGAGAGAATGTTGTTTAGATGAGTCGGGAAGTTCATTGTTTGGAATGTCATCCCCGAGCTCGTCTTCCATACAAGCCAGTCTAGCATGAGGGCATTCTTAGAATTAGTGTCATACAGAGACTGTTATGGAGTTATCTGTGATGAGGAGAGTGCTTTTAACTGGCAGAGGTATGTGGTATGTTAAGGGCTTTGGTGAGGAGCGCGCTGGTGTTTCTATGCAACGATGTTTGTATTCACAGAAGACCGTTAATGTAGTTGAGGGAAGGTTGAAGAACTGATTCTTTCCCATGGATCTAGGTTTAAAATAATGAAGGTTAACGCAACGTAATAATTCCATGCCGAGCATTCGAAAACAAACACATTCATTAGACCAGTGCATTAGACCATTCAACACATTTAAATAAATAGAATGGCAGTAAAACAGTTATGCTATGTGTTTGAGTAGTTAGCTGAAATACACTACGGTTGTGTTTTCTTTTCTACTTTGATGGCGAACTTTCTGTATGGCTACCATTCACTCCGTCATTTTCGCTCCAGCGCTGGTCCAATGAATTTGTTTCATTTCTAACACTTCTGCTTTGAATTATGTTGTCTTAACTTTAGTTGTTTTTAACCTCTGGGTTATGTGGGACGCTAGCGTCCCACCTGGCCAAAAGCCGGTGAAAATGCAGAGCGCCAAATTAAAATAAATTACTATAAAAATCTGACTTTCATGAAATCACACATGTAAGAATCCAAATTAAAGCTACACTTGTTGTGAATCCAGCCAACATGTCAGATTTCAAAAAGGCTTTTCAGGCGAAAGCAAACGATGCTATTATCTGAGGGTAGCACCTCCGTAAACAAAGAGAGAAAGCATATTTCAACCCTGCTGGCACGACGCAAAACACAGAAATACAAATAAATCATGCCTTACCTTTGACAAGCTTCTTTTGTTGGCACTCCAATATGTCCCATAATCACAAATGGTCCTTTTGTTTGATTAATTCCTTCGATATATATCCAAAATGTCCATTTATTTGGCATGTTTGATCCAGCAAAACACCGGTTCCAACTTGCGCAACGTGACTACAAAATATCTTAAAAGTTACCTGTAAACTTTGCCAAAACATTTCAAACTACTTTTGTAATACAACTTTAGGTATTTTGTTACGTAAATAATAAAAAAAAATTGAAGACGGGAAGATCTGTGAAAATACTGCCCCCTGTCACCATGAAATGAACCTAACCATGCATGAGGAAGTTATTTAGATTTGCCTGTGTAACTCAAACATTACTGTAGTTATCCATTGTTAAATAAACACTGTGTGTGTGTCGTACTTGTGCGTGTGGTATGTTATAACCTGAGAAGGTTAATTAAACACAAGGATTTGGATCCATCCCCTGACTCTCCTGTATTTAGTCTGCAGCTCTGTTCTGAGTGGGGGGTGTCTGGCTCAGCTCAGGGGCCACTCATAAGGGGGCCATGTTACAAAGACGTAGTAGTCACATGATGATCATTCTACAAAGGACAGAAATGACGATCATCAAAATCACAAAACGCATCAAGATCAGGATACACAAACACATACTCCTGTGTTCTGTTTTCCATCACTAAACACACACACACCTTAGTGTGTGAAGAGGGGGTAATGCAGTGTGACTGAATGGCAGGGATGAGAAACCCCAGGGGGATCTCTCTCCTATTTCCATTCTTCTCCCTCTCTCTCATGTGTGGCCTGGTTGTTTTCTCTAATACATTCCTTCATTCCAAGTCGGTACTGCTGTGATGTCCTGTAACTTCTCTGTACTGCTTACTCGCTTTCTCTTATTTTTTAAATTTATCTTCTATTATTATTGATGCGAACTCTTTTCTTCCTTTCTTCCCCATGCAGATGTCCAGCTACAAGCGTGCAACATTTGAGGAGGAGGAGGCGGCAGAAAACCCAGACGATGGAGGGATGTCTCCGGACAGTGTGGAGGTCAGTCTGAGCTCATTGGTTGATGTGTGGGGGTCAGAGGTCAATGAAAATGGAGAGGCCACACAATGTCAGTGTGTTATTATAGGACTAGGGTGAATTCGACTTGTACGCCGATCATGGGTCAGTTTTTCATTTTCCCCACTAATGGCTAAGGTACCTAGGGGAAACTTCACCCCGGAGCATTATTACACAGAATCTGGGCTTAAACTCCTGTTCTATTAGCCCCTCAATAAGTATTTTCTGTTTCTCAATCCAAGTATGATGTTATGTGGGAAACCATAAAAAAGGAAGAACAATGGATTTGTGAACAATGGATTTGTCATGTCTGTCTCTTGCTTTCTCTTGAATTTGGTCCCTGAAATGTCATTGTAAACAGTCAGAACTAAGTGTCATCATAGATGAGAGCCCAGTGACACATAGATGTACAGTGCTGATTTTAAAGAGGACATTATTGTCTGAGGAAAAGTGTGTAGAAGGTTCAGTTGATTATTACTGCAGATGAACAGTAGTAGCACATTACCTTTAGACATGTAATGTGTGCAGAGCCTGTGGTCCAGCAGTATCGCTCCTGGCTAGTAACAGGGATTGCCATTGAGGGTTGCCTTATTGCCCGTAGCAATTGATCTTGAGCAGTTGAGCAAGTTGAGCCTGCTCTGTGGTTGTCCCATTGGGCAGGTAATAAAACAAGTTAAAACCAAACGGCAAAGAATTCCAATAGCCTTAAACTGACATTTCTGGTTCCTCCTCATTGTTTAAGTGAAACAATTCATAGCATTTATGGCAGTTGGGAAAGTTGAGTCTGCTCTGAGAATTGTTTTACTGATAACAACCAAAATACAATTCCAAAACATTAAGAACACGTGCTCTTTCCATGACATAGTGAATCATCAACCAGATGAATCAAGGTGAAAGCTATAATCCCTTATTTATGTCACTTGTCAAATCCTCTTCAATCAGTGTAGATAAAGGGGAGGAGACAGGTTAAAGAATGATTTTTTTTTTGTTGCCTTCAGACAATTGAGACATGGATTGTGGAACCCAATATTAGGAATGTGGGTCTTAATGTTTGGTTTACTTAGTGTATATGGCACTTCCGGGTGTAAATAGCTCATTTACATTTTCAGGCAAGTGATCATAATGTTCGTGCAACCAAAAAAATACTCCTGGCTTATGCGATTAGGAGGTGTCTTTCAGACTCTGTCAGTCTCTGAGTCACATACTGTATGCTACCCCATTTTAAATGGACATTTTAGTAATTTAGCAGACACTCTTATCCAGAGCAGCTTACAGTTAGTGCATTCTTCTTAAGATGGCCAGGTTATCAGAACTCACGATGAGACCCAAATGCAGACAGCTAGAATCACAGATGGTTATTGACCCAAACAGGGGGAAGGCAAAAGATGGGTCAAGGGCAGGCAGAGGTCCGTAATCCAGGGCAGAGTCAGTAAGGTACAGAACGGCAGGCAGGCTCAGGGTCAGGGCAGGCAGAATAGTCAGAACCAGGGAAACTAGGAAACAGAATCTTGAGAAAATGGGAGACACGCTGGTAAGACCTGACAAGACGAACTAGCAACAGAGAACAGAGATATAAATGAAAGGGGATAATGGGGAAGATGGGCGACACCTGGGGGGTTGGAGACCAGCACAAAGACCGGTGAAACCGTCAGGGTGTAACATAGGTGGGACAACTACATAGCTCAGTTATAGTAAGTTAATTGTTCCTCAATAAAGTAGCTATCAGCAAAGTTAGTGTTTGTAATTTCATATTTATTTTTAATCCCCACCCGAGACCGGGGTTCAACCCCCCACATCCTCCCTTACTAAGTGCAAAACAATGTCATTGTTTACATTTTTTTAAACTACACTAAATTGATACTTCATAGTAGTGCCTCGTGACAGAGTGAATGCCAAATCGAGAGCTGGCCAGTGATCATGCGAAATTGGGTTCTCTGTTCCGAGATTAACCTCATAGCGGTATTTAATTCATTAGAAAGTCACTCGGAAAGAGGAATGGAGGCTTAAAATGTGTGTGTGTGTGTGTGTGTGTGTATATATATATATATATATATATATTCAGGCAGGTGGGAAAAAACTGTAGGAAGGGTGAACACAGGAATCAAACCCCGGTCAAATGGGGATTTTTGTATATGTGACATGTGCAGGGAGTGTTAGAACTCCACCACAGTTCTGCATGAATGGAGGCACTCTTGGCTATGTCTGTGGTACTTGTGACGTGATGTCATCCCATCCCATCCTCTCTTCTGTCTCTGACTCATGTATTTCCACAGGTTGGCTTCCGGAAGGGCGGCATCCAGCTCCTCAGTCCCCTGGGCAGGAGGACGCAGATGGAGGTGGTGCTGGCTGGCGTGCTGCTTGCCTCTCTCCTCGCCCTGTTTGGATGTGCCGTCACACTGGGCATACGCTACAACAAAGGTGAGAGGCTTTTGGTTACACACACTCAAGCATGCATGCAAATACACACTCACACATGAGCACACACACACATGTGTTACGTCTTTATAATACGGTTTATAATATGTTATGGTCTCTCTGTGTATCAACATTTCAACTGGCTGGTGTTTAGCAGTATCGTGATTAATGATTATTAAGACATTATGGGGCCATACATGCTTGTGACAAAAGTCTTGTGACAGTGCATTATAACAACATCATGAAGCATTATACCAGCAGGCTTTATAAAGCATTACAGAATTCTGTTTTTCTACCTTGACACCAGACCCAGCGCGGAGCCTGTGTCTGACCGAGGCCTGTATTACGGTGGCCAGTAAGATCGTAGAGGCCCTGGACCGCAGCGCCGACCCCTGCCAAGACTTCTACCAGTATGCCTGCGGGGGCTGGGTCCGCAAGAACCCCCTCCCTGATGGACGCTCTCGCTGGAGCACCTTTAACAGCATCTGGGACCAGAACCAGGCTGTCCTTAAACACCTGCTGGGTGAGTTGGAACCAAACACATGCACACACATGCACAAACATACCGTATTACCATATCAAAATATGGAAGTAATCTACTGATTAGTGGTACAATTTGGTGACAGTTGAGTGTCTAAACGTGTCTGAACAGGATTGTTGTCTGAAAAGCATCGAAACAATGTTTTGTACTGATGGGGAAATGAAGGTGTTGTAATGTAAAAGATAAATGGGAACTTCATCATCTAAACATCACACAGAAAACATCCACAGCCAAACTCATTTCATAAACCAGTCAAAATAGCAGGTTGAGGATGCAATCTCTATTACACTCCACACTGCCCTTTCCCACCTGGACAAAAGGAACATCTATGTGAGAATGCTATTCATTGACTACAGCTCAGCGTTCAACACCATAGTGCCCTCAAAGCTCATCATTAAGCTACGGACCCGGGAACTAAACACCTCCCTCTGCAACTGGATCCTGGACTTCCTGACAAGGCTGCCATGCTGATGGCACATCCGCCATGCTGATCCTCAACACAGGAGCCCCTCCACATTGCATGCTCAGTTCTTTCCTCTACTCCCATGACTCCAATCATTAAGTTTGCCGATGACACAACAGTGGAAGGCCTGATCACTGACAACGACGAGACAGCCTATAGGGAGGGGTTCAGAGACCTGGCCGTGTGGTGCCAGAACAACAACCTCTCCCTCAACTACATCAAGAAAAAGGAGATGATTGTGGACTACAGGAAAATGAGGACCGAGCATGCTCCCATTCTAATCGACGGGCTGCAGTGGAGCAGGTTTAGAGCTTCAAGTTCCTTGGTGTCCACATCACCAACAAACTAACATGGTCCAAGCACACCAAGACAGTCGTGAAGAGGGCACGACCAAACCTATTCCCCCTCAGGAAACTGAAAATATTTGGCATGGGTCCTCAGATCCTCAAAAGGTTCTACAGCTGCACCATCAAGAGCATCCTGGCTGGTTGCATCACTGCCTGGAATGGCAACTGCTCGGCAAGGCACTACAGAGGGTAGTGTGTACGGCCGAAGCTTCCTGCCATCCAGGACCTCTATACAAGGCGGTGTCAGGAAGGCCCTAAAAAATGTCAAAGAATCCGGCCACCCTATTCATAGACTGTTCTCTCTGCTACCGCACGGCAAGCGGTACCAGAGCTTGGTACCGTAAGTCAAGTTCCAAGAGGCTTCTAAACAGCTTCTACCCCCATGCCATAAGACTCCTGAGCATCTAATCAAATGGCTACCCAGACTATTTATATTGCCCCCCCTCCTTTTACTCTTCTGCTACTATCTGTTGTTATCTATGCATAGTCACTTTAAAAACTCTACATTCATGTACATATTACCTCAATTCATTTGTCAGTATCAGCAGATTAGGCCTACCCTGTAATTTTTGTAGTATGCCTATTATTAAGGATTCTGATGATGATTCCATACATGTAATACGTCATAGAATTGCATGAAATGTGTTTTATAAAAGGCATATTTTTTCCAGGATCCTCTCAAAATTGTTTTCCTCTAGCGGGGGCTAAGCTGCTTCCCCTAACACGGATCTCACGCAGCGCCTCTGATGTTGTGTAGCCTATTTCATTATGTTTGTGTTTTTAGTGTTTGACTCGGACAGTAAAGTTTTAATGTCACATGCGCAAGTACAGTGAAATGTCTTTCTTGCAAACTCAGAAGGCAACAATGCAATAATCAATAACAATGTATTACTTGAAAAATAACATGAGAAATAAGAAATCTGAAATGCACAATAAAGTAAGTAAGTAAGCATACCATATACAGGAAATAGTCCGTTCTAATACCATACTTAAATGTGCAGGGCTACTGGAGTGATTGAGGTAGGGTAAAGGGGACTAGGCAACAGAATATAAGAAACAGAGTAGCAAGAGCTTGCATGTGAGTGGGTGTACAGGTGTGTAGAGTCAGTATAAATGTATGTGCATATTATGTGTGAGTGAGGAAATTATGGACTGAGTGTTTGTGTATGTTGGAGTGACAGTGTGTGTGAGTGTGTAGGGCCATGTGAGAGTGCATAGAGACAGTACAAATGTTTTAATTAAAGGTCAATAAAGATACAAGGTAATCTTGGTCCATGTAGCAATTAGCTATTTATCAGTTGTATTGCTTGGGGATAGAAGCTGTTCAAGAGCCTGTTGGTGTCAGACTTGATGCATCGGTACTCGTAGCGATTTTAGTATGTAAATGTTAATGAGGCAAACTCCCCCAATTTTTGGGGGGATTGATGCCAGCAAAATCACTAGACAAAACTAAACAATACATTCATTCCACTATAATGGTGACAAACGGTGCCCACAAACTGTTAGGGCCTACGTAAAGCTGTCCCAACAGCAGAGCTTTCTTTTCAGCACCATGGAGTGAATCCTACTCCTGGCTATCAGCGGAGCCTTGTCTTGCAGTGAAACAGTTCATTCAGCCTCATGTACTGCCTTTAAAAAAAACAGCTGATATGGTTGACTTGCTTAAACAAATGTGATTTCAACTGACAATTGAGATGTACAAACTATGGCATAAGGGAACGGCGAGCGGATAAGAGGCTCTCCTTAATTTCGATTTAAGACATTAATGATAGAGAGGACGGACGTAGTCAATATATAATAATTTGTTCAGCATTTATTTAAATCTACAGCGACAGAACATTCAGAACATGGGCCGTTCTTACAGTATTCTCCCTGTACACCAAGTCAGAACCGTAGGATAATTAAAGGGGGCATATAAGCAGACAATGAAAGCTCTTACAAAATGCAATGATTACCTTTCTCTAAAACAGACTATAGGCTACATGTGCACCACCATGTCAGGAAAGTAGGCTAAGTTAAGAGGGGAGAAAGGGGCCAAATTATTAATGGGCTACTAACCGCTTACTACACAACATACACTTAGTATTACTTTCTTAGCTACAGCATATATATCTCCCTGGCATATTACGTGATTATGCAGCAGCATTTTTGGACACGGCGGTCCTTCTTGTGGGCAAATGTTGTCATCAAACTTTGTCATCAAAGTCTAGCATTCTCTGGATTTATGGTGCTTTCAAGACAACTGGGAACTCTGGGGGGAAAAAACTATAGAATCATGATGTTAGTGATCTTCAGGTTGCAGCTCTAGAAAGAGGTCCGAGTTCCCGACTTGGAATTCCGAGTTGGATGACCGTTCAAAATGTATTTTCCCAGTCGGAGCAATTTTTTTTTTCAGACTTCCCAGTTGTCTTGGAACTCACTGAAGTCTGAGATTTCCCAGTTCAGAGTTTCCAGTTGTTTTGAACGCGGCAGAAGTCATGCTGAATTGACTTCATTGTCCAATATATTCAACCTTTTCTGGCCCATGGTGTTGTATGTTAATGTTTAGCCTTTTAAGCTTGAAAAGAAAGAGACCCTTAAACCCAGAAGTGGACCACACACCCACTCCACTGAAGCAGGCTTGTGATTGCTTTGCAAGCTTAGTTAGCCACCGATTCCTTCCAAACCACTCATTGTTGAATTTGTGATTTCCTTGTGTAATGTTAATGGCCAATGAGCACCGATACATTTTATCTAGAATTTCTCTTCATATGACAAGGATTGAACAGGATTTGCCAGTAAATTGTCGACATGATTCATGATGACGACTGCTTGTCTAGCTTGCTAGCTAAGGTTTAGAGAGTATGATGTTGACATGATCAGTCCAATCAAAGCTATGGTAGGTATAACGTCATTTCACGTTGCCAATGACCTTGAGCTTTCCTGGATGGGCACTTCTAATGTAACCATGGCAGCACCCAAGGGGCTTGAATTTTCAAGCTTTCCCCATAGATGTTGCCGTTACGTAATGACAGAACACTGATCCAATCACGGTGCAACTAGAGAACATTACCAACCCCTATGCTCAGTATTTTCCGCTGCCTGCCCCACCACCACAGAAAGCACTGAGCTAGGCTGAAACACCTGCATTTTGGAGCTTCCTTACTCAAGAAAGCAAAAAAGAGACCATGTTTGTATTGTATTAACTTTAATAACTCAATATATATATTTTTTTTACATTGTTTGCAAACTAATGTGAGACACAATACCAAAATAACATACAAGACAGACAACAAAGAAACCAATTATATTGATTTATTTATATTCCGCTAAACAGATGGGGCCCAAAACAGGCCCTGAATGACAGGTCACCACTGACCGGTACTTCTTGCCGTGTGGCAGCACAGAAATTAGTGCATGGCTTGGGTGGTTGGGGTCTTTGACAATTTTCTGGGCCTTCTTTTCACACCGCCTGATATAGAGGTCCTGGATGGCAGGGAACTCGGCCCCAGTGATGTACTAGGCTGTCCGCACAACTCTCTATAGCATAGCGCCATGCGATCCAGGGCGGTGCTATTGCCATACCAAGCAGTAATGCAGCCAGTCAATATGCTCTGTGGTACAGCTGTAGAACCTTTTCAGGATTTGAGGGACCATGACAAACTTTTTCAACCTCCTGAGGGGGAGAGGCCCTGTCGAGCCTTCTGCACGACTGTGCGTGTGTGTTTGGATCATTTTAAGTCTTTAGTGATTTGGACATAGAGGAACTTTAAACTGTCTACCTGCTCCACTGCCACCCCGTTGATGTGGATGGGGATGTGCTCGCCCCCCGTTTCCTGTAGTCCACGATCAGCTCCTTGGTCTTGCTGATGTTGAGGGAGAAGTTGTTGCTCTGGCACCACACTGCTAGGTCACAGACCTCCCTGTAGGCTGACTCACCATTGCCGGTGATCAGGCCTACCACCGTCGTGTCGTCAGCAAACTTGATGATGATGTTGGAATCGTGCATGTCCACACAGTCAGGGAGTACAGGAGGGGACTAAGAACACACCCCTGTGGGGCCCTTGTGTTAAGGGTCAGCATGGTGAAGGGGATGTTGCCTACCCTCACCACCTGGGGTTGACCCATCAGGTAGTCCAGGATCCAGTTGCAGAGGGAAGTGTTCAGAGTCCTAAACTTGGAGGGGATAATGGTGTTGAACACTAAGCTGTAGTCAATGAACAGCATTCTCGCATAAGAGGAATGCCTATCTAGGTGGGTGAGGGCAGTGTGGAGAGCAATTGAGATTGCGTAATCTATGGATCTATTGGGGCGGTATGCAAATTGGAGTTGGTCTAGGGTGGTTTGGATGGTGGAGTTAATGTTTATGATTACCAGCCACTCAAAGCACTTCAGATGACAGAAGTGAGTGCTACAGGGCGGTAATTATTGTGGCATGAACCCTTAGAGTTCTTAGGAACAGGGATGATTGTGGTCATTTTAAAACATGTGGGTATTACAGACTGGGACAAGGAGAGGTTGAAAACCGTGAATATGCCTGCCAGCTGATCTGCTCATGCTGGACTACTGTCGGGGCCCACGGCCTTGCGGGTGTTGACCTGATTTAAAGATCCTTCTCACTTCGGCCTCGGAGAGCGAGATCACTCAGTGTGGTGTTTCTTGGTCGCATTTATTCTGCGTTGTTAAATGATGCAATGTGATTGCACTAATTTTCACTTAATTATGTTGGGGTATTTTTACTGGAAAATGTTGGTCCAGCCATTTTTACTCATGCCCAGCCACACAGGAATTTTTGCCTACGCCACTGGAGCAGGCTAGTCAGCATTTACAGTACGTTGTGTTTTTTTAGGCCAGCTGATTCAGCTTGTCTTGCTAAGTGGGCAGAACAGGGATGAATACCAAATGGCACCCTATTCCCTTTATAGTGCTTTTTACTAGGGCCCTTGTGTACTATAAATGGAATAGAGTGCCATTTGGGACACAACCCAGACCTGGGAATGCAGGCCACTCACAGTGCAGTTCTGATGAATACCTGGCTACCTCTGGTGCCAGTTATTGTAAATGTAAATTTTCACTTGTCTGACCGCTTGCATGCTGACGAGTTTCTCACACAACTGGCCTATCTGGGTGATTTTTTTTGTTTTTTCTCGCCTGAATGATCTGAATCTAGGAACTATATTCAATGTGCGGGACAAAATTGAGGCTATGATTAAGAAGTTGGAGCTCCCCTCTGTCTGCATTACGAAGAACAACACAGAGGTCTTTCCATCATTGTATGATTTTTTTTGTGTGCAAATGAACTCAAGATTACATACAATGTCAAATGTGATATAGCAAAGCACCTGAGTGAGTTGGGTGTGCTGTTACGCAGGTACTTTCCCGAAACGGATGACACAAACAACTGGATTCGTTATCCCTTTCATGCCCCTCCTCCAGTCCACTTACCGATATCTGAACAGGAGAGTCTCATTGAAATTGCAACAAGCGGTTCTGTGAAAACTTAATTTAATCAGAAGCCACTGCCAGATTTCTGGATCAGACTGCACTCAGAGTATCCTGCCTTGGCAAATCGCACTGTTAAGACACGGATGCCCTTTGCAACCACGTACCTACACTACCGTTCAAAAGTTTGGGGTCACTTAGAAATGTCCTTGTTTTTGAAAGAAAATATACATTTGTGTTCATTAAAATAGCATCAAATTGATCAGAAATAAAGTGTAGACATTGTTAATGCTGTAAATGACTATTGTAGCTGGAAATGGCAGATTCTTTTTTCTTCTGGAATATCTACATAGGTGTACAGTAACCATCACTCCTGTGTTCCAATGGCACATTGTGCTAGCTTATCCAAGTTTATCATTTTAAAAGGCTGAAGGCTTTTACTGTACATCTCAGCTACATTTTAGTTACACTTCCCCCCAGCTCCGCAATCACGGGTAAAACCTTGCTAAGATGATCAATGTATTTGTTGCATTGTTGTATCCTCCCTCAAATACACAGGCATTGAGCATGTTGCTCTACCAAGGAGAGAAGGTAGCATCGAGACCAGAGAATGTCCCAAAACCTTGTACCATGTCCAAGTGAGAGGGTATAGACTCCACAGGGCTAGAGATGTATAAAAGATTGTCTACGTGAGTTATGTTGCCCCTTAATATTCCCTTAATCCTCTCCTCCGCTCACAGGGCGATAGCAAGAGGCTCAATAGCCATATCAAATAGGAAAGGGGATAAACAGCAACCCTGCCTGGCCCCCCTGTGGAGAGGGAAGTAGATGTAGGGAACATTGTTGATGCGAACAGAAGCCACTGGGGACGAGTACAAAACCTTATTTGAGGAAAGGAATGAGAGGCCAAACGCAAATCTTTCTAGTACTGTAAATATATATTCCCACTCAACCCAGTCGAAAACCTTTTCAGCATCAAGAGAGATGACAACCTCTGGCTGTAGAGTTGAGTGTGCAGAATAAAGAATGTTAAATAGCCGGCGCATATTGTATAAAGATTGCCTACCTGAGATAAATCTGGTTTGGTCAGAGCTAATTATATATTAGGCATCACTGTCTCTAAAGGGTGCAAGAGGACATTATAGTGAGCATTTTATAATCGCAGCACAAAAGGCTTATACGGCGTTGTGAGCCACAGTCTAGGGATTCTTGTTTTTTTTAAGCAAAACCAAAATAGCTTTACCGCTCTGCATGGACTGGATTGCCAGATTAGCTTCATCACTTATTGAGGCATCCATGTTGGTTTGTTCAGCTGAGTTGAGATGTGGGATGTCCACATTGTCTAGAAATGCATGCATAGGAAATGTGTCAGGAAGAGCCTCTGACGAGTAAAGAGCAGAATAGAATTGCTTAAGTTGATTGTTGATTTCTTTGGGATTAGTAGAAGTTAAATCAGCTGCAACACAGATTTCAGGTATGGTGCTGCTCGCAGCAGATTGTCGAACCTGGTGAGATAACAACTTGCCAGCTTTCTCTCTGTGTTTATAGAATTTTTGCCTCGACTTAAACAGAAGCTGCTCTGTTTGTTTGAAAGATTGTCAAATTCCGATTGGTGTATCAGTAGTTGAAGAGGCGTATCTAGAATGAGTTGAGATACACTGCCGTTCCAAAGTTTGGAGCCACTTAGAAATGTCCTTGTTTTTTAACGAAAATAAATGTTGGTTCCGTTAACATAATATCAAATTGATCAGAAATACAGTGTCGACATTGTTAATGTTGTAAATGACTATTGTACCTGGAAACGACTGATTTTTAATGGAATATCTACATAGGCGTACAGAGGCCCATTATCAGCAAGCATCACTCCTGTGTTCCAATGGCACGCTGTGTTAGCTCATCCAAGTTTATAATTTTAAAAGGCTAATTGATCATTAGAAAACCCTTTTGCAATTATGTTAGCACAGCTGAAAACCTTTGTTTTGATTAAAGAAGCAATAAAACTTGCTGTCACGTTCGTCATAGTGAGGAGACCAAGGCGCGTGATATGAATACATATTTTTTTATTAACGAAGAACACTAAACAAACAAAACGAATGTGAAGCTAATACAACGAGTCCTAACATGCAACTACACAGACAATAACCTACAAAACCAAAATGGAAATGGCAACCCAACGATAAACGGCTGTCTCTGATTGGGATCCAATTCAGGCCACCATAGACCTATAATAAACCTAGACTAACAAAACCACTAGATATACAAAAAACCCTAGACAGGGAAAACAAGCATACCCACCCTCGTCACACCCTGACCTGACCAAAATAAAACATAGAAAACTAAGGTCAGGGCGTGACACTTGCCTTCTTTAGACTAGTTGAGTATCTGGAGCATCAGCATTTGTGGGTTTGATTACAGGATCAAAATGGACAGAAACAGCCCTTTCTTTCGAAACTTGTCAGTCTATTCTTGTACTGAGAAATTAAAGCTATTCCATGCGAGAAATTGCCAAGAAACTGAAGATCTCGGACAACGCTGTGTACTACTCCCTTCAAAGAACAGCGCAAACTGGATGGACAAAGAATGTGCTTTTCTTTCAAAAACAAGGACCTTTCGAAGTGACGCCAAACTTTTGAATGGTAGTGTGGCTCCGATAAGTGTTTGGTGTGCTGTTTGTTGTCATACGCTGTGTATGAAATAATTCAGCCCCTTAGAAATGCTTTTAACGACTCCCACACAGAGAGTGAGACACGTCAGGGGTGCAGTTGATCTGATATGTATTTTTTAAAGGCACTACAGGATAGTAGTTTGTCAAGTCGCCACGCGCTTTGGGACACAGTTCTGTCCGGAAAGCGAATATCTAGCTGAACAGGGCTATGGTCTGAGATAATGATGCTGTGATATTGGCTATTAGTTACAAAAGGAAGAATTCTATTGTCCAGCAGGGAAAAGTCAAGCCTAGAGTATACTGGACTGTACTGGAGAGAAAAAGGAGTACTGTTTAGCGGTGGGATTGCTCCTCCGGCATTGATCCCAAAAATTATATGATTCTAGAAATTAGTTGATTATTGCGCCTGATTTTGAAATCATATTGTTGGGCTTCGGTCTGGATCTGTCTCGACTTGGATACAATACACATTTGAAATCTCCGCCCACTATAAACTGATGAGTTAAGGTCAGGAAGTGTTGCGATGAGGTCAGAGAAATTGTGTTTCATCCCAATTAGGACCATAGAGGTTAGCCAGAATAACCTGTGTGCTAAACAATTTCCTCATCACTATAATATATCTGCCATTAGTATCTGAAATTACTTTGGAGGAGAAAACTGGGTGCATTTTCTGATAAGGATGGCTGCCCCTCTGGCCTTAGCACCAAAGTTGGAGTGAAATATTTGGTCTACCCATCCTCTCTTTAGTTTATCATGGTCGCTAGACTAAAAATGGGTCTCTTGGAGAAAAACTGTCTGAACTTAAGGACTTAAGATGAGCGTAACACTCGGGTACACTTGACCACCTGGTTAATTCATTTCACGTTCCAGCTGATAAAGCATGTGGAGCCTAGAGTATATAGTAATCAGAAATGAATGTTAGTGCAATCACATGGCCAGTGTGCTGAAAGGTCAAAGTAATAAAATATAAAGAAAATAAAAAAACTGCTAAGAACAACAAAATACTCAGAACAGCTTGGACCCCTATACTGGCCTTCCCCCTGTTGGAAGGCTGCTATATTTACCTCTCCTAGACTAGAGCAAAATGCTACCATTGTAAACTGAACCTCTGTAGAGCTCTATCCAGGGCGAACATAATAAAGTTTAAACCGACGGAAGGGATTCATTCTGGAGGGAACCACCTCAGTTATCTAAGATAACTTATGCATATTTAAAGTATAGTAAAACAATATATAAAAAATGTGGTATATGCTGTCCCCCCTAGTGATATACACTGCTCAAAAAAATAAAGGAAACACTTAAACAACACAATGTAACTCCAAGTCAATCACACTTCTGTGAAATCAAACTGTCCATTTAGGAAGCAACACTGATTGACAATAAATGTCACATGCTGTTGTGCAAATGGTATAGATAACAGGTGGAAATTATAGGCATTTAGCAAGACACCCCCAATAAAGGAGGGGTTCTGCAGGGGGTGACCACAGACCACTTCTCAGTTCCTATGCTTCCTGGCTGATGTTTTGGTCACTTTTGAATTCTGGCAGTGCTTACACTAGTGGTAGCATGAGACGGAGTCTACATCCCACACAAGTGGCTCAGGTAGTGCAGCTCATCCAGGATGGCACATCAATGCGAGCTGTGGCAAGAAGGTTTGCTGTGTCTGTCAGCGTAGTGTCCAGAGCATGGAGGCGCTACCAGGAGACAGGCCAGTACATCAGGAGACGTGGAGGAGGCCGTAGGAGGGCAACAACCCAGCAGCAGGACCGCTACCTCCGCCTTTGTGCAAGGAGGAGCAGGAGGAGCACTGCCAGAGCCCTGCAAAATGACCTCCAGCAGGCCACAAATGTCTGTGTCTGCTCAAATGGTCAGAAACAGACTCCATGAGGGTGGTATGAGGGCCCGACGTCCACAGGTGGGGGTTGTGCTTACAGCCCAACACCGTGCAGGACGTTTGGCATTTGCCAGAGAACACCAAGATTGGCAAATTCGCCACTGGCGCCCTGTGCTCTTCACAGATGAAAGCAGGTTCACACTGAGCACATGTGACAGAGTCTGGAGACGCCGTGGAGAAAGTTCTGCTGCCTGCAACATCCTCCAGCATGACCGGTTTAGCGGTGGGTCAGTCATGGTGTGGGGTGGCATTTCTTTGGGAGGCCGCACAGCCCTCCATGTGCTCGCCAGAGATAGCCTGACTGCCATTAGGTACCGAGATGAGCTCCTCAGACCCTTGTGAGACCATATGCTGGTGCGGTTGGCCCTCGGTTCCTCCTAATGCAAGACAATGCTAGACCTCATGTGGCTGGAGTGTGTCGACAGTTCCTGCAAGAGGAAGGCATTGATGCTATGGACTGGCCCGCCCATTCCCCAGACCTGAATCCAATTGAGCACATCTGGGACATCATGTCTCGCTCCATCCACCAACGCCACGTTGCACCACAGACTGTCCAGGAGTTGGCGGATGCTTTAGTCCAGGTCTGGGAGGAGATCCCTCAGGAGATCATCCGCCACCTCATCAGGAGCATGCCCAGGCGTTGTAGGGAGGTCATACAGGCACGTGGAGGCCACACACACTACTGAGCCTCATTTTGACTTGTTTTAAGGACATTACATCAACGTTGGATCAGCCTGTAGTGTGGTTTTCCACTTTAATTTTGAGTGTGACTCCAAATCCAGACCTCCATGGGTTGATAAATTTGATTTCCATTGATAATTTTTGTGTGATTTTGTTGTCAGCACATTCCACTACGTAAAGAAAAAAGTATTTAATAAGAATATTTAATTCAGATCTAGGATGTGTTATTTTAGTGTTCCCTTTATTTTTTTGAGCAGTGTATGTCCCCCCCTTAGGTAGCAACTTGGCTAATTATTACCCTGCCACCTAGCACCGTTGCTGTACAGCGCCAGCTAGTTGGTAAAAGCAAATTGTATTGTAAATAAAATGCTATTCAAACTATATTGTCCTTGTGAGAATGTCACCCTATACATACCATCCTTGTTCATAACGTTAAGTTACTGGATACATTTTTTGGGAGGGCTGCAGGGTGGAGGCACGTTTCTAATCAAGATATGAATTCACTAGTTGGTCCTTGGTCGCGTTAGCATGTCTAGAGCAGGGTCACAGTATGTGCCCACAATGGCTAGTTAGTATAATGTTGCCTGTCCTCCTGTGGATGTAGGTGCGCGACAATGTATTCTTTGGCCTTGGTTGGGTCTAAGAAGGGAGTAATGATCTTCAGTACAGCTGGGTAAAGAATGCCGAACTTGGTGTCCAGACAGCGGTGTAGGAGCCCCCTCACCTCGTTGACTGACCTCTTCTTCATGACTGCCGCTGTGTGAATATGTGAATATTTTGGCCGTTGTGGGTGATGGGAGCCGCTCGCACTGTCTTACGGAAGACATCCTCCTTCTCCTGAAGGTAATGGAATTTAACTACTATGGGTCTGGGCGGATACCCATTCTTCGGTGCAGACTGTATGCTTCTGTGCGCACGGTCAAGGGTGGGGGCGTAATCGAGGCCTAGAATTTCCTGGAGCAGTTTAGCCATGAACAGGGTAAGCCGCATTCCGCCTACGGTCTCGAGTCCATCTCTCACGCCGAAAATGCGACCTTTCCACCAGCGCTGTCTGTTCTCAAGGTCCTCAACCTTGGAAGTGAGTTTGACGACATCTAATGATAGCTGGGTGACTTGCTCTTCCAGTGTCACCACTTTGTCTGAGTAAATATTTTCCCCATCTACCATGCTATTCAGATGGGTGTCATGTTGCGCCAAGTATTCGTTAAGGAGTCAAACTTTATGTAGACCTCTGTGGCAAGAATAGCTATTTGTGCGGATAGGTCAGTGGATAATGACTCCACCTTTATAGACAGCACAGTCTGTTCAGATTTAATGATAGCTGCATTCCCATGGATAGTTCGGGGGGGGATCAGAGTCTGTGTCAGCTGAGCCCGAGGCTTCAGCAGAGGCCTGCTCCTTTTTGACCCACGGCCGTTGTTGTCTCGACATTTTACGATTAGAAAGCCAAATATTTCAGGAAAAAAAGACAAATTTGTAAATTGGGTTTGATTCCAAATTGTTACAAAATGAACATTGTGGGGAGGTATTAATAGTAAATTGTTCGCCCTGGATCAGAGCACGGAGAAAACGCCTTTACATGTTGCTGCTCACCAGCGCCCCCCGGTTTACCGTTTATCTCTGGATTAATTGTTGGAGTAGAGGACATTGTGCATTTCAGGGAAAATACCAACCTAATGTTTATATTCCAGGACATATTAGCTAGAAACAGCAAGCTAGCTAGCTAAATTGCAATAAATGTTTAATGCTTTTCAACTTGTCCCCAAATTAATATAATTGGTTCAGAGTTTGTTTTGATATTTCAACCTGAGTGTCCTGATCGTGTCTGGTGTGGGGGTACAAAATCAACATGCATGTGTCCGGTTTGATCAGCATGTCACATAATCACATTAACCTCTGTTCTCCTCCTCCTCATCCATCTTTTCATCTTCTTCCCTCCCCCTCTTTTTCTCTACTACTTTAGAGAACGGCACGTTCAACTCCAGCAGTGACGCCGAGAGGAAGACCCAGTTCTACTACCTGTCCTGTCTCAACGAGCAGCACATCGAGGAGCTGGGAGCCACACCCCTCATTGACCTCATCGCAAAGGTCAGCTTTGCTTCAGACACCGCCCCCTTCACTCACACACACACACACACACACACACACACACACACACACACACACACACACACACACACACACACACACACACACTGCATCCCAATAAACTCTAATTTCTCCAAAAGTGTGTATACTTCAAGGATTTGAAAGGGAATGGTTTGTACATGGAAACTCCCTCTAGGCCAGTGGCCAGAGTCAAGATCCCTTTCTAAGTCAAAATACAAGCCAGTTCTGTAAAAACAGTTCTGTAGTAATAAGGTTTGTGCAGTAGGCTATAGACACAGTACATTTTCACTCCGTATTGGCTATGCTTGAATTGCCCTGCCAATATTGATCTTCTCAGACCACTGTATATGATCACACTGGTAACAGATAACAGATTGTACTACTTGTGAGGCACAGCTAAGTGAGCACAATATATACAGTGCCTTGCGAAAGTATTCGGCCCCCTTGAACTTTGCGACCTTTTGCCACATTTCAGGCTTCAAACATAAAGATATAAAACTGTATTTTTTTGTGAAGAATCAACAACAAGTGGGACACAATCATGAAGTGGAACGACATTTATTGGATATTTCAAACTTTTTTAACAAATCAAAAACTGAAAAATTATTCAGCCCCTTTCAGTGCAGCAAACTCTCTCCAGAAGTTCAGTGAGGATCTCTGAATGATCCAATGTTGACCAAAATGACTAATGATGATAAATACAATCCACCTGTGTGTAATCAAGTCTCCGTATAAATGCACCTGCACTGTGATAGTCTCAGAGGTCTGTTAAAAGCCAAGGGGCCCATGATCACTCTGGATGAACTGCAGAGATCTACAGCTGAGGTGGGAGACTCTGTCCATAGGACAACAATCAGTTGTATATTGCACAAATCTGGCCTTTATGGAAGAGTGGCAAGAAGAAAGCCATTTCTTAAAGATATCCATAAAAAGTTTTGTTTAAAGTTTGCCACAAGCCACCTGGGAGACACACCAAACATGTGGAAGAAGGTGCTCTGGTCAGATGAAACCAAAATTGAACTTTTTGGCAACAATGCAAAACGTTATGTTTGGCCCTGAACACACCCTATCCCCACTGTCAAACATGGTGGTGGCAGCATCATGGTTTGGGCCTGCTTTTCTTCAGCAGGGACAGGGAAGATGGTTAAAATTGATGGGAAGATGGATGGAGCCAAATACAGGACCATTCTGGAAGAAAACCTGATGGAGTCTGCAAAAGACCTGAGACTGGGACGGAGATTTGTCTTCCAACAAGACAATGATCCAAAACATAAAGCAAAATCTACAATGGAATGGTTCAAAAATAAACATATCCAGGTGTTAGAATGGCCAAGTCAAAGTCCAGACCTGAATCAAATCGAGAATCTGTGGAAAGAACTGAAAACTGCTGTTCACAAATGCTCTCCATCCAACCTCACTGAGCTCGAACTGATTTGCAAGGAGGAATGGGAAAGAATTTCAGTCTCTCGATGTGCAAAACTGATAGAGACATACCCCAAGCGACTTACAGCTGTAATCGCAGCAAAAGGTGGCGCTACAAAGTATTAACTTAAGGGGGCTGAATAATTTTGCACGCCCAATTTTTCAGTTTTTGATTTGTTAAAAAAGTTTGAAATATCCAATAAATGTCGTTCCACTTCATGATTGTGTCCCACTTGTTGTTGATTCTTCACAAAAAAATACAGTTTTATATCTTTATGTTTGAAGCCTGAAATGTGGCAAAAGGTCGCAAAGTTCAAGGGGGCGGAATACTTTCGCAAGGCACTGTATATACAGTGGGGCAAAAAAGTATTTAGTCAGCCACCAATTGTGCAAGTTCTTCCATTTAAAAAGATGAGAGGCCTGTAATGTTCATCATAGGTACACTTCAACTATGACTGACAGACAAAATGAGAAAAAAAATCCAGAAAATCACATTATAGGATTTTTTATGAATTTCTTTGCAAATTATGGTGGAAAATAAGGTGACCAATAGTAACAACGCAAGCTTATCGGAAACACTTTGCAATACTCATTCATTCCAGCTGCAGCGCTGGTTGTAGTGTGAGTGGAAGTAAGAAGAACACACATTTTTTTGGCTTATAAAGGTGTTGAACAAAGTGTTGCCATAAAAAAGAGCAGCTCTTTTCTGTATTCGTTGAGTCTCTCTAGTGTGTGTGTGTGTGTGTGTGTGTGTGTGTTTGCAGACAGGGGGCTGGAACATCACAGGGCCCTGGGAGAAGGACAACTTCATGGAGGTTCTGAAGACAGTGTCGGGCCCCTACCGTGCCCAGCCCTTCTTCACCATCGGAGTCAGCGTGGACCCCAAGAATTCCAACAGCAATGTCATCCAGGTCAGCTTCTCTGGGTCTTTTTAAATGAAAATATATGTACTAGCATACACAAACAAACATATAGGCATGCATGCATAGACACAGACAGACACACGTGGGCACACGTAGACAGACGTGCACATGCACGCACACACACACACACACACACACACACACACATATTTTAAGCTTTTATATAATAACAGGTGCCGAATATGATAGTGAATGGACTCCGCACACTGCAATTCATTCTCCCTTATGATTAGTGGGTTTGCTCACCTTTTGATGCATTTCTGACAGGTGGATCAATCGGGGCTGTTCCTCCCCTCGCGGGACTATTACCTCAACAAGACAGCCAATGAGAAGGTGAGTAAAGTTCAGGTGGGTGGGGGCCAGCCAGTACATTTGTGGTCTTTTCCTACCTATGGCTGTCAACATGAGGTACCATAATAAATTTAAATGCAGTAAATTACTGTCACAGGAGGCTGCTGAGTGGAGGACGGCTCATAATAATGACTGGAATTGAGTAAATGGAATTGCATCAAACAAATGTAAACCATGTGGTTGATTTGTTGGATACCATTCCATTGATTCTGTTCCAGCTATTACTATGAGCCTGTCTTCCCCAGTTAATTTATTATCCAAAGCTTAGGAATTTCGTTCAAATTTTCAAGCTTCACAACATCATTAAAACACAATATATCATCATGTAGCCATACATGTACTGTCTGCAGAAGATGGCGGCTTCCTCTCCATATAAATAAAGGTGAAATAAATAAATGTATCTGCACAGGATTCTTTGGAGGGGGTCATCCATTATCTGTTTATCTAAAGGTTGACGTGTATCTTGTTGTTCCATTCTAATTTACCCTCCCTATAGCCTGTCACAAATCTCTCTGACACAACCCAGCATATTTTAGCAGGGTGGTGGTCACTTTACAACAAACTAGAAAGACTGAAACCTTCCACTGAAAATGAAGCCAGCAGCAAGTGTTTAATTTTGATTGCTCTCATTCTCTTGTGACTATACCACACCAGAGTAGAGTCGGGAATTTTTACTAATAAATGGTGTTTCACCTGGAAGAACTTAGTTATAGTCACTGTAGCCAGAGTTTTTTTTCTGATCCGGTCATGTGGTCAACAACAACTCTTGGCCCAACTGGACACCAACTAGATGTGCAGCCTTACTTACACACCTGATTCAGCTAATTAAGGTCCTTTTATTTTTATTTTTTTATTTCACCTTTATTTAACCAGGTAGGCTAGTTGAGAACAAGTTCTCATTTGCAACTGCGACCTGGCCAAGATAAAGCATAGCAGTGTGAGCATACAACAAAGAGTTACACATGGAGTAAACAATTAACAAGTCAATAACACAGTAGAAAACAAAGGGGGGGTCTATATACAATGTGTGCAAAAGGCATGAGGAGGTAGGCAAATAATTACAATTTTGCAGATTAACACTGGAGTGATAAATGATCAGATGGTCATGTACAGGTAGAGATATTGGTGTGCAGAAGAGCAGAAAAGGAAATAAATAAAAACAGTATGGGGATGAGGTAGGTTAAAAGGGTGGGCTATTTACCAATAGACTATGTACAGCTGCAGCGATCAGTTAGCTGTCCTAAGGAGCAGCTGATTAAAATCAAGTGTGTTAATACTAGTAGTGGTCGGTGCCATTTAAGATGAGGGAGGATTTTTTTTATTTTTTATATGAACATGGCCTTATTTCTATTACAGCATTTTGGATGACTGTCATTCATATTCCATTCCCCCAGCTCAATGTAACTTCGATAGGTTTAGGCTACTACATGATACTCAAATTTTCCCTGTACCCATCATGAGGTTGCTACAACCTAGCCTATGAATGAGAGTTTACAATGTAGGTGCAGAGGTCGAGAGCATTTTGAGTAATCAAGGTGACTGACAGTTTGAGTTTATTTTATTTTAATTTTTACAGGGACAGTGCACATTAATCAACATTTCAGTAAAAGTGCCGGTTTTAGCCAACCGGCTAATTTTCAACCGCAGTCCCTGGGCAGGTTATTAAAAACAATTACAATATAGACAATAGCAACATAGAACAAGCAAGACATAGCATACAGACAGAGCAACATAGGACAAGCAAGACGTAGCATACAGACAGAGCAGCATAAAACAAAAAGCAGCAAGACAAAATTCATAAAAGCAACAAAGTGTTTCCACACCTCACAAGCTACAGACAACAGACAACATGGAGTGGCAACACACAGCTAGGGACCATGTTCACAAATCTGATTGACCTTTAGCCATGTCTTCAAGCATTTTGTGAAAGTGTGATATGTGGTGCAGTTATGTGTGTCTGATGGCAGTGTATTCCAGACATGGGAAGCTCTCACAGAGAATGCAGATTTACTAAAGGTGCTTTTCCTTAGGGGAACTATACAGTCACCTCTCATGGCAGACCTTGTGGATCTGCTGCCATATGTCTGGGTTTTCTGTTTAACAAAAATATTGAGTGGAGGGGGAGCCAGGCCATTGAGGATCTTGAATACAAGACATGCGTCGGTGTATTGCACAAGATTTTCCCAACTCAAGAGCTCATGCTTTCTAAGGATGTGACAATGATGATGGCTATTGGGCTTCCTATCAAGCACTTTGAGAGCCTGTTTGTAGACAGACTGAATAGGTTTTAATGTTGTACAGCAAGCTTGGGCCCAACTAGTCAAGCAGTATGTTAAGTGGGGGAGTATCATAGATTTGAAGTACAGTTTTGCTACCTCTGTAGTCAAACAATTTCGTATAAATCGGAAATTAGCTAGGTTGAATTTGGTTATTTGAATTACCTTTTTCACATGCTTTTTAAAAGAGAGGTTGGAATCAAGTATGATGCCAAGGTACTTAAAATCGGATACCACCTGGAGCTTCTCCCCTGACACATAGACATCTAGCTCAGTAGCATCTGTTGCCCTCTTTGTGAAGAACATGCAAACAGTTTTTTTCACATTGAGATGCAAACACGAGTCACTGAGCCACTTTGTAACCTGGACCATTACAGTAGTGAGTTCTTGTGCAGCTTGTTTGCTCTTTGCATGCACATATATCACTGTATCATCTGCATACATTTGAACTTCAGACCCAGTACAGACAGAAGGCAGATCATTAATGTACAGGCTGAACAGGAGGGCCCCCAGTATTGACCCTTGGGGCACGCCCACATCATAGCTACGAGTGGGCGACAGCTCATTGCTCACTCTGACACACTGAGTTCTGCCTTCAAGGTATGATTTCATCCATCTCAAGGCATCAGGGGAAAAGTTGAACTTGGACAATTTTGTGATGAGAATCTCATGGTTAACAGTATCAAAAGCCTTCCTTAGGTCCAGAAACACAGCCCCAACAGCACCCCCTTTGTCCATCTTCACATTTTCCAGAAGAAAGCAGTTGGCCGTTTCTGTGGAGTGTTTCGCTCTGAAGCCAAACTGCATGGAGTGTAATGTGAAGGGGCTGTTGTTGTGGGCAATCAGTTGTTCTGCTACACACTTTTCAACAACCTTTGACACCACAGGTAATATACTAATGGGCCTGTAGTTACTCACGTTAGCAGGGTCTCCTGATTTAAAGATGGCCGTTATTATGGCCGACTTCCATACCCTTGGAAACACACCGAGACTATTGCTATTTCGACTGCATCCTGTGTTAGATTGTTATTCACCATGATTTCTAGTCTTTTTGCAGTGTTACTATGGTCTTTCCCTGTTAACTTTTTTAGATTCTCCCATATCAATTTAGAATTTCCCTTTGCTTCACCAATTATGTTAATAAAAAAGTTTGCCTTGGCCTGTCTGATTTCTTTCATCACCTTATTTCTCAACATGGTAAACCTACGTCTGTCATGCTCTAATTTAGATTTTAGGGCTATTTTTAGAGCATAATCTCGTTCTTTCATCAATTTCCAGATTTCTCCATTTAGCCAAGGAAGAGTGCTCTTTTGGCCAGGTTTGGATTTGATTTTCTTTAGGAAGCCATTTATTGTAGTCTGGATTGTGGATAGAAAAACCTGACTATCAGCTTCCACGTCTGTATAGGACAAGAGATCATTCCAGTTTATTCCCTTAATTGCTTTTTCAAAATTATTTAATTCACTCTTAGGTATTCTGAGTTGATCCGGCTTTCTAACAGTAGAGAGGTTAAACCTGCTCTTAGACAGCTTTCTGACTATAAGTGTCAGATTATGATCAGACAGCCCAGTAACCATATTGAATGATTTAGTCACTCTCTCTGGTTTATTACTGAACACCAAATCAATCTGTGTTTTAGAGCAACAAGTCACCCTGGTTGGCCCTTTAACTAGCTGTGTAAGGTCAAAGGTATTAGTGATCCGTTTGAGGGTTTTCCTACAACACTTGTCTTCATAATTAATGTTAAAATCTCCCATTAAGATGACCTCTTTCCCAAAATCACATTCCCTAAGCATGGTATTAAACTGATCAAAAAACACACTTTTGGTGGAAGGTGGCCTATACATTCCAATGAGGGTAAAAGACATTTGGGGAGACAGTGTAACGTTCAGGCCGATACATTCTAGTTCATTATCACATGACCACTCAATTTGTTTACATCGGATATGTAAATCATCACACCCCCTCCTCTTCCCTCAATCCTGTCTCTCCTGAAAACATTGTAGCCAGGCACAACCAAAGCAGCACATGGAGAGTGTTTATGAAGCCATGTCTCTGAGAGGCAGAGAAAGTCAAGGTTGGAGTCTGTGAGTAGATGTTGAATTTGATCACTTTTTGGAATGACACTACGAATGTTCAAGTGCCCCCCTAGTAAGTCCCTTGGGCTTAGCTCGTGGGTCCCAGATGACTCGAGAGTGATTGACACATTGAAAAAAGTTACATTTTCTGTGTTTTCTGACGGCTGGGTTTAGGCCGTTTTTGTTTCGTTTTGATTAGGGGCAGTTCGGTAGCGCAATTAACAATCCCTCCCGCCTGCACTGGATGCGGGGAACTAATTAAAATAGCTTGCGTACCAGAAGCAGAGTCAGGGATCGCATATAGCGACTCTGGTATGTTTGAAGAGTCAAAATCTATCCTGGAACCGGGTGAGTCGAGAGAAACTATAGGACCATAGCACTCACCCACCTCCACTGCGGCGACGACCAGTGGATGAGGCCATCCACCGCTCTCCACTCCGGTGCGTATCACTGGCTCGGTGATATTGGGCCCAGGATTGAGTTGTACATCCCCGGAGAGCAGGAGGGTAGCGAACATGTAGTTTAACAGTTTCCGATAAATGTTGGACTTGTGTTTGTTACGCCTAAGCGGTTCAGTAGAATAAGGAGCGAGGTAGACTTGGCCATTATTCAGAACATTATGGTATGCTGTGTACTGTCCGCTCCCGTGGAACGGTGAACCAATGTGTTTGGTGTTGATATTCTCCGGTAGTAGACTGATTGTGTCATCCCAGCAAGGACGCACTGAGATTATCAGTAGAGCAGCTACATAACTGACAATCATGGCAGAGTACTGGAGATAAAACACATAATTGCGCTTTAACTCTTTGCATGAGTTACTTAGCTGGGATCGGCGTACACCTGATGGTTTAGATAAAATTACAGCATTCGAATGAGAAGCGGCACCTGCCGCACCACCCTGTCTTCCGTCCGCCATTTTGTTGGTCCGTCTTGGAATCATGAGATCTCGTGCAACGGTTTGTACTGACTGACACGTTTCCATTAGGCCATTAGATTCCACTGTCTGGATTCCATTAGAATGACTAATGGAATCGAATGGCACATTCAATACCACCTTGCACACTCTCGACTGTATCTAGCTGATCTACGGTGTCATCATTAGTCCAACATTTGAAAACAAGAGTTTCTATTTGACAAATTTAGGTATGTTTATCCCTGTTTTGTTTGCTTCTGTTTAAGAAATGTTTTTAAACATAATCTGTGGAATGAATACACCCCAGATCACACCTTTTCTCTTCGTTTGTGGACTTCAGTGCACAACACATCAGCTGTCTGTGACCAGGTAAAACAAACTTTCCAAGCCAAACCTTCATATCATGACTGCTAACCGCTACACACAGCCTACATCATTGCCAATTCATAGTCAACATAGCTACTAGAACTAACGCGTTAGTAAACCCGCTACAATCATGCAGTACAGTGTAGTCCTCAGCAATCAGTTTAGCAGTTACATCAGCTAGCCCCGGTTGCAATACATTAATACAACCAAAAGCTTACCTTGACAGTGTTGGATAGCCATAGCCAGCTAGCTAACATAGCATCACTCTCTATTTGAGCCAGATGTTTAAGTAGGCTAAACTAGCTAGCTACATTTGACAAAACAAAAAACTATGAAATATAGATAACTCTCTCTCTCTCTTTGTTCAAAACTGTTCAACTATTGTCTTTATCTCTTTTTGAGCTAACTACTCACCACATTTTATGCACTCCAATATGCTAGCTATTTGTAGCTTATGCTTTCAGCACTAGATGCATTCTCTGGTCCTTTTATTGGGTGGACAACATATCAGTTCATGCTGCAAAAGCTCTGAGAGGTTGGAGGAAGTCCTCTGGAAGATGTCATAATTACTGTGTAAGTTTATGGAAGGGGGTGATAACCTTGAACCTCCTAGATTTGACATAAGCTAGCTGTCTGGCTAAACCATGGTACTACCCTACAGAGTGCTGCTGAGGCTCCTGTAGACCTTCATTGCGAAGTAGTTTGTTTTAATAAATTATTTGGTGATGTAAAATATATTTTGAATAGTTTTATCTAAAAAGGATAACTTTTTTTTTTACTGTTTCAATATTTGTTTTTTTCTTCAATTCAATGGGGATGGTCATCCACTGGAGCCTCCACTGGTTAACATTAACTATAGCAGGCCTAAAACAAAATCCATGTGGAGGGTTTGCAATGAAAAACTAAAACCGGTGTTTCTCATTGAACAAATTCAGATTGTACCTCCCCGTTTCACTCTGCTTCGCACCGTTGTCTTCCATTTGGTGGCAAGTGAACACGACCCTGTGCTTATCCTGTGTACCCTCCCAGGTGTTGAAGGCATATCTGGACTACATGGTGGAGCTGAGCCTGCTATTGGGGGGGGATAAGAACTCCACACAAAGTCAAATGCAGCAGATCCTAGACTTTGAAACAGCGCTCGCCAACATCACCGTACCGCCGGACGAACTTCGCGATGAGGAGAAGATCTACCACAAGATCACCATCGCCGAACTGCAGGTGTGTATGCGTCTGTTGGGTGGGGGATTACAGAGAGAACATGTGCACTTCCATGTGTAAGCAGTTGCTTGGATGTGAGTATGTATGAGAGAGAGAGGGGGCGAGAGAGAGGTACATATGTGAGGTGGATTTTTTGTGGGGTGGATTTTGAGTGGATCAGAACCCCATGCCATCAGATCAGGCTGTAAAGTTTGTTCTTAATCAAATAGTCTGTTCCCACATTTTCTTCTGTCTCCATTACTGTGTCAAAACATGCATGTCTTTTTCTCGCAGTCTCTCCCACACCAACTCACCACCACCTTCTGAAAGCCTCACACATTTGTCTGTGTACTCTGCCTCTCCTGCAGTCCTCTTTTTTGTTTGGAATGTTTCCCTGGTTGCCAAGGTGACTGTTGCCAAGAGCTGTTGCTAAGCTCTTCTATCTCCAAGGCAGCAGCAGAACTGCAGAGAGATGGTGAAGGGAATGCTAGTGGTTGGTGGACATGGAGGAGCCTTTCATCAACAAACAGATAGAATGAATGAATGGAGAGTCAGTTGAGATGGTTCTCTGTTTCATAGGAATTGAAAGTCATCATTTGTAGGATGGGTTGAATCAGTGAAATGGGTGGTAATGGGTAGATTGTATATACTTCTGAAATTTGAATATAATCACTCTAGAAAATCAGTCTGTTCATCTTAAGCCTGCAAACACAGTCGAGTTGATAAGGCATGAATTTGAATGGCAATGTCGTAAATCCTTTGTTCTGTTTCTGATGGTTCTAAACACTGGATCATTACATTAAATCTCCAGGGTCATGTTCATTAGGCACCAAACAGAAGCAAATGGATTAAAAGAGGGAAGGACTAGCTGGACTTGTCCAATAAGAAAGACACATTTTTGTTGTCTGTAGCAAAAAACATCTTAAATGGGGAGTAAATTATCGATGAGCAAAGCTTTTAATGATGACATGACAGGCCCCTAACGTTTTCTACTACAACTCCGGTATACATAGACATACTGTAAATGAATGGGATCTAATATGATCCTATCCTTACTAGTGTTGCACATTACACCGGAACGGTTCATCTGTCAAATGTATCTCACGTTTGCAAATCAACTAAATGTATTGAACTTATTAGAAAAATGTATTTGTCAAAGTTTATCATAAGACATTAACAGAATGCATTGTATTCCCTACAACTTTCTGAAGAGGCAACCATACTGGAATGCCCCTGCCTGTGAGTGTGCAGTGCGCATATGTTTACCACTTTGTGTAACCGTTAGCGATGATAATGACAACCATCTTCGGGTAGATGGAAAGGCTTTGCCAAAACCTCAATTAAAAGTTAAGTACAAAGTAGCATAGGCCTACCTGGCAGAATAAGGATTATTTGTATCAATACAGTAGCCATATGATCTGGAAACTCCATCACATGTGCGCTAAATATCGATAATCAAAAAACGGTGTTAAGTGCAGGGACACTTGAATTAAAGGGTATATTTCAGACCTCAAAAGTGGACCGTAATATCAAATCATTTCTGCGTAACAATTCAAGTCGAACTGACAGCGTTTTAACTACTTTGCAGACAATCATAACATCAGTAAATAACATCAAATTCCCAGTTCATGTTTAAAAACAGGTTTTAAAAATAGCTTCTATTTGACTCAAAATTCCATGACGTGAAGTAAAATATTATTGGCAGAATAGATGGATGTAGTTCAATGTATGATTTAATATAATTCACCAATACATTTCTTGGTAGTCCAAAAATATTTATATCAGGTTGTAAATCACAGCTGGCCTGGTACATTGTTTGCTGCCTCCACCCATTCGGGAGTGGAGTGTTTCAGTGTTTCAGTTTCATTGACTCAATATTTTGAACAAAAACGGACGACTTTAGCTGAGGTTGGGAATGTCAAAAGAATCAAGCTAGCAAGGGTAACGATCACAAGTCAGTCATAACGTGGCTAATAGGCTAGCAGACGTGTCAAACACAAGGCCCGAGGGCCGAATAGGACACACAAGCGAGTATAAATGAGTCAACAGTTGAGTCATCTACTATATGATATTACAGCCTGATGCGCTCGCATCGGTGTGTCCCATTTACAGCCCGCAGTGGTTTGTAAAGTGTACAGGCACATGCCAAGGTCCTAGCTAGGCTACTGTCCAATTTGGGTCGCTGTTGCATGTTTAAAAAAAAAATCTGTCCCTTGAGTTCATTGTGTTTTTTTCAATAAGGACTGTGTTGAGTTTGACACCCCTGGGCTAGCGTATTTATTTAGCAAGCTACCCAACTTCACATTAGCTAGCTAGCTGCTGGGAGGATGGCATGTCATTGGAGGAGTGGGTGAGTGACCAACTTTTTTCCCCCTCATATCGTTTTTTGGTTGCTACAGCTAGAGAGGCAGGTGTCATTTGGTTAGCTAGCAAGAGATGTGAATCCCTTTGCTAGCTAGCTCGCTATGTTGAACATGAACGACTGTTATCCACAGTTGGAATATCTCTTTGTCAATAAAATGTATTTGGCATCGATCAAATGGGCGGGCTGGCAAGTTCCCATTCAGTTGTCAAACATGGGTTGGGACAAGCATACATTGGCAGGCAAGCTGCAGAAGGTCGAGCAGGCTACTTTTCCCAACCGTTTCAGTGCAATTTTGACTGCCAACTAGGTTAAATAGTTTGAGAGGGTTTATCTAATGTTCCCTTGTTCGATTGTAGCTTATCTAGCTTTGACTAACATTGATATTGTTGTTGTTGATGGTATTTACATGTGTATTTTGTAGCTTTTGGCGAATGCGTTCTAAATGGTCTAAAGTTGCTTCTGCCTGAAAACACACAGTCCATTTCAAAGTGAATGACGGCAGGCCTTACTGCCTGAAAACACACAGTCCAGTTCAAAGTGAATGACGGCAGGCCTTTGTGACAAATGGCTTATTTGCATATAGGCCTACAGTAGCTGACATATGGCACACCGGTCTGCATAAACTCCGGTCCTGGACAAGACACATGTTTTTATTAGGTTTTATTTACTGCCGTGTCTATTAATTGTCTAAACACACTGCCTTTATCTCTATATTGCTATAGAATTTTCATAAATGCCTTACTATGAATTAATGAAAATGTCAGAATTATTATTATTTTTAAAAAAACAGTGTCATATTCTCCCTGGGCATGTATATGGACAGATTTTAATACGATTTATATTGCTAAAAATCTGTCAGTTCCACTTTCAGTACCTTACTGAAATTGTTTTCAATTTTAAAAAATATTCTAAAAGAAACAAAAATTAGCAAGAGCAATTTCTCAAGCAAGGATTTAGCTAGGACTGTCTGGGAGTGGTCTGAGTAGGGAGGGAGAAACTGAAAACGAGTTGTTATTGGCAGAGAGGTTTGGAACTCTCTTTAGTATTGGTTTGTTAACTAATTTACTGCATGGTGATCTCACCAGGCAGGCCAAAACAGGCTGAAATATTTTCAAACAGCTCTTACACTAAAAGGATATCATAATTTTCACAGTATTATTCCAACCTCATAGTGTAGAAATATATATTAAACACAGGAAAATCATGTTTTTGAGAATGAAAACAGAATAAAAAAATCTCCCGCTTTCTTTTTTTTTTGCCATGGTACTGTTTTGGTATTGAGTATCATGATACTAAATCTGGTATTAGGGTAGTGTCAGTCATGAAAATTTGTCAGCTGGTAACTGTCATGCAAATAACTGCCGGTCTCATTGTAATTGACCGTTAGTTAACATAAACACGTTTAGCATCTCCGGGCTTCCACTCTAGCCTTAAAGCCACTGATGCAGACCTTTTGGAACATCTAAATTTTTAAAGAGTCTAATACATCCATTTAATATAGCCTATCACAATAAATCTATTTATTTAGGGCCGGTCTAAAGAAACATTATGATTTGAAGAAAATGTAGCCTATCTCAGAAGAATATAATATTCTGAGTCATCCTTATGTTATAGGCCCTGATCCGGCTATGCCATATGGCTGTGGGCTACACTAGTTCATTTTGCAGACCAGGTTTGCTTATAATTCCTGTGTCATTATTTTATAGTAAGAAGAATACAATTGAACATAGCATGAATAATATAGAAAGGATGTTTTCCCTAAGTTATTTCCAAGGGAGTGCGCACATGCTGCTATTCTGTGTTGAGCGGTTAACCTCTCTGGGATATTCGGGATGGTAGCGTCCCACCCCACCAACAACCAGTGAAAGAGCAGGGCGTCAAATTTAAAACAGCAAAAATCTCATAATTAAAAATCCTCAAGCATACAAGTATGTTACACCATTTTAAAGATACAATTCTCATTAATCCAGCCACAGTGTCTGATTTCAAAAAGGCTTTACAGCGAAAGCACCACAAACGATTGTTCGATCACCACCACGTCACAGAAAAACACAGCCATTTTTCCAGCCAAAGAGAGGAGTCACAAAGAGCAGAAATATAGATAAAGTGAATCACTAACCTTTGATAATCTTCATCAGATGACACTCATAGGACTTCATGTTACATAATACATGTATGTTTTGTTTGATAAAGTTCATATTTATATCCAAAAATCTCATTTTACATTGGCGTGTTATGTTCAGTAGTTCCAAAACATGCAGTGATTTTGCAGAGAGCCATATCAATTTACAGAAATACTCATAATAAACATTGCTAAAATATACAACTATTATACATGGAACTTTAGATATACTTCTCCTTATGCAACCACTGTGTCAGATTTTTTAAAAACTTTACGGAAAAGCATACCATGCAATAATCTGAGTACGGCTCTGAGACCAACAGCCAAAGAGATATCCGCCATGTTGTGTAGTCAACAGAAGTCAGAAATGACATTATAAATATTCACTTTCCTTTGATGATCTTCATCACAATGCACTCCCAGGAATCCCAGTTCCACAATAAATGTTTGATTTGTTCGATAAAGTTCATAATTTATGTCCAAATACCTCCTTTTGTTAGGGCATTTGGTAAACAAATCCAAACACGCGTGCAAGTCCAGCCGAAAGGTCGGACGAAAAGTCCAAAAGTTTATATTACAGGTCGTAGAAACATGTCAAACGAAGTATAGAATCAACCTTTAGGACGTTTTTATCATAAATCTTCAATAATGTTCCAACCGGAGAATTCCTTTGTCTGTATAAATGCAATGGAATGCGAGCTAACTTTCACATGACCGCGCATGTGAAAGTGACAATCTGCCAGACACCTGGCTCAATCCCCTCTCATTCTGCCCCCCTTCACAGTAGAAGCATCAACCAAGGTTCTAAAGACTATTGACATATAGTGGAAGCCTTAGGAAGTGCAAAATGACCCCACATACACTGTATATTGGAATGGCAATGAGTTGAAAAACCCACTTCCTGGTTGGATGTGTCAGGTTTTCGCCTGCCATATGTGTTCTGTTAAACTCACACACATCATTCAAACAGTTTTAGAAACTCCAGAGTGTTTTCTATCCAAATACACAAATGATATGCATATTCTAGCTTTTATGGCTGAGTAGCAGGCAGTTTACTCTGGGCACCTTCATCCAAGCTACTCAATACTGCCCCCAGTCACCAAGAAGTTAACAGTGATCATTTGAAACAGGTCCTCCTATTTGCTTAATTTAGAGTTATTTATGCAATGTTAGTTGTGATACAAACCTTAGGCTATATGTTTTGATTTCTAATACATTATAAGCCTGCATGATGCAACTCTAATGATGATTTGAAAAAAAGTTGCATAAAGGGATGTGCTCTGCTCTGTTTCTTGCGCAGGTTGCACAAAGTGCTTGATAATATTCTCACCCATCAGACTATTCTCAATTTAATCTGGTCTTTACATAAAGCCTACTAATATACAGTAGCAGTCAAAAGTTTGGACACACCTACTCATTCCAGGGTTTTTCTTTATTTTTACAATTTTGTACATTGTAGAATAATAGTGAAGACATCAAAACTATGAAATAACCCATACGGAATCATGTAGTAACCAAAAACAAATCCAAATATTTTTTATATTTGAAATTATTCAAAATAGCCACCCTTTGCCTTGATGACAGCTTTGCACACTCTTAGCGCCGCCCTCTGGTGACAGGTGGAACCATGACAGTACCCCCCCCCCCCCCCCCCCCCCCCCCTTCTAGGAGCGGCTCCGGCCGCGGAGCCAGGGCTACCACTATGAGTCACGGATCCAGGATGTCTAGGTCAGGCACCCATGCCTGCTCCTTGGGGCCGTAGCCCTCCCAGTCCACCAGGTACTGCAGGGTGCCTCTGACCCGACGAGCCTCCAACAGACACAGGACAGCGTAGGCTGTCGAGGGGCGGAGGGGCAGGTGTGGGGGAGAAGAGACTGGTCCTTACCAGCTTGAGATGGGAGACATGGAAGGATGGACAGACCCTCATAGACCTGGGAGGCTGGAGACGATAGGTGACTGGGTTGATGCAACTCAGGATCTTGAATGGTCCTGTGGAGCAAGCTTTAAGAGAAGAACACGGGTGGACAGCCGCACTCGTTGACCAGGTCGGAGGAGCCTGTACAGGCCTTTGGTGCCAGTTTGCCTGGTGTTGGTGTCAGGCAGATGAGCAGAGCAAGGAGGATCACTCTCTGATCCAGGGGGAGGGGGAGGACCCGAACTGACACTCAAACGGCGACAGTCCAGTGGACGAGTTTGGCAGTGTGTTGTGATCATACTCCACCCAGACAAGAAACTTCTCCAGCTCCTGGTTGGCCCACTCCATTTGCCCATTTGACTGTGGTTGGAACCTCGAGGAGAGAATTACAACACCCTGAGCAGGGAGCAGAAGGCTTTCCAATACCGTGTGCGAACTGGGGTCCACGATCCGAGACAATGTCCTGGGGAGGTCCGTGTAGTCGAAAGACATGGGTAATCATGAGATCAGCGGTCTCCTTTGCTGAGGGCAACTTGGGTAAGGCAATGAAATGGTCTGCCTTGGAGAACCGATCAATGACCATCAGGATAGTGGTAAGCCCTTGGTATGGAGGTACCCTGTGATAAAGTCTACGGACAGGGGCCGTCTGGGGATGGGCAGAGGTTGGAGCAACCCAGCCGGTCGCCGGCTTGAGGACTTGCTTTGGGCACAGGTGGAACAGGCCGCAACAACAGAGCTCACGTCAATCATGTTGGGCCACCAGAATATCCACCTCAGGAACTCCAGTGTTCGATTAACCCCTGGATGCCCAGTTAATTTAGAGGAGTGTCCCCATTGTAGCACTTGAACGGGCTGATCACGGAACATAAAGTCTGTTAGTGGGACCCCTGCCGGGCTCAGGTTCTCGGGTCTGGGCTCGTCGTACCGTGGTCTCTATATTCCAATACACGGGAGCCACAATGCGGGAGCTGGGGATGATGGGCTCAGAGTCCCTCTCATCGTGTTGGCAAGTAGAGGGACATCGTGTTGGTGGCACAGGGCATCTGCTTTCTGATTCTTGGATCCCGGGTGATAGGCAAGAGTGAAGTTGAACCTGTTAAGAAACAGATCCCACCTATCCTGGCAAGCGTTCAACCTCCTGGCTTCTTGAATGGAGACCGTTCTTATGGTCCATCCAGATCACAAAATGATGAGGTGCCCCCTCCAACCAGTGTCTCCACCCCTCAAGTGCCCACTTGACTACCAAAAGCTCATGTTTGTCTACATCGTAGTTGTGTTCTGCTGGCGAAAACCACTTGGAAAGAAAGGCACATTTGTGAATTCTGTTGTCCCGCTCGTGCCGCTGTGAAAGGAACCGCCCCTGCTCTGGTGTCCGAGGCGTCCACCTCTACCACGAAGGGACAAGTAGGATCAGAATGAACGAGGATGGTTCCGGAGGTGAAATGTCCCTTGAGCTCTATGAATGCCCTGTCAGCCTCAAGGGTCCAGCCAAAACGGGTCTGAGAATTGCGGGTTAGGGCCGTGAGATGCGCTGCCACCGCATCAAAGTTGCATATAACACGCATGTAAAAATGGGCAAACCCGAGGAACCGCTGGACTTGTTTGAGTGAAGCGGGACGGGGCTAGTCAGTGACCACCCTAACCTTAATAACGTGTTTGGGATATGGGGGCAGTATTTACACATCCGGATGAAATGCGTGCCCAAAGTTAACTGCCTGCGACTCAGGCCCAGAAGCTAGGATATGCATATAATTGGTAGATCTGGATAGAAAACATCCTAAAGTTTCCAGGATTTTTTGTTGTTGTTGAGTTCACTGTGCTTTCAATTGGTTTTCTATGGGGAACTAGAGTTCTGAGGCACCTGGTTGCAGTTCCTATGGCTTCCACTAGATGTCAACAGTCTTTAGAAATCTGTTGAGTAATGAAGAAGTAGGGCTGTTCAGACTTAGTGTCAAGCCAAGTGGACTCTTTTGTTTGGGGGGCGCGACCTGGAGCTTGCTCCACATTGCTTTTATCCGCTATTGAACAAAGTACATTCCGTCTTAAATTTGATTGATTATTTACGTTTTAGGATACCTAAAGAAGGATTAGGAAAGTTGTTTGAAATGTTTGGACCAAGTTTACAGGGAACTTATTAGATAATTTGTAGTCATGTTGGGTGAGTTGGAACCGGTGGTTTTCTGAATCAAACGCGCCAAATAAATTGACATTTTGGGGATATAACGAAGGAATTTATCGAACAAAAGGACCATCTGTGATGTTTATGGGACATTTTGGAGTGCCAACAGAAGAAGCTCTTCAAAGGTAAGGTATGAATTATATCGTTATTTCTGACTTTCGTGGTGCATCTCCCTGGTTGAAAATGATTTTTTTATGCATTTGTATGATGAGGCGGTGTCCTCAGACAATCACCTGGTTTGCTTTCGCCGTAAAGCCTTTTTGAAATCTGACATTAGCTGGATTAGCAAGAAGTTAAGCTTTTATTTGGTATATTGCACTTGTGATTTTATGAAAGTTAAATATTTCTAATAATTGAATTTGAATTTCGCGCTCTGCAATTTCACCGGATGTTGTCGAAACCACTAGCGGAACGTCTAGTCGTAACAGGTTGACAGGGTCCATTTGGATGCCGGCGGTAGAGAGAATGTGGCACAGGAAACTTGGGATACATAGAACTCACACTTCTCAATCTTGACGTATAGTTGACTCTGCAGGAGGCATCTCGGCACGTGCAGGATGTGTTCCGGAAGGGTCTTGGAGAAGATCAGGATGTCGAGGTAAACAAAGACTCAAGATTCAACATATCCCTAAGAGTTTCATTGACCAATGCTTGGAAGACTGCCTTTGAGTTCGATAGTTCGAATGGCATGACTAAATCATCGTAGTGGCTGCTAGGGGTGTTAACCTCACTAGCTTCCCACTTGGCCAACATCCAGTGAAATTGCAGAGTGCCAAAAACAGAAATACTTATTATAATAATGCATAAAACATACAAGTGTTATACATCGGTTTAAAGATTAACTTCTTGTTAATCCAACCACAGTGTCAGATTTCAAAAAGGCTTTATGGCGAAAGCATACCATGCGATTATCTGAGAACAGCGCCCAGCTGACAAATCATTACAAACAGTTACCATCCAAGTAGGAAGTTGCACAAGTCAGAAATAGCGATACAATTGATCACTTACATTTGATCTTCATATGGTTGCACTCACAAGACTCCCATTTACTCAATAAATGTTTTTGTTCGATAAAGTGTTTATATCCAAAAACCACTTTTGTTTGCGCACTTTGTTCAGTAATCCACAGGCTCAAACGCAGCCACAACAGGCAGACGAAAAATCAAAATAGTGTCCGTAAAGGTCGTAGAAACATTTCAAACAATGTTTATAATCAATCCTCAGGTTGTTTTTAGCCTAAATAATCTATAATATTTCAACCGGACAATAACGTTGTCAATATAAAAGGTAAACAAGAAAGGCGCGCTCTTGGTTGTGCGCAGGAAAAATCTCTGGGACACTCATTCAGAGTGGTCTTACTCTCATTTTTCAGAATACAAGCCTGAAACTATTTCTAAAGACGGTTGACATCTAGTGGAAGCCATAGGAAGTGCAATTTGAGTCCTAAGTCAAAGGATACTGTAATGGCATTCAATAGAAAACTACAAACATAAAACAATCCCACTTCCTGGATGGATTTTTCTCTGATTTTCACCTGCCAAATCAGCTCTGTTATACTCACAGACATTATTGTAACAGTTTTGGAAACTTTAGAGTATTTTCTATCGAAATCGACCAATTATTGCATATCCTAGCTTCTGGGCCTGAGTAGTAGGCAGTTTACTTTGGGCAATCTTTTCACCCGGAAGGGAAAATAGTGCCCCCTACCCTAGTGAAGTTAAAGGCAGTTTTCCATTCGTCTCCCTCCCTGATTCTCACTAGATTGTAAGCGTTGCAATCTAGTGAGAATTCTTCTTGGTGAAGAATTGGCCCGATTGGCCAGGTCCAAGTCAGCGGACATCAGGGATAGGGGGTAACGATTCTTAATCGTGATCTTGTTCAGCCCTCTGTAGTCAACGCAGGGATGCAGACCTCCATCCTTCTTTCCCAGGAAGAAGAAACCTAGACCAGCTGGGGATGCTGAGGAGTGAATGAAAGGCGTCGTATGGACGATGAGGAGGGAGGGTGTCGGGTTGCCTCTTACTGAAGGCATTCAAAGTATTCAGGAGGGTGAGCGGAAAAGTCTTGGTCTTCAATGGAAGCAGGGGAATGCGGCAAGGCTCTAGGTGGGGGTCTTAGACATTTAGTCTGGCAGTACTTACCCCAGTCTAGTAGGTGTCCTGTGGACCAGGAGAGTAGTAGGTTATGTAGCGCTAGTACCCTAGCATAAGGAAGTTCTCGGAAGCCGTGATCAAACGAAAACTTTATGAGTGATTCACCCCAACCTGCAGTAGAATGGGCTTGGTCTGATATTCCACCTGGCCGGAGCCAATGGGGCGTCCATTGAGGGCATGAATCTGCAGAGGGATGGGACATTTCACACACGGGATTTGTAATTCTATTGTCGAAGTCTTGATTATCTGCAGCCCCGGAGTCCACGAAGGCTTGAATCTGGTGAATCCCCTCCGCTCTGGGCATGTAGCACGGAGATGGCTGAGACCTCCGCAGTAGAGGCAGCAGCCTTCGCATGTGCTTGTCACACTCCTGTGGGCTCAGCCATGTGTGGGCTCAGCCATGTGTGTCCCAGCTGCATGGACTCCACAATGGTGGGCTTGGGGTGCTCAGGAAACCGGGATACGGGGATGGTGTCAAAAATGCGCTGTCTCACGCGTTCTGGGAGGTGGTTGTCGATCTTGATTGCCGGCGTTATCAGGGCCTCAAGATCCTCTCCCAGTTCCCGAGAAGCCAGTTACTGCTTGGAGTAAAACAAAGCCAGGTGGAAAACGGTGACTAGGGCCTCCGTATTCCACCCACTCTTGGCGGCGAGGGTGTGGAAGTTGATGGCGAAGTCAACCACTGGTCTGTTCCCTTGGCGGAAGTTGAACAGTCAGCAGGCCACTTCTCGTCTGCCAACTGGGTGGTCGAAGACTCATCGCAGCTCTGCAGTCAAAGCTAATATGGAGTTGCAGGATGGTGGCTTCTGTTCCCACACCGCCATTGCCCACGCCAGAGCCTTGCCCGAGAGTAGAGAGATGATCATGGTCTGATCGGTGTGGAACGAGGAGGACTGTGGCTCGAATAGGCAGGAGGAAACCCTTGAACCCCTGGCCGTCCTACCGCTCCGGGGCTGGCATCTTGGGTTACCTGTGCAGGTTCCATGGAGGAACTATGGCGATGCCTGTAGCACTGGGCGATGAGACATAGGCATTGACTCCTCCTGGGTTGAGGTTGGACTGTCGTTGGAGGGAGTCGGTAAGTGCCCGGAGAGTCTCTGACATTTGGGAGAGTTGTTCTTGCTGCCGCACCAGCAGTGCTCCTTGGTGGATTACGACATTCTTGATCTGGTTGATCTCTGCTGGGTCCATGTTTGGCAGAAGCTTGCTGTGATGTGGTGAGGGACCCATGTGCAGAGAAGAGACTAGACGAGGAATCCTTGTTTAAGGATAAACATAAATACTTTACTGAGAAACGGTAGCCAAAGGATCACAGTACACTAGAAAAACAACAAACACTAGGTCTCAAACTCACTCGGGGAAACAAACACACACAGGAAATAAATTCAAGCTTCTGCAAAGGACAACAGAAACCACACCTCTTTCAGAGAAATCATAATGAGTAAATGGAATACACCTGAGTTTTATTAATGCCACTAGGACAGTCTCTGCTGCCCTATAGTGACAGGTGGAACCATGGCAGTGGGAACTCCTTCAAGACTGTTGGAAAAGCATCACAGGTGACTACCTGGTTGAGAGAATTACAGGAGTGTGCAAAGCTGTCATCAAGGCAAAGGGTGGCTACTTTGAAGAATCTCAAATATAAAATATATTTAGATTTGTTTAACACTTTTTTTGGTTACTACATTATTCCATGTGTGTTATTTCATAGTTTTGATGTCTCACTATTATTCTACAATGTAGAAAATAGTAAAAAAATAAAGAAACTCTTGAATGACTAGGCGTGTCCAAACTTTTGACTGGTACTGTATGTGTAGAATCATTTTGTATTTAGAATGGGGCATAATCATACACCTATCAGAACAGGGGCAGGTGAAAATGACATGTGACAACGCTTTTCCCACTGTTCATTTTCATGCCAGCCAGGTAGGTAACGTGCTTTATTTTAGGAAAGTTGAGAAATAAATATATTATGCCAAGGCTATAGAAAACTAGTGGGATCCTCCTCTTTTTAATAGAGACCATCAAACTCTGTTTTCTCACATAATTGCATAGCATAACCTATAGAAATGTTGGCAACATGGGTTAATAGGAACACTTATTTAATTCCATGCATCAAGCAGCTTTGAGATGCTGGCTCTCGTTGCGCAACAGGTGATCCTATTCCGCTTAAACTCTGAATGCCAGGGCTCTCATGAAGTGTTGACTTAATTTTAAATTGCATTTGCATTGATGTCAGAGTGATTAGACAATAGAGCATTGAGTTCCAGGCCATTAGGTACCGGCATCAGAATGCAGTTTTGGAGATGCTTAGTTACGGTCACATGGAATTTGATGGCAGTCATGACTCGTGGCGGTAATATATATTGTGTCAAAATTCTGGTATTGTGACCACACTAATTATTAAGCATGTTACAATGCATCATAAGGATTGTCAGAAAAAACAGGTAGTCATACTATATTTGTATTTATTTAATTTTAGTTAACCTTTATTTTACTTGGCAGGTTTGTATTTACTGTACTTTTTTGTGCATTAAAGACCAAACAACTAAACAACAGCCTCCATCCCATCATCTTTCTCCCTCCCTGCTCTGTCCTCGGCTCCCATGTTCTGGATTAAAGCAGTTTGGATGTGGGTCTGCGGCTGAGGGCTGAGGATTTTACTGTAATACCCCTTCTTACCTTCCAGGATAGGGGTGGCTGTGATTGCATCTGGGACCTGGAATACAAATTTATGAGGGCTGCAGGGTCCTCTCACTGTTTTGTCTCTCTCTCTTGCGCTCTCTCTTTCTCTCTCTCTCTTTCTCTCTCTCTCTGTCTAAATATTATGGATAATTTGGTTTAGTTTTAAGGAATAGTTTTCAAATCAAAGGTTGCGTTCAGATTCTCTACCCTTCTCCAAAAGTGTGCACTTGTTCACTCCCACTAATGCATTTAAAATCATTGGTTTGGGTCAAGCATGGCTGGAGGGAATTTCCACCATATTCCTTACGCGAATCCATTCCTTTTAAGTCCATGGGGGGAGTGTATTAGTGCAAACTTCGGGAGAAGTGTAGAGAATTGGAATGTAGCCTAAATCATGTAGCCATATGGCATTGTGGTTAGTCCACCATCTATATGGAGGGAATTCCAACTGCTTAAAAAAACAATACAATGTTGAGATCTGTTGTGTGGATCCAACAATATGCCTCATGAATTGAATAGATACAAAATTGTGTCTAAATTAAAAGATGCAGTTATGTGGGACACTTTTGAGTTCTGAAAATGTCTAAAAACATAGTTTTTGTGTTGAACTGTCTTTTTCATAAGGGTGACCCCTGACCTCTATCCTCTCTCGCCCTCAGCTGTTGGCTCCGGCAGTGGACTGGCTGGACTACCTGTCCTCTGCCCTGTCCCCTCTGGACCTGAATGACACAGAGCCTGTGGTGCTATATGCCAAGGAGTACTTGCAGCAGGTGTCTGACCTGATCAACAAGACCGAGCGCAGGTAAGGACCTGGACGGAACTCAACCTGGTCGTACTTATCCCCCCGTCAGCCAAAGGTCAGGTCACGTGGTCAGGAAATACTCCAAGGTCCATCCGTAACACATTGTGACATAGCTGAATCGGCAGCCATGCTTCTGCGCTACCAGTTTTTTTCATGTCTTGTCCTGGAGGCAGAACTGCGATTTTTGCTACACAAGGTCAGGTTTAAAATGTAATGACTTTGTGGCTGTGCCAGCAACTGACAATTCCGCAGAGCTGCCTCCAGAACAAGATTCATGACAAAAAACACAAACCTGCTATGATACAACCCATAGGAGAACATTTGGCACGTCTTTATGACCCTAATGAAGCTAATTTCTTAATCAATCCCATATACTACGTTCTTACAAAAAACTTTTTAAATTCTCTAGTAATGCCAATATTGAAGACTATCAAATGCTTCTCAAAGATCCCCTCTGTTGGTCAAACTAGCACTAACTAGCATTAATGGTAAAAATGTCTTACAATTAAATAACGTGCCATAGAATTCTGCAGCAACCAGCAAGGTGTGCTGCAGTATGACGCAACTTTTAAAGGAGGAACCACTATTGGTAGAGTTTTTAAAGTGACTATGCATAGATAATATAACAGAGAGTAGCAGCAGTACAAATAGTCTTGGTAGCCATTAGATGTTCAGGAGTCTTATTGCTTGGGGGTAGAAGCTGTTTAGAAGCAACTTGGACCTAGACTTGGCGCTCCGGTACCGCTTGCCGTGCGGTAGCAGAGAGAACAGTCCATGATTAGGGTGGCTGAAGTATTTGACCATTTTTAGGGCCTTCCTCTGACACCACCTGGTATAAAGGTCCTGGATGGCAGGAAGCTTGGCCCCAGTGATATACTGGGCTGTTCACACTACCCTCTGTAGTGCCTTGCGGTCGGAGGCCGAGCAGTTGCCATACCAGGCGGTGATGCAACCAGTCATGCTCCATGCTCTCGATGGTGCAGCTGTAGAACCCGTTGAGGGTACAACTGAATGCCTTCAACTGAAATGTGTCTTCCGCATTTAAACCTCTGAATTAGGTGCTGGGGTCTGGAGAACAGGTGGGGACTGAGCATGTACACCTGATGGACCCCCATGTTGAGGATCAGCGTGACCGATGTGTTGTTACCTACCCTTACCCCCAGGGGTGGCCCATCAGGAAGTCCAGGATCCAGTTGCAGAGGGAGGTGTTTAGTCCCAGGGTCCGTAGCTATTGATGAGCTTTGAGGGCACTATGGTGTTGAACGCTGAGCTGTAGTCAATGAATAGCATTCTCACATAGGTGTTCCTTTTGTCCAGGTGGGAAAGGGCAGTGTGGAGTGCAATAGAGATTGCATCATCTGTGGATCTGTTAGGCTAGTATGCAAATTGAAGTGGGTCTAGGGTTTCTGGGATAATGGTGTTGATGTGAGCCATGACCAGCCTTTCAAAGCACTTCATGGCTACAGACGTGAGTGCTACGGGTCGGTAGTCATTTAGGCAGGTATCTTAGAAGATGAGCGACCCAGGAATGTGTGTGCTTTGGGGACCTTTAACAGAATGTGAATGGCAGAACGGGGGTTGTATGTGGAGGATGAGGGCTGCAGTAGATATCTCAGATAGGGGGGAGTGAGGCCTAAGACGGTTTTATAAATAAGGATCAACCAGTGGGTCTTTCTACGGGTATACAGAGATGACCAGTTTACAGATGCCTATAGAGTGCAGTGATGTGTCCTATAAGGAGCATTGGTGGCAAATCTGATGGCCGAATGGTAAAGCACATCTAGTCGCTCGAGAGCACCCTTACCTGCCGTTCTATAAATTATGTCTCTATAATCTAGCATGTGTAGGATGGTCATCTAAAACAGGGCTAGTTTGGCAGCTGGGGTGAAAGAGGAAACCAAGTCTAGATTTAACTTTAGCCTGCAGCTTTGATATGTGCTGAGAGAAGGACAGTGTACCATCGAATCATACTCCCAAGTACTTGTATGAGGTGACTACCTCCAAGCTCTAAATCCTCATAGGTAGTAATCACACCTGTGGGGAGGGGGGCATTCTTCTTACCAAACCACATTCATTTTGTTTTGGAGGTGTTTAGAACAAGGTTAAGGGCAGAGAAAGCTTGTTGGACACTAAGAACACTTTGTTGTAGAGAGTTTAACACAAATTCAGAGGGGCCAGTTGAGTATAAGACTGTATCATATGCATATAAATGGATGAGAGCTTCCTACTGCCTGAGCTATGTTGTTGATGTAAATTGAGAAGAGCGTGGGGCCTAGGATTGAGCCTTGGGGTATTCCCTTGGTGACAAGCAGTGGCTGAGACAGCAGATGTTCTGACTTTATACACTGCACCCTTTGAGAGAGGTAGTTAGCAAACCAGGCCAAAGACCCTTCAGAGATGCCAATACTCCTTAGCCGGCCCACAAGAATGGAAGGGTCTACCGTATAAAAAGCTTTGGCCAAGTCAAACAAAAATAGCAGCACAATATTGCTTAGAATCAAGGGCAGTGGTGACATAGTTGAGGACCTTTAAGGTTGCAGTGACACATCCATAACATGAGTGAAAACCAGATTGCATTCCAGATAGAATACTATAGACATCAAGAATGCCAGTCAGTTGATTATTGACATGTTTTTCCATCTTTTTGATAAACAGGCCAACATAGAAATTGGCCTTAAACAGTTAGAATCAGCTTGATCTCCCTCTTTAAATAAAGGACTAACTGTGGCTGCCTTAAAAGCAATGGGAACCTCCTCAGAGAGGAGAGACAGGTTAAAAAGGTCAGAGATCGGCCTGACGATTATAGGGGCAGCAACCTTAAAGAATAAAGGGTCTAAACCATCTGACCAAGATGTTTTTTGGGGGTCAAGTTTCAGGAGCTCCTTTAGCACCTCGGACTCAGTGACCGCCTGCAGGAAGAAACTTTGTAGCGGGGCAGGGGAAATAGAGGGAGAAGCATCGGGGCTAGTTGCATTAGAAGGGGTGGGAGATGAGGAAATGTTTGATGGGCAAGGAGGCATGGCTGAGTCAAATAGGAATTCTGTCTTAATGAAGTGATGATTAAAGAGCTCAGCTATGTGCTTCTTGTCAGTAACAACCACATCAACATTAAGTGATGTGGGCAGCTGTTAGGAGGAGGGTTTATACTCCAGGTCTTTAACCATTTTCCAGAACTTCTTGGGGTTTGACCCACAGAGTGAGAACTGCTCCTTTATAAAGGTACTTACTTTGGCCTTCCGGATAGCCTGAGTGCACTTATTTCTCATTTGCCTGAATGAGAGCCAGTCAGCCTGAGTATGCGTGTGCCAATCCTTTCGCTAAATGCTATTCTTGAGGTGGAGTAACTGCAAGATCATCGTCGAACCAGGGGCTGAACCTGTATTTATTTCTCATTTTCTTCATGGGGGTGTGTTTGTTAACAATATCACTGAAGATAAGCTTCTTCGAACAGAGGGGATCAAGCTGATTCTATATACATTTTCAGAGGCCAGGTCATGAAGGAAGGCTTGCTCATTAAAGTAACCTTTTCTGGGTGTTTGGAGTCATACCTTGTGGGATTGGTAATAATCTGAGAAAGATTTAGGGAGTCCAATTGCTTTAGGACTTGGTCAGGTGGTTTAAGCAAGTCCCAGCTTAGGTCACCTAGCAGGACAAATTCAGACTTAGTGTAAGGGGCCAGGTGAGAGCTTGGGCCAGGTAGGGTACAGGCTGGTGCTGATGGAGGACGATAACACCCAGCAACAGTCAACAAACAGCTATTTGAAAGTTTAATGCTTAAAACCAGCAAATCACATTGTTTGGGGACAGACTTGGTGGAGACAATCGAGCACTGAAGGTGATCCTTGGTAAAGATTACCACTCCCCCATCTTTGGAAGATCTGTCTTTACGAAAAAGGTTAACATCAGTATTCAAAACACTCTTTCTGAACCATGTGTCATTAATGACCAACACATCTGGATTGGAGCTGTGAACCCACACTTTCAATTAATCCATTTTAGTAAATAAGCTTCTAGTGTTAACATGCAGAAAACCTAGGCTTTTACGAGATCAGAAATCAGTGAAACAGATATCAGAGCAAAGATCTGGGGAAGAGTACCAAAACATTTCTGTAGTAGTGAAGGTCCCCAAGAGCACAATAGCCTCTATGATTCTTAAATGGAAGAAGTTTGTAACCACCAACTCTTCCTAGAGCTGGCCGCCCGGCCAAACTGAGCAATCGGTGGAGAAGGGACTTGGTCAGAGAGGTAACCAAGAACCCGTTGGCCACTCTGACTGACAGAGCTCTAGAGATCCGCTGTGGAGAAGGGAAAAGCTTCCAGAAGGACAGCCATCTCTGCAGCACTCCACCAATCAGACCTTTATGGTAGAGTGGCCAGACGGAAGCCACTCCTCAGTAAAAGGCACATGACAGCCAAAAGCTATCTAAAGGACTCATAGACCATGAGAAACAAGATTTTCTGGCCTGAATGCCAAGTGTTTTACTCTGGAGGAAACCTGACACCATCCCTACTGTGAAACATGGTGGTGGCAGCATCATGCTGTGGCGATGCTTTTCAGCTCTAGGTACTGGGAGACTTGTCCGGATCAAGGGCAATATGAAGGGAGTACAGTACAGAGAGATCCTTGATTAAAAACCTGCTCTCAGACCTGGGCAAAGGTTCACCTTCCAACAGGCCAACGACCCTAAGCACACAGCCAAGCCAACACAGGAGGGGCTTCGGGACAAGTATCTGAATTTTCTTGAATGGCCTAGCCAGACATGAGAGGATCTGTGAGAAGAATGGAAGAAATTCCCCAAATACAGGTGTGCCAAGCTTGTAGCGTCATACCCAAGTAGACTCGAGGCTGTAATAACTGCCAAAGGTGCTTCAACAAAGTACTGAGTAAAGAGTCTGAATACTTATTTTTTTATACTGTTTTTCCTTGTCATTATGGGGTTTTGTGTGTAGATAGATTTTTAGAATAAGGCTGTAACGTACAAAGCCAAAGCCCCCCCGATGGGAGAGCATAAACTACAAGGAAATTCTCAAAGCTGCTAATGAGTACCTTGAAGACCTTAGCCGGTGGGAATTCCTGTGGGGTGCCCCACTCAGGCAGTGATTCTGCTGGCAACACTAGCTGCAGTATCCCATGGGGAGGGGGCCACACTTGGACATTCAGAGATGGTGCATATTATTGTGGACCTGGTGGCACAAAATCATCAGAGGTCTGACTGCACAGAGATCCTTGGGAATATGGTCACAACTGGGGATCAGCGTGTGTGTGTTTCTTGGAAAGGGGTTGTATCTGATCTCCATCAGCTAGGACTTGACAATGGTTAATCAATTTTTTGCCAGTTTCTACTCAATTATGCATGCCTTCTCATACAGCTGCAACTTTATATTTGTAAATCAAATCCTTTCTTGAGTTCTGGGATGAAACAACTGTTGAGCATCTGAGTGTCTGGTTGCTTGTGGGGGAAAGGGTTGTGTGTGTCCCACAACTGTTACTAGGGAGTAAAGATGTTAGGGACAATATAGGATGAATCACAATAGTTTGCTAAAATAATAATTGCTTGCCAAAGTGTAATTTTTTTTGTAATGGCAATCCTGGTAAGAGGTAACAATCTTTTGCATAAACTACCTGCATTATTACAAATATTAATTGTTAATTATGGAAATTAAGAAGTTTTTTGTATATGTATATATGTATATGTGTGTGTATGTATGTATGTATGTGTGTGTGTGTGTATACGTGTGTGTGTGTGTGTATACGTGTGTGTGTGTGTGTATACGTGTGAGTGTGTGTGTGTGTGTGTGTGTGTGTGTGTGTGTGTGTGTGTGTGTGTGTGTGTGTTGTGTGTGTGTGTGTGTGTATACGTGTGTGTGTGTGTGTATACGTGTGTGTGTGTGTGTGTATACGTGTGTGTGTATACGTGTGTGTGTGTGTGTGTATACGTGTGTGTGTGTATACGTGTGTGTGTATACGTGTGTGTGTATACGTGTGTGTGTATACGTGTGTGTGTGTATACGTGTGTGTGTGTATACGTGTGTGTGTGTGTATACGTGTGTGTGTGTGTATACGTGTGTGTGTGTGTGTGTGTATACGTGTGTGTGTATATACGTGTGTGTGTGTGTATATATACACGTGTGTGTGTGTGTGTGTATATATATATACACGTGTGTGTGTGTATATATATATATATATACACGTGTGTGTATATATATACACGTGTGTGTGCGCGCACACACACAGAGAGAGAGACAGATATACATATATATCCATACAATTAGCTTATATATATATTATAATTTTTTGCTTCTAAAGCCATGAAATAATTTTCTGGAATATTCCAAGCTGTTCAAAGGCACAGTCAATTTAGTGTATGTAAACTTCTGACCCACTGGAATTGTGATACAGTGAATTTTAAGTGAAATAATCTGTCTGTAAACAATTTAATCCTACAGACGAAGAACCATATATGTGACATTTACAAAAAAAAAGAGATATACATGAACAATCATTACTGGAAACCCTTTTTCTATAGTGAACCGGTTTCACAAGCTTTCCACGCGCTAATTAACAATCATCTTAAATTTAAAGATAGGCTCTCGTGGAATAACCGTTTATGTGCACCACTCAGAATGGACAGACAAGCGCACAACCTTTCTGTTGCTGATGAAAATCTCAGAAATGTGGGAAAGAAACGTAAAACAAAACTAAAAGAATGGAAAGACAGGCAAAGGAAGATCTTACGGGATGCGGGAAAACCCTATACAAATCGTAAGAGTCAAGAAAAAACTGGGTAAAGCTGTCCAAAAGAGGTATGTGGAAGAACCGTATATCAAACAATCAAGCTAGCTAGCTATAGAGTACAGTAACTAACATGTATGTTGTGGGTTGTCTAATTTGTAACTATAGAGAAAACATATTAGCTAAAGTTCGTTGGCTAATAACTCATACATTATCGTTACAAATGTTATTGCTAGATTATAGAAGAAACATAGCTAGCTACTTTTTCTCCATCCACTGGATGATTCGACATGGCTACAGTAGCTAGTTACACTGTATCCTGCAGGGAAGAGCGTGTTCCACGACATGCAGAAAGGATTGTGGAAAGTTGACTGATGAGCGCAAGCTGCATCTGTTCAACAGTTTCTACACTGCCCCATACGAGAAACAACAAGCGTTGATTCTCTCCGGCTTAGAACAGGTTAGAAATAATTATTATTATAATAGCTATATTGAACACTTGCATAGTTTAACTTTGACAGTAATGATACGTACATTAACGTTAACTCTAAAAGTGCTGTGTTACACAATGGTGCAATACAAACTCATTCTGTGTATAGATTGTGAGTGTTTTGTAGTTCTATGGTATGTTCACATTGAGGGCTTCATTTTAAATGAGACTAAGATTTCATGACTCAACTTTTAAGAAAAGTCATCAGTGCTAAAGTTGATAGACCACCTTTAAATGAACCTCCATACAAATGAATTAACTACATATTGCATTTAAGTTATTTACATGAAGGGCATCTGTACTTGAAAGTACTTTAAACATCATATCAGGTGTTAAAATAGGACATCTTACAAGTCATGTAAAATGTCACATACTGTTCTTCCACAAACTGAAATCATCACTGGAGATATACTGTTCTTCCACATTCTTAAAATTAAAACGGCAATAAAAAAAAGTATTTTTTGAAATAAAAAAAAATAAAAATTGTTGTTGGAAGATATGGGTATGGTAAATTATTTGTCAACCATAAAACACCTAATGTGGTACACAAAATTAATAATATAAAAATAACTGATTATCTTAAAATGGAAAAATTGTCACATATATGGTTCTTCGTCTGTAGGATTCAATTGTTGAAAAGATGTCATGCACCAAGTAGATGTCCTACCTGACTTGCCAGAACTATTGTTTGTTATAAAGAAATGTGTGGAGTGGTTGAAAAACGAGTTTTAATGACTCCAACCTAAGTGTATGTAAACTTCCGACGTCAATTGTAAATGGAGGCTTACATTTCCAGACCTAGTGAGATATACATGGTGGAGGCTCAATCAATCTAGTCGACTTGATTACTTTCTTATGTCATTCTCTCTGGCACCAAAAGTTAAAAAAGTGTTGATGGGGACAGAATGCGGTCGGACCATCACATAATTGGCATATATATTTATCTTACGGAGGTTCCAGGTGGTCGAGGATATTGGAAATTGAATCAAAGACTATTGGATGATAACTTGTTTTTAAATAGGACAGAAGAATTTATAACTGTCTTTTTCCGACATAACATAGGTAAAAGCATATCCCCCTAATTGTATGGGACACTTTTAAATGTGCCTTAGAGGCCATGCAATTCCATACTCATCTCTAAAACAAAATAAATGTAGTTCAAAAGAGTTCATATTAACAAAGAAAATGAAAGGACTAACAGTATAGATATATATCAATTTAACTGTACCATAGAGGCTCAAAATAAGTTAGAGGCGAAACAAAAAGAAATGGAGAAACTTATTCAAGAAAGATCCAGCGTAATATATTGTCATAATAAATTGAACTGGATGGAATAGGGTGAAAAATGCACCAAATTATTTTTTTATCTTCAACATTGAAATGCTACCAAAAATTATTTACAGAAAATGTACTGGGAGTCGCCCATCATTCAGCAAACAATATTTTGAAAGAGGAAGTAAAATACTTTAAGAATATATTTTCGTCTTAGTCTCCTCCATCTTCACTAACCAAAGCTAATTGTATGGATTTTTTCCCCTATTACTGTAAAATTAACAGCTGCACAGAAGGACTCATGTGATGGCCAAATTACAGAGGAAGAACTCCTTGATGTAATTAAAGCCTTTGTCTGGAAAAACTCCAGGGCTGGGTGGCATACCAGTGGAGGTATACCAAAACCTTTTTTATATACTCAGAGGACTGTTATTAACATGTTTTAACCACTCCTGTATAAATGGTAGATTATCAGACACTCAACAAGAAGGTGTGATTTCATTAATACTGAAACAGGATCCAATGTAAAAAAAATTGGAGGCCTCTTTCACTTCAGTGTCTTGATGCTAAAACTATTAGCGCATAGAATTAAAAAGGTATTGTTTGATATTATGCATCCTAATTAGACAGTTTTTTTTACATGGTCAATACATTGTAGATAATAATAGACAAGTACTGGAAACAATAGAACACTATGAAATATCTGGGAATCCAGGCCTGGAATTCATAGCTGACTTTGAAAAGGCCTTTGATAAAGTATGACTGGAGTTTATATATAAATGCCTGGAATATCTCAATTTTGGAGAATCTCTTATAAAATGGGTTAAAGTTATTTATACTAACCCTAGGTGTAAAATAGTAAATAATGGCTACATCTCAGAAAGTTTTAAACTGTCAAGAGGATTAAAACAAGGTTGTCCACTATCGGCATATATATTTATTATTGCAATCAAAATGTTAGCTGTTAAAATCAGATCCAATAATAAAATCAAGGGATTAGAAGTCCAGGGCTTAAAAACAAATGTATCATTGTACTGTGATTCGTATTTTCTTTTAAATCCGCAGTTAGAATTCCTCCATAGCCTCGTAGAAGATCTATCGATAACATCTTGCTACCATGGAAAGGAAAATACCTGTCTATTTGTGGAAAATTACCCAGATTAACTCTTTAGTCATATTGTCAGCGCCGTGTGTATAGGTGGCAGGGAAGTCAGGTGCAGGAGAGTCAAAATGGAGTGTAAATTGAGTCTTTTAATAAATGTCCACGGAACATGCTCCATAACACAAAGTACAGACATGAACAAACATGGGTACGAGGACCCGTCGCGCACCAACACAACAAATAAACACTGACAATAAAAAATCTCTGACAAAGACATGAGGGGAAACAGAGGGTTAAATACACAACAGGTAATGAATGGGATTTAAAACAGGTGTGTGGATCAATGATGGCTAGAAGACAGGTGACGTCGAACACTGAGCACCGCCCGAACAAGGAGAGGCAACGACTTCGGCAGAAGTCGTGACACATATCCCAGTTTACCAATTTCCTTATGGTTTTGCCTACACCTAGCGACCTGCTTTTTAAATTGTATGAGCAAAAAATATTTGATTTGATTTGGAATGGCAAGCTAGACCAAATTAAAATGGCCTATTTTATATAATGAATATGAATTTTGGGGGCAGAAATGATTAAATATTAACGCATTAGACGTCTCACTAAAGGCGTCAGTCATACAAAAGTTATACTTAAATCCATACTGGTTCTCTATTAAATTAGTAAGAATGTCTCACCCCATGTTCAAGAATGGCCTTTATTCAGATTACAACCCCTCACTTTCCGATATTTGAAAACGAAATCATCTGTTTCGCATGGCTGATGAATGGAAATTTCCACTGGCCACTGATTGACAGTGCTGTATCTCCCTCATTTTTTAGAGTAAAAGCCTGAAACAATGCCTAACGACTGGCTACATGTGGAGGAAGACACAGAGCTCGTGAACTGGGGCTTTATTTTTTGTATGGTGGATAGGCTTTCAATGGAAAAATAATAGTACTTCCTGGTTGTATTCTCCTCGGGTTTTTGCCTGCCATATCAGTTCTGTTATACTCAGACATTATTGTAACAGTTTTGGAAACTGTGTGCTTTCAGAGTGTGTTTTCTATCCAAATCTACTAATTATATGGTTTCATGCATGTCAACATCAGAAGCCTCCTCCCTAAATTTGTTTTACTCACTGCTTATGCACACTCTGCTAACCCTGACGTCCTTGCCATGTCTGAATCCTGGCTCAGGAAGGCCACAAAAAATTCGGAGATTTCCATACCCAACTATAACATTTTCTGTCAAGATAGAACTGCCAAAGGGGGAGGAGTTGCAGTCTACTGCAGAGAGAGCCTGCAAAGTAATGTCATACTTTCCAGGTCCATACCCAAACAGTTCGAACTACTAATTAAAAAAATTACTCTCTCCAGAAATAAGTCTCTCACTGTTGCCGCCTGCTACCGACCCCCCTCAGCTCCCAGCTGTGCCCTGGACACCATTTGTGAATTGATCGCCCCCCATCTAGCTTCAGAGTTTGTTCTGTTAGGTGACCTAAACTGGGATATGCTTAACACCCCGGCAGTCCTACAATCTAAGCTAGATGCCCTCAATCTCACACAAATCATCAAGGAACCCACCAGGTACAACCCTAAATCTGTAAACAAGTGCACCCTCATAGACGTCATCCTGACCAACTGGCCCTCCAAATACACCTCCGCTTGTCTTCAACCAGGATCTCAGCGATCACTGCATTATTGCCTGTATCCGCTACGGATCCGCAGTCAAACAACCACCCCTCATCACTGTCAACCGCTCCCTAAAACACTTCTGCGAGCAAGCCTTTCTAATCGACCTGGCCCGGGTATCCTGGAAGGATATTGACCTCATCCCGTCAGTTGAGGATGCCTGGTCATTCTTTAAAAGTAACTTCCTCACCATTTTAGATAAGCATGCTCCGTTCAAAAAATGCAGAACAAAGAACAGATATAGCCCTTGGTTCACTCCAGACCTGACTGCCCTCGACCAGCACAAAAACATCCTATGGCGGACTGCAATAGCATCGAATAGTCCCCGCGATATGCAACTGTTCAGGGAAATCAGGAACCAATACACGCAGTCAGTCAAGCAAAGGCCAGCTTCTTCAGGCAGAAATTTGCATCCTGTAGCTCTAACTCCAAAAGGTTCTGGGACACTGAAGTCCATGGAGAACAAGAGCACCTCCTCCCAGCTGCCCACTGCACTGAGGCTAGGTAACACGGTCACCACCGATAAATCCATGATTATCGAAAACTTCAACAAGCATTTCTCAACGGCTGGCCATGCCTTCCTCCTGGCTACTCCAACCTCGGCCAACAGCTCCGCCCCCCCCGCAGCTACTCGCCCAAGCCTCTTCAGGTTCTCCTTTACCCAAATCCAGATAGCAGATGTTCTGAAAGAGCTGCAAAACCTGGACCCGTACAAATCAGCTGGTCTTGACAATCTGGACCATCTATTTCTGAAACTATCCGCCGCCATTGCCGCAACCCCTATTACCAGCCTGTTCAACCTCTTTCATGTCGTCTGAGATCCCCAAGGATTGGAAAGCTGCCGCAGTCATCCCCCTCTTCAAAGGGGGAGACACCCTGGACCCAAACTGTTACAGACCTATATCCATCCTGTCCTGCCTATCTAAGGTCTTCGAAAGCCAAGTCAACAAACAGGTCACTGACCATCTCGAATCCCACCGTACCTTCTCTGCTGTGCAATCTGGTTTCCGAGCCGGTCACGGGTGCACCTCAGCCACGCTCAAGGTACGAAACGATATCATAACCGCCATCGCTAAAAGACAGTACTGTGCAGCCGTCTTCATCGACCTTGCCAAGGCTTTCGACTGTGTCAATCACCATATTCTTATCGGCAGACTCAGTAGCCTCGGTTTTTCTGATGACTGCCTTGCCTGGTTCACCAACTACTTTGCAGACAGAGTTCAGTGTGTCAAATCGGAGGGCATGCTGTCCGGTCCTCTGGCAGTCTCTATGGGGGTGCCACAGGGTTGAATTCTCAGGCCGACTCTTTTCTCTGTGTATATCAATGATGTTGCTCATGCTGCGGGTGATTCCCTGATCCACCTCTACGCAGACGACACCATTCTGTATACTTCCGGCCCGTCCTTGGACACTAACCTCCAAACGAGCCTCAATGCCATACAACACTCCTTCCGTGGCCTCCAACTGCTCTTAAACACTAGTAAAACCAAATGCATACTTTTCAACCGTTCGCTGCCTGCACCCGCACGCCCGACTAGCATCACCACCCTGGATGGTTCCGACCTAGAATATGTGGACATCTATAAGTACCTAGGTGTCTGGCTAGACTGTAAACTCTCCTTCCAGACTCATATCAAACATCTCCAATCTAAAATCAAATCTAGAATCTGCTTTCTATTCCGCAACAAAGCCTCCTTCACTCACGCCGCCAGACTTACCCTAGTAAAACTGACTGTCCTACCGATCCTCGACTTCGGCGATGTCATCTACAAAATAGCTTCCAATACTCTACTCAGCAAACTGGATGCAGTTTATCACAGTGCCATCTGTTTTGTTACTAAACCTCCTCATGCCTTTTGCACACAATGTATATAGACTCTCTTTTTTTCCCCCCTACTGTGTTATTGACTTGTTAATTGTTTACGCCATGTGTAACTCTGTGTTGTCTGTTCACACTGATATGCTTTATCTTGGCCAGGTCGCAGTTGCAAATGAGAACTTGTTCTCAACTAGCCTACCTGGTTAAATAAAGGTTAAATAAAAAAAAATATTTTAAGGATATGCATATCCTATCTTCTGGGACTGAGTAGCAGGCAGTTTAATTTGGGCACTCGTTTCATCCAAAATTCCGAATGCTACCCTAGTGAAGTTAATGTTTCTTATAATAAGAAGGGATGCAGTCAGTTTCTCCTCAACTCTTAGACAAGAGAGACTGGCATGCATAGTATTTATATCAGCCCTCTGATTACAATGAAGAGCTAAATGTGCTGCTCGGTTCAGCCACACCATTCATTACCAGATTCAGCTGAGGTCTAGCTCTTAAGAAATGATTTGTACCAAATACGATGCTCTTACTGTAGATGTAGAGATGTTTAAGACCAGTTTAATACTGGCCAGCCATTCCAAAACAGACTGCAACTCTTTATTAAGGGTTCCAGTGACTTAATTAGCTGTGGTTGCTGATGTTGTATATGGTTGACTCATCAGCATACATGGACACACATGCTTTAATGCCAGTGGTAGGTCATTGGTAAAAAATAGAAAAGAGTAGAGGGCCTAGAGAGCTGCCCTGTGGTACACCACACTTTACATGTTTGATAGAAACTTCCATTAAAGAAAACCCTTAGTTCTATTCGATAGATAGCTCTGAATCCACGATATGGCAGAGGTTGAAAAACCATAGCACAAGTTTTTTCAATGACAGGTTAATGGTCAATAATATCAAAGAATGCACTGAAATCTTAACAGTTCAGCTCCCACAATCTTCTTATTATCAATTTCTTTCAACCAATCATCGGTCATTTGTGTCAGTGCAGTACATGTTGAGTGCCCTTCTCTATAAGCATGCTGAAAGTCTGTTGTTAATCTGTTTACAGAGAAATAGCATTGTATTTTGTCAAACACAATTTCTTCCAACACTGCTAGGAGCTGGCAGCAAGCTTATAGGTCTGCTGTTAGAACCAGTAAAGGCCATTTTGTCCTCAGTACTGGAGGGAAGCCAAAGACTGTCCTCTGGGCTTAGAGAAAAAATATGACTGATAGGAGTGGAGAGTCCGCTACCATCCTCAGTAGCTTTCCATCTAAGTTGTCAATGCCAGGAGGTTTGTCATTATTGATCGATAACAAACATTTTTCCACCTCTCCCACACTAACTTTACAAAATTCAAACTTACACTGCTTTTTTTCATTATTTTTTTTATTTTTATGCATGAATACAATTGCTCACTGTTCATTGTGGGTATTTCCTGCCTAAGTTTGACCACTTTGGCAATTAAATAATTATACAAATAATTGGCAACATCAAATGGTTTTGTGATGAATAATCCATCTGATTTGATGAAAGATGGAGTTGAATTTGTCTTTCTGCCCATAATTTCATTTTAAAGTCCCCCCCAAAAATGTTTCCATCATTCTTCATATCATTGATCTTGGCTTCATAATAAAGTTTATTTTTGTTGAGTTTAGTCACATAATTTCTCAATTTGTAGTAAGTAAGCCAGCCAGACTTATTAGCCACTCCTTTTGCCCCATCTCTTTACACCATACAGTTTTTCAATTCATCATCAATCCATGGAGCCATAACAGTTCTAACAGTCAGTTACAGTCAGGTGCATGCTTATCTTAACAGGTGCATGCTTATCAATAATTGGAAGAATCAATTTCATAAATTCATCAAGTGCAGCGGCTGGATGCTCCTCATTAATCACATCAGACCAACAAATATTTTTAACATCATCCACATAAGAGTCACAGCAAAATATTTTGTATGATGTCTTATACACTATTTTAGGTCCAGTTGTTGGAACTTTGTATTTCCTGGATATAGCCATATTGTGATCACTGCATCCAATGGGTACGGATATAGCTTCAGAACGAAGTTCTACAGCATTAGTAAAAATGTGATCGATACATGTGGATGATCTTGTAAACATCCTGGTAGGTTGATTAATAACCTGAACCAGAATACAGACACTGTTTACAGTAAGAAGCTTCCTCTTTAGCTGACAGCTTGATGAAAACCAGTCAATATTCAGGTCCCCAAAAACGTACACCTCTCGGTTTACATCACATACACTATCAAGCATTTCACACATATTATTTAGATACTGACTCTTAGCACTTGGTGGCCTATAGCAACACCCCAAAATAAAAGGCTCTAGATGTGCCAAGTGAACCTGCAACCACAACACTTCAGTAACACTTGACATAAGATCTTCTCTAAGCATTACAGGGATATGGCTCTGAATATATGCAGCAACACATCCCCCATAAGCATTTGTCTCTTCTATAAATGTTGTACAGTGGGGCAAAAAAGTATTTAGTCAGCCACCAATTGTGCAAGTTCTCCCACTTAAAAAGACGAGAGGCCTGTAATTTTCATTATAGGTAGCTATGACAGACAAAATGAGAAAAAAATCCAGAAAATCACATTGTAGGATTTTAATGAATTTATTTGCAAATTATGGTGGAAAATAAGTATTTGGTCACCTACAAACAAGCAAGATTTCTGGCTCTCACAGACCTGTAACTTCTTCTTTAAGAGGCTCCTCTGTCCTCTACTCATTACCTGTATTAATGGCACCTGTTTGAACTTGTTATCAGTATAAAAGACACCTGTCCACAACCTCAAACAGTCACACTCCAAACTCCACTATGGCCAAGACCAAAGAGCTGGCAAAGGACACCAGAAACAAAATTGTAGACCTGCACCAGGCTGGGAAGACTGAATCTGCAATAGGTAAGCAGCTTGGTTTGAAGAAATCAACTGTGTGAGCAATTATTAGGAAATGGAAGACATACAAGACCACTGATAATCTCCCTCGATCTGGGGCTCCACGCAAGATCTCACTCCGTGGGGTCAAAATGATCACAAGAACGGTGAACAAAAATCCCAGAACCACATGGGGGGACCTAGTGAATGACCTGCAGAAAGCTGGGACCAAAGTAACAAAGCCTACCATCAGTAACACACTACGCTGCCAGGGACTCAAATCCTGCAGTGCAAGATGTGTCGCCCTACTTAAGCCAGTACATGTCCAGGCCCGTCTGAAGTTTTCTAGAGAGCATTTGGATGATCCAGAAGAAGATTGGGAGAATATCATATGGTCCGATGAAACCAAAATATAACTTTTTGGTAAAAACTCAACTCGTCGTGTTTGGAGGACAAAGAATACTGAGTTGCATCCAAAGAACACCATACCTACTGTGAAGCATGGGGGTGGAAACATCATGCTTTGGGGCTGTTTTTCTGCAAAGGGACCAGGACGACTGATCCGTGTAAAGGAAAGAATGAATGGGGCCATGTAGCGTGAGATTTTGAGTGAAAACCTCCTTCCATCAGCAAGGGCATTGAAGATGAAACGTGGCTGGGTCTTTCAGCATGACAATGATCCCAAACACACCGCCCGGGCAACGAAGGAGTGGCTTCGTAAGAAGCATTTCAAGGTCCTGGAGTGGCCGAGCCAGTCTCCAGATCTCAACCCCATAGAAAATATTTGGAGGGAGTTGAAAGTCCGTGTTGCCCAGCAACAGCCCCAAAACATCACTGCTCTAGAGGAGATCTGCATGGAGGAATGGGCCAAAATACCAGCAACAGTGTGTGGAAACCTTGTGAAGACTTACAGAAAATGTTTGACCTCTGTCATTGCCAACAAAGGGTATATAACAAAGTATTGAGAAACTTTTGTTATTGACCAAATACTTATTTTCCACCATAATTTGCAAATAAATTCATGAAAAATCTTACAATGTGATTTTCCAGATTTTTTTTCTTCTCATTTTGTCTGTCATAGTTGAAGTGTACCTTTGATGAAAATTACAGGCCTCTCATATTTTTAAGTGGGAGAACTTGCACAATTGGTGGCTGACTAAATACTTTTTTGCCCCACTGTATCCTTGTATTGCTACTGATATATTGTCAAATGAAATATGTAAGTGAGTGGAACGAATTACAAAAATATCTGAAGCTGGAAACGCATCTCCCTCACTAGCTTTAAGCACCAGCTGTCAGAGCAGCTTATAGATCCCTGCACCTGTACATAGCCCATCTGTAAACAGCCCATCTATCTACCTACCTCATCCCCATACTGGTATTTATTTATTTTGCTCGTTTGCACCCCAGTATCTCTACTTGCACATTCATCTTCTGCCAATCTACCATTCCAGTGTTTAATTGCTATATTGTAATTACTTCGCCACCATGGCCTATTTATTTCCTTAACTTACCTCATTTGCACTCACTGTATAAAGACTTTTTGTTTTCCTTTGTTCTACTATATTATTGACTTTATGTTTTGTTTATTCCATGTGTAACTCTGTGTTGTTGTATGTGTCGAATTGCTACGCTTTATCTTGGCCAGGTCGCAGTTGCAAATGAGAACTTGTTCTGAACTAGCCTACCTGGTTAAATAAAGGTGGGGGAAAAAAGTATCAGAAATGGCTAATATATGAATGTTATCTGATGTTAGCAAGTTATTGATTTCATGAACCTTATTTCTAAGGCTACATATGGGCTATTTTCAGCCCTTTCCTGGGTAGCTTATCAAAAAAATCTAATGCATTCAGCAGTCCATTAATCAATTGATGTGTGTGTGTGTGCTGCGGGGTTGAGGCTATGAACCATGGGCTTTGCTCTGTCATCCCTTCCAGGCTTCTGGGAGGGAGGGTGGACCATGAGCCTGTCATAGCGGACGTACGCAATGTCCCCACGGGCTCTGGCAGCGTTCATGACTGGGATCAGGTCTTTCCTCTTCTGGCGCATAACTTCAGGATAGTCCTTGTTGAGAGGAACGTATATCTTCCTCAAGTTCTTGGCTCTTTCCAGAACAGCTACCTTGAACCTCAGGAACTTGACCACTATCGGCCTGGGCCTATCACCTGGGCCGGTGGTGGGTTCCCCAGTCCTGTGGGCACTCCACCTCAATCTTCCTGTGGTCCATCTTCAATTTCTCAGAGATCATCTCCCTGACTTTGTCCTCAGACTCCGTCCGTTCTCGTGGAGATTCTGCAATTCAATCCACAACCATGTTGTTCCGCCTTGATTGTCCCTCGAGATAATTTGATTAATCAGTCATTAATCAGTCTAAATGACTTACTTGTTGCTCTCAGCTTGCCGTTCTCCTGTTTCAACTCATCGAGCTGACTCTGGGAGAACTGCAAACTGTTCTTCAGGTTCTGGACCTCTCTAGTCAGGTTGTCCATTCTTTTGTTAGCAGAATCCATGAGTATTTGGACAAAACACTTGAAGCTATTTTCTTGTTGTCGTAACAACTGCTTGTAGGCCTCTTTTTGTTCATTTAAAATATCCTTCATGTGTGATAGAGAGACACCACTGTCCTCAACGGTACTCCCGCCGGCTTAGGTCTTTGTCATGGTAGCTAGCAAAGTATGTTACACTGTTACTCCTCGCAGTTCCAGACAGGGCAGATCACGGGGAAAATTGAAAACAACAAACAACAGTGATCTAGACAGCCACAATGGCAAACCGTGTCGCGGGCTGCATTCAAGAAAACCTCTCTAGCTTAACATCCAGCTAGTTTAGCATCTAGGCTAGCTGCGACGCCAAATAGCTCCTCAGACCCGTCCTTGGTCGGCAGGATCACTGGAAAGAGACATGCAAGCCCAGCAACTGATGCCAACTGTGTCGCGGGATCCAAACTAAGAATCAACAATTACCTAGAGCTAATGCTGCAGATAGCAAGACTGGGTGATTTGAAAAGTTATAGTCAATCGAGCAATAATAAAATAATACATTTTTTTGCTAAAAGTATCTTTAATTTACAATCTGTAGAAACTATGAGAATAGAAAGGTTCAGAGCTTTTGTGAATCATCACAGTACAGTTGAAAAATATGTGGCAATTAGAAATCCAATGTGGATGGTGTTAAGAGATAAATTGGGGTTGAATGGAGCTGAAGGGTTGGACTGATAACAACACTTGAAGTGAACCCTGATTTGAACAGGGCTACTTCTTCATTACACAAAGGAAAAACCTCAACCAATTTCTAAAGACTGGTGACATCCAGTGGAAGCGGAGGAATTGCAAGAAGGTCCCTTAGAAATCTGTATTCCCAATGAAAACTCATTGAAAAGAGTGACCTCAACAAAAAAAAAAGGTTTTCCTCAGGGTTTCGCCTGCTACAAAAGTTCTGTTATACTCACAGACATGATTCACACCGTTTTAGAAACTTCAGAGTGTTTTCTATCACAATCCACTAATGATATTCATATCTTATCTTCTGGGGATGAGTAGCAGGCAGTTGACTTTGGGCATGCATTTCATCCGGACGTGAAAATACTGCCCCCTCTCACCAAGAAATGTCCTTATTTTTTAAAGAAAAGCACATTTTTTGTCCTTTTTAAATAACATCCAATTTATCAGAAATATAGTTGTTAATGTTGTAAATTACTATTGAAGCTGGAAATGGCAGATTTTTAATTGAATATCTACAGTTGAAGTCCGAAGTTTACATATACTTAGGTTGGAGTCATTAAAACTTGTTTTTCAACCACTCCACAAATTTATTAACAAACTGTAGTTTTGGCAAGTCGGTTAGGACAATTTTTCCAACAATTATTTACAGACAGATTATTTCATTGTAACAGAATTCCAGTGGGTCAGAAGTTTACATACACTAAATTAACTGTGCCTTTAACTTGTTATGGCTGCAATCCCCCTACGATAAGTGTCATCAACAACCACTGAATAGCATTGCGCTACATTCAATAAATATTACTACAAATATTTATATTCATGAAATCACAAGTGCAATATAGGAAAACAGTTTAGCCTTTTGTTAATCTACCTGTCGTGTCAGATTTTGAAATTCTGCTTTACAGCGAAAGCAATCCAAGCGTTTGTGTAAGTTTATCGATCGCACAGCAAAACATTATGTACACTAAGCATTAAGTAGCTAGGTCACGAAAATCAGAAAAGCAATCAAATTAATCGTTTACCTTTGATCTTCGGATGTTTTCACTGACGAGACTCCCAGTTACACAACAAATGTTCCGTTTTGTTTGTCGCGTTATGTTCAGAAATCCACAGGAAAGAGCGGTCACGACAACGCAGACAAATTCCAAATAGTTTCCATAATGTCCACAGAAACATGTCAAATGTTTTTTATAATCCTTCCTCAGATTGTTTTTAAAATATATAATCGATAATATAGCTGTCCAAATTCTGTTTCGCGAGCAAAACTCATGTGACCACTTGACGCGAAGTTATCGTTCTGGCTCATTTTTCAAAATAAAAGCCTGAAACTGTCTGAAGACTGACACCCTGAGGAAGCGATAGGAAAAGGAATCTGGTTCATATCCCTTTAAATCCAGCAAAGGGAGGCTATGGAACATGGAGTTTTCAAAATAGATTTTGTTTTTTTACATTGCCTGCAATATCAGTTCTGTTATACTCACAGACAATATTTTGACAGTTTTGGAAACTTTAGAGTATTTTCTATCCAATACTAATAATAATATGCATATATTAGCAACTGAGACTGAGGAGCTGGCTGTTTACAATAGGCACCTTTTCATCCAAGCTACTCAATACTGCCCCTGCAGCCATAAAAAGTTAAACAGCTTGGAAAATTCCAGAAAATTATTTAATGGCAAACTTATTGTGGGAAGCTTGTGGGTGGCTCCCGGAGCGTTTGACCCAATTTAAACAATTTAAAGGCAATGAACGCTACCAAATACTAATAGAGTGAATGTAAAATTCTGACCCACTGGGAACATGATGAAATAAATAAAAACTTAAATAAATCACTCTTTACTATTATTCTGACATTTCACGTTCTTAAAATAAAGTGTTGATCCTAACTGACCGAAGACAGGGGATTTTTTACTCTGATTAAATGGCAGGAATTGTGAAAAACTGAGTTTAAAAGTATTTGGCTAAGGTGTATGTAAACTTCAGACTTCAACTGTACATAGGTGTACCCATTATCAGCAACCATCACTCATGTGTTCCAATGTCACATTGTGTTAACCTTGGATTAGCTTTCTCTTTAAAAGGTTAATTGATCAGAGAACCATTTTGCAGTTATGTTAGCACAGCTGAAAACCTGTTCTAATTTAATTAATCAATACAATTGGCCTTCTTTATACTAGTTGAGTATCTGGAGCATCAGCATTTGTGTGTTCGATTACAGGCTCAAAATGGCTAGAAACAAAAAACCTTCTTCTGAAACTCTAAGGCTATTCCATGCGAGAAACTGCGAAGAAACTGAAAATCTCGTACAATGCTGTGTACTATTCCCTTCTCAGAACAGCACAAACTGGCTCTAACAAGAATAGAAAGAGGAGTGGGTGCACATCTGAACAAGAGGACAAGTACATTAGAATGTCTAGTTTGAGAAACAGATGCCTCACAAGTCCTCAACTGGCAGCTTCATTAAATAGTTCTCAATGTCAACAGTGAAGAGGTGACTCAGGGATGCTGGCCTTGTGGAAGAGTTCCTCTGTCCAGTGTCTGTGTTCTTTTGCCCATCTTAATCTTTTATTTTTATTGGCCAGTCTTAGATATGGCTTTTTCTTTGCAACTCTGCCTAGAAGGCCAGCATCCCAGAGTCGCCTCTTCACTGTTGCCGTTATTTGCGCGTACTATTTAATGAAGCTGCCAGTTGAGAACTCCTTGGTCAAATAGCCCTTTCACAGCCTGGAGAATGCTGTGGTAGCAATGCCTGTTAAGTGTGCCTTGAATTCTAAATAAATCAGACAGTGTCACCAGCGAAGCACCTCCTCCTCCATGCTTCACAGAACCACAAGTGAGGAGATCATTGGTTCACCTACTCTGCGTCTCACAAAGACTCAACAAGCACAACACTTACACAAATTACTGATGATTGGCTGAGAGAAATTGATGATAAAATGATTGTGGGGGCAGTCTTGTGAGACTTCAGTTCAGCTTTTGACATTATCAATCATAGTCTGCTGCTGGAAAAACGTATGTGTTATGGCTTTACACCCCCTCCAGTAGTGTCGTCAAGTACTACAAGAGGGACTTGGTAAAATTGCAGTTGGCTCAGAACAGGGCAGCACAGCTGGTCCTTAAAAGTACACAGAGAGCTAACATTATTGACATGCATGTCAGTCTCTCATGGCTCAAAGTGGAAGGGAGATTGCCTTCATCATTACTTGTTTTTGTAAGAGGTGTTGACAAGCTGAGTGTACCGACCTGTCTGTTTTTAAAATACTAGCACAAAGGTTGGACACCCATGCATACCCCACAAGACATGCCACCAGAGGTCTCTTCACAGTCCCCAAGTCCAGAACGGACTATGAGAGGCGCACAGTACTACATAGAACCTTGACTACAGGGATCTCTATTCCACATCAGGTAACTCGTGCAAGCAGTAGAATCGGTTTGAAAAAGCAAGTAAAAAGACACACTTATGGAACTACAAGAGACACACGCAAAGGTACAGACACATGCATACGCACACATTGTGATATTGCTGTATAGAACATTTTGTGTTGTGGATATGTGGTGGTGTAGGGATGTTATATGATGTACTGTTTTATATTTAGCTAATTCAGGACAAACAGTTCACTGTTTTATCTTTTGTTTTATATGTCATGTGGGTGCTTTGGTGTGTTTGAACCCCAATACAAAAAAGACATGGCGGTTGGAACCAAAAATCTCAAGTTTGGTCTCATCAGACCAAAGAACAGATTTCCACTGGTCTTATGTCCGTGTTCCTCGTGTTCCTTTGCCCAAGCAAGTCTCTTCTTCTTATTGGTGTCCTTCAATAGTGGTTTCTTTGCAGCAATTTGACCATGAAGGCCTGATTCACTCAGTCTTCTCTGAACAGTTGATGTTGATGTGTCTGTTACTTGAACTCAGAAGCATTTATTTGGGCTGCAATTTCGGAGGCTGGTAACTCAGAGGTAATTCTAGGTCTTCTTATCCTGTGGCGGTCTTCATGAGAGCCAGTTTCATCATAGTGCTTGATGGTTTTTGCGACTGCACTTGAAGAAACTTTCAAAGTTATTCAAATTTTTCCAGAATTGACTGACCTTCATGTCTTAAAGTATTGATGGACCGTCATTTCTCTTTTCTTTACTTGAGCTGTTCTTGCCATAATATGGACTTGGTCTTTTTACCAAATAGGGATATATTCTGTATACCACCCCTACCTTGTCACAACACAACTGATTGGCTCAAATGCATTAAGGAGGAAAGAAATTCCACACATTTAACAAACACAGTTGTTCATTGAAATGCATTCCAGGTGACTACCTCATGAAGCTGGTTGAGAGAATGCCAAGAGTGTGCAAAGCTGTCAAGGCAAAGAGTGGCTACTAAAATACATTTGGATTTGTTTAACACTTTGTTGGTTACTACATGATTCCAAATGTGTTATTTCATAGTTTTGATGTCTTCACTATTATTCTACCATGTAGAAAATAGTAAAAAAAAAAATATAGCAAAGATTAAAATAGTAGGTGTGTCAACTTTTGACTGGTACTGTATATTGCTGTGTATTTAAAATATATATATTTAACCTTTATTTAACTAGGCAAGTAAGTTAAGAACAAATTATTATTTATAATGACGGCCTACATTATGCATATGGTCTTCGTAGAAAGTGTTACCAAAATTATTTTATATAACCTGACCTGACCATAACGAAATACGTCATAATAATGTCCATGCAACCAGCTTTGCCCATGAGGAAACACAGACATTGGATTGCCCCAAAAATTGACTGTCGTTGTTTTTTCTTTTCTTATTCTTGTCACCAACTTGTCCTCATGTTGCCTCTTCCTCCCGTCTCTCCTCATCTCTCCCTGCTTCTCCCTGTCTCTTCTGTCTCTCCCCGCCCTCAGCCTGCTCAACAACTACATGATCTGGAACCTGGTGCAAAAAGGAGCGTCTAGTCTGGACCAGCGCTTTGAGAACGCCCAGGACAAGCTGCTAGAGAGCCTGTATGGAACCAAGAAGGTGTGTTTTTAGACTGAGTCCTACTTTTGGCTTCGGTTAAAAGTAGTGCCCTAGGGATAACCCTGCGTCAGGAAATACCTTGTTAGGGCCAGTTTCCCAGACACAGATAAAGCCTAGTCCTCAACTAAAAAGGAATTTCAATGGAGATTCTCTGTTGAGCATGCTTTTTAGTCCAGGACTATGCTTAATCTGTGTCAGGGTAACTAGACCTGGTGATTTTTATGTGAGACTCTGTTTGGGCTCACAGCAAGGAATGTGTGCTGCCTCAGCACAGTAAACAGCTGGTGAGAAACTTATTGTGTGTGTGTGTGTGTTCGCTCAGTCCTGCACACCACGATGGCAGACCTGCATTGGGAACACAGATGACACGCTCGGCTTCGCCCTGGGAGCACTCTTTGTCAAAGCTACGTTTGATAAACACAGCAAAGAGATTGTGAGTATAATAGGCGCACAACTGCATTAGAGTCTATTCAAGTGTTTTACCATGGTGAACAATCCATGACTGTCCCCTAGTGGTTACCATGTATAGGCCTAATAAAAGGTAATCATAAAATGATCTTATTTGCTAGGACATTATAATTTTCATTAATAATCTATTTTAAATGCTTAAATGTTTATGAATACTTATGAATGCTTTGTATAATGTTATAAATGCTTATGAATTGTACAGATTATAATGTTTATATATTTCCTGTAAATTATTATAAATGTTTACATTTAATTAAATACTAATTTAGTAATAGTTCTCTGTCCTGCAGAGGGGAGAGACCAATATAGGAGAGAAAAAACATGCTATTAAAATGGAGAGATTGTTATTGGGTAGAGAAAAGAGGGGCAAGTAGAAGAGAGAGACGTGGAAGGGGAGAGAGAGGAGGCACAGAAGAAGGGCTGGTAGCTTTATACAGGTTGGAAATAGACTCTCACGTGCAAGTGTTCTTGGTTTTTATTATAATTCGCGAGGGTTCAGATTGCCCCGGGTATTTAGTCCATATCTAAGTGTAATTGTCAAAGAAGGATCTACATAATCTTTCCCTCTTTCTTGCTTCTTACATTTAATGTCTGTCTCTCACCCCACAATAAGGCAGAGGGGATGATCAATGAAATCCGTACTGCCTTCAAAGATGCTCTTGATCACCTCAAGTGGATGGACAAACAAACGCGTCAGGCAGCCAAAGACAAGGTCAGAGATGATGTCACCTACTGGATAGGCTATGTTTGGGTGCCAGAGGCTATCTATGTCTGTGAAAGAATGTGTGTGTGCGCGAGCGTGCACATGCATACCTGTGCACACCTGCGCACATGTAAGAGAGAGAGGACAGGGAGGGAGTAATATGGGTTTACAGGTTACAATACAGTAATTGGCCCTCTTTTTCCAGACCTCCAAATGTTGAAACCAGGAGGTTTCTTGTCCCCTTCCTCCATCTTGCCCTCTCTTATCACTTTTGCTCTCTTGGTCTTCAGGCAGACGCCATCTACGACATGATTGGATTCCCTGACTTCATCCTGGAACCCAAAGAACTGGATGATGTTTATGACGGGGTGAGTTAGTACCTTTTGTTGAGATGTGTCATGATTGAACACCATACATTGAGCCCCATACATTGAACCCTGTGAGTTCTTCAAACATGTTGAAGGTAAAATGACAAGGACACCTTTTATTGTTTCTAATTTATTGCCCTTTTTTCTGTCTGTATGTCTGTCTCTCTCCACAGTATGACGTCTCGGAAGAAAACTTCTTCCAGAACGCACTCAACTTCTACAATTTCTCCGCCAGGGTGATGGCCGATCAGCTCCGCAAGCCGCCCAACAGAGACCAGTGAGTCTTCATCAGCTGCACTCATCATCATTATCAACATCACCATCGTCATTTGATCTGAAATTGCGCTCTATTCCCTATAAAGTGCACAAATTTGACTCTGGTCAAACACTACATTAAGTTGGATGCTTTTTGCTCCAGTGTTGTCTGGTGTCACAGAGGACAGGCTCATTGTATTGGCTTGAGCACAATGAATGGAACGGTATCAAACACATGCTATTCCATTAAGCCCATTTCAGAATGACAATTAGTCGTCCTACTCTCACCAGCTTTCACAGGTTTGCTTTTTTATACACATCTCTGCCACCATCCTTCTAGATGGAGTATGACCCCTCCCACAGTCAACGCCTACTACATGCCCACCAAGAATGGCATTGTCTTCCCAGCTGGAATCCTTCAGGCACCCTTTTATGCCCAGGATCACCCCAAGTGAGTGTGTGTGTATGTGCGCGTATGTGTGCTCGCTTGCTTTTCTGACCCCATGTGAATTCTCTGCAGAGCACTGAACTTCGGGGGGATAGGAGTGGTGATGGGACACGAGCTCACTCATGCCTTTGATGACCAAGGTTGGTGTCCACATTTAACAGATTCCACAGAACTCATGGACGCATCCTCACAAAACACCAACTCACCAACACACACTAGCATGCATGCACAGACATGATTACTAGGTGTGCATGTTTGTAAAGATTAAGCATTTTTAAGATGATTTTTCCTTAATCAGGCAGGGAATACGACAAAGACGGGAACCTTCGACCATGGTGGCAAAATTCCTCTGTGGAAGCATTTAAGAACCACACGGAATGCATGGTGGAGCAGTACAACGGGTTTACAATCAATGGGGAGCATATAAATGGCAAGCAGACGCTGGGAGAGAACATTGCTGACAACGGAGGCCTAAAGGCAGCCTATAAGGTGAGTAGGTGATAATGCACTTGATAATGCATTACATTTAGTTGCTCACATACTAACTTATTTATCACTGTAATAATTATTAACTGTAGTAAAGTTCAGTTATTTTGTAACAGTAATGGGGTTGAGCAGTTATAGCTCAATCCATTACTGCCAAATCCATTGCTATGTATTTATAAAGCAATTGCATAGTTACTACTATGAAACAACATGTTACTATGATGTTATTACGGTTTTATTTCACATGGTGTCAGTGGTGGGATCCTGGACAGCATGACTCTTATTATACTATACAATAGTCTTACTATACTTCACCTCAGGGCCATCAGAGTGGCGGAAAATGTTATTATTGTAAAAACAAATGTCCTGTTGTGTTCAGGCGTACCAGGCGTGGGTGCAGGAGAATGGTGAGGAGAAGAGGCTGCCAGCGGTCAACCTGACCAATGACCAACTATTCTTTGTGGGATTTGCCCAGGTAGGTGATGGGAGTGTCAACTATATGCGTTACACACATCCTGATAAAGTTCACGTATCAAATACTCATGATTAGGGCTCAGGGTTTGCATGACAATATCATAAGCTATAAAACTAGGGGCCCAAGTTTTTTAAGTCAGGTCACACTCTCAGGATGAACTCCTACATCATGATATAAGACAAGGGGGTGAAATGAGAGGGAGTTCACATGCAATTGGGGGTGAAAGTAAGAGTGGAATATTAAAAGTACTGTTGGAGAAGTGGATGAACAAATGTGGGTACAAATGAATAAAACACTATTTTGGAAACAGAATGAGTATAATATGCAACAGTTGGGAAGCTAGAGAGGAGAATAATCTAGCTACTGCCTGTTTAATTTATCGGAAGATCCTCTCTTCTCTCAGGTGTGGTGTTCCGTGCGAACCCCGGAGAGCGCCCACGAAGGACTCATGACGGACCCCCACAGCCCCCCAAAATACCGCGTCATCGGCACCCTCTCCAACTCGCCAGACTTTGCTGAGCACTTCCAATGCCCCACTGGCTCCCCTATGAACTCGGGTCACCGCTGCGTGGTGTGGTAGGGCCTTAGAGAACCAGTGGGGGGTGCTGTCTGTGGAAGCTGCTTGGAGAATCAAGAGGAGGAGGAAGAGAACCTCTAACTAATCATCTGATGTTTTTTCTTCTAGTTTTCTTTACTTTGTACATGATGCTGGATTACTAGTGGTTTGTAGGTAGAGCAGGACAGACTCAGGTGAGCGAGAGGGAGGCACGTCACGTGGAGAGAAATGTTGTAATCTGCTGATGTGTGTGTAATTACAGTGTTATGGTATTTTTCCTCTTTCTCCATGCCCCAGTCAACCCCTCCACCGGTGGGGCACAAAGGCACGTTTTATTTATTATTTGCTGGACTTGGTATGGGGCCGGGGAGGAGGAGCCACTATAGACTGTCTATCCCCTCCCCTTTCTCTGTGCTACTGTGTTGTCTCTGTACTCGCTGTGTGCCCTGTTTACAATTTAAACCGGAGCCCTCTATTGACTGAGGGCTCTCACTGAAACCACTGTAACATCACAGGATGGGTTCAGCTGCCTTTGTGACCTCGCAGGAAGCACAGAAACTTGGCTGTGACATCACAGGATGGGTTCAGCTGCCTCTATGACCTCACAGGAAGTGGAGAAACTTCACTGTGATTGAACATTGTATATGGCTTTATCTCAAATGTCATCCCTATTCCCTATATTACTTGCCTTGAGGCACATAAGGCTTCCACAAGAGAGCACCACTGCTTCCGGCCTGCATTCCTTATATAGTATACACATAGTACAATGTGGCTGATGGAGCCATATAGACTCAGCTCTCCCTCTTTCTCTGTTGCTTCACATGAAGTGCACTGGCTTCTGTGAGTCCTCACAGACACCACTCAGCTCCCTCTGTCACATCACAATGAATATTTTTGAATGTGCTTCATTGTGACCTCATAGCAGGGGCGAGGATCTTAATATTCAAAATATACAAAATCAAAATCATCATACACAAAATCAATGGACAGGTGAAAGCAATATTGAAGCCTACTGATAGGCCTTGCCACCATATTGCTTATAGCTATCCCATTTCTTAAAGATTGGTGGAGAGCAGTTTGAGTACATAGAAAGGATACATAGGAAAGCCACTTAACAATGTTGATCCAACCAGGAGTAAGGGTGCGTTGCCCCTAGATGCTGATCTTGGTTCAATTTAGCATTTTCCCCAACAATGGTTAAGATTAGGAATAGGGGAGGGAAAGCTGATCGTAGATCTGTATTTAAGGGAAACTTCACACTGAAGCATCCAACCACAAGATGAGCAGAGGTCCATCTGGGACCTACAGACAGTGCTGGACTGGCTGTGACTCCGGTTGTAGGGACACTCACCACTTGCTTACCTATGTGTTTTAGTTGTTGTTTTTTATTGGCATATTCTGAAGTTGACAAAGTTAAAATGACATTCTCATTTTTAAAACTGCTTTTTGCCAAAGATATTATTATTATCATTTGTTGTTCCTTGTTTCCAGTTGATTCTTTGTTTCTCTGTATGCTAAGGGCCCGAAGTTGTGTATGTGTGTATGAACAGCCTTCGAAGCTTGTTTGATGTTTACTGTGTTTAAGCTGTCAGCTTCATTGCAAAAGGACAGTTTCTGCATGTGTGTGTATGCTTGCGGTTGTGTGGGTGCGTGTGTGTGAGCTTGTATGTGTGTGTGCCTGTTCGTGGGTGCATCCGTGCATAGTGTGCATATGTACACGTGTGCATATGTTTGCAGATTGCTTTGATACTTCATCCCCACTTACGTTGGACTATCAACAATGTCAAGTCAGCTGCAGTGATTTCACCTCACATTCCAAAATAATGTATTTGAAATGACTGGATATGTTGAAGAAGAGATATGTTCCTAAAGAACTCCGTGTTTGTACATGGTCTACTCCAAAGTGCTGCAAGACTGTCTTTTCGTGAGGGAGGGTGGGTACAGGATACCTTTGTTAATCTGGATATTGTTGGACTCTTGTTCAATCAAGCTATGTTAATGTTTTATCTCTACTTGCTCATGTCTGCACTTTGCAAAGTTGTTTCACTAGAAGACATGGAGATGTGTCATTACTCATGAGCATACTAGCACTGCACCACACCACACACCAAATCCTAACCCATACAGGACAATCCGATTGTATCACGACAGGTAGATGGAGTTGTGCTGTCTAATGTAAGACCATGAGGTTTAACCAATTACAGTCAGTTGATATTGGCTTCAATCAGAAGCCCTCCTGTTAGGTGAACTGCCCTGGAAAGATCTGCCATTCAATTTCACAACAATAAAGGACGCTGATGATTCATCCTCCCAGTTCATTATAACGGTCAGTATCATACATTTTGTGGAATCAAATATCTAACACAGAGAGAGTTAGCTATGTCTATTATGCACTACACATTTAGAATTGAGCGTTGTGCCCTTCAAACTCCATGCCGAGGTACACAAGGCCAGGGGTTAGAAGTCAGGGGGAAGTGCTTTCACATAGAGGGTTGGTCGGGGTTAGCCATAAATATTTACTTCATGAAATACACAGGTCTATATTTAAAGTGCAAGCAAAAATTATAACTTGAAAGTGTGTAAAAGCCTTTAATTAGCCAGCTAATGTCATTAAGTGTTCTCTATTTGGTCTGATGTGCTGTGCACCTGTCTGTCTCTGTCACTCCACAATTCTCTTATTTCTTCAGCCATCTAGTCATATACTTTTCAAACTATCTGAACTGTATTAAAGCCTGGTGAAGAGAAAGCTATCATTTTACTTATTTACTTACTTAGGCTTTTTTATTCCAATGTGGAACATTATGCTAAAAGCTACCGGCCGGCATTTCTTGGAGATGAGTGTTGAAATTAAAAACTGAAGTCAAAATAAGTTTTAAGGTCCATTTTGAGCTTTGATAGTAGAAACAGGGCTGCCAGCGAGACTAGACAAAAACCACCAGCGTTGTGTTCATTAGGGCATGCAACGGAAAACATTTTTAAAAAATGGTTTGCAATGTAAAAAATGAAAATGAGCATTTGTTATTGGAACAAGTCCAGGTAGGCCCTCACTGTTTCAGACCATTTTCTTCTGGTTGGTGCCTAATGAACACTGTCCTGTCAGTCAGCACCTGCCTAGCGACTTGCTAGTGCCTCTCTCCATCGCTCAGTGAGAAACAACTAAGCCAGTCTGCTGTCAAGTGATCACGGTCTGAAAAAACCTGTCTCAGGACAGGGTACATACATACATACAGCAGGCAGTCACTTCTGTGTCTTAAGTATGTCCCAACTGTATCTGGCATGGAAGACTTGTGTGAGAGCTGGTGTGCCATCCTGAACAAATGTTCTATTGATTTAATGAAATTAATTGTTGACCAGTTGAAAAAGGATTGTATTGAAATGGATAACACGATTGAAGAGAATCGCACAGCTCTGCAAGGAGATGTTAATGATGGCATATTCAATGAACTGATGAAATCTAATCAAGCACTCCAGGACAAGTAGTCTACAGAAATAAAGGAGCATAAAATCAAGAAATTAACCCAAGACAAAGGCTACTTCTGGAGAAACCCTGATGAAAGAGGTCCTGCTCCTCCTCTCCATGACAGACGTTGGAGGGTGTCCGCTTACTTCTATCCACCCCTGTCTGACCAACACTCTAAAACCAGCACCTCAGACTGGGCCGACAGAAGCCCGGAGGTGGCCCCGGACACGTGCAACGAGATGCCACACCGAGATGCCACACCGGACGGGGTAAGAAGAAACAACTACCAGAGGCAGAGGGGACCGTTCACATGGTCCCAGCACCCACGGGACTGAGTGTCTTCAATTTATCACGCAAGATATTGAGCCCTGCCCATGTCTCCTTGCTTGATAAAGGGTTAATTTTTGTTTCTTACAACAGTTTCGATGTTAAGGTAGACATGTAAGTTTTTTAGAAACATCCGTTTAAGGGAATCATTTAGCTCCCCTATTTGTGATATTTCTACTGAACATGTAGGCTGCTCACCTGCACATACTCTGACTTCTTTTTTGAAGTAAGACTTTGCCAGTCCTGTCTGGTCCAGCGACGGTGGGTCGCTGGTGATGTCTGGTGAGGACCTGCCTAACAACAGGCCTACAAGCCCTCCGTCCAGCCTCTCTCAGCCTATTGCGAACCGTCTGAGCACTGATGGAGGGATTGTAAGTTCCTGGCGTAACTCGGGCAGTTGTTGCCTGTAAGCTGTTAGTGTCTTAACAACCGTTCCACAGGTGCATGTTCATTAATTGTTTATGGTTCATTGAACAAGCATGGGAAACAGTGTTTAAACACTTTACAATGAAGATCTGTGAAGTTATTTGGATTTTTATTAATTATCTTTGAAAGACAAGGTCCTGAAAAGGGGGCGTTTCTAGTTTAATCTTTCCATAATTGACCTAAGGATGGAAAAAAGCTTTGCTTGATTTACAATCTGAAACATCAGTCCTTACCCGCCCTGCTGATAAGGGTGGGTCGGTTATACTCATGGATAGGAACGTTTATGTTAATGAGTGTCATAGACAACTGCTTGACAACACATTTTACAAGAAACTCAAGCGACCCACTGTCCAATTTTAAGAACACTATCTTTACTGTCCTAGATGGGTATTTAATTTCTGGTCAGATAGCCAAGGAGTTTTGTTAATTTTTGGTTATTTAACACTCTAAAATGTTCACTTTCTACACTTTTACAAAATTACACAAGAATGTTACAAAACCTCCAGGGCGCCCTATTGTAGCGGGCATTGATGCAGTAATGGCCCCTCTATCGACTTATGTTGACTTTTTTTATTAAACCACTTGCAGAACATCTCGCCTTCGCCTCCTTTGTAAAGGACACCAGCAGTATGATCTATATTATTGAATCTCTTGATCCTCTCCCTGAGAATACTTTGATAGTTCATTTTGATGTTGAGTCGTTATACCCGAATATTCCACACGAGGGCGGTATTGAAGCTATGGAACGTTTTCTTCTGCAACGTGACCCTAATGAACTACCTTCCAGTGCATGCATTATAACATTGGCTGAAATACTACTCAGACACAACTACTTCATGTTTCTAAATTATTTCTTTATTCCGATGAAGGGTACTGCTATGGGATCCCCCATGGCTCCTACCTATGCTAATTTGTATGTGGGTTACATGGAGAAACAGTCCATTTTCAATCCTCTAAAACATTTTCTTGCCTAACATCATTATTTGGAAACAGTATATTTATTATATTTTTGTTCTATGGAGGAGTGATGCAAAACAGCTCCAAGCATTCCATGCTTTTCTTAACTCTTGTTCTTAGCCTCTGACATTTACTATGCAATCTGACACACATTCAAATCAGTTTCCTTGATCTTCTGATCTTGTGTGAGGATAATGTTCTATACACTGATCTTTACAGGAAACCTACTGATCGTAACAGTTTGAGGGCTGATAGTTGTCACCTGCTTCCCTTGAAAACAGTTTGCCCTACAGCCAATTATGTTGAATCAAAAGAATATGGCTGAGATGCAAAGAACTACCTACTCTTCATAGTGCTCTGAACAAATGTAGGGAATCATTCAAACATTGGCACATTCTAAGATCTGATGACAGTATTGGTGATGTGTTTTCGGACCATCCCTTGGTCATATTCTCGCGGGGCACAAACCTCAGATCAATTGGTAAACTCTGATTTACCACCCCAAGATATCCCTGCACAATGTCTATTTGCGCCCCTACTGAATGGAAACTACAAATGTAATGGCCGTGCTCAATGCAATGGCACGTATAAATGTAGATCCTTCGAACACCCCCAAACAGGGAAACAGATCCCAATCAAAAGGTGTTATCACACCTTTGCTCCACTAAGGCAGTTATTTATCTTGGAACTTGTCCTTATGGTAAAAATTCTGTGGGTAAAACAAAGTGCAAATTAAAAGTATGATTCTCGGAGCATCGTAGCACCATTAGGTGCAAAACTCGACTTATCCAGTTGCAGCCCACTTTTTGGAAGCCAACCGCTTGATTTCATCCCTAAGTTATATCGGCATCGAACGTGTCACCCTCCCTAGGAGAGGGGGTGACCTTGACTGGAGGTCGACCGATTATGATTTTTCAACGCCGATACCAATTATTTGGAGGACCAAAAAAGCCGATTAATCGCCCAATTGTTTTTATTTATTTGTAATAATGACAATTACAACCATACTGAATGATCACTTATTTTAACTTAATAAAAAACATAAATAAAATCAATTTAGCCTCAAATAATGAAACATGTTCAATTTGGTTTAAATAATGCAAAAACAAAGTGTTGGAGAAGAAAGTAAAAGTGCAATATGTGCCATGTAAGAAAGCTAACGTTTAAGTTCCTTGCTCAGAACATGAGAACATATGAAAGCTGGTGGTTCCTTTTAACATGAGTCTTCAATATTCCCAGGTAAGAAGTTTTAGGTTGTAGTTATTATTGGACTATTTCTCTCTATATGATTTGTATTTCATATACCTCTAACTATTGGATGTTCTTATAGGCACTTTAGTATTGCCAGTGTAACAGTATAGCTTCCATCCCTCTCCTCGCCGCTACCTGGGCTCGAGCCAGGAACACATCGACAACAGCCACCCTCGAAGCAGCGTTACCCATGCAGAGCAAGGGGAACAACTACTCCAAGTCTCAGAGCGAGTGACGTTTGAAAAGTTATTAACGCTCACCCCGCTAACTGTCTAGCCATTTCACATCGGTTACACCAGTCTAATCTCGGGAGTTGATAGGCTTGAAGTCATAAACAGCTAATGCTTGAAGCATTGCGAAGAGCTGCTGGAAAAACGCACAAAAGTGCTGTTTGAATGAATGCTTACGAGCCTGCTGGTGCCTACCATCGCTCAGTCTATCAAATCAGACTTAATTATAAAATAACGCACGTTTATTCTTTCAGTGAAATACGGAACCCACGGGAGACTGAAAAGATTTGGCATGGGTCCTCAGATCCTCAAAAGGTTCTACAGCTGCACCATCAAGAGCATCCTGTCTGGTTGCATCACCGCCTGGTATGGCAACTGCTCAGCCTCTGACCGCAAGGCACTACAGAGGGTAGTGCATACAGCCCAGTACATCACTGGGGCCAAGCTTCCTGCCATCCAGGACCTCTATACCAGGTGGTGTCAGAGGCAGACCCTAAAAATTGTCAGACTCCAGCCACCCTAGTCATATACTGTTCTCTCTGCTACCGCACGGCAAGCTGTACCGGAGCGCCAAGTCTAGATCCAAGAGGCTTCTTAACTGCTTCTACCCCCAAGCTAAACAAATGGCTATGTTTATTGTTTATTATCCATGCATAGTCACTTTACCTACGTACATATTACCTCAATTACCTCGACTAACCTGTGCCTTCGCACATTGAGTCTGTACCAATACCCACTGTATTTAGCCTTGCTACTGTTATTTTATTGTTGCTCCTAAATGATAGTCTTTAAAAAATATATATATATATAACGTTTTACTTCAGTTTATTTTAGTAAATACTTTCTTAAAACTGCAGTGTTGGTTAAGGGCTTGCAAGTAAGAAAATCAATTTGATTTGAAATGTTCGAATAGCATTCACCGATGTCTAATAATGAAAATGCATGCAATATGAGTCTGAAATATGTATTGTTAGTGGCTGCTGAGGGTTGTCAAGGGTATCAGAAATGGTTCAATTGCTAAAAGCATGGATTTTTTTCTAATCACCAATTGCATAGTTTCTATAAAATGTGTCAACCAGCCACTGAACTAATGGCTACAAAATTATTAGGTAACATATTTAATTAAATAACTTGTAAGGTTAGAGATGATACGTTTAAAATCATGATGTTCAGGGACAGAAGCAGTGGTGGAAAAAGTATTACATTTCACACTTGATTAAAAGTAAAGATACCTTGATAGAAAAGGACTCCCGTGAAAGTATCTGGTTTTAAATGTACTTAAGTACAGTGGTGGGAAAAGTACTCAATTGTCATACTTAAGTAAACGCAATACATCATATTCCCCTATATTAAGCAAACCTGACAGCACGATTTAAAAAACAATCATGTACAAATGCAGTATTTGTGTTTAGTGAGTCCACCAGATTAGAAGCAGTAGGGATGACAACACGTTATATTGATAGGTGCGTGAATTGTACCATAATTCTGTTCTGCCTGAGCATTCAAAATCGAACATGTACTTTTGGATGTCAGGGAAAATATTTGGGAGTAAAAGTAAATATTGTCAAAAATAAAAGTGCAGATACCTCCAAAAACGACTTAAGTAGTACTTTAAAGTATTTTTAATTAAATATTTTATACCACTGGATAGAAGAGATTAATCACCCATGTTCCTTTTTAGAGATCGTGTTTACCTAAATCTTTGTTAACTTGCTGGAACAACTCAACAAATGACAGAGCAGACCTTTCAATTGTGCATTGCTATACAACAGACTATTACAGGTGGCAGCTATAAAACCAATATGCTACCAGTACCAGATGTGGATCTCTTAGGCTTGTATTATTTCCCAGTTCAACCAATTTTCTTAAAACAAATATGTTCAGTGCTTTCGGAATGTATTCAGACCCCTTGACTTTTTCCACATTTTGTTACAATACAGCCTTATTCTAAAATTGATGGGTGAAATATTTCATCAATCTACACACACAACCCCATAACGACAAAGAAAAACATGAAACAAATGAAATATCACAATAACATAAGTATTCAGACCCTTTACTCAGTACTTTCTTGAAGCACTTTTGGCAGCGATTACAGCATCGAGTCTTCTTGGGTATGGCTCTACAAGCTTGGCACACCTGTATTTGGGGAGTTTCTCCTCTCAAGCTTTGTCAGGTTGGATGAGGAGTGTTGCTGTACATCTATTTTCAATCCTCTCCAAAGATGTTAGATCAGGTTCATGTCCAGGCTCTGACTGGGCCACTCAGGAACATTCAGAGACTTGTCCCGAAGCCATTACTGTGTTGTCTTGGTTGTGTGCTTAGGGTTGTTGTACTGTTGGAAGGTAAACCTTCGCCCCAGTCTGAGGTCCTGAGCGCTCTGGAGCAGGTTTTTGTCAAGGATCTCTGTACTTTGCTCTGTTCATCTTTGCCTCCATCCTGACTAGTCTCCCAGTCCCTGCCGCTGAAAATCATCCCCACAGCATGATGCTGCCACCACCAGGCTTCACCGTAAGGATTGTGCCAGGTTTCCTCCTACTTTCCGAATGCACTGTATATGTGCATATGATTTAATTTCTGTCCTCCCACTCCCAGGGATCTTCTGATAAACATAACTCAAAATCTCACTAATCTTATGAATCGCACTCTGTAATGTTAAACCTTACCGTAATCTGAAATGGGGCGTCTCATGCCCCTGAATGTCAAGTCACAATGTGCATGGCACCTTTGACTCTGACTGTAACCCCAAACCTGAATAGTTAGCCACCGTCTGCCTCTGTCTTCTGATGTCCCTGCAGGGTCCATTTGAGATGCCAGAGGGGGAGGCGGTGGACTCCCAGTCCTTGAGCATGAGGCAGATCCTCCGACAGTACTGGGCTCGCTGGGCCAGAACTTCCAGCCTCTGGACCACATCCGAGAGTACTATGGAGAGAAGATAGCGCTGTACTTTGCCTGACTGTACTTTGCCGCTGTACTTTGCCTGACTGGGAGAGAAAACAAGCATTGCAGGCTGTGAATTCTGCAAACATTTCTAGGATGGGCTATTACCGGGACTTTTCCCTTGTATTCAGATTACAACCGCTCACTTTCAGTTATTTGAAAACAAAATCTCCAAAATATCGTTATTTTTTACACAAGGACTTGAAAACGAGATCGTGAACTCTGCAAACAACGTTTCCAATCCGAGAATGAGAATGGTAAATGAGTGTAATTAATTAACTTGTTCAATACATTGTAATACAAAATAAGCCATCCATCCACCCATTATGGGCTATTAGCAGGACCATAGACTCTTGCCAAGAAGGAGGGTAAGGGGGAGACTTGTATCATTTACGGATGAATGTTTTCAGTTGATGCCAAACGAGTTCGATCGGGTTTAATTCAGGAGACCTACAGTGGTTACTCCTTTAAAAGTTGCGCCACACTGCAGCACACCTTGCGGGCTGGCTCAGAATTCTATGGCACGTTATTTAATTGTCAGCCATTGTTAACAATAATGCTAGTTAGTGCTAGTTTGACCACCAGAGGGCATCTTTGAGAAGCATTTGATAGCCTTCAATAGTGGCTGTACTAGAGAATTTAAAACCTGTTTTTGTAAGAACACAGTATATGGGATTGATTTTAAAAATATATATATACATTTTAATTCATTTGATTAATATTATGGTGTTTCTATTCCAAGAAAAATGAAAAACGAAACCCTCAGCGTTTCTGTTAGGATGGAATGGAAAATATGGCGCTGTACTACAGTAAGAGCAGTACTAACTTCAATATGCTTTTTAAATAAGACCTACACCACTTTTAACAGCACCTCATGTCGCCTGTAGTATATCTAAAAATATTTGTTTCTATGGAGTGACTCTCCATCAATAATTATATTTAGAGGATTGGAGGATTCTAAATGAATATCTGATATGTGAGAATATCTGAGGGTCTTTAATATAATTCTAAAATAATAATCGCTTTGTTTAAAAATGATTTCATTTTCATATAACCTAGAGTGAGCAAGAAGAAGAAAAACCATTAAACCACATTCCCTAGTTTTTGGACAAGGACATCCCAGTGCCGACCGTGTGTGTTTGAAGAGTGTTTTCCAGTAAACAACAATTTGTTTACCTGCTTTGTTCCAATATTTCTGTCATTCATTGATATTTATTCCCATAGTAAATCATTATTGATCCATAACTAAATAAACATCTGTATTTTTATCATTATTTTAATAATAAAAGCATGAAGATGCTGATGAAGAAATGCAGTACTGTCCAGTATATGCTTTATCCGACATGAGGTTGCCCACACGCAATTTAAACATTTGGATAATAAACATTTTAATAATTTGGAAGATAGAAGCCATCTGCATTTGTTTATTAGACTACTGTGCAGACCATGTCCAAACTTTCTCTGTGACCTCAAGTACTCATTATCTCTGTCTTTAATTCTTTTTCGGGTTGCATCAGTCATGGAGAGAAACTTCTGAGACACAGTATTAATGATGAACACTCGGAGGTTCACTAAGCCACATTTGCCTCGGGATATATCCCAGTTGGTATTCTGTCTCCACTCGTGGTATCTCGCTTCGGTTACACATCCTTGGAATAGCAGAACAGCGTAACTGTTCGGACGGCCCTTGCTGTGCCTGGTGTGCAGTTGGTCAAGTTCTGTTGTCAGGAGAGGAATGGAAATGGTGAACCGACGACCTGACGAACCTGTCAGGTATATTGACTCTGCCTGTCGGAGGTGGATTTCCAGAGCTCACAGGTGTGCCTGGCATGGATTGTGAATCCATATCGTTCCTCGCCCTCTTCAATGCGTCATTCTCCTTCTGACTCTCTGCCAATACTGCCTGGCTCTGGACCAATGCATCAGCTGTCGCCCGTATCTCTGCCCTCAGATAATGTTTCTCTTTCTGCTGGTCTGCCTTCAATGACTCGATCTCGGTCTTCAAAGTTTGAATCTGATCCATGTGCACCTCCATCAGATGAGCAGAATGGTACTGCCCTGAGCCCCCATCGATTACAGTGGCCTATGATAGAAACGGTAGATCAATTAAGAATTAAAAGTAACTCCAACACACACATGCTGCGTACACATTTTTAAGAATCTGGCAATAATAATCGCTTTCTTGTCAACCATTTTTTTTTCTTCGGTGGAGCCCATTGTCCAGCCCTTTGTTCACGGATGGTTGTCAGCATGGTTGTATGCTCTGCAAAAACAGATTCACGTTTTTAGGGCACAATAATATTTTTATTTCACTATCGATTTTAATACACAGTTTGCCTACACATGGATAGGCTATATACATTTTTTTTTTTTAACACACTGAAACCTAAATGCCTTTTTAGTTTTGGTGATCCTTTCAGCTCCAGCTCATTTTCATGTCCTCTGGTGGTTACAGTCCTAACCCTGAAGCGGGTAGCACCATAGAAAGAAGCTGACTGGATAAAAACAACGTCCATTTCGTCTGTTTGGTCGCATTGTCATATTTTTTTTTTTGAGAAACAGCTTGTTTTTGAATGGTAACTGTGTTATTAAGGGTGGAGTTTGGGGCGGGTTGAGGAGTACTGGAAAGGTGTGACTTTCAGTTTACAATAGGGCATAAGAATACAGCAGATCGCCGATTGTTCTCACTTTGATTATGCTGTAACAACATACTGCAGCACCATGACCAGGAACTCTATTAATTTAAGTGAGCAGATTAGGGCTTTCAGGAGGAACGGAACATCTACTGGAGACATTTAAAAAATACTGGTAGACTTGGGGATTTTAGTCACGGACAGTGCTATTTGCAGACACTATCATCAGATGCCTGTGTTACGCCGAACGCGAAATCCCAGGAAAACGAACAGGTACAGTAGGTGACAATACTGCAAAGTTGGCCTAATAATGCTAAAAATAATGCTTAAATAAATCGACTGCTGGTCTTTACTGTATAATGCACATTTTTACGTTGAATTCCATTTCCAGCAAGACTTTTCAAGCCATCGACTCACTGAGGAATGAAAATGATGAGCGATCGACAAATGCCATGTGTAATCTGCTTGCATCACGGCACATCAACATCACTCTAATCACAGTCAGAAGACAGTTGAAGAAACATACATGGACTTATGGAAAGGCTCGGTAAGACAAGTTAATATATACACTACCGTTCAAAAGTTTGGGGTCACTTAGATATGTCCTTGTTTTAAAAGAAAAGCAATTTTTTTTGTCCATTACAATAACACCAAATTGATAAGAAATACAGTGTAGACATTTGTTAATGTTGTAAATGACTTTTGTAGCTGGAAACGACAGATCTTTAATGGAATATCTACATAGGCGTACAGAGGCCCATTATCAGGAACCATCACTCCTGTGTTCCAATGGCACATTGTGTTAGCTAATCTGAGTTTTATCATTTTAAAAGGCTAATTGATCACAACTGAGCAAGAGGACAAGTACATTAGTGTCTAGTTTGAGAAACAGATGCCTCGCAAGTCCTCAACTGGCAGCTTCATTAAATAGTGCCCGCAAAACACCAGTCTCCACATCAACAGTGAAGAGGCGACTTCGGGATGCTGGCCTTCTCGGCAGAGTTGCAAAGAAAAAGCCATCTCAGACTAGCCAATAAAAAGAAAATATTAAAATGGGCAAAAGAACGCAGACACTGGACAGAGGAACTCTGCCTAGAAGGCCAGCATCCCGGAGTCATCAATAAATCCTCAAGTGATATGCTGGACCCTATGTCAGAGAGGTGTTTCTGGGACCACATCGTTTCTTTCAAGGTAGGAGTATAGCAATATTCTGTTATGTTTAGGCCTATTTACATGTATGTTTCTGGTATTGTATCTAAAGTTGGCTGTTAGGCTAAATACATTAGTTTTTTCTCCAAATGCAGACAATGACCCAAAACACACTACCAACCGGGTTTGCATTGCAAATGAGGACAAACTGGGTCAAGATGCCCGCAGAGAAAGTAGACCATTATGTAGTAACATAAAGGTTAAATAGAAATAAATAAACCGCCTACGGTAGACCTACAGTATATATACAAATGTATTTTTAAATCTCTACATGTAGGTCTCCTGATTTAAACCCGATCTAACTTGTTTGGCATCAACTGAAAACATTCATCCATAACTGCTAAACCTACAAGCAAAGATGAACTGGTCAAGGCCATCAAGACATTTAGGCTAGAGAAATTGATGATACAACAATGTAACAAATACATTGATCATCTCAGCAAGGTTTTACCCGTGGTCGTGGAGCTGGGTGGAAGTGCTGTAGGAATGCTCAACTGGTGTCGCTCATTCAGCCGACAAACTTTCAACCGGTTTTCCCCATTAAGCAGCGAGTCTGAGGCCAAGCCTTCTCTGGTCTCTACTCCTCACGTTACGGGGTCTGAGACGCCGAAGCTTCCCACCATTAGCTTTGACAAATTGAAAACCCTAGTCATTGGCGACTCCATTACCCGCAGTATTAGACTTAAAACTAATCATCCAGCGATCATACACTGTTTACCAGGTGGCAGGGCTACCGACGTTAAGGCTAATCTGAAGATGGTGCTGGCTAAAACTAAAACAGGCTAGTGTAGAGAGTACGTAATCCACGTCGGCACCAACGATGTTAGGATGAAACAGTCAGAGGTCACCAAGCGCAACATAGCTTCAGCGTGTAAATCAGATAGAAAGATGTCGGCATCGAGTAATTGTCTCTGGCCCCCTCCCAGTTAGGGGGAGTGATGAGCTCTACAGCAGAGTCTCACAACTCAATCGCTGGTTAAAAACTGTTTTCTGCCCCTCCCAAAAGATAGAATTTGTAGATAATTGGCCCTCTTTCTGGGACTCTCCCACAAACAGGACCTGGCCTGTTGAGGCGTGACTGACTCCATCCTAGCTCGAGGGATGCTCTCATCTTATCTACCAACATAGACAGGGCTCTAACTTCTCTAGCTCCACAATGAAATAGGGTGCAGGCCAGGCAGCAGGCTGTTAGCCAGCCTGCCAGCTTAGTGGAGTCTGCCACTAGCATAGTCAGTGTAGTCAGCTCAGCTATCCCCATTGAGACCGTGTCTGTGCCTCGACCTGGGTTGGGCAAAACTAAACATGGCGGTGTTTGCCTTAGCAATCTCACAAGAATAAAGACCTCCTCCATTCCTGCCATTATTGAAAGAGATCGTGATACCTCACATCTCAAAATAGGGCTACTTAGTGTTAGATCCCTCACTTCAAAGGCAGTTATAGTCAATGAACTAATCACTGATCATAATCACAACCGCAACAAATGATCTGCTCAGACCCCAACCAAGGAGCATCAAAAGTCATGCTATAAATTCTCAGAGAACTCACTGCCTTCCTGAATACAAACAATGTATACGAAATGGTCTGGTTTTAGACCCCATCATAGCACTGAGACTGCACTTGTGAAGGTGGTAAATGACCTTTTAATGGCTTCAGACCGAGGCTTTGCATCTGTCCTCGTTCTCCTAGACCTTAGTGCTGCTTTTGATACCATCGATCACCACATTCTTTTGGAGAGATTGGAAACCCAAATTTGTCAAATTTGAAACCCAATTATTCTTGATGGTTGTACAGTCATCTCAAATAAAACTGTGAAGGACCTCTGCGTTATCTCTCTTTTGACGAACATATCAAGACCATTTCAAGGACAGCTTTTTTTCCATCTACGTAACATATCAAGACCGCTTCAAGGACAGCTTTTTTCCATCTACGTAACATATCAAGACCGCTTCAAGGACAGCTTTTTTCCATCTACGTAACATATCAAGACCGCTTCAAGGACAGCTTTTTTCCATCTACGTAACATTACAAAAATCTGAAACTTTGTGTCCAAAAATGATGCAGGAAAATGAATCCATGCTTTTGTTACTTTTAGGTTAGACTACTGCAATGCTCTACTTTCCGGCTACCCGGATAAAGCACTAAATAAACTTCAGTTAGTGCTAATACGGCTGCTAGAATCCTGAGTAGAACCAAAACATTTGATCATATTACTCCAGTGCTAGCCTCCCTACACTGACTTCCTGTTATGGCAAGGGTTGATTTCAAGGTTTTACTGCTAACCTACAAAGCATTACATGGTCTTGGTCCTGCCGTACATACCTACACGTATGCTACGGTCACAAGACGCAGGCCTCCTAATTGTCTCTAGAATTTCTAAGCAAACAGCTGGAGGCAGGGCCTTCTCCTGTAGAGCTCTATTTTATGGAATGGTCTGCCTACCCATGTGAGAGACGCAGACTCGGGCTCAACCTTTAAGTCTGTACTGAAGACTCATCTCTTCAGTGGGACATATGATTGAGTGTAGTCTGACCCAGGAGTGTGAAGGTGAAATGAAAGGCTCTGGAGCAACGAACCGCCCTTGCTGTCTCTGCCTGGCTGGTTCCCCTCTCTCCGCTGGGATTCTCTGCCTCTAACCCTATTACAGGGGCTGAGTCACTGGCTTACTGATGCTCTTCCATGCCATCCGTAGGAGGGGTGTGTCACTTGAGTGGGTTGAGTCACTGTCGTGATCTTCCTGTCTGGGTTGGCGCCCCCCCTTGGGTTGTGTCATCTGCATTTTTTATGTATTTTTTCCGTTATATTATTAACAAAAGCATAAAGATGTCGATGAAGAAATACAAAATGTCTCCAGCTGTCCATCACTACTGTAAATAAAAACACAGCATTTTATTTGTTTAAATCTACATTCTTTATTGTAACCACAATGTCACAGATCATTTGTATCTACCTTTCCAATTACTTTTAGAGTTGGGATTTACAAATATGCGCTTTTCAAGTAATTTTTCGTTAAATCCAGTTTGGATTTAAGTATAACTTTTGACTGACGCCTTTAGTGCGAGGTCTAATGCTTTAATATTGAATCATATCTGCCCTCCGAATTAATATCTAAGGGGAATTTTTTACATTGTTTTACTTTGAGAATTTCTAAGGGGCTTTTATATAATTCGAAATTAATTAACAATAATAATAGTAAATTGCTTTGTTTAAAAAATAACGATATTTTGGGGATTTGAAATAATTGAAAGTGAGTGAGAAAAAGTCCATTCTTGAACATGTGGTGAGACACTATTAAATAGTTTGTTAGTTATCATGATTTATTTCTGTTTTTAGTAGGAGAAAAACCAAAAGCCTGCTGTCGCCTCATGGGTCTCCCAGTCACAGCTGGCACAGGATCTGTAGTAACGCAATATTCACTGCGATGCAGTGTCTTAGACAGCTGCGCCACTCAGGCACTGTACAATGTGATTGGTCGGGAGTGGACTACACTACCACAGTAAGAGCAAAATAATCCTAACATTTCCACATCTAAGTTTCTCTTAGAATAAAAACCTTAGTGCAACAACAGTTTTAGTGAGTAATACTGACGAGTAGTAAATGTATTTCTCCGGGTGTGCAGAACAGAGGAATAGCAATTATTACACTATTGTTCTAAATTCAATCACCTTCTTCATCCTCATCATTCAGTTCATTGAAATTCAATTTTGATGTTGTGCACAATTATCAGTTACCAATTAATTGTCAGTGCCTTGGGACCCAAAAGCATAATCAGTGCTAAAACTCCCCCTTGCGCTGGTCTGGAACAATGAAATAGTGACGCAGGGTACTGTAGGCCTACCGTAGGTTTTGTAGGTATTTTATTTATTTATTTTGGTGCTATCTGTTCTAGGGTTAGGACTGTAACCACCAGAGGACTTGAAAATTAGTCGGAGCTGAGAGGATCAAAACTAAAGGTATTTTGGTTTCAGTGTATTTTCTTTAAAACAAATGTACAGCTGAAGTCAGAGGTTTACATGCACCTTACCCAAATACATTTAAACTCATTCTTTCACAATTCCTGATATTTAATCCAAGTAAAACCAATTCTGTCTTAGGTCAGTTAGGATCACCACTTTATTTTAAGAATGTGAAAAGTATCAATAGAAGTAGAGAGAATCATTTATTTCAGATTTTATTTCTTTCATCACATTCCCAGTAGGTCAGAAGTTTACATACACTCAATTAGAATTTGGTAGCATTGCCTTTAAATTGTTTAACTTGGGTCAAACATTTCGGGTAGCCTTCCACAAGATCCCACAATAAGTTGGGTGAATTTTGGCCCATTCCTCTTGACAGAGTTGGTGTAACTGAGTCAGGTCTGTAGGCCTCCTTGCTCACACACACTTTTTTAGTTCTGCCCACAAATTTTCTAGCTCAGGGCTTTGTGATGGCACTCCAATACCTTGACTTTGTTGTCCTTAAGCCATTTTGCCACAACTTTGGAAGTATGCTTGGGGTCATTGTCCATTTGGAAGACCCATTTGCGACCAATCTTTAACATCCTGACTGACTTCCTGGCTGTTGCTTCAATATATCCACGTCATTTTCCTACCTCGTGATTTAATTTAACTAGGGCAAGTCAGTTAAGAACAAATTCTTATTTTCAATGACGGCCTAGGAACAGTGGGTTAACTACCTTGTTCAGGGGCAGAATGACAGATTTTGTACCTTGCAACCTTACGGTTACTAGTCCAACGCTCTAATCACTAGGCTACACTGCCACCCCATTATGGGGTATTGTGTGTAGATTGATGAGAAGAGGGAAAAAAACTATAATTAATTTTAGAACAAGGCTGTAACCTAACAAAATGTGGAAAAAGTCAAGGGGTCTGAATACTTTCTGAAGGAACTGTTTGTACGGGGTATACAACCATTCCATCTCCGCAGATTTTTCAGCGAAGAGAGAGTCATTAGATCTTTTGTATTGGTACTGTCCATATGTAGCTTTTTTTGGGTCGCAAATTTACCTCGAGCTAACTCTGCAAATAGCACTGCTGGGTGATTTGAAAAGACAGAGTCAATCGATCAATAATATAATAATACTCTTAGCATAAATTATTATCTTTAATTTATTCTCCAACGGGGGTTGGGAGGGGGGGCCAGGTTGGGTAGGAATGGAAGGGTGGGTGAGATGAAAGAGGAGAGATGACTTCACTGGGGAGGGGTCTCTGTAGGGCAGCCCTGGCCAGCCAGTCAGAGAGTGGCAAAATGGTGGCGAGGCAGTGGCACAATGACTAGGCAGAGGAGTAGAAAAGGAAAATGTCTTAGAGTGGGACCTATCCAGAATACACTACATAGGCTCAATTTGCTTACTCTGGACATCCAGCACAGACATACACTATATATACAGTGGGGCCAAAAAGTATTTAGTCAGCCACCAATTGTGCAAGTTCTCCCACTTAAAAAAGATGAGAGAGGCCTGTAATTTTCATCATAGGTACACTTCAACTATGACAGACAAACTGAAGAAAAAAATCCAGAAAATCATATTGTAGGATTTTTTATGAATTTATTTGCAAATTATGGTGGAAAATAAGTATTTGGTCAATAACAAAAGTTTATCTCAATACTTTGTTATATACCCTTTGTTGGCAAAGACCGGAGGTCAAACGTTTTCTGTAAGTCTTCACAAGGTTTTCACACATGGTTGCTGGTATTTTGGCCCATTCCTCCATGCAGATCTCCTCTAGAGCAGTGATGTTTTGGGCTGTTGCTGGGCAACATGGACTTTCAACTCCCTCCAAAGATTTTCTATGGGGTTGAGATCTGGAGACTGGCTAGGCCACTCCAGGACCTTGAAATGCTTCTTACGAAGCCACTCCTTCGTTGCCCGGGCGGTGTGTGATCATTGTCATGCGGAAAGATCCAGCCACGTTTAATCTTCAATGCCCTTGCTGATGGAAGGAGGTTTTCACTCAAAATCTCACGATACATGGCCCCACTCATTCTTTCCTTTACACGGATCAGTCGTCCTGGTCCCTTTGCAGAAAAACAGCCCCAAAGCATGATGTTTCCACCCCCATGCTTCACAGTAGGTATGGTGTTCTTTGGATGCAACTCAGCATTCTTTGTCCACCAAACACGATGAGTTGAGTTTTTATCAAAAAGTTATATTTTGGTTTCATCTGACCATTTCATCTGACCATGACATTCTCCCAATCTTTTTCTGGATCATCCAAATGCTCTCTAGCAAATTCAGACGGGCCTGGACATGTACTGGCTTAAGCAGGGGGACACATCTGGCACTGCAGGATTTGAGTCCCTGGCGGCGTAGTGTGTTACTGATGGTAGGCTTTGTTACTTTGGTCCCAGCTCTCTGCAGGTCATTCACTAGGTCCCCCCCTGTGGTTCTGAGATTTTTGCTCACCGTTCTTGTGATCATTTTGACCCCCCGGGGTGAGATCTTGCGTGGAGCCCCAGATCGAGGGAGATTATCAGTGGTCTTGTATGTCTTCCATTTCCTAATAATTGCTCCCACAGTTGATTTCTTCAAACCAAGCTGCTTACCTATTGCAGGTTCAGTCTTCCCAGCCTGGTGCAGGTCTACAATTCTGTTTCTGGTGTCCTTTGACAGCTCTTTGGTCTTGGCCATAGTGGAGTTTGGAGTGTGACTGTTTGAGGTTGTGGACAGGTGTCTTTTATACAGATAACAAGTTCAAACAGGTGCCATTAATACAGGTAACGAGTGGAGGACAGAGGAGCCTCTTAAAGAAGAAGTTACATGTCTGTGAGAGCCTTCTTCTTGCTTGTTTGTAGGTGACCAAATACTTATTTTCCACCATAATTTGCAAATAAATTCATAAAAAATCCTACAATGTGATTTTCTGGATTTTTTTTCTCATTTTGTCTGTCATAGTTGAAGTGTACCTATGATGAACATTACAGGCCTCTCATCTTTTTAAGTGGGAGAACTTGCACAATTGGTGACTGACTAAATACTTTTTTGCCCCACTGTATAAAGGTATGTGGACACGCCTTCAAATTAGTGGATTTAGCTATTTCAGCCATACGCGTTGCTGATAGGTGTATAAAATTGAGCACCCAGCCAATTAATCTCCAGAGACATACACTGCAAACAACACAATGTAACTCCAAGTCAATGACACTTCTGTGAAATCAAACTGCCCACTTAGGAAGCAACACTGATTGACAATAAATTGCACATGTTGTTGTGCAAATGGAATAGACAACAGGTGGAAATTATAGGCAATTAGCAGGACACCCCAAATAAAGTCAAATCAGACAGGATGACCACATCAGTGACTCAACACAAAACCATAACAAAACGGCTACCCCACCTCTGTTTTGGTAAAAGGGATGGGCCTGGAGACATGTAACCACTCTCAGATTAATAGACAGAGCTATGGATGCAAGGACTGACTTTCCATAATATCAAATGTATTATTTTAACCATATTTTGAGGCTGTACAGTGTTTACATTAACAATATTTACTATCAGGTATTAAGGTAAGACCCAGACGTAGACAACGTCGAATTAACAATGGTTTAATAATCCAACAGGGGCAGGCAATAGTCAGGTCAAGGCAGGCAGGGGTCAGTAAACCATAGGTGGGGCAACGGTACCGGAAGGCAGGCAGGCTCAGGGTAGGCAGAGGTCAATAATCCAAGACGAACAAACAGAGAACACAGGTATAAATACACAGGGGATAATGGGGAAGATGGGCGACACCTGGAGGGGGGTGGAGACAATCACAAAGACAGGTGAAACAGATCAGGGTGTGACAGTACCCCCCATCTATGTGCACCACCTGGTGTCCTACCTTGGCGCATACCTGGTTGCCGGCAGTGGAAGTCGGGCGATGAGGGCCGGGTCCAGGATGTCTCCAGCGGGGACCCGGCACCTCTCCTCTGGGCCATAACCCTCCCAGTCAACCAGGTACTGGAAGCCCCTGCCCCATGGTCGAACACTCAGGAGGTGTCTCACCGTGTACTCCGGATGGCCATCGATGACATGGGGAGGAGGTGTGGGCTTGGATGCAGAAGACAAAGTGCTGTGAGACATCCTAGACACATGGAAAGTAGGGTGAATACGGAGGGTAGGGGTAAAACAAGACGAATAGCAGTGGGGCTAAATACTCTAGATACGGGGAAAGTGGAGAGCCATACTCTCTACTCAAGCCGATAGCATGGCAATCCGCTTGTCACCTATACCTGGAAGAGGTCTTCAACAGAGTGGCCCTGGCTCTCTTCCAGGTATGGTGACAGTGTCGGATGAACATCTGGGCAGAGGGATCGCTGACTTCCTCCCCTTGCTCAGGGAAGAGCGGAAGCTGATATCCCAAGAAACACTCGAAGGGTGAGAGACCTGCGGCAGAGCAGGGAAGGGTGTTGCGAGTGTACTCAACCCATACCAGTTGCTGACTCCAGGTGGTAGGGTTGGCGGGGAATAGGCACTGGAGAGTCGCCTCGAAGTCCTGTTTGGCTCACTCCTACAGGCCATTGGACTGGGGGTGGAATCCAGAGGACAGGCTGGCTGATGATCCAAAGACCATGCAGAATGCCTTCCAGAACCTGGACAAGAACCCCTGGCCCCAGGCAGTGGATGGAGAAGACCAGCCGGAGCTTGCCACGGAGTCTTGTTCTGTGAGCAGACGGCGTCAAACGCGGCAACATCGGGAACCATAGTAGGCCACCAAAAGCCTGTTTCCCTATACCCCAGCTGAGTGCCGTCACCAGGCACAAGGTAGGAAGGATGGTCTCAGGCTCTGGGGTGGTAACCGTGGGGTTATAGCGGTGAAACAGGGCACCCGGCTTTACATTTTTGGACTCCGGCCGGTAGGAGAGGGAACATTTTTACCGGGTAAACAGCAGGGCGCATCTCGCTTATCTGGAGCTGAGGCGCTTGGCGGTGCAGAGAAACTCCAGGTTTTTGTGGTTGGTCCACACAATGAAGGGATGTTCCCCACATTGTAGTTCCTCTTCATAGCGTTGAGGTGGTGGGAGAAGGCGCAGGAATGCAGCTTTACATCCAGGGCAGAACGTTGGAATAGGACAGCCCCCACTCCAACATCCGAAGCATCGGCCTCCACCATGAACTGACAGGAAGGGTCAGGATGAACCAGGATAGGAGCAGTGGTGAAGCGGTGTTTAAGGTCCTAGAATGCTTGGTCGGTGGCAGATGACCACATGAATGGAACCCTGGTAGAGGTGAGTGCAGACAGGAGTCGGACAGGGTGCTCTAACCCCAGATAATATTGTCGAACCCCAGGAAGCAGAAGGTCAATCCCGCAGTCATAGGGGTGGTGCGGGAGAAGGGAATTTGCCTGGGACTCGCTGAACACCTCCCGGAGGTCCTGGTACTCTGCTGGAATGGCGGAGAGATCTGGAGCAACTTCCGAGTCCCCAGGAAGAAGTCTCGGGGGCAGGTTGCGCCGACTTCAGACAATGGGCGTGGCAGAACGGACTCCAGCCCATGATAGCACCCGTAGACCAATTGAAATGGGGGGATTGTGTCACTGAAGCCAGGAGAATCCCAAACCACGGGAATCTGAGGGGACTTGATGAGTAGGAATTGAGTGTTCTCTATGTGATTTTCTGACACACGTAGGTTGATGGGAGTGGTGTTGTGAGTGACCTGGCCTATAGAGCACCCGTCCAGTGCTCTAACATCCATGGGCCAGTGTTAGTGTCCATCCATAAAGCTCTCATCGGCCCCAGAGTCAATGTGGACCCGGAGAGATTTCTATTGGATTCCCCAGAGCAGAATGACATGAAAAGGGGTGCGAGTAAGGGAAGTAGAACATTTCTCCATATGGCCCTCCAGAGCACTTGCAACTAACGGTGATCCTGGTCTTTTACAGGGCAAGAGGACACAAAATTACCAACATTTTGCTAAATCAAATTTCCTCTCATTCCAGTTGTTGCCCATCAACGCGGATGGTCAAATCGATGAGGGAGACAAGATCCGTGGGTAACTCCCGTGCAGGAAGCTCGGCCTTAACCACCTCCGAGACACCGTGCAGGAACATGTCAAACAGTGCTTCCTGGATCCACGCACTCTCTGCTGCCAACGTGTGGAAATCCACCTCATAGTCGGCCACTCTGCGTGCATCCTGCTGGAGCTGGATTAGCTTCTAGGCAGCTTCTCTCCCGGAGAAAGAGGCATCAAAAACATTCCTCGCCTCTCCCATGAACCCCTCCAGACTCACACGCATGGCTGGCTGTTGTTCCTATACGGCAGAAGCCCCGGAGAGAGCCCTCCCAGACATCAGCGTGATGAGGTAGGCTATCTTGGAGCGATCCAAGGGGAGGGCCGAAGCTCGGAAATGAGGACACACTGAGCTAAAAATGCCTGATAGGTGCTTGGCTCTCCATTAAAGTGTTCCAGGGAAGGTAAACAGGGCTCCCGGGAAGGTGGATTGGCCGGTGGGGCGGTGCTGCCAGCCTCCTAGTTACTGGGGGGTGGTGGGGTTGACACCGTGGCAGGCTGCCCCATTGAAAACCCACGGAATTGCTCCAGCAGCATGTACAACGTCCGGTCATGGCGCTCAGCCAATGTTTGGATGCCCACCATAAGACCACGAAGCAATTCCTCATGCCTACTAATGGAGGCTCCTTGGGAGGAGATGGCATTGCACATCTGGCCCAGGTCTGCTGGGTCAGTCATGGCCTGGTATGAAGGTAAGACCCAGATTCAGACTACGTCGAATTAACAATGGTTTAATTCATCTACATAGACGTACAGAGGCCCATTATCAGCAACCATCACTCCTGTGTTCCAAAGGCATGTTGTGTTAGCTAATCCAAGTTTATAATTTTAAAAGGCTAATTGATCATTAGAAAACCCTTTTGCAGTTATGTTGGCACAACTGATAACTGTTCTCCTGATTAAATAAGCAATAAAAATAGCCTTCATAATACTAGTTGAGTATCTGGAGCATGACCATTTATGGGTTTGATTACAGACTCAAAATGGCCTGAAACTTGTCAGTCTAATTTTGTACTGAGGAATGAAGCCTATTCCATGTGAGAAATTGCCAAGAAACAGAAGATCTCATACAACGCTGTGTCCTACTCGCTTCAAAGAACAGCGCAAACTGGCTCTAACCAGAATTTAAAGAGTGGGAGGCCCAGGTACAAAACTGACCAAGAGGACAAGTACATTCAAGTGTCTAGTTTGAGAAACAGACACCTCACAAGTCCTCAACTGACAGCTTAATTTACCTCTCTAGGGTATGTGGGACGCTAGAGTCCCACCTGGCCAACATCCAGTGAGATTGCAGAGCACCAATTTCAAATACAGAAATGCTCATTATAAAAATTCAGAAAAGATACAACTATATTACATAGGTTTAAAGATTAACTTCTTGTGAATCCAACCACTATGTCAGATTTCAGAAATGCTTTACGGCAGAAGCATACCTTACAATTATTTGAGAACATAGCCCAGAAGACAAATCATTACAAACAGTAACCAGCCAAATAGAAGAGTTACACAAGTCAGAAATAGAGATACAATTAATCACTTACTTTTGATGATCTTCATATGATTGCACTCAGAAAACATTCATTTATTCAATAAATGTTCTTTTTGTTCGATAAAGTCTCTCTTTATATCCGAAAACCTCAGTTTTGTTCGCGTTTTCTTCAGTAATCCACAGGCTCTAACGCAGTCAAAACAGGCAGACAAAAAAATCCAAATTGTATCCGTAAAGTTCATAGAAACATGTCAAACAATGTTTTTTATTAAATTCTCAGGTTGTTTTTAGCCTAAATAATCGATAATATTTCAACCGGACAATAATGTCGTCAATATAAAAGGTAAACAAGAAAGGCACTCTTTTGGTCGCGCGCATGAAAAAGCTCTGTGACACGGCAGGGTCCACTCATTCAGACTGCTCTTACTCACTCATTTTTCAGAATAAAAGCCTGAAACAATTTCTGAAGACTGTTGACATCTATTGGAAGGCATTGGAGCAATTTGAGTCCTAAGTCAATGGAGTCAACTGCAAAGGCATTGAATTGAAAACTACAACAACAAAAAATCCTACTTACTGAATTAATTTTTACCTCCCAAATCAGTTCTGTTATACTCACAGACATAACATTCTGATTTTCTGATGTATCAAATACTTAAGTCATGCAATAAAATGCATATGAATTACTTAAATATCATACAATGTGATTTTCTGGATTTTCGTTTTAGATTCCGTCTCTCACAGTTGAAGTGTACCTATGGTAAAAAATTACAGACCTCTATATGCTTTGTAAGTAGGAAACACTGCCGATTTAGCAGGTTATCAAATACTTGTTCTCCCCACTGTATATATATGTGTGTGTGTGTGTGTGTGTGTGTGTGTATATATATATATATATATATATATATATATATATATATATATATATATATATACTGCTCAAAAACATTTATGGAACACTTAAACAACACAATGTAAAGTGTAAGTCAATCACACTTCTTTGAAATCAAACTGTCCACTTACGAAGCAACACTGATTGACAATAAATTCCACATGCTGTTGTGCAAATGGAATAGACAATAGGTGGAAATTATAGGCAATTAGCAAGACACCCCCAATAAAGGAGTGGTTCTGCAGGTGATAACCACAGACCACTTCTCAGTTCCTATGCTTCCTGGCTGATGTTTTGGTCACTTTTGAATGCTGGCGGTGCTTTCACTAGTGGTAGCATGAGACGGAGTCTTCAACCCACACAAGTGGCTCAGGTAGTGCAGCTCATCCAGGATGGCACATCAATGCGAGCTGTGGCAAGAAGGTTTGCTGTGTCTGTCAGCGTAGTGTCCAGAGCATGGAGGCGCTACCAGGAGACAGGCCAGTACATCAGGAGACGTGGAGGAGGCTGTAGGAGTGCAACAACCCAGCAGCAGGACCGCTTCCTCTGCCTTTGTGCAAGGAGGAGCAGGAGGAGCACTGCCAGAGCCCTGCAAAATGACCTCCAGCAGGCCACACATGTCCATGTGCCTGCTCAAACGGTCAGAAACAGACTCGATGAGGGTGGTATGAGGGCCCGACGTCCACAGGTGGGGGTTGTGCTTACAGCCCAACACCGTGCAGGACGTTTGGCATTTGCCAGAGAACACCAAGATTGGCAAATTCGCCACTGGCGCCCTGTGCTCTTCACAGATGAAAGCAGGTTCACACTGAGCACGTGACAGTCTGAGAGACGCTGTGGAGAAAGTTCTGCTGCCTGCAACATCCTCCAGCATGACCGGTTTGGCAGTGGGTCAGTCATGGTGTGGGGTGGCATTTCTTTGGGGGGCCGCACAGCCCTCCATGTGCTCGCCAGAGGTAGCCTGACTGCCATTAGGTACTGAGATGAGATCCCATATGCTGGTGCGGTTGGACCTGGGTTCCGCCTAATGCAAGACAATGCTAGACCTCATGTGGCTGGAGTGAGTCAGCAGTTCCTGTAAGAGGAAGGCATTGATACTATGGACTGGCCCGCCCGTTCCCCAGACCTGAATCCAATTGAGCACATCTGGGACATCATGTCTCGCTCCATCCACCAACGCCACATTGCACCACAGACTGTCCAGGAGTTAGCGGATGCTTTAGTCCAGGTCTGGGAGGAGATCCCTCAGGAGACCATCCGCCACCTCATCAGGAGCATGCCCAGGCGTTGTAGGGAGGTCATACAGGCACGTGGAGGCCACACACTACTGAGCCTCATTTTGACTTGTTTTAAGGACATTTACATCAAAGTTGGATCAGCCTGTAGTGTGGTTTTCCACTTTAATTTTGAGTGTGACTCCAAATCCAGACCTCCATGGGTTGATACATTTGATTTCCATTGATCATTTTTTGTGTGATTTTTTTTTTTTGTCAGCACATGTAAAGAAATGTAAAGAAAAAAGTATTTAATAAGAATATTTCATTCATTCAGATCTAGGATGTGTTATTTTAGTGTTCCCTTTATTTTTTTGTCTACAAATTTCTTGTTAACAAACTAGTTTTGGCAAGTCGGCTAGGAAATCTACTTCGTGCATGACACAAGTAATTTTTCCAAAAATTGTTCACAGAAAGATTATTTCACTTATAATTCACTATCACAATTCCAGTGTGTCAGAAGTTTACACTAAGTTCACTGTGCCTTTAAACAGCTTGGAAAATTCACAAAAATTATGTCATGGCTTTAGAAGCTTCTGATAGGCTAATTGACATCGTTTGAGTCAGTTGGAGGTGTATCTGTGGATGTATTTCAAAGCCTACCTTCAAACTCAGTGCCTCATTTCTTGACAGTATGGGAAAAGCTAAATACATCAGCCAAGACCTCAAAAACTATTGTCGACCTCCACAAGTCTGGCTCATCCTTGGGAGCAATTTCCAAACGCCTGAAGGTACCATGTTCATCTGTATCAACAATAGTATGCAAGTTTAAACACCATGGGACCAAGCAGCCGTCATACCACTCAGGAACGAGGTGCATTCTGTCTCCTAGAGTTAAATGTACTTTGGTGCGACAAGTGCAAATCAATCCCAGAACAACAGCAAACGACCTTGTGAAGATGCTGGAGGAAACCGGTAGAAAAGTATCTATATTCACAGTAAAATGAGTCCTATATCAACATAACCTGAAAGGCCGCTCAGCAAGGAAGAAGCCGCTGCTCCAAAACTGCCATAAAGAAGCCAGACTACGGCTTGCAACTACACAAAGATCATATTTTTTTCGAAAAAGGACCTCTGATGAATCAAAAATTGAACTGTTTGACCATAATGGAAGGCTTGCAAACTGAAGAATACCATCCCAACCGTGAACCACTGGGTGGCTGAATCACGTTGTGGGGGGTGCTTTGCTGCAGGAGGCACTGGTGCACTTCGTAAAATAGATGGCATCATGAGACAGATAAAATATGTGGATATATTGAAGTAACATCTCAAGACATCTGTCAGGAAGTTAAAGCTTGGTCGCAAATGGGTCTTCCAAATGGACAATGACCCCAAGCAAACTTACAAAGTTGTGGCAAAATGGCTTAACTTCTTGAGTGTATGGGGCAGGATTTTCGTTTTTGGCAAAAAAAACATACCCATTTGAAACGGCCTATTTCTCAGGCCTAGAAACTAGAATATGCATATAATTCAGTCAGAGTAGGATAGAAAACACTCTAAAGTTTCCAAAATTGTCTAAATATTGTCTGTGAGTAAAACAGAACTGATATTGCATGCGAAAACCTGAGGGAAATCAAACCAGGGAGTGGCTTCTATTTGAAAGCTCCATGTTCCATAGCCTGTCTTCGCTCCATTTAAATGGATATCAACCAGATTCATTTTCCTATCGCTTTCTCAAGGTGTCAGCAGTCTTTAGACATAGTTTCAGGCTTTTATTTTGAAAAATGAGCGAGAAAGATAACGTCGCGTCAGTGGATAGCTGGGTGTTCACATGAGTTTTGCTTGCGCAACAGAGTGGGGCAGCCATTGTCTCTCCCTTTCCTATCGAAAAAGTGACAGTCCCAGTTGATATATTATCGATTATATATTTGATATTTGATATATTTGGAATATTCGTCTGCGATGTCGTCACCGCTCGAGCCTGTGGATTTCTGAACATAACGCGCCAAACAAAATGGAGGTATTTTGGATATCAACAAAAGGAACATTTATTGTGTAACTGGGAGTCTCGTGAGTGAAAACATCCGAGGATCATCAAAGGTAAGCGATTTAATCTATTGCTTTTCTGACTTTCGTGGCCAATCTACTTGGCTGCTAGGTGTTTGTAATATTTTGTCTACTGAGAGAGATGTTCTTACATAAACGCTTGTTATGCTTTCACCGAAAAGCTGTATTAAAATCTGACACGCCAGGTGGATTAACAAGCTAAACTGTGTTTTGCTATATTGCACTTGTGATTTCATGAAAATTAAATATGTTTAGTAATTTAATTAGAATTTGGCGCACTGCAATTTAGCGGGTGTTGATGAAAATGATCCCGCTAAAGGGATAGGTGCGTCAAGATTAACCTCTCTGGGATATGTGGGGCGGTAGCGTCTCACCTGGCCAGAGAAAAGGCAGGGCGCCAAATTCAAATAAATTACTATAAAAATCTAACTTTCATGAAATCACACATGCAAGATTGCAAATTAAAGGTACACTTGTTGTGAATCCAGCCAACATGTCAGATTTCAAAAAGTATTTTCAAAGAAAATTTAAAAACATTACAATACATTCATTACAGAATTCTCAACACACTAAGTGTGTGCCCTCAGGCCCATACTCCACAACCACATATCTACAACTCAAAATCCATGTGTACGTGTTTGTGTATAGTGCATATGTTATCATGTGTGTGTATGCATGTGCCTGTGCCTATGTGTGTGTTACTTCACAGTCCTGCTGTTGCATAAGGTGTATTTTAATAGCTTTTTAAATCTGATTCTACTGCTTGCATCAGATACCTGATGTGGAGTAGAGTTCCATGTAGTCATGGCTCTATGTAGTACTGTGTGCCTCCCATAGTCTGTTCTGGACTTGGGGACTGTGAAGAGAGACCTGGGGTGGCATGTATTGTGGGGTATGCATGGGTGTCCGAGCTGTGTGCTATTATTTTAAACAGACAGCTCGTACCTTCAGCTTGTCAACACCTCTTACAAAAACAAGTAATGAGGAAGTCAATCACTCTTCCAATTTGAGCCATGAGATATTGACATGCATGTCATTAATGTTAGCTCTCCGTTTACTTTTAAGGGCCAGCCGTGCTGTCCTGTTCTGAGCCAACAGAACAGTAGTCCAGGTGCGACAAAACCAGGGGCTGTAGGACCTGCCTTTTTGATAGTGTTGTTAAGAAGGCAGAGCAGTGCTTTTTATTATGGACAGACTTCTCCCCATCTTAGCTACTGTTGTATCAATATGTTTTAACCATGACAGTTTTCATTCCAGGGTTACTCCAAGCAGTTTAGTCACCTCAATTTGCTCAATTTCCACATTGTTCATTACAATATGTAGTTGAGGTTTAGGGTTTAGTGAATAATTTGTCCCAAATACAATGCTTTTCGTTTTGGAAATATTTAGGACTAACTTATTCCTTGCTACCCATTCCTAAACTAACTGCAGCTCTTTGTTAAGTGTTGCAGTCATTTCCGTCACTGTAGTAGTTGACGTGTAAAGTGTTGAGTCAGAAAATCGTTAGTAAAGATTGTAAAAAGCAAGGGGCATAAACAGCTACCCTGGGGAATTCCTGATTCTGCCTGGGTTATGTTTAACTTCTTGCGTTGAGCAATCCCGTATCCGGGTGCGTAATCATAGCCTCAAGCTCATTACCATAACGCAACGTTAACTATTCATGAAAATCGCAAATGAAATTAAATAAATATATTCACTCACAAGCTTAGCCTTTTGTTAACAACACTGTCATCTCAGATTTTCAAAATATGCTTTTCAACCATAGCTACACAAGTATTTGTGTAAAAGTATTGATAGCTAGCATAGCATTACCCCTAGCATTCAGCAGGCAACATTTTCACAAAAACAAGAAAAGCCTTCAAATAAAATATTTACCTTTTTGAAGAACTTCGGATGTTTTCAATGAGGAGACTCTCAGTTAGATAGCAAATGTTCAGTTTTTCCAAAAATATTATTTGTGTAGGAGAAATCGATCTGTTTTGTTCATCACGTTTGGCTAAGAAAAAAAAACGAAAATTCAGTCATTACAACGCCAAACTTTTTTCCAAATTAACTCCATAATATCGACAGAAACATGGCAAACGTTGTTTAGAATCAATCCTCAAGGTGTTTTTCACATATCTATTCGATGATAAATCATTCGTGGCAGTTGGGTTTCTCCTCGGAAGCAAATGGAAAAATACACGCAGCTGGAGATTACGCAATAATTGCGACGGAGGACACCAAGCACCTGGTAGATGTAGTGTAAAATGGTCAATCTTCCAATGATATTCCTACAAATACGTCACAATGCTGCAGACACCTTGGGGAAACGACAGAAAGTGTAAGCTCATTCCTGGCCCATTCACAGCCACAGCCAAGGAGACATTGGAACACAGCGCCTTCAAAATCTGGGGCACTTCCTGTTTGAAATTTCATCTTGGTTTCGCCTGTAGCATCAGTTCTGTGGCACTCACATATAATATCTTTGCAGTTTTGGAAACGTCAGTGTTTTCTTTCCAAAGCTGTCAATTATATGCATAGTCGAGCATCTTTTCGTGACAAAATATCTTGTTTAAAACTGGAACGTTTTTTTATCCAAAAATTAAAAGAGCGCTCCCTATATCCTAGAAGTTAAGGGGCTTCCATTAAAATCTTTTGGAACTACCCATCCCGGATCTGGGAGAATTGTCATCAACTACACTAATTAGCATAGCGCAATGGCCAAAAAATACTAATAGAAAATATTAATATCATGAAATCACAATTGAAATATAGTGAAACACAGCTTAGCCTTTTGTTAATCACCCTGTCATCTCAGATTTTGAAATTATGCTTTACAGCCAAAGTATGACAAGCTTTTGTGTAAGTTTATCGATAGCCTATCGATAGCATTATGTCCAGCTAGCAGCAGGAAGCTTGGTCACGAAAATCCGAAAGCAATCAAATTAACCGTTTACCTTTGATCTTCGGATGTTTTCACTGATGAGACTCCCAGTTAGACAGAAAATGTTCCTTTTGTTCCATAAAGATTATTTTTATACCCAAAATACCTCCTTTTGTTTGTCACGTTATGTTGAGAAATCCACCGGAAATAGCGGTCATAACAACGCCGAAAAAAAAATCAAAATTATGTCCATAATATTGACAGAAACATGGCAAACGTTTTTTATAATCAATCCTCAAGGTGTTTTTCAAATCGATAATATATCAACCGATAATATATCAACCGGGACAATTGGCTTTTCAGTAGAAGCGAGAGGAAAAATGACTACCTCTGTCTTCTATGCAAGAATCACTCTGACAGCCCTCAGCTGGCCACTTACGCAATGTAGTCGTTTACGCTCATTCTTCAAAATAAAGGCCTGAAACTACGTCTAAAGGCTGTAGACACCTTAGGGAAGCCACAGAAAAAGGAATCTGGTTGATATCCCTTTCAATGGGAAATAGGGATGCATAGAAAGACAGGGGTTTCAAAATAAGAGTCACTTCCTGATTGGATTTTTCTCAAGATTTCGCCTGCAATATCAGTTCTGTTATACTCACAGACGATATTTTGACAGTTTTGGAAACTTTAGTGTTTTCTATCCTAAACTGTCAATTATATGCATATTCTAGCATCTGGTCCTGAGAAATAGGCGGTTTACTTGGGAACATTATTTTTCCAAAAATAGTGCCCCCTAGTTTCAAGAGGTTAAAGAACACCCTCTGTGTTCTGCTAGACAAGTAACTCTTTATCCCCATTATAGCAGGTGATGTAAAGCCATAGCACACAACTTTTTCCAACAGCAGACTATGATCGATAATGTAAAAAGCTGCACTGCAGTCTAACAAGACGCCTCCACAATCATTTGATACCCGATTCACGAAACTGGGTGTATGTCAAAAATCACAACTTCACAGGAGAGCTGTTTTGAACATAACATTTTTTAAAAATCAAAATGCGTTTTTTGGCAGAAATGCCTTCTCGAACATGTAAACTTTCATGTGCCTCAATAAAAAACTTGCATGGCATCTGTAAATACGAATAAAATTGTTAAATTACGAACCTTGTTGGTTAAGCCACAGAAAATACAGCAACCATGATTGGTTGAGATAATGAGTGGGCTGGACATGCCAAGAGATTAGTTCAGATTTGTCTGCCATGTAGAAGGCTTCTGTCTATTTGAGTTTGTCAGTCTGTGTTGGTAATCCTGTTGAAAGCTTCTTTTTTTATGTATTGTTGTGTGGAGCTGCATAAGTGCTGCTCTCCATTTTCTGGAGGATCAAGTTTTGAAATCGGTGGAATTAGAGAATGACAGCTAAAGAGATGGACAAAACACCTGTCTCCGGGTTACATCTTAAATCTAAGGGCAACCGTGGTATGGCATTCCTGACAGGGAGACATGTCCATCATGCATGATGATGTATACAGGTAAGACAGTCTAGCGTTAGCTAGCTACATTGGGAAAGAAAACACTTTGACATTTGTAGAAATGTTAAAATAATGTAGCAGAATATAACACACATATGGTAGGAGAAAATCTAAATTGATGGGGCCAACTATACAGACTTTTTGGGATATAAAAAAGGATATTATCTAACAAAACAACATTACATGTTGTCTCTGGGACCCTGTGGATGACAAATCAGGGAAAGATTTTCAAAAAGTAAGTGAATATTTAATCTTTATATGTGAATGTATGAAACCTGGCCGGTGGGAAAAATATTTTGATGTGGGTCGCCGTCCTCAAACAATCACATGGCATGTTTTCTCTGTAATAGCTACTGTAAATTGGACAGTGCAGTTAGATTAACAAGAATCTAAGCTTCAGCTGATATAAGACACTTATATGTACCTAAAATGTTTAACCACTATAATAATTATTAGAATTTATTTGATTTACAGTTAAACCGTAAGTTGATCCGCAAGCGGGAGTTTTAACTAGCTAACGTTAGCTGTCTGCCTCGTTAGCTAATGTTACGTGACGTTTGTGATCCTCAACATTGTTTACCTAGCTAGGTTCATTGTTTACCTAGCTAGCTAGCTACATGTCTTTAGTTAAAGTGTACTGTCAGCTAGCTAGCTAACGTTAGCTGGCTGGCTCCCTGCTGACGTTGCTAGTTCTATCCCAGAGCCATTTTCTTTTCTAGTTAGATCCTAATGTTAGCTAGTTAACATTGCACCTGGTTGGTTAGCTTCCAGCACTGTGGCATTGTTGGCACGGTCTTCATTGTTGTTTAACTAGCTAACGTTAGCTGGCTGGCTCGTTAGCTAACGTAACTTGATGTGTGTGATCTTACACTTTATTTACCTACCTTGGTTCATTGTTTACCTAGCTAGCTATATGTCTTAAGCTAGAGTGGACTGTTAGCAAGCTAGCTAACGTTAGCTGGCTGGCTCTCTAGCTGACATTAATATTCGTATCCCAGAGCCGTTTGCTTTTCTAGTTAGAGCCTAATCAAATCAAAGTTTATTTGTCACGCGCGCCGAATACAACAGGTGTAGACCTTACAGTGAAATGCTTACTTACAACACCTAACAACACAGTGCAATTTTAAAGTAAAAAATAGGTATTAGGTAAACAATAGATAAGTAAAGACATTTTTTAAACTGTAAAATGACAGTGAAAATAACAGTAGCGGAGCTATATACAGGTTGTAGCGGTCCAGAGTCAATGTGCGGGGATATTTCTACTGAACATGTAGGTTGCTCACCTGCAAATACTCCAACTACTTTTGGAAGTAAGAGTTATTTTGTACCTCCAGCCAATCACAATCACTCTATGGAGACATATTGCAGACTTGTTGAAAAAGATGTTGTTCATCTCCTTAAGTACATATCTTTCCATAATTTACAGAAGAATGTAAACAAGCTTTGCTTGAATTACAATCTGATACGTCAGTTCTTACCCGCCCTGCTGATAAGGGTGGGTAGGTTGTACTCATGGATAGGACAGTTTATGTAAATGAGTGTCAATAGACAACTGCTTGACAACACCTTTTACAAGAAACTCAGAAATGACCCTACTCCCCAATTTCAGAACACGATCTGTACTGTCCTAGATGGGTATATAAGTTCTGGTCAGATAGCCCAAAAATAACACAACCTTTTGGCTATTCAAAACCCTAAATTACCACTTTTTATACTTTGCCGAAATTACACAAGAATGTTTACAAACCTCCAGGACGCCCTATTGTAGTGGGCATTAATGCAGTCATGGCCCCTCTATCGACTTTTGTTGACTTTTTTATTGGACCACTTGCAGAACAGCTCCCCTCATTTGTAAAGGACACCAGCAGTATGATCTCTATTATTGAATCTCTTGATCCCCTCCCTGAGGATACTTTGTTAGTTACTTTTGATGTTGAGTCATTATACACAAATATTCCACACGGGGGGGCATTGAAGAAAAGGAACATTTTCTTCTGCAATGTGACCCTAGTGAACTACCTTCCAGTGCATGTATTATAACATTGGCTGAAATAGTACTCACACACACAACTACTTCATGTTTCTAAATAATTTCTTTATTCAGAAGATGGGTACTGCTATGGGATCACCCATGGCTCATAACTATTCTAATTTGTATGTGGGTTACATGGAGAAACAGTCTATTTTCAATCCTCTCAAAAATGTTTTCTTGCCTAACATCATTATTTGTTATAATATTTTTGTTCTATGGAGGAGTGATACAGAACAGCTTCAGGCGTTCCATGCTTTTCTTAACTCCTCTTCTGAGCATCTGAGATTTATTATGCAATCTGATACACGTCAAATCAGTTTTCTTGATCTTCTGATCTTGTGTGAAGATAATGTTCTATACACTGATCTTTACAGGAAACCTACTGACCATAACAGTTTGTTGAGGTCTGATAGATGTCACCCACTTCCCTTGAAAAACAGTTTGCCCTACAGCCAATTCTGTTGAATCAAAAGAATTTGTAAAAAACGTTCAGATTTCGACAGATATATGGCTGGGCCGCAAAGATAATTCAAGGAGAGGGGGTACAAACATGGTCAGATTAATACTGCCATTGAGAAAATTAAAAACAAAGCATGACCTTTTTCAAGGTCAGTCTCACAAAAATAAGCATTCTTGCATTCTAACTACCCGCTATTCAAAGTGCTCTGAACAAATGAAGGGAATCGTTCACAAACATTGGCACATTCTTAGATTTGATGATGAGTATCGGTCGGTAATGTGTTTTCGGACCATCCCTTGGTCGTAATCTCACGGGGCAGAAACCTCAGAGATCAATTGGTAAACTCTGATTTTCCACCCCAGGATATTCCTGCACAACATGTATTTGCACCCCTACTGAATGGAAACTACAAATGTAATGGCCGTGCTCAATGCAATGGCACTTATAAATGTAGATCCTTCGAACACCCCCAAACAAGGAAACAGATCCCAATCAAAAGGTGTTATCACGTGCTCCACTAAGGCAGTAATTTATCTTATAATGTGTCCTTGTGGTAAAAATGATGTGGGTAAAACAAAGTGCGAATTAAGAGTACGTATCTCGGAGCATCGTACAAAATTGACCGTTGCGGCCCACTTTTTGGAGGAAAACCACTCGATTTCATCTCTGCGTTATAATGGCATCGAACATGTCCCTCTCCCTAGGAGAGGGGGTGACCTCGACAATTTATTGTTAAAACGAGAGGCTGCCTGGATCTTTAATTTAAAGACCCTTGCTCCCTTTGGTCTCAACGTAGACTTTGATCTGAAGCCATTCTTGTGATTATTGTGATTTTTCTATTGTAAATGTTTGTACGCTTATGTAGCCAAATTGTATCTATGATCATACGCCATCATTTGTTTTTTGTATGCTATTTTAATACATGAGAATTAACCAATGATATCAGGCCATGATTACAGACACCTGTGTGTGTCTTTTGACACTATATAAACGAGTCTCAGTGTTTGTCATTATACCCTGATAAAGACAGCTTGTTTGTCAAAATGTTGAACATACATGTTTTTGCATCTGAGCTCCTAGAGTGTGCGGCTCGCCTTTTATTTTTTCTAGTGTTCCACTCCGCTAGCCAGCACCTCGCCTAAATAGGTTTGTGTTTCTTTCGCCTCTAAGTTAGCTGGCCAGCCAGTCCAAATAATGACCATATCATGTAGCTGACAGTGTCTTTACTTTAGCTCATTTGTGTTCATTATTGTGGAGGCAGGTAGCCTAGTGGTTAGAGTGCTGGACTAGTAACCGAAAGGTTGCAAGATTGAAAATAAGAATTTGTTGTTAACTGACTTGACTAGTTAAATTAAGGTAAAAAAAACCTCAACATCATAAACTCAAGATCATTATTTACAAGTGAATGCCGATCCAATTACAGAAAATAGCTGACAGTTGTGAGCGTGATTTAAATAAAAACAGGGCATTCTACCAGAGAATTTTAGAACTTGGAGAATGTCTCATTGGCCTAACGTTATATCCTAATTTCACTTTGGTAAAGGTCATGCTCGTCACATTACCGTCGCTGGTAAACACATTCTATATCAAATAAAATCTAAGTTAATGTGTCACATGCACAGGATCCAGAAGGTGTAGTGAAATGGTTACTTGCATAGTGGAGTCTTTTGTTTTGACAATTAGCTAGCTAGCTAGACAATGTGTCACTTTGCGAGTGCCAAACACTGGCCATGCATTCTGCAAATTTGATTGTCTATTCAAACTATTTGAAAGTAAATGCTACAGCACACTTCTATGGAAAATACGACACTGTAGCCTGCTCTACCCATACTGTCAAATAATTTAAATAGGCTACTGATCTATTTACTTTCTAGCATGTTTGGTTATTAAATGAGTGATGGCGAAATAGTAGCCTAATGTTTGTTGCGTAGTGGGAATAAACCAGTTATGTCATAAAAGGAGTGACAAGTCCTGCAATATGATAATGATTTCGGCCTATATAATAAAAGTTAAAGAAACATATTAGGCTACATGCTGCTATGCAATCTCCTTACCAACGACAAATGCATCTGTTTTTACATTAGGCCTACGTTTTAATGTTTTCATTAGCCTACTGTTATTATAATTGATCAAACACGAGAAGTTGGGCATAAGCATGGTCTGAGATGTGCATGGAGATACGCAGACTTTCCGGTCAAGTTCCAAATTGATAAATACTAACCTTTGTTTGAAAACTAATTATCTGGAGAGAGAGATGAGACAGAGCATAAGGATGTGTGGAAGAGATACCGCATTGTGGGGGTAGAGCGAAGGAGAACAGGCAGTTGCGAGCCAGTGAGGAGCAGGGGAGGAGATTGAAGTAGAAGGGATGGGAAGTGTAGATTAGCACACTTGTTCTTCATCTGTGTTGTGGTTTACCACTCGGAATCAGGGATTAATTCACAGCCGCTCTGCCACTCTGTGCTTGTCAGGTTGCCTGTGAGGCTACTACTGTATCATCATGTGAGGCAGCTGGAATGTGATAGAGAGCCAGACTGCCAAGGAGGTGACACCATCACCAGGGAGTGAGAGTTGCCCTGGACCATTTCTGCTTCTGATCGCTGCCTCCTGCACCTAGCCTTCTCAGTTTGTTTTGCTGTGTTGTGTGTATGTGAGAGAACAGTGTGTGTCTGTGTGGATATGTGTGTGTGACACAGAGAGAAACACAGCCGCAGCGGAGGAAGGAGGAGCCAAGCAACTAGGGAGGGAGCTGGATGCTCGCAGGTTGCCGTGACAGCACCACAGCCTGCTGTTTCTAGTGACGACTGATGCAAGAATGTGTGTCTGAACTGTTCTAGGGAGGGGGAACCAGTGGTTGTCTGTGTCCAGCCCAGCTTGCAGTGTCCTGGGTGCCCCTTCTGTGCCTGTCTATCTGTCCGTCACTGAGGTTGGAGGTGGCCCTTGCTTTTTTACAACGCGGTACTCAGTCACTGGAAGATGGTCAACCTCCTCCTCTTCCTCCTCATGCGTCCCTGTGATCTCCAACAGAAGCAGCAGCACTACCAGGCTCTCTCCTCTGTCATGCTCTGTACCACTGGGGGCTCTATGGTGCTAAGCTCCGGGTGATCCTGTTTACCTGCAGCTCAGCCCCCTCTCCTCCCTCCTAGCCTGTGTGGTGGACAGGACTGAACACCCACTAGTGTGGTCAACCTCTAGGTTACCTTGGTCTGACCCCAGCACTACCCAGCCACTGTAAGTATCATTCCCCTTTGCGTGCTACACTATCCTGCTTTTATTCTGTTTTCCGGTTCCGCTTCAGCGTCTGCCTATGGATCTGTTTCAATGCTCTACTGTCAACATTGATTGTTTGTAGAATGTAGTCTACCTACTTTGAGCTATATGTTGTTGGTTGTATACAGTATATGTTAATAGGGAAAGACAGTCCTCAAAAAAAACCTTGGAGTATACAGTAAGCCCATTATATTGTACATACTGTCTATCCATATTGTTATTTGTATTCAGACTATTTGTTAATGTCAGTTGTATACAGAATCTATGTCCATTGTAGCTATATTGGTGGTGCACTGCTCACCACAAACCACTGCAGATATAAAATTTCACGCTTCCCGTCTCTGAGGCGGAACAAATGTGTCTCAAACGATGAATTAGGAACTCCCTTTTCTGCATTATGTCACCCTCCACCGTGAGATGCTGTTGCCTGGCAACAGCCGGGCTCGCTCTCCATTCCATTTTTAGAATGCAGCTGTGACTCCATCAGGAGAGCAAGGAGTGGGGGGTGGATTAGGAGAATTGGGCCAAGGATTAGAGGAGAAATTTAGAATAGGAAAAAGAGGGACAAGCGCAGAGAAAGATAGAGTGGGTAAGTGAGAGAGTGGGTAAGTGAGAGTGCAGGGAATGACAAAGGAGAAAAGAGATCGATTAACTCCTTTTACATTCTGCACCTTGATTTATTCACACCCATGTGCACGGACACACACACACATACCTTTCCCCTCACCACATACAAGAAAACTCATCCTCCAATCCCTATAAATACAAACAAAAATACACACTCTCACCCCATCAGCTATGTATCGGTGTGTGCATTTGTGGGGGGGTGGCAAGTCTGGGCTAGCAGCAGATCAGCCTGTTAGCCATGTAGAGTCTTGCAATGGGCTACACACAGCTTGCATATCACCAGCTGGCTGAGGTCCGTACCACTCCCCCATTGTCTGTGTTAGAGAGCATCAAAACCATGATGTATCATTGATAAATTGCCACTGACTGACAAATAAATCAAATAAAAAATGAGTAGTTATTTATGGGGCGATTTGTAGATCAGTCAGTCTCGACTCAACTTCAATGTCGGCTGCAATGTTAAAGGTGCCTAGTATCTCTGGCATGATGCAACTGTTACTCTGAGCGAGAGGTTTCTCATCCAATCAGATCTCTCTGTGGTCTCTGGTGTGGCTAATAGGATCTCAACAACATGCCCAAATTCACCCAAAATGCACTGCAACATAGGCTCACAAATAATCTCTTTGTGATTTATATATTTATAAACCTTATTTTGACAGCGAATTCATACTGAGACTAGGGTCTCTTTCGCAGATGAGCCCTGCATAAATACATCAAACACACACAATATACAAAATTACAAAAAATATTAAGAAAAACAGACACATTTATCAACATAGAGGTCTCTGATCATTACTCTGAACTGACCAAAGGGGACCAGAACATCTCAGGGTGCAAAACAACTAGAAGCAGCTTTACCCAACTCTGTGGAGACTGAAGTGGCATCCAGTGTTATCCAAGCCTGAGACCGGCTTTGTTCATTTGTAAGTCTAAATTGTATTAATGATGATAGATGCATAGGAAGTTGCTGCATGAGTGCTTTGTAGATAAACACAATATAATTCTGCTCACTCCTTACATGCGAAGAGGCCCAACCCACATTTTGATACAAAACACAATGGTGAGTTCTACAACCATCACCAGTAATAAACCTGAGGGTACAATGGAAAACAGCATCTAGTGGTTTAAGTGTAGATGCTGCTGTATGCATGTTAGACAATATCCGCATAATCTAAAAAAACATAAAAGTGGCCTCTGCGATTTCCTTCCTAATTACAAAAGTCAGACATGATTAATTTCTGTAAAAGAAACCAACCTTGATCTTCAACTTCTTCACCAGCTCAGTGACATGTTTTTTAAATGGACATTTGTCAACAAGCCAGATACCAAGATATTTGAAGGATGGCACTCGTTAAATTTGTGTACCGTTCAAACTAGTCATTACAAATGTATTTAAATATGGGTTATGGGACCTAGAAAAAAACATTGGTTTTGTTTGCATTTAGCACAAATTTTAGATTTGCTCTCAAACAACTACACACACAATCCAACAATGATAGACAGTATAATTTCAAATATGCTCACAAAATCATACACAACGCTCTTTGTGCTCAAACACACACACAGTTTTGTTGACATTTTATATTAATGGAAATCTACTCTAGATCAACGTGGAAATGTGGGTAACGTTTGATTAACAAGTCGATCAATGAAATTTCAACCTTTATTCACCCACTCGAAAAGACAGCCAAAAGTGTGCTGAATTCCCAATCTGTTATTAAACCTCTTAGGGCTCGCGAACCGCTAGCGTGACACCTGTCGACAACCTCCGGTGAAATTGGTGCGCTCCAAATTCAAATGACAAAATCTTAATATTAAACATTCATGAGCATACAAGTGTCTTATATCATTTAAAAGCTTAACTTATTGTTTAATGCAACTGCATTGTCAGATCTCAGAAAAGCTTTATGGTGAAAGCATACCATGCGATTATCTCAGGACAGTGCCCCACGTCAAAATCATTTTTCAACCAGCACAGGCTTCACAAAACCGTAAATAGCAATTAAATAAATCACTTACCTTTGAAGATCTTCCTCTGTTTTCAATGCTAAGGGTCCCAGCTACAAATTAATGTTTGTTTTTTCGATAAAGTCCTTCTTTATGCCCAAAAAAGTCTGTTTAGTTTGCGCCATTGATTTCAGCAATCGACTCCTTCAACATGCATACAAAGGAATCCAGAAAGTTCCGGTAAACTTTGTCCAAACAAGTCAAACAATGTATGTAATCAAACCTCAGGTACCCTAATATGTAAATAAATGATAATATTCCAGTGACCTCCTGCCATATCAATTCTGTTATACTCACATACATTATTTTAACAGTTTTAGACACTTCAAAGTGTTTTCTATCAAATTCTACCAATTATATGCATATCCTAGCTTCTGGGCCTGAGTAACAGACAGTTTACTTTGGGCACGTCAGTCAGGCGGAAATTCAGTATACTGCCCCGTAGCCTTAAATAAAATAAAAATGTATTTGTCCCTTGCGCTGACTATAACAGGTGTAGACCTTACCGTGAAATGCTTACTTACAAGTCAGTAACCAACAATGTAGTACAACAAAGAGTTAATTGCTAAATAATTGCTAAATAATTGCAAAATAAACTAAAGTAAAAAACAAAATATAAAGTAACACAATAAGATGTGCGGATGTACAGGTTAGTCGAGGTAATTTGCACATGTAGGTAGGGGTAAAGTGACTATGCATACATACTAAACAGTGAGTAGCAGCAATGTAAAACAAAAGTGTGTGTGTGGGGGGGGTCAATGTAAATTGTCCGGGTGCCATTTGAATAATTGTTCAGCAGTCTTATGGCTTTGGGGTAGAAGCTTCTAAGCTTCCCAGTGATGTTTTGCGCCTTACGCACTACCCTCTGTTGCGCCTTACGGCTGGATGCTCTCGACGATGCAGCTGTAGAACCTTTTGAAGATCTGGGGACCCATGCCAAATCTTTTATGTCTCCTGAGGTGGAAAAGGTGTTGTAGTGGACACTTCACGACTGTCTTGGTGTGTTTGGACCATGATAGTTTGTTGGTGATGTGGACACCAAGGTACTTGAACCTCTCAACCCGCACCACTACAGCCTCATCAGTGTTAATGGGGGTGTTGCCCCTGAAAGTGAATATAATGCTAACGATCTGATGTTGTTTCAATGGTTCAAATTCAACATATTACAAACAAGATTTGACTGTTGAAAATTGTTTACAGTGATGACATAATCCTATGGTTGTAATGTCACCCTCAAAACAACAGTTTACATTGATGACTTTATTAAAATCCAATGTATTTTCCACATAGACTCCACGTCACAATACGTTAACCAATATTTGCTCCCAGTGGGACATTGCATGTCATTTCCCTGCTCAACGTCGTTATACACCAGACGTCATTACTATTGACTTGACCTCCTTATCGTGTAACTCAGCCCTGTCTGTGTGTCCACCCTATCCCTCTACTTGCAGTGCTTTCTGCTCCACTGCCAGTGAAAAACAATGACTTCTCAAGAGGAGGAAGCATCGTTCAGCAGGTTCTTCCAGTATGTGGAGGACAGTGGACTCAGGGCCTATGACGGACTGGTCATCCAGAATGCCTCTGACATCGCCCGTGAGAGCGACCGCGTCCGCAAAGAGACCAACTGGGCCTACCTTCAGGAGAAACACGATAAGAAGAGAAGACAGGAAGAAGCCATAAAGAGGTAAGACAAAGAGCTCATGCGCATGCACACAAATACGAACTAAGACACGTCATATGTCTAAAAACCTGTGTGAAATCAATGACAGACTGTGGGAATGACAGACTGTGGGACTGTGTTAATTTTAACTTCACAGGACAATAACTTCACACACACATATACAGAGAAATACACACCAATGCAGTAGTGGAGAACTGGGACGAAAGTCACAATTTTTGTTTCTTTCTAATTGCTCAGAGATTGATAGAACTAGAGACACCATATTTTATTACAAACAGACAGATGTCCTCCACCATTAGTAATTTAATTTCTAGGGTAAATTTGTTTAAATTAAATAGACCGAGAAGAGAACTAGCCTAACGTTACTTTTGTACCTGCGGGTGGGGACTGAAGGAACACTGTCTCGGGACGGAAGTAAGTGCACAATATATGTCTTATCTCCATGTTTCTGGTTTGTAGTATGTTACTTTAAACAAATGTGACCGACGTGCTCAATTCAGTCTTATGTAGCAAAATTTGAAATTGTACAGACTCAGAGCTACAAAATGGTATATCATACACTGCAGTTGAGGAACAATGGGAAAGTGATTCTGCTTTGAAAGTTGATAAACCTGAACCACTTTTGAGAAAATGGCACTTGAATGTTTTGGTACACCTACTGAATAGAGCTCTTCTTTGTCTACACCTATTCAGCATTGTTCATATCCTCTTAAGTCTTAGCCCAACCCATCTCTTTAAGGATTCACATGTGAGGCCATGTGCTAAACAGAGTAATTAAGGTAGTGTAGTAAACAACCAAAGATTTCAAGACTAAAAGTGGTGAAAGTAGTAACCTACAGTAAAGAAAATATTGACTGTCAAATAAAAGTTTATTTTTCACATGCCCAGGATACAGAAGGTGTAAACAGTACAGTGAAATGATTATTTTGCAAATTTGCATAGTTATAATATCAAAATTAGAAAGTGTCCAGATGAAAATATTTTATAAATATTTTACACAAAACAAAAATATAAATGCAACATACAACAATTTCAAAGATTTTACTGAGAGACAGTGGTTTTTCCTTTAAAAGTTACGAGCTTATGCCGCGACTGTTAGTGGGAGATGGTGGCATTTTGTCATTGTACCACACTGTCACAAGAGGGAGTTAGAACGCTGATCTATCGGTAGTCTAAACTGTGGCAATTATTGAAGGTGTTTTCCATCTGAGTCTCTCCTCTGGCACTGGAGTCCTGCATCAGGCAACAAAAAAACTGCCAGCGATCCTGGAGTTAAGAGAGAACTTGGGTAAATGCAATGAGGGAAATTCACTTGACATGTGGACTGACAATTTTCGAAAAGTTAGGCACGGTGGGATTTTGGTTTCTCTCAATCCGAAACCAGAAATGAATAATTCATAATAAAAAACTGGCTTAATTTCCAAATTAGTATGAATGTCTCACCCCATGTTCACAAATGGCATTTCCCTTTATTCAGATTACAAATGCTCACTTCCAGTTATTTGAAATGAAATCTCCAAAATATTGTTATTTTTTTACAAAGTTAATCTGCTCATGTTGTGTGTTCAATTTGTGACATTTGTCACGCCAGCCTTTGCTTTGGCTCCCCTTCCTGTTCAGCTCAGGCATTCGGCATCGCCGGCCTTCTAGCACCCCCACAACATGATGCCACCCCCGTGCTTCACTATTGGTAAGGTCTTCTACGGCTTGAAAGCCTCCCCCTTTTTCCTCCAAACATAATGATGGTCATTATGGCCAAACAGTTTTGTCCCAATGTGCAGTTGCAAACCATAGTCTGGCTTTCTTATGGCAGTGGATTCTTCCTTGCTGAGAGGCCTTTCAGGTTATGTCAATATAGGACTCGTTTCACTGTGGATATATATACTTTTGTACCTGTTTCCTCCAGCATCTTCACAAGGTCCTTTGCTGTTGTTCTGGGATTGATTTACACTTGTTGCACCAAAGTACGTTCATCTCTAGGAGAAAGAACGTGTCTCCTTCCTGAGCGGTATGACGGCTGCATGATCCCATGGTGTTTATACTGTACTTTATAATGTGGTTTGTACAGATGAATTTTTTTTCCTGAGGTCTTGGCTGATTTCTTTTGATATTTCCATGATGTCAAACAAAGAGGCACTGAGTTTGAAGGTAGGCCTTGAAATACATCCACAGGTACATCTCCAATTGACTCAAATTATGTCAATAAACCTTTCAGAAGCTTCAAAAACCATGACATAATTTTCTGGAATTCTCCAAGCTGTTTAAAGGCACAGTCAACTTAGTGTATGTAAACTTCTGTGTTTTCAATCATTTTCTATGGGAAACTATATTTATGAGGAACCTGGTTACAGTTTCTATGGCTTCCACTACATGTCAACAGTCTTTAGAAATTGATGGATGTTTTTCTTTTGAGAAATGAAGTAGTAGGACTGTTCATTGTGAGTGTCAAGCCAAGTGGACTCTTCTGTGTGGCGCGCGTGAACTGGAGCTCGCTTCAGTGAACTGGAGCTCGCTATCTGCTATAACACATCGATTATTTACATTTTAGGTTGTCTAAGGTTGGATTAGGAAAGTTGTTTGGACCAAGTTTACAGGTAACTTATTAGATACTTTATAGTCATGTTGGGCGAGTTGGAACCGGTGTAATTCTGAATCAAACACGCCATAAATGTACATTTTGGGGATATAAAGAAGGAATTTATCAAACAAAAGGACCACTTGTGATGTTTCTGGGACATTTTGGAGTGCCAATAGAAGAAGCGCATCAAAGGTAAGGCATGAATTATATCGTTAATTCTGACTTTTGTGTCGCACCTGCCTGGTTGAAATATGTTTTTCATGTGTTGGTATGTGGAGCGCTGTCCTCAGATAATCGCATGGTTTGCTTTCGCCGTAAAGTATTTTTGAAATCTGACACAGCGGCTGAATTTACAACAAGTTAAGCTTTATTTTGATGTATTTTTCTTGTGATTTTATGAAAGTTAAATATTTATAGTAATTTAATTTGAATTTGGCGCTCTGCAATTTCACCGGATGTTGTCGAGGGCGTCCCACTGATCCGAAAGAAGTTAAAGTCTTGTTCATCTAACTGCATTGTCTGATTTACAATAGGCTTTACAGCGAAAGCATGCCATGCGATTGTTTGTGGACCGCGCCCCACATCAAAATATTTTCATAAAATTCATAAAATCACAAATAAATATTCACTTACTTTTTGAAAAGTAAGTTGACTGTGCCTTTAAACAGCTTGGAAAATTCCAGAAAATTATGTCATGGCTTTAGAAGCTTCTGATAGGCTAATTGACACAATTGGAGTCAATTGGAGGTGTACGTGTGGATGCATTTCAAGGACTACCTTCAAACTAAGTGCCTCTTTGCTTGACATCATGGGGAAATCAGCCAAGACCTCAGACTTCTTTTTGTAGACCTCCACAAGTCTGGTTCATCCTTGGGACCAATTTCCAAATGCCTGAAGGTACAACGTTCATCTGTACAAACCACTGTACGCAGTAAGTAAGTATTAAACACCATGGGACCATGCAGCCATGATAGCGTTCAGATGGACATTCGTTCTGTCTCCCAGAGATGAACGTACTTTGGTGAGAAAAGTGCAAATCAATCCCAGAACAACAGCAAAGGACCTTTTGAAAATGCTGGAGGAAACAGGTACAGAAGTATCTATATCCACAGTAAAACGAGTCCTATATTGACATTACCTGAAAGGCCGCTCAGCAAGGAAGACGCCACTACTCCAAAACCGCCATAAAAAAGCCAGACTACGGTTTGCAACTGCACATGGGGACAAAGATCGTACTTTTGGTAGTAATGTCCTCAGGTCTGATGAAACAAAAATATAACTTTTTGGCCATAAGGACCATCATTATGTTTGGAGGAAAAAGGGGGAGGCTTGCAAGCCGAAGAACACCATCTCAACCTTGAAGCACGGGGGTGGCAGCATCATGTTGTGGGGTGCTTTGCTGCAGGATGGCCATTGCACTGAAAGTAAAGGGGCTGAATAATTTTGCATGGCCAATTTTTCTGTTTTTTGATTTGTTAAAAAAGTTTGAAATATCCAATAAATGTCGTTCCACTTCATGATTGTGTCCCACTTGTTGTTGATTCTTCACAAAAAAATACAGTTTTATATCTTTATGTTTGAAGCCTGAAATGTGGCAAAAGGTCGCAAAGTTCAAGGGGGCCGAATACTTTCGCAAGGCACTGTATATATATATATGTCTTACAGAGCCTTTTCATAAGTCCACTCAAGTTTCTTCAACTATCTTCTGACTGTGATTAGAGTGATATTGTACCGTGATGCCAGCAGATTCCAGATTTCCTTTGCCGATCGTTCATCATCTTCAACCATCACTGAGTCGAACGCTTGAATGGTCTTGCTGTAAATGGAATACAATGTAAAAATGTTCAACATACAGTAAATACATACAGTCCAGCAGTCGATTTAAGCATTATTTTTGATCATTACTATGCCTACATTACAGTATTGTAGCCTACTATACCTGTTAATATTCCTGGGCTTCGCGATCGGCGTAACACAGGCGAATAGCACTGTCTGTGACCATAGTCCCCAAGTCTAACCGTATTTGACCAACATGTGTAATTAGTCAAGGTTCCTTGCTCTTCCACACTTGATTGAGTATCAGCAGGACAATAGACTGCTACCGAGTTCTCCAAATGCATTGTTTTCTAACCACATCTGGATGGATCCAAAACTAATTACTATGGGAATAAAAAATACTGAATGACAGAAATATTGGAATAAAATAGGCTAATGAAGGCATCAAATTCTTGCTTACTGGAACACCCAAAGTCATCCAATTGTTATAATAGGATTTGAAGCAATAGCCTACCTGTGTGTGGTCAACTATTTCAGCACCGATTCGTGCTGCTCTGAGACAAGCATGGGGACTGGTCTTGATAAATCAATGAGATTTTAGTTTTCACTGAATCTTTGTTTTGAGTTTTGGTTAGCTTACAATTTGAGTGTGTAAATGTAAAGATTATTTTGCTTTTTACACAGTCACCGGTCACATTGTACAGCGCCATATTGTCCGTAAAGCCTGAGGGTTTAGTTTATTGTTTTTCTTGGAATAGAAACACCATAATATCAATCAAAAATGTATTCATAAATTCTCTAGAACAGCCAATATTTAAAACAGTCAAATGCTTCTCAAAGATGCCCTCTGGTGGTCAAACCAGCACTAACTTGCATTAATGGCAACAATGGAATTCTGCGGCAGCCTGCAAGCTGTGCTGCAGTACGATGCAACTTTTAAAGGAAGAACCACTCTCTGGAGAGTTCAAATAAGAAAATCAGTCAATTGAAATAAATAAATTAGGCTCTAATCTATGGATTTCAGGACTGTGAATACAGATATGCATCTGTTGGTCACATACTTTTTTTAAAGTTAAGGGTGTGGATCACAAAACCAGTCAGTATCTGGTGGAATCACCATTTGCTCCATGCAGCACGACACATCTCATTTGCATAGAGTTGATTAAGCTGATGATTGTGGCCTGTGGAATGTTGTCCCAATTCCTCTTCAATGGCTGTGCGAAGTTGCTGGATATCAGTGGGAACTGGAACACGTTGTCATACACGTCAATCAAGAGCATCCCAAACATGCTCAATGAGTGACATGTCTGGTGAGTATGCAGGCGATGGAAGAACTGGGACATTTTCAGCTTCCAGGAATTGTGTACAGATTCTTGCAACATGGGGCTGTGCATTCTCATGCTGAAACATGAGGTGATGGCGGCGGATGAATGCACGACAATGGGCCTCGGGATCTCGTCATGGCATCTCTGTGTATTGAAATTGGCATCGATAAAATGCAATTGTGTTCGTTGTCCATAGCTTATTCCTGCCCATATCATAATCCCACCGCCACCATGGCATACTTTGTTCACAACGTTGACATCAGCAAAACCAGTCACCCACATGACACCATACACGCTGTCTGCCATGTGCACATGTGTAGACATATAGACAATAGTGACCCATCCACTTAACTAGATGTGGCTGGATGTCACATGACCCATCAATTTAGACAGGTGTTTGAAGTGGTGTCTTTTGTTTAGACATGATGCTAGCTAGCTAGTTAGCTGGACAATGATCTAAAACCCCAACCCATACTATTAGCAATACAAAGTTATTGTCATAGCTAGCCACATGAAATGCTGTAGTATGAATCTGCAAGTAGCTAAAACGAACCATCTAGGTTCAATGTTAGATAGCTAGCTAACAGGCTATACATATCAAATGGCTTTCTGGGATACAAATAAAATTGCTACAGAGATCATACACGTAAAGTTAGCTAGTGAGCCAGCAAGCTAATGTTCGCTAGCTAGCTAACAGTACGCTTTAACTTGCAATGAAAACAACTTCCTGAAAAAAATGTAAAACCAATAAAAATCTAAAAATGTAGCTAGCTAGACTTTAACCCGTATACATGGAAGAACACTTGGTATCTTGTCCGTTTGGTTTGTAACTAGCTACAGCTTGTTTGGGCCGTTGCTGTGTTAAGTCACTCCGGATCACACTAACTGTGTGCAGAAAGTAGTCCCTCACAACTTTTTCCCACTGAGCTTTGTCGATAGTGCCTGCTAAACTTTGCTCAGCGATGTTGTTGACAGCAGAAACAACACTTTTGCAGTTTTCCTTGGCTAACGTTATATATTTCAAAAAAGCCGCGGAAGCAAGGCTTATCTACAAATACTGAGCAGCTCATGTTATAGACAGAAGCGTGCTACTCTCGGCATGTCCAGCCCATCGATTATCTCAGCCAATCATGGCTAGCAGTAAGGTTCCTGTTTTTTCCCGTGGCTAAACCAAGTAGGCTCGTAATATAACATTTTGATTCGTATTTACAGATGGCATACAAGTTTGTCATTAAGGCACATGAACATGTACATGTTCCAGAAGACATTTCTACAAAAAACACACTTTGATAATACATATATTTTTAAACATTCAAATGCATCTCCTGTGAAGTAATGATGTACACCTAGCTTCTTGAAATGGGTCACAAATGTACTATCAGTCGTTTTAAATAAGTATTGCTTTCGGTTCGACATTTATGAAAATTAACCACGTGTCAACATCACAAGGTTGTGTAACCATAATATTTTGCCTTACAATATTAATCAAATTAAAATAGATAAACTAATAGCTATTTTAACCATAATTTTCTCATCTCACTTTAACCTTTCTAGGGCAGGCGTTCCGCTAACAGAACCCCTCGACAACAATCCTCTGAAAAGGCAGAGAGCGAAATTCAAAAATATTTTTTAGAAATATGTAACTCTCACACATTAACAAGTCCAATACAGCAAATGAAAGAAACTTCTTGTTAATCTACCCATCGTGTCCAATTTCATAAATGCTTTACAGCGAAAGCACAACATATGTTAGATCACCGTCAAGTCAAAAAAACACAGCCATCTTTCCAGCCAAAGATAGGAGTCACAAAAAGCTGAAATATAGATAAAATGAATCACTAATCTTTGATGATCTTCATGAGATGACACTCATAGGACATCATGTTACACAATACATTTGTTTTGTTCGATAATGTGCATATTTATATCCAAAAATCTCAGTTACATTGGCGCGTTAAGTGCAGTAATGTTTTGATTCCAAAACATCCAGTGATTTTGCAGAAATACTCATAATAAACATTGATAAAGGATACACGTGTTATTCACAGAACTAAAGATAGACTTCTCCTTAATGCAACTGCTGTGCCAGATTTTTTTTTTAACTTCACGGAAAAAGCATAATCTGAGAACGGCGCTCAGAGCCAAATCCAGCCAGAGGAATATCCTCCATGTTGGAGTCAACAGAAGTTAGAAATAACACTATAAATATTCACTTACCTTTGATGATCTTCATAAGAAGGCACTCCCAGGAATCCCAGTTCGACAATAAATGGCTGATTTGTTCCATAAAGTCCATCATTTATGTCCAAATAGCCACTTGTTGTTAGTGTTCAGCCCAGTAACCATCTTCATGAGGCACAAGCACGCAAGTCCAGACAAAAACTCGAAATGTTCCGTTACAGGTCGTAGAAACAAGTCAAACGATGTATGGAATCAATCTTTAGAATGTTTTTAACATAAATCATCAATAAGGTTCCAACCGGAGAATTCCTATGTCTGAAGAAAAGCACTGGAACGAGAGCTAACTCTCTCGTGACCGCGCGTCATGAGACCAAGGCACTATGCCAGACCACTGACTCAAGCAGGTCTCATCAGCCCCTCTTTAAAGACGGTTGACATTTAGTGGAAGCCGTAGGAAGTGCAACTTGACTCCATAGACACTGTGTATTTGGTAGGCCAAGCTTTTAAAAACTACAAACCTCAGATTTACCACTTCCTGGTTGGATTTTTCTCAGGTTTTTGCCTGCCATATGAGTTATGTTATACTCGGACATCATTCAAACAGTTTTAGAACTTCAGAGTGTTTTCTATCCAATACTAATAATAATATGCATATATTAGCATCTGGGACAGAGTAGGAGGCTGTTCACTCTGGGCACGCTGTTCATCCAAAAGTGAAAATGCTGCCCCCTATCCCAAAAGGTTTTAATGGGAATTGTAGTAGGATATCTTTCAAACCATTTGCAAAGGCTATTCATGCTTATCCCTACAAATCATGAGCTTTCCTTGTGTCTTGATAGAATACATGTCTTTATTCCCTTCACAAACAGCACTCATCATGATTATCACATTTCCATTGACCCCCAAAATCATAAAGATATACATTTTTAAGCGCTAACCTGTTGATAAAAGCTTATGTGGAAAGCAGATCCATCAAGTCAATTGATTAAGGCATAATTCTAATAATGTTATATTTCGGTTTAAAACATTCTGTCACTTGTTGATACTTTGCTAACATTATAAAAGCAATATGAAAGTCATCAGTTTACATTGTGTTTACTTTCATGTCACCTGTCTCTCGTGTAACTTCTCCCAGGCTAACACCCAAGACTAGCTAGCATGATACTTGAAACCTATTGTAACGTAGACGCAGGGAGTCAGTGAGTTTAATGATAATGAACATGGAATGATACAAAACAAGAGAAGGGTCTGACATGGGAACACAAACAATACTACCTGATGACTGACAGAACTAGTGCTAGATAAAGGGTAAGTAATGAAGGTATTAATGAAGTCCAGTTGTGACTGATAGGGCCCAGGTGTGTGTAATGATGGTTGCCAGGTGTGCGTAAAGATGGGTTGCCAGGACTGGTGGCTAGTAGACCGTTGACGTCGAGCGTCGGTGCGGGAGTAGACGTAACACCTATGTTGTAGTTTAGTCACAGAATGGGTTAAGAAAATGACATATTTTGGAACCATAAACAATTAAACACTTTCAGTTCTGTTTTTTTACTTGCATTGCTCCAAAACTGTTTTTTTGTCCTCTACAGTAGGAACATGCTGACTTCACCTAATCATTCTAGCTTCTGTGTTATCTGAGAAAATGGGCCTGTTACTATCGCCCCGTGTTACTTTTGTCCCAGCTCTCTCCTAGTACACACACAAACATATACAGACTGAGGCAGCAAAGATGTACAGAATGAAATCCCTGGTTTTGCTTATACTATCTCACTCTCAAATCAAATCAATGTTTATGGTCACATGCTTCGTAAACAACAGGTGTATTGTAACAGTGAAATGCTTAATTACGGGCCCTTCCCAACAATGCAGAGAGAAAGAAAATAGAGAAATAATAGAAAAGTAATAATAAAAGTAATGATAAATACAAAATGAGTAATGACAACTTGACTATATACACAGGGTACCGGTACCGAGTCGATGTGCAGGGTTAATAAACAGTAGCAGCAGCGTATGTGATGAGCCAAAAAAGTTAGTGCAATAAGGGTCAATGCAGATAGTCCGGGTAGCAATTTGGTTAACTATTTAACAAACCTTTTAGCAGTCTTATGGTTTGGGGGTAGAAGTGGTCAGGGTCCTGTTGGTTCCAGACTTAATGCATAGGTACGGCTTGCCGTGCCGTAGCAGAGAGAACAGTCTATGACTTGGATGGCTGGAGTATTCTTTTTTACACCGCCTGGTGTTAAGGTCCTGTATGGCAAGGAGCTTGGCCCCAGTGATGTACTGGGACATACGCACTACCCTCTGTTGCGCCTTGTGGTCAGATGCCAAGCAGTCAACGTAGCAAATGGTGATGCTGCCAGTGAAGATGCTCTCAATTGTGCAACTTTTTGAGGATCTGAGGGCTCATGCCAAATCTTTTCAGCCTCCTGAGGGGGAAAATGCATTGCAGTGCCCTCTTCACAACTGTGTTGGTGTGTGAGCACCATGATAGATCCTTAGTTATTTGGACACCAAGGAATTTGAAGCTCTCAACCCCATTTCACTACAGCCCTGTCAATGTGAATGAGGGCGTGCTCGACCATCCCATTTCCTGTAGTCCATGAACAGCTCCTTTGTCCAGGATCCAGATGAGCTTGCAGGGCACAAGGGTGTTGAATGCTGAGCTGTAGTCAATAAACAGCATTTTCACATAGGTGTTGTCCAGGTGGGAAAGTGCAATATCGAGTGCAATATAAATTGTGTCATCTGTGGGTCCGTTGGGGTGGAATGTGAACTTTGGGGTGGGTCAAGGGTGTCTGGATGATGGTATTGAACGTGAGCTATGACAAGCCTTTAAAAAGATGTCATGGCTACAGATTTGAGTGCTACGGGGCGATAGTCATTTATACAGATGACCTTGGCATTCTTGGGCCCATGGACAATGGTGGTCTGCTTGAAGCATTTAGGTATTACAGATCGGGTTAGAGAGATATTGAAAATCTTGGTGAAGACACCTGGTCAGCGCATGTTCTTTGTTTCTCTGTGACCACAGTCGGTCTTATAGCTGAAAGTGACTTTGGCTGAGTCTCTACCCCCATCCATCCTCCCCCCACCTATTTTAAGAGCACTTGAGAGAATTATCATAATAAGATCTGGGTCTGTCCAATGTTTGCATGGTATAGTAGGGTATGACACCTGTACACTGTGAATGGAGCTGGAAGTCCCCTGACCACTTGGTACTAATGGAGATGTTTGCATTAGGAATGGAGTCAGATTTCAACTAGTGTCTGTGTCAGGGAAAGTGTGTTTGTGTGTGTGTGTGTGTGTTCTCTCAGTTGTTGGGAGTCTAAAACTCGAGTTTTGGAATTACGAGCAAGATTTACTCCAATATTTCTACATGATGAATTGAGCTAGCTATCCAAATCAAATCAAATCAAATCCAATCAAATTTTATTTGTCACATACACATGGTTAGCAGATGTTAATGCGAGTGTAGAGAAATGCTTGTGCTTCTAGTTCCGACAATGCAGTAATAACGAACAAGTAATCTAACTAACAATTCCAAAAAACTACTGTCTTATACACAGTGTAAGGGGATAAAGAATATGTACATAAGGATATATGAATGAGTGATGGTACAGAGCAGCATAGGCAAGATACAGTAGGTGATATCGAGTACAGTATATACATATGAGATGAGTATGTAAACCAAGTGGCATAGTTAAAGTGGCTAGTGATACATGTATTACATAAGGATGCAGTCGATGATATAGAGTACAGTATCTACGTATGCATATGAGATGAATAATGTAGGGTAAGTAACATTATATAAGGTAGCATTGTTTAAAGTGGCTAGTGATATATTTACATCATTTCCCATCAATTCCCATTATTAAAGTGGCTGGAGTAGAGTCAGTGTCATTGACAGTGTGTTGGCAGTAGCCACTCAATGTTAGTGGTGGCTGTTTAACAGTCTGATGGCCTTGAGATAGAAGCTGTTTTTCAGTCTCTCGGTCCCAGCTTTGATGCACCTGTACTGACCTCGCCTTCTGGATGACAGCGGGGTGAACAGGCAGTGGCTCGGGTGGTTGATGTCCTTGATGATCTTTATGGCCTTCCTGTAGCATCGGGTGGTGTAGGTGTCCTGGAGGGCAGGTAGTTTGCCCCTGGTGATACGTTGTGCAGACCTCACTACCCTCTGGAGAGCCTTACGGTTGAGGGCGGTGCAGTTGCCATACCAGGCGGTGATACAGCCCGCCAGGATGCTCTCGATTGTGCATCTGTAGAAGTTTGTGAGTGCTTTTGGTGACAAGCCAAATTTTTTCAGCCTCCTGTGGTTGAACAGGCGCTGCTGCGCCTTCCTCACGATGCTGTCTGTGTGAGTGGACCAATTCAGTTTGTCTGTGATGTGTATGCCGAGGAACTTAAAACTTGCTACCCTCTCCACTACTGTTCCATCGATGTGGATGGGGGGGTGTTCCCTCTGCTGTTTCCTGAAGTCCACAATCATCTCCTTAGTTTTGTTGACGTTGAGTGTGAGGTTATTTTCCTGACACCACACTCCGAGGGCCCTCACCTCCTCCCTGTAGGCCGTCTCGTCGTTGTTGGTAATCAAGCCTACCACTGTTGTGTCGTCCGCAAACTTGATGATTGAGTTGGAGGCGTGCGTGGCCACGCAGTCGTGGGTGAACAGGGAGTACAGGAGAGGGCTCAGAACGCACCCTTGTGGGGCCCCAGTGTTGAGGATCAGCGGGGAGGAGATGTTGTTGCCTACCCTCACCACCTGGGGGCGGCCCGTCAGGAAGTCCAGTACCCAGTTGCACAGGGCGGGGTCGAGACCCAGGGTCTCGAGCTTGATGACGAGCTTGGAGGGTACTATGGTGTTGAATGCCGAGCTGTAGTCGATGAACAGCATTCTCACATAGGTATTCCTCTTGTCCAGATGGGTTAGGGCAGTGTGCAGTGTGGTTGAGATTGCATCGTCTGTGGACCTATTTGGGTGGTAAGCAAATTGGAGTGGGTCTAGGGTGTCAGGTAGGGTGGAGGTGATATGGTCCTTGACTAGTCTCTCAAAGCACTTCATGATGACGGATGTGAGTGCTACGGGGCGGTAGTCGTTTAGCTCAGTTACCTTAGCTTTCTTGGGAACAGGAACAATGGTGGCCCTCTTGAAGCATGTGGGAACGGCAGACTGGTATAGGGATTGATTGAATATGTCCGTAAACACACCGGCCAGCTGGTCTGCGCATGCTCTGAGGGTGCGGCTGGGGATGCCGTCTGGGCCTGCAGCCTTGCGAGGGTTAACACGATTAAATGTCTTACTCACTTCGGCTGCAGTGAAGGAGAGACCGCATGTTTTCGTTGCAGGCCGTGTCAGTGGCACTGTATTGTCCTCAAAGCGGGCAAAAAAGTTATTTAGTCTGCCTGGGAGCAAGACATCCTGGTCCGTGACTGGGCTGGGTTTCTTCCTGTAGTCCGTGATTGTCTGTAGACCCTGCCACATGCCTCTTGTGTCTGAGCCGTTGAATTGAGATTCTACTTTGTCTCTGTACTGGCGCTTAGCTTGTTTGATAGCCTTGCGGAGGGAATAGCTGCACTGTTTGTATTCAGTCATGTTACCAGACACCTTGCCCTGATTAAAAGCAGTGGTTCGCGCCTTCAGTTTCACACGAATGCTGCCATCAATCCACGGTTTCTGGTTAGGGAATGTTTTAATCGTTGTTATGGGAACGACATCTTCAACGCACGTTCTAATGAACTCGCACACCGAATCAGCGTATTCGTCAATGTTGTTGTCTGACGCAATACGAAGCATCTCCCAGTCCACGTGATGGAAGCAGTCTTGGAGTGTGGAGTCAGCTTGGTCAGACCAGCGTTGGACAGACCTCAGCGTGGGAGCTTCTTGTTTTAGTTTCTGTCTGTAGGCAGGGATCAACAAAATGGAGTCGTGGTCAGCTTTTCCGAAAGGGGGGCGGGGCAGGGCCTTATATGCGTCGCGGAAATTAGAGTAACAATGATCCAGGGTCTTTCCACCCCTGGTTGCGCAATCGATATGCTGATAAAATTTAGGGAGTCTTGTTTTCAGATTAGCCTTGTTAAAATCCCCAGCTACAATGAATGCAGCCTCCGGATAAATCGTTTCCAGTTTGCAGAGAGTTAAATAAAGTTTGTTCAGAGCCATCGATGTGTCTGCTTGGGGGGGGATATATACGGCTGTGATTATAATCGAAGAGAATTCTCTTGGTAGATAATGCGGTCTACATTTGATTGTGAGGAATTCTAAATCAGGTGAACAGAAGGATTTGAGTTCCTGTATGTTTCTTTCATCACACCATGTCACGTTGGTCATAAGGCATACGCCCCCGTCCCTCTTCTTACCAGAAAGATGTTTGTTTCTGTCGGCGCGATGCGTGGAGAAACCCGCTGGCTGCACCGCTTCGGATAGCGTCTCTCCAGTTAGCCATGTTTCCGTGAAGCAGAGAACGTTACAGTCTCTGATGTCCCTCTGGAATGCTACCCTTGCTCGGATTTCATCAACCTTGTTGTCAAGAGACTGGACATTGGCAAGAAGAATGCTAGGGAGTGGTGCACGGTGTGCCCGTCTCCGGAGTCTGACCAGAAGACCGCTTCGTTTCCCTCTTTTTCTGAGTCGTTTTTTTTGGGTCGCTGCATGTAATCCGCTCCGTTGCACTGGTTGTAAGGCAGAACACAGGATCCGCATCGCGAAAAACATATTCTTGGTCGTACTGATGGTGAGTTGACGCTGTTCTTATATTCAGTAGTTCTTCTCGGCTGTATGTAATGAAACCTAAGAAGACCTGGGGTACTAGTGTAAGAAATAACACGTAAAAAAACAAAAAACTGCATAGTTTCCTAGGAACGCGAAGCGAGGCGGCCATCTCTGTCGGCGCCGGAAGAAGATCATGTTATCATGTTATAAAATTGTTACTGTACTTTGGCTGTATTTACAGTATGTGAAGAAAGTGTATTCATTCAGTTGAATGGTGCATAAAAAGTCAAGACCATGACCTTCAACGTGTATAAAGTAAAGACCATTCAAAATTGTTAAAAGGGAGACCACCATGACAAGCTAAAAAAAAAACATGTGATAGAGAAATGGATAGATGGATTTCCACCCCAGAATTCTTACTGATGGACAGAACAACATAATGTAATAACAACATAATACATTTCACATGCTGTTGTGCAAATAAAATAGACAACAGGTGGAAATTATAGGCAATTAGCAAGACACCCCCAATAAAGGAGTGGTTCTGCAGGTGGCAACCACAGACCACTTCTCAGTTCCTATGCTTCCTGGCTGATGTTTTGGTCACTTTTGAATGCTGGTGGTGCTTTCACTCTAGTGGTAGCATGAGACGGAGTCTACAAACCACACAAGTGGCTCAGGTAGTGCAGCTCATCCAGGATGGCACATCAATGCGAGCTGTGGCAAGAAGGTTTGCTGTGTCTGTCAGCGTAGTGTCCAGAGCATGGAGGCGCTACCAGGAGACAGGCCAGTACATCAGGAGACGTGAAGGAGGCCGTAGGAGGGCAACAACCCAGCAGCAGGACCGCTTCCTCTGCCTTTGTGCAAGGAGGAGCAGGAGGAGCACTGCCAGAGCCCTGCAAAATGACCTCCAGCAGGCCACAAATGTGCATGTGTCTGCTCAAACGGTCAGAAACAGATTCCATGAGGGTGGTATTGGCAAATTCGCCACTGGCGCCCTGTGCTCTTCACAGATGAAAGCAGGTTCACACTGAGCACATGTGACAGTCTGGAGACGCCGTGGGGAACGTTCTGCTGCCTGCAACATCCTCCAGCATGACCGGTTTGGCGGTGGGTCAGTCATGGTGTGGGGTGGCATTTCTTTGGGGGGCCGCACAGCCCTCCATGTGCTGGCCAGAGTTAGCCATTAGGTACCGAGATGAGATCCTCAGACCCCTTGTGAGACCATATGCTGGTGCGGTTGGCCCTGGGTTCCTCCTAATGCAAGACAATGCTAGACCTCATGTGGCTGGAGTGTGTCAGCAGTTCCTGTAAGAGGAAGGCATTGGTACTATGGACTGGCCCGCCCGTTCCCCAGACCTGAATTCAATTGAGCACATCTGGGACATCATGTCTCGCTCCATCCACCAACGCCACGTTGTACCACAGACTGTCCAGGAGTTGGCGGAAGCTTTAGTCCAGGTCTGGGAGGAGATCCCTCAGGAGACCATCTGCCACCTCATCAGGAGCTTGCCAGGCATTGTAGGGAGGTCATACAGGCACGTAGAGGCCACACACACTACTGAGCCTAATTTTGACTTGTTTTAAGGACATTACATAAACGTTGGATCAGCCTGTAGTGTGGTTTTCCACTTTAATTTTGAGTGTGACTCCAAATCCAGACCTCCATGGGTTGATAAATTTGATTTCCATTGATCATTTTTGTGTGATTTTGTAGTCAACACATTCAAGTATGTAAAGAAAAAAGTATTTAATAAGAATATTTCATTCATTCAGATCTAGGATGTGTTATTGTAGTGTTTCCTTTATTTTTTTGAGCAGTGTATTTTTATTTGTTTAACACTTTTTTGGTTACTACATGATTCCATATGTGTTATTTCATAGTGTTGATGTCTTCACTATTATTCTACAATGTAGAAAATAGTAAAAATAAAGAAAAACCCTGGAATGAGTAGGTGTGTCCAAACTATATATATAGTAAACATATACACAGCAACAACACAAATTTTTTATGTAACCCTAATTTTACCAGGTAAGTTGACTGAGAACACATTATCATGTACAGCAATAACCTGGAGAACAGTTACAGAGGAGAGATTTATGAGCCAATTGTAACCTGGGGATGATTAGGTGGCCATTTTCATTGAAAAGCAATACTGATTCTGGTACAATAGTGTTAGTAGCTGTCATGTCTGGACTATCATTGAATGTGAAGACTTATTTATATAAAATCAGTTCTCTAAGTTTAATTATTACGTGATTAAACTAATTATGTCAACATTAATTAGCTAGGAAGTCGGGGCACCATGGAAAATGTTGAGATTTACAGAGTTGTAATTTTCTGAATATAACTTTTCAGATATTTTAATATCTGATCAATTAGTCATTCTCATTAATGTATTATTATTACCTCATCAGTTCTCATTACTGAACACCACAAACCCTTGGATATCTGCACGAACACTAGCATAAATCATGAATCAGCGATATACAAATGTACTTGATTATTTATTTACTAACGAACTAAATAATCACACAGAATTACATAACATACAAACAATAGATATTTGGGTTACTACATGATACAAAGAAAAAGTCCCTAGCGGACAAAGCCCATATGACGGCTTGGTAGACCAAGGAAATTGGTGGGGACTGAGAGAGTGCGAAAGACTAAATGGATTCACTACACACAGTGGATAATTGTACTCATGGACATGCATATACTTTGCACATGAACGGCTGCTCATTCTGAAAGAAATTGCAATGTACATGTTTATGAATGGATGTCGTTGTTGTCTCTCCGTTGAAAACATTAAATCGTCCTGTAGAGTTCCTCAGAGTCTCTGGTTAACTTTCCCAAAAGTCACAATGTCTTTCGTGGTTGTAGGTGGTTAGAACTGTGGTTAGAACGAGTACCATTCAGAAATGGTCTCATAGAATAGATTGCTTCGGCGGTTGGCGGTATTCTCGATCTAGGTTTACGTAATTTCTAGCTGCAGGCTAGTAATTCATGTCGTCTAGAATTTTCTCTTATTCTGTAGTGATCTATAGTCTCAGAGTTGAACCATTTCCAGCCATGTAGCCAAAACTACAGCTGTATGGTCTCTGTGGCCTATAGAATTGTAGCCATTCCAACGTGGGGACTCCTTCCCGGCGTTCTCTGACTTAATGCATATTTTGTAGTAAGTGGGTTTTATACTCTGTGGAAAAAGGGACGGTTCTATGATGCCTAATGTGGGCTCACTGGGGGTGTGGCCACTGACTAGTTAATCTTTATATGAAACTCTATACTCTCATGTAGAAGGTTAACGTCACATTACATCTTTTCACAAATATTTTCATGTTTAATCACATATGTTTCACAATATTTAGATGTAACCCTGACAGCTGCAAAATGTACACTTTAGGAGATACAGTTATGTGTGCTCTCTATCCTTCATGAGATTACCAAATGAAACACACTCGTCATAACTGTCCCTTAAGTGTGCACGGACCATTCCCACATTCTCAAAAGTAGAAATATTGTTTTATTCTCCCATTTTGGGGATTAGGAGTTTGGCCAAGTCTCTCACTGTGTCCCACAGTTACACTTTCCAATCTCAATAATACAGACCCAGAAGCAAATATTTACGACTGTCATAAACTGTGGAGAAAGAAAGAGAGAGGGAGGGGGCACGTCAAGACATAGCTCTCTTGGTTTTAAGACCTGAGTCTGAACACTGATATACTGCATATTGGCTGTTCAGTGGATGTATAAGATCCAAAATTATTTATTTACCCCTCTTACATGTGAGCTCTTTGAAAATGTCTCTGAGATTCTCTTGCTTTCTTCCTACAATCTTACCACAGACCATCATTCATCAGGTGTATGATAATGACAAGTAGAAGTAATCAGCATTTTAAAATGAATTGATTTAGTAGACTGTTTAATTATTCTGACTGTTCATGTCTATTAGATAGAAAAGTATATTGGCAGTGTAAAAAAACGTTGCTGTTGTAAAGTAAATTTTCTCCAATTCTCAATTTATTTTAATTGAGCTGAGGAAAATGTAGCATTTTTTAAAGCTAATTTCCAGGAATTCTATGCATTTTGCAATGGATAATACTGTGTTTCTCTTCTCAAACATTATAACAAAATCAATGGGCATGTGCCCTGATTGCCTGGGTCTGGGATTTTTTATTTATTTGATTGTTAGTTCTTTATGATGGTATTATTGAAACATACTTATAGTTATTTTTCTGCATGATTTCTATCTGGTTTTGGTCATTAAAGTTGACACTGAACCAGTTTTCCATCCCAAAAAAGACCACTTCAGATGGTAATGAGTTAGCATGCTAACTGTTCTTGTAGACTTCTAGTCATTGCGCTAATTCTAGTTAGCATTTGCTCGTGAAACTACCTCTAACTTCCTTCATACTGGCGACAGAGACATAAAAATGGTATCCATAATGGTATTCTGTTGCCGCTAACAATATTTATAAAACAATTATTTTTCACATGCAAAAATCCCCCCAAATATATTTTTGGGTGGACTCCCTGCAGTACCCCAGTCTGAAAACCACTGCTCTAGGGAATAGAGAGCAATAGTAATGGCTTATTATTGTGAACACTAACTCCACTATGCCTCGTTGGCCAAAGCTTACTGTGGTTGCTCGACTAAAAGTTTTGTGATTTTGCTGCTGTACTTAGAGGTAATTTGTGGTTTAGTAGGTACTACTTCATTGCTCCAGACCAGCGAAAGGGGAAATTAGAGCATTGATTATGCTTTTGGGTCCCAAAGCGCTACTGTGTCTCTAACTGACAATGAATGGGCGACATGCACCAAATAGAAACTGATAATTGTGCACAACTTCAGTATTACTTACTAAAACTCTTGTTACACTAAGGTTTTTATTCTAAGAGAAACTTAGACTACAATCAGGGTGTGGAAATGTTAGGATTATTTTGCTCTTACTGTAGTACTGTAGCCTACTCCCGACTAGTCACATTGTACAGGGCTGAGTGACATACCGGTCTAAGACACTGCATTGCAGTGCAAAATACATTGCTACAGATGCTGGTTCAATGGCTGTGACTGGGAGAGGCTTTTGTAGGCTTTTGGTTTATCTCCCTCTAAAAAAAATAACAAATAATTCAAAATAACAAACTGGCTTTATTTAAAAATTAGTAACAATGTCTCAACCCATGTTCAAGATTGGCCCTTTTCCCGCTCACTTTACGTTATTTGAAAACAAAATAATCTCCAAAATATTGTTATTTTTTAAACAAAGTGATTATATTTATTATTAATTATTTTAGAATTATATAAAAGCCCCTTAGATATACTCACAGATATATTACTAACCCTGTTTTTCACATGCGTAGCAGGCAGTGAATTCTGCAAACAACATTTCTAGGATGGGCTATTAGCAGGTCAATATATATTGGTCGTATTGGTCATGGCTCCCGAGTGGTGCACAATGGGATTGCCTTGTAGTTCTCCAGTTTTATCCACTAAGATAGCTGTGGGCGCACAAGGCTCAAGGCACGAGGGCATGGGGTGTGGGACGCACCGCAGAGCAGTGCACAGAAGACGGACCTAGCCCATGGGAAAGGGAGGAGGAGGAGGAGGGGGGGGTGACCCCAACCCCGCCACAGAGAGAAACTTTAAGGGGCAGTGCATTAATAATGGCGCTGACTAGGGAAACGGTCCCGCTGTTCTTAGTGTATGTCTGCATGTTTTAACCTATAGAATGTAACTAATAATGGTGTAAAAATGCTATTTAGATATGATTTCAGAGGGCAAAAATTATGACATTTTAAAGTGTTAGACCCCTCGCTAAATGAGTCAATCAAAAGGTAGACTAAAATGATTTACAGAAATATTGGAATAAAATTATCTCATGAAGGCAAACAATTTAGAATCCTCCAAAACTATTATGCTGTAGCCTACTCCCTATTTTCCATTCCATCCTAGCAGAAACCCTGAGGGTTTAGTTTTTCTTTTTACTCGGAATAGAAACCCCATAGTTTTAATCAAATGTATTGAGACAAATTTCTTAAAATCAATCCCATGTACTATGTTATTACAAAAAAGTGTCAATTCTCTATTAATGCCAATATGGGAGACAATCAAATGCTTCTCAATGAAGCCCTCTGGTGATCAAACTAGCACCAACTTGCATTAACGTAAAAAATGGCTGACAATAAATAATGCGCCATAGAAAGTGTTATTTGTTTACATTGGATAAAAGTAGAGACTCAGAGCTGCAAAAATGGTATATCATACATTGCATTTAAGGAACAATGGGGAGGTATGTCAAGCCCTGGCCATAGAGAGGATTTTATTCTCTATTTTGGTTAGGCCAGGGTGTGACTAGGGTGGGAATTCTATGTTCAGTTTCTATGTTTTGTATTTCTGTTACAGGAATTATATTCCTCTATGTTTTAATACCCAATTAAAACTAAACACTCTGTCAATTTGTAAGACTCTTTTATTTGTATAAAATGGACAGAGACCAGTCTTAAAAGTCAACCAGCAGTGTTTATTCTCGAGAGTACCCTTCTCGAGAGTACCCTTAACATATCCACCCTATGATTAAATATTATACATACAATCACACATGTAGTTATATTGAAATATTAAAAAGCATACTTCTATTTTTATTAGAAATATTTATTGTTATCAAAATATCACTTAACATAAACCATTACTTGCATTCGCACTGACTGTTTTTAGGCCTACATCAGAATCATACCTCTTATCAAGATTTTCGTTACAATCTTCATAAAAAAAAGTCTAATATTGAAACAAGATACAACCTAACCTTCCTAAATATCAAAAATGGTCTCATCAAACATAAGTTCCCCGCAAATGAAGGATCCAGATTCGTCTACTTGTTCTGTAGACATGCATTCAGCACTCCACGGGTCAGAACCTGGAATCGGCCCGTACCTCACCATCTGTTGTCATCGATTTCTCCAGAGTCGTGGAAATAAGGCCTCGTACACAGGTAATTAGACAACAGCCACATAAAACTAAAACAGTCACACAGGTGAATGTAGCCCATAACACAGTGATCATGATATTTTTCCATTTTCCAAACGTACTATCAAACCAATTAGTCAGATAAGTATCCACCCCAGAGTTTTCTGCCAAACAGAGAGCCAGGGTGGTCAAACCACCTGAGGCTTCGGTAACTGATTCGTCTGGAGCTGTGTCATTTGGGATGAGAATACAACACATGGTCTCGGAGATCACGCATACTCCTCCCTTTTCAGCCAATAACATATCTAATGCAATTCTATTCTGCCAAGCCATCAGGCTAGTTGCTTCAGTCTGTTATGCCAAACCTTTAATAGCATCTCTGGTATAATTGGTAAAGCGCTGTTGATTATAATAAATATAATTATTCCAGTCCATGTTCTTATTGAGAGCAGACCACCACGAAATGCTTAACTCTATTCCTGTTACGATCTGATTTCTTGCTTTGAACTCATCTGGTATCCCCAGTAGAACCCCAATGTTATCAATATATACTCTCTCGTCAAAAGACCCAGATGGAGTACTTCTTTTCTCCCGTTTGGCCAACTTCATGTCTTGGTGTTGAATGAGTGTGAAAGGCATTCCCAAATGTAGAAGGGAGCATAATCCTGTCCAATCTGCCGGTAAAACCTCGCCCTGACATCATTCCCCCACACAACCTCCAGATGTCAGCCCTGGCCCACTTTACCTTATTGAAATCCCCAGAGTTCAAACCGCTTATCAAATTAGACATGGTCTCTTCAGTGATAATATTCTCTGTCCAATTGCAGGTACTAACTTCCCCTACATATTTCCCAAGAGTACTGTACTGGGCCAAAAAGTAATAATCTCCTCCGGTCACTGTAAAGGGAGGAAGTCTTGATTTAAAAGGGGAACCTGTGGATATAAATAGTAACTGTAACTGTCATTATCTGGCATTCCTGCCATACTGGCCTAACCTCCTCTACCTGGAACCGTACTAGGGTGTCGACCGAAAACTGGTCATATCCAACATACAATAACCCTAGATCCTCTTTCATTACTTTTTAAAGGGTAAGGCGTATCTTTATGCAATAGATCCCCCTCTCCGGACTACAGTCAAAAACTCTCACCTTCACTATACTCCACCTCCTTCCATAAAATCGTTGATTTTAGAAAAAACATGTCTATGAGTGGCAATCTCTAAAGTCTTTACATTTCCTTAATCAGTCTATCTTAATCCTAACAAAAATCCTAAATCATCACAGATGTCATATAATACTCGGCCATAACGTCATTCCCCCACACAACCTCGACCCGATGTGAGCCCGGGGCCTCCTTATCTTACTGAAATCCCCAGATCTCAACCAGCCTGCCAAATCACTCATTTGCCGCATCAGAAATAACATTATCTGTCCTATTGCAGGTACTGATTTCCCCCACATATTTCCCAGAAGTACTATACTGAATCAAACAGTAAACAGTCTCCCCTTGCCTCTGTGAAAGGAGGAAACGTAGATTTCAGAGGAACATGTGGATATAAATAGTGCAAATCCATACAACTGTTATTATCTGGCTTTCCTGCTTCCATGAATAGCTTTACCATACAGGCCATTCCCTTAGGTGAATAATTCCATTTAATGGAAAAGGGATGGTTGTCAACTGAGGTTTGCTGTGGCACAAACATAGCATTCTTCTTTAGCTATTGATCTGGCCGTATATTGAATCCACTCTAACCAGAGGTTAGAATCCTCATAACCAGTTTCCCTTTCCTTAAGATCTTTCATCTGAACTATCCACACCGGCTCTTGGCTCTGGACAACTCCACAGTCAGTATCTGCTTTGTCAGGGGGACTCTGTTTGTATTCTGCTGACTATAGAGCAATTATCTGCTCTAACTTTTTCTACCCAGAATGCACTAGATTATCAACTGAAACCCTTACTTTCACTACACTCCATCTTCTTCCATACTGGGTATGTAGATTTATGTAGCCCTCTCACATGATGTGAGCTATAACCTGTTTCCATGAACTACACAGGGACTTGCATAGATGTCTTCCATAATAGCTGCTCTTAATCCTGCACTGCCAAGGAGTCAGAGGCCCCATTTGGTCTACATAGAACTCCACTGAGACATCCTTCCCAATCTCACTTCCTGTTTATCCAGATCAAGTGATCTCTTATGCTTGGTTAATACTAAATCCTCATTGTTTAACTATGTCAATATTACCCTCTGGCCTTCTCGGTGTTCATGGTGTATCAGGAATACCAGACAGCTCAGGATGGACAGCCCACCTATAAAGCCCCACCCTCTCCTAGAGAACACATCATCAGCAAGAGCCAGACACACTTTCACTTCTATGAACAAAAACAGTGATGGAATGACAGGTAAGGAAATCTTCATTCGAGAGATGGCCCCCAGAATTCTGTTAATTCCAGTTCTCCTCTCCTCACTGTTATTGTTCAACAGGGTCAATGTGTCATACTGTCCCGCAGTGTGATATGACTCCGGGTAGCTCTTTCAGCTAGCTGTCACCAGGAGTCCTTGGTATGGTCCCCCCAACAGGCTGGATTGAGTGACTTCACCTGTAATTCACCTGTAGTGCATAAAATCGTGGACATACAGGTTTGGTTAACAAACAGTTTATCATTTGTTCTATCTTTAACTTCTATACCTACTTGTTATCAATTTTTTAAAATTAGTTTATTATCCAGTAGGTCACATCCTATACTAGAACACAATTTACCCATCCCCCCTTTGATACCTGGCTCTGCCCAGGTAACAACCTTGCCTACTCTAAACAATGACTTAGGTATGATTAGTAAATTATCCTTATGTCTGACATCATCATGTAGGAGCGCCCCTTTCATTTTCCACATGTCCTTGGGCGTCCATTCATGTCAATCCTGTACCAATTCTCTGTCAAGTGTTTTATCTACTTTAAGAAGTATCTGTGCTACTTATATATTTTCTTAAATATATATTTATCGATTTAAACAGTAACCCTTTTCCCTACTATCTCTCAAATACCACTTAGCCTCTCACTGTTTGACTTTATCTAAAATCATTGATTTTAGAAAAAATGTGTCTATGAGTGGCAATCTCTTTACATTTCCTTCATCAATCTATCTTGATCCTAACAATAATCCTAAATCATCACATATGTCATATATTCCTGTCAAATGTAATACTATTTAAATAAAAACCTCCTAATAGTCAAACAAAGCAAAAATAAATGCTAAACATATCAAATCCTTCCTACACTAATAAGCTTTTTCCTTCAGGGATCCACAGGATTTTCTGACAATAACATGAATTAAACTTAAAATCAGTGCCATCAATAATTTAATATATGTTGTATAGTGTGTGGAATACCTTATCTACAGTAATTTATCACCCCCCAAAATGAAACTTATTTTTCTATGTCATTTCCTGCCCTATTGGCTTAATACGGTGTCCTGTCCAAACCTCAAAGGACCATCCACCCCCATTTATTATCGATGATTAATATGATTTCTGTTCCTGTTGCAGTACTATAAACTCCAATATAATACATTTACTTTAAAAACCAGTATGTCCCATAACCACAAATTAATTATTCAAATGGCTCCCCCTGTGGCTGATCAGACCAACTGGGAGAGCCATGGAAGCTTGGTCAATGGTTATACCACCCTTTTATAGTCATGTTCCATACCACATTAGACCTATTAAAGAACCCTTTATCCTTAAAATCAAAATTCACTTGTGTAATTAAAACTCATAAAATAAAAACTCAAAGTTCCATATGTTAACAATTTCTTTGTTGTTTGGCCGGGTGTGGTTCTCAATCAGAGGCAGCTGTATATCATTGTCTCTGATTGAGAACCATACTTAGGAAGCTTTTTCCCACATGGACTTTGTGGGTGGTTTTCTGTTTTTGTGTCTTCACCAGACAGAACTGTTTCGTGTTGTTACATTTGTTATTTTGTCTCAGTGTTCAGTTTGTTTAATAAATAAGCATGAACACTTCCCACGCTGCACTTTGGTCCACACCTTCTTCCAACAGCCGTTACAAAGTAATTCTTCTTTGAAAGTTGACAAACTTGTAAACTTACTTTTGAAAAAATGGCCTTTGAAAGTTTTGATACCTACTGGAGAGCTCTCCTTTGCCTACACCCATTCAGCATTGTTCACAACCTCTTAAACCATCCCCACCAATCTCTTTAAGGTTTCACATGTGAGGTCATCTGCTAAACAGAGAGTAGCTTCGCACACCTGTATTTGGGGAGTTTCTCTCATTCTTCTCTGCAGATCCTCTCAAGCTCTGTAGGTTTGGATGGGGAGTGTTGCTGCACAGCTATTTTCAGGTCTCTCCAGAGATGTTCAATCTGGTTTGAGTCGGGGCACTGGCTGGGCCACTAAAGGACATTCAGAGACTTGTCCCAAAGCCACTCCTTTGTTGTCTTGGCCGTGTACTTAGAGTTGTTGTCCTGTTGGAAGGTGAACCTTCGCCCCCCTCTGAGGTCCTGAGCGCTCTGGTGCAGTTTTTCATCAAGGATCTCTGTACCTTGCTCTGTTCATCTTTCCCTTGACCCTGACTAGTCTCCCCAGTCCCTGCCACTGAAAAACATCCCCACAGCATGATGCTGCTACCAGCATGCTTCACTGTAGCTATGGTGCCAGCTTTCCTCCAGGCGTGACGCTTGGAACCAGGCGTGACGCTTGGAACCCAAAGGGTTCAATCTTGTTTTCATCAGACCAGAGAATCTTGTTTCTCAAGGTTTGAGAGTCTTTAGGTTCCTCTAAGCTAGCTGTCATGTGCTTTTTACTGAGGAGTGGCTTCCGTCTGGCCAATCTACAATAAAAGCCTAATTCATAGACTGCTGAAGAGATGGTTGTCCTGGAAGGTTCTCCCATCTCCACAGAAGAACTCTGGAGCTCTGTCAGTGACCATCAGGTCACCTCCCTGACCAAGGCCCTTCTTCCCCGACTGCTCAGTTTGGCCGGGCGTCTGTCGCAAGTTCTGCTGTTTTCTTGCTTATGGAATAGATGGGGTTTATAGAAGATATGATATGCATAGAACTGGTAGATTTGGATAGAAAACACTCTAAAGTTTCCAAAACTGTTAACTTCTTGATGCACCCATCCCGTTAGCAGGATCATTTACGTCAACATTCGCTGAATTGCAGTGAGCCAAAATCAAATTAAATTACTAAAAATATTTAATTTACAAGAAATTTCAAGTGCAATATAGAAAAACACAGTTTAGCTTGTTGTTAATCCACCTGGCATATCAGATTTCAATAAAGCTTTTTGGCGAAAGCATACCAAGCGTTTATGTAAGAACATCTCTCTCACTAGACAAAATATTACAAACAGCTAGCAGCCAAGTAGATTGGTCACGAAAGTCAAAAAAGCAATAAATTAAATTGCTTACCTTTGATGATCTTTGGATGTTTGCACACATGAGACTCCCAGTTGCACAATAAATGTTCCTTTTGTCCATAAAGATTATTTTATATCCAAAATACCTCCATTTGTTTGGCGCATTATGTTCAGAAATCCACAGGCTCGAGCAGTCACGACGTCACAGATGAAAATTCCAAATATTATACGTAATGTTCACCGAAACATGTCAAAGTTTTTTATAATCAAGCATCAGGTTGTTTTTAAAATATATAATTGATAATATATCAACCGGCACTGTCTCTTTTTCATTAAGAGAGTCAATGACTGCCCCACTGTGTTACACAAGCAAAACTCATGGAACACCCAGCTATCCACCAACGTGATATCTTTCTCACTCATTTTTCAAAATGAAAGCCTGAAACTATGTCTAAAGACTGTTGACACCTAAGGGAAGTGATAGGAAAAGGAATCTGGTTGATATCCCTTTAAATGGAGCGAAGGCAGACTATGGAAGATGGAGCTTTCAAAATAGAAGCCACTTCCTGGTTTGATTTTCATCAGGTTTCACCTGCAATATCAGTTCTGTTATACTCACAGACAATATTTGGACAGTTTTGGAAACTTCAGAGTGTTTTCTATCCCAATCTGTCAATTATATGCATATTCCATCATATGGGCCTGAGAAATAGGCCGTTTACATTGGGAACATTATTTTTCCAAACATAAAAATAGTGCCCCCTAGCTGAAAGAGGTTAACCTCCAAAACTGTCAAAATATTGTTTGTGAGTATAACAGAACTGATATTGCAGGCGAAATCCTGAGAAAAATCAAACCAGGAAGTGGCTTCTATTTTGAAAACTCCATGTTCCATAGCCTCCCACTGCTCCATTTAAAGGGATATCAACCAGATTCCTTTTCCTATCGCTTCCTCAAGGTTTCAACAGTCTTCAGACATAGTTTCAGGATTTTATTTGGAAAAATGAGCCAGAAAGCTAACATCGCATCAGGTGGTAACATGAGTTTTTCTCGCACAGCAGAATTTGGACAGCTATTGTTTTTCCCTCTCCTATTGATAAAGACATTTGCGGATGATATATTATCGATGATATATTTAAAAAACAACCAGCAACCGCTGATTAGCATAGCGCAACAGTCAAATATTATTATTAAAAATATTCATATACATGAAATCACAAGTGCAATATTGCAAAACACTGTTAATCCACCTGTCGTTGAAATGATGCTTTTCAGCGAAAGCAATCCAAGCGTTTGTAAGTTTATCAATCGCATGACAAAACATTAAGTACACTTAGCATCAGGTGGTCACGAAAATCTGAAAAGCAATCAAATGAATAGTTTACCTTTGATGATCTTCGGATGTTTTCACTCATGAGACTCCCAGTTACACAAATGTTCCTTTTGTTCCATAAAGATATTTTTTATATCCAAATAACAAATACATTTAACCAAATACCTCTGTTAGTTTGGTGCGGAAAGAGAGGTCACGACAATGCAGACAAATTCAAAATAATATCCGTAATGTCCACAGAAACATGTCAAATGTTTTTTATAATCAATCCTCAGGGTGTTTTTCAAATATCTATTCGATAATATATCAACCGGGACAGTTGGCTTTTCACTAGGACCGGGAGTGGCCGCCTTTTCTCTTTTCCGCACAATTCACTCGAAGAGCCCCCACCTGTCCACTTACGCAATGTGGTCGTTCACGCTCTTTCTTCAAAATAAAAGCATGAAACTATGTCTAAAGACTGTTGACACATCGAGGAAGCGATAGGAAAAGGAATCTGGTTGATATCCCTTTAAATGGAGCAATGGGAGGCTATGGAACATGGAGTTTTCAAAATAGAAGCCACTTCCTGGTTTGATTTTTCTCAGGGTTTCGCCTGCAATATCAGTTCTGTTATACTCAGACAATATTTTGAAAGTTTTGGAAACTTCAGAGTGTTTTCTATCCCAATCTGTCAATTATATGCATATTCAATGCTGTTTACTTTGGGAACGTTATTTTTCCAAACATAAAAATAGTGCCCCCTAGCTTCAAGAGGTTAAAGGTCCCCAAAGCACACACATCCCTGGGTCAAATCAAATCAAATCAAATTGTATTTTTCACATACACATGGTTAGCAGATGTTAATGCAAGTGTAGCGAAATGCTTGTGCTTCTAGTTCCGACAATGCAGTAATAACCAACGAGTAATCTAGCTAACAATTCCAAAACTACTACCTTATACACACAAGTGTAAAGGGATAAAGAATATGTACATGAAGATATATGAATGAGTGATGGTACAGAGCGGCATAGGCAGGATGCAGTATATGGTATCGAGTACAGTATGTACATATGAGATGAGTATGTAAACAAAGTGGCATAGTTTAAAGTGGCTAGTGATACATGTATTACATGAAGATGCAGAAGATGATATAGAGTACAGTCTATATACATATACATATGAGATAAATAATGTAGGGTATGTAAACATTATATTAAGTAGCATTGTTTAAAGTGGCTAGTGATATATTTTACATAAATTCCCATAAATTCCCATTATTAAAGTGGCTGGAGTTGAGTGTTGGCAGCAGCCACTCAATGTTAGTGGTGGCTGTTTAACAGTCTGATGGCCTTGAGATAGAAGCTGTTTTTCAGTCTCTCAGTCCCAGCTTTGATGCACCTGTACTGACCTCGCCTTCTGGATGATAGCGGAGTGAACAGGCAGTGGCTCGGGTGGTTGTTGTCCTTGATGATCTTTATGGCCTTCCTGTGACATCGGGTGGTGTAGGTGTCCTGGAGGGCAGGTAGTTTGCCCCCGGCGAGGCGTTGTGCAGAACTCGCTACCCTCAGGAGAGCCTTACGGTTGTGGACGGAGCAGTTGCCGTACCAGGCGGTGATACAGCCCGACAGGATGCTCTCGATTGTGCATCTGTAGAAGTTTGTGAGTGCTTTTGGTGACAAGCCGAATTTCTTCAGCCTCCTGAGGTTGAAGAGGCGCTGCTGTGCCTTCTTCACAATGCTGTCTGTGTGGGTGGACCAATTCAGTTTGTCTGTGATGTGTACGCCGAGGAACTTAAAACTTACTACCCTCTCCACTACTGTTCCATCGATGTGGATAGGGGGGTGTTCCCTCTGCTGTTTCCTGAAGTCCACAATCATCTCCTTAGTTTTGTTGACGTTGAGTGTGAGGTTATTTTCCTGACACCACACTCCGAGGGCCCTCACTCCCTGTAGGCCGTCTCGTCGTTGTTGGTAATCAATTCTACCACTGTTGTGTCGTCCGCAAACTTGATGATTGAGTTGGAGGCGTGCGTGGCCACGCAGTCGTGGGTGAACAGGGAGTACAGGAGAGGGCTCAGAGCGCACCCTTGTGGGGCACCAGTGTTGAGGATCAGCAGGGTGGAGATGTTGTTACCTACCCTCACCACCTGGGGGCGGCCCGTCAGGAAATCCAGTACCCAGTTGCACAGGGCGGGGTCGAGACCCAGGGTCTCGAGCTTGATGACGAGTTTGGAGGGTACTATCGTGTTAAATGCCGAGCTGTAGTCGATGAACAGCATTCTCACATAGGTATTCCTCTTGTCCAGATGGGTTAGGGCAGTGTGCAGTGTGGTTGAGATTGCATCGTCTGTGGACCTATTTGGGTGGTAAGCAAATTGGAGTGGGTCTAGGGTGTCAGGTAGGGTGGAGGTGATATGGTCCTTGACTAGTCTTTCAAAGCACTTCATGATGACGGAAGTGAGTGCTACGGTAGTCGTTTAGCTCAGTTACCTTAGCTTTCTTGGGAACAGGAACAATGGTGGTCCTCTTGAAGCATGTGGGAACAGCAGACTGGGATAGGGATAGATTGAATATGTCCGTAAACACACCAGCCAGCTGGTCTGCGCATGCTCTGAGGGCGCGCCTGGGGATGCCGTCTGGGCCTGCAGCCTTGCGAGGGTTAACACGTTTAAATGTTTTACTCACCTCGGCTGCAGTGAAGGAGAGTCCGCATCTTTTGGTTGCGGGCCGTGTCAGTGGCACTGTATAGTCCTCAAAGCGGGCCAAAAAGTTATTTAGTCTGCCTGGGAGCAAGGCATCCTGGTCCGTGACTCGGCTGGTTTTCTTTTTGTAATCCGTGATTGACTGTAGACCCTGCCACATACCTCTTGTGTCTGAGCCGTTGAATTGCGATTCTACTTTGTCTCTATACTGATGCTTAGCTTGTTTGATTGCCTTGCAGAGGGAATAGCTGCACTGTTTGTATTCGGTCATGTTTCCGGTCACCTCGCCCTGATTAAAAGCAGTGGTTCGCACTTTCAGTTTCACGCGAATGCTGCCATCAATCCACGGTTTCTGGTTTGGGAATGTTTTAATCGTTGCTATGGGAATGACATCTTCAACGCACGTTCTAATGAACTCGCTCACCGAATCAGCGTATTCGTCAATATTGTTGTCTGACGCAATACGAAACATATCCCAGTCCACGTGATGGAAGCAGTCTTGGAGCGTGGAATCAGATTGGTCGGACCAGCGTTGAACAGACCTCAGCGTGGGAGCTTCTTGTTTTAGCTTCTGTCTGTAGGCAGGGAGTTACTGTATGTTGTTGTGACCACACCACATCTCGTTAACCAGTCCTCTTTTCAGTTTGCTGCAGACAGCGACTGGAACGAGCTGCAACAAACACTCAAACTGGACAGTTTTATCTCCATCTCTTTATTCAAAGACTCAATAATGGAAACTTACTGACAGTTGTGGCTGCTTCGTGTGATGTATTGTTGTCTCTACCTTCTTTTTCTAATGTTTTTCTCTACCTTCTGACTTGCCTAGTTAAATAAAGGTTAAATAAAATTTAAAAAACATGTCGGTAGGGGTATGTTTGTGTGTGAGTGGAGTGCAATAGAGATTACATCATCTGTGGATCTTTTTGTATGATATGTGAATTGGAGTGGGTCCAGGATGCCTGGGATGATGGTGTTGAAGTGAGCAATGACCAGCCTTTCAAAGTATTTCATGGCTACAGATGTGAGTGCTACAGGGTGATAGTAATTTAGAAAGGTTCCCTTGGCGTTCTTGGGCACAGAGACTATGGTGGTCTGCTTGAAACATGTAGGTATTACAGACAAGGTCAGGGAAAGTTTGAAAAGTTTAATAAAGGTTAATAAAATAAAAAATTCAAATAAATAAATAAAATGTCAGTGAAGACACTTGCCAGCTGATCAGCACATGATCGGGTTACGAATCCTGGTATTTCGTCTAGCTCTGCAGCCTTAGAGCGTGCTCACACAGTCGTCCGAAACAGTTGGTGCTCTCATGCATGGTTCGGTGTTGCTTTCCTCAAAGCGAGCATAGAATGTATTCAGCTCGTCTTGTAGGCTCACATTGATGGACAGCTCGAGGCTGGGTTTCTCTGTGTAATATTTGGTAGTTTGCAAGCCCTGCCACATCCGATGAGCGTCAGAGCTGGTGTAGTAGGATTCTTGGTCCTTTACTGATGATGCCTTGCCTGTTTGATGGTTCGTTGGAAGGAGTAGTGGGATTTCTTAGATGCATCCGGATTAGTGTCCCACTCCTTGAAAGTGACAGCTTTTACCTGTGATTCATGGCTTCTGGTTGGGATGTGTACAGTACCAGTCGAAAGTTTGGACACACCTACTCATTCCAAGGTTTTTCTTTATTTGTACTATTTTCTACATTGTAGAATAATATTCAAGACATCAAAACTATGAAATTACAAATATGTTATCATGTAATAAGCAAAAACGTGTTAAATAAATCAAAATATATTGCCTTAAAGACAGTTTTAAACAATCCTGACATTCTGTCAATCAGCTTCATGAGGTAGTCACCTGGAATGCATTTCCGGTCACGGGACAGCAGACGGAACGTACAGATGCCCAGAGGGACACTGGAGGGGAGTGGGTTCTGCATGTAGCGCCTGCTCAATGTCCGCATCCAGCTCCCACACTACCGGCGCCACCAGGCAGGTGGCCGGGAGTATGGGGGTGGGATCCATGGGCCTCTCCTCTGTGTCATACAGCCGGGACAGTGTGTCTGCCTTGGCATTCTGGGAACCTGGTCTGTACGAAAGGGTGAAAACAAAACGGGTGAAAAACATGGCCCACCTTGCCTGGCGAGGGTTCAGCCGCCCGGATGTACTCCATATTGCGGTGGTCAGTCCAGATGAGGAAAGGGTGTTTTGCCCCCTCAAGCCAATGTCTCCACGCCTTCAAAGCCTTGATGACAGTCAACAGCTCCCGGTCCCCCACGTCATAGATTCGCTCCGCCGGGCTGAGCTTCATTGAGAAGAAGGCACCTTCTTGCGGGGAAAATTCAGGAAAAGTGACATACAAAAAAATGTGTTTAACAGAGGGCTCTGGGTGAGAATGGTGCCGGCTCACCTGGGGTGACACCAGACTGCCCTGCCAGCTGCCTCGATCCACAGAGGAACCGACCGGCAGTGTGACCTCTGCGGCCACAGATGGTGCACGAGACGGAACCTCCTCCGGTCTCCCTGCGCACTGCACCTCCCAACTCCGTGGGCATCGGAGTGGTGGTGCTGGGGGATGGAACCGACAGACCCCGCTCTGGACGTCCCCGGGTAGCCAGCAGGTTATCCAACCGAATGGACAGGTCCACCAGCTGGTCGAAGGTGAGGGAGGCCAACACCCGACGGACGTCCTCGCGCAAACTGCAGCAATATTGGTCGATCAGGGCCCTGTCGCTCCATCCCACGCCGGCGGCCAGGGTCCGAAAGTCCATTGCGAACTCCTGGATTCTCCTCGTCCCCTGCCTCAGGTGGTAGAGACGTTCCCCCACCGCTCTACCCTCGGGCGGGTGATCGAAGATGGGTGAAATCCTCGAAATGGTCCAGCGCTGCGTCTCCTTCTCCATACACGGCGTTGGCCCACTCCAGGGCTTTCCCTTAGAGGCACAAGACCAGGACGGACACCCACTCACGGCCCGAAGGAGCTGGGTGAACGGTTGCCAGGTAGAGATCTAGCTGCAAGAGGAAACCCTGGCAGAGTGCAGCCGTCCCGTCGTACTCCTGGGGAAGGGCGAGACGACTCAAACTGGTACAGGATGAAGAGGAGGCGAGTAGTGGAGGCCCTGGTTGGGCTGGTGGAGGCGCTGTAGGAACTCCTTGTCTCTCCCAGCGGTCCATGGTTTGGACGATGCGGTCCATGGCAGCGCCGAGATGGTGGAACATCGCCGCTTGCTCCTGGACGTGCTCCTCGACTCCTATACCAGGGGCACCTGCTCCTGTTCGGTGCGTAATTCTGTAAGGGGTGCATAACTGGTGGCAGGGAAGTCAGACGCAGGAGAGAAGAACAAGGTAATAGCTGGAGCAGTTTAATTTCAAAACCAACGGCATAAAGAAATAACCAACATGGGAACAAAACCCGACGCGCACCAGTAAACATGTGCACAAGCACTTACAACAAACAATTACGCACAAAGACATGGGGGGAACAGAGGGTTAAATACACAACAATTAATGAGGGAAATGAAAACCAGGTGTGTAGGAAAACAAGGCAAAACAAATGGAAACTGAAAGGTGGATCAAGCATGGCTAGAAGACCGGTGACACCGACCGCCGTACACCGCCCGAACATGGAGAGGAACCGACTTCGGTGAAAGTCATGACAATATGTTTATTTTTGTTTATTGTGCTGAATTATATTCTGTTAAACACATATGTGTATGTTGTTTTAATATTCTGTTTGTATTGTAATGTGTAGGGCTCTCTTGTAAAATAGATTTTTAATCTCAATGTGACTCCCTGTTTAAATTAAGGTTGAAACGATCAAGCGGTATGATGAAACTGGCTCTCACGAGGACCGCCATAGGAAAGGAAGAACCAGAGTTCTCACTGCTGCAGATAAGTTCATTAGAGTTACCAGCCTCAGAAATTTCAGCCCAAATAAATGCTTCAATGAGTTCAAGTAAAAGACACATCTCAACATCAACAACTCAGAGAAGTCTGTGTGAATCAAGCCTTCATGGTTTATTTGCTGCGAAAAAAAACATGACTAAAGGACACCAATAAGATGAAGAGACTTGCTTGGGCCAAGAAATACAAGTAATGGGCATTAAGACCAGTGGAAAACAGTCCTTTAGTCTTATGAGTCCAAATTTGAGATTTTTGGTTCCAACCTCCATGTCTTTCTAATACGCAGTGTAGGTTCCCACCGTGAGGCATGGAAAAGGAGATGTGATGGTGTGGGGGTGCTTTGCTGGTGATTTATTTAGAAGTCAAGGCACACTTAACCAGCATTGCCACCACAGCATTCTGCAGCGATACGCCATCCCATCTGGTTTGCTCTTATTGGGACTATCATTTGTTTTTCAACAGGACAGTGACCCAAAACACACCTCCAGGCTGTGTAAGTGCTATTTGACCAAGAAGGAGAGTGATGGAGTGCTGTATCAGATGAGCTGGCCTCCACAATCACCCAAACTCAACCCAATTGAGATGGTTTGTGTAGAGTTGGACTGCAGAGTGAAGGAAAAGCAGCCAACAAGTGCTCAGCATATGTTTGAACTCCTTCAAAAATGTTGGAAAAGCATTCCAGGTGAAGCTGGTTGAGGGAATGCCAAGAGTGTGCAAAGCTGTCATCAAAGGGAGGCTACTTTGAAGAATCTAAAATCAAAAATCTATTTTGAATTGTTGAGCACTTTTTTGGTTACTGTCTGATTCCATGTGTTATTTCATGATCTTCACTATTAATTCAAATTCAGCAAAAAAAGAAACCCTGTCTTTCAAAGATAATTCGTTAAAATCCAAATAACTTCACAGATCTTCATTGTAAAGTGTTTAAAACCTGTTAAGGCTGTTGCGAATTTTCGCAGCTTTTTGTTAAAAATCGCGCAACATTTCAGCGCCCTGCTACTCATGCCAGGAATATAGTATATGCATATGATTAGTATGTGTGGATAGGAAACACTCAGACGTTTCTAAAACTGGTTAAATGACGGCTGTGACTATAACAGAACGTGCGTTTCATCGAAAAGTGCAGGAAAATCTGATCACTGAAAATGGAAAAAAATATCCATGCGCTACTTCCAGGAATTGTTCAAGGTGAACCGGATTAAACGAGATCGAGGTTGCAGTACCTACAGCTTCCACACGATGTCTAGAGTCTTGTCATTTGCTTCGGCTTTGTTTCTTGGTCAAACCGAAACTAGGGAGCCGATTTCCTCCGGTCTCCGACCGGATGTTTTGGTAGAGATTTCTCCGGACATTATTTCCAGACGGACAGCTAAAGAATATACATCGCCTCATGATCAATTTTATCGCTTATTAATGTGTACTAATACCTAAAGTTGCATTACAAAAGTATTTCGAAGTGTTTTGTGAAAGTTTATCGTCGACTTTTTTAATTTAAAAAAATGACGTTACGTTAGAAAACGCTATTTTTTTCCGTTGTTCACACAGTATTCATAGATCGATATCTAGGCTATATATGGACCGATTTAATCGAAAAAAAGACCCAATAGTGATTATGGGACATCTAGGAGTGCCAACAAAGAATATGGTCAAAGGTAATGAATGTTTTATATTTTATTTGTGCGGTTTGTGTAGCGACGACTATGCTAATTATTTTGTTTACGTCCCTACGGGTCTTTTGGGGTGTTACATGCTATCAGATAATAGCTTCTCATGCTTTCGCCGAAAAGCATTTTACAAATCTGACTTGGTGGATAGATTCACAACGAGTGTAGCTTTAATTCACTACCTTGAATGTGTATTTTAATGAAAGTTTAATGACAGTTTGAGTTTTATCAAAAACTATAGGTGGCGCTCTGAACTCCGCTGAGTGGTGTTCCTGCCAGGGAACTGTATTCTGCTACATCCTTAAGAAGTTAACACTGTTTCCCATGCTTGTTCATTGAACCATAAACAATTAATGAACACTTGTGGAATGGTCGTTAAGACACTAATTGCTTACAGATGGTAGGCAATTAAGGTCACAGTTATGAAAACTTAGGACACTAAAGAGGCCTATCTACTGACTCTGAAAAACACCAATAGAAATATGCTTCCTGGCTCATCTCCGTGAACGTGCCTTAGGCATGCTGCAAGGAGGCATGAGGACTGCAAATGTGGCCAGGGCAATAAATTGCAATGTCCGTACTGTGAGACACCTAAGACAGCGCTACAGGGAGACAGGACGGACAGCTGATCGTCCTCGCAGTGGCAGACCAAGTGTAACAACCCCTGCACAGGATTGGTACATCTGAACATCACACCTGCGGGACAGGTACAGGATGGTAACGACAACTGCCCAAGTTACACCAGGAACGCACAATCCCTCCATCAGTGCTCAGACTGTCCGCGATAGGCTGAGAGAGGCTGGACTGAGGGCTTGTAGGCCGGTCCTCACCAGACATCACCGGCAACAACGTCATCTATGGGCACAAACCCACCATCGCTGGACCAGACAGGTCTGGCAAAAAGTGTTCTTCTCTGACGAGTCGCGGTTTTGTCTCACCAGGGATGATGGTCGAATTCGCATTTTTCGTCGAAGGAATGAGCATTACACCGAGGCCTGTACTCTGAAGCGGGATCAATTTGGAGGCGGAGGGTCCATCATCTGGGGCGGTGTGTCATAGCATCATCGGACTGAGCTTGTTGTCATTTTAGGCCATCTCAACACTGTGCATTACAGGGAAGACATTCTCCTCCCTCATGTGGTACCCTTCCTGCAGGATCATCCTGACATGACCCTCCAGCATGACAATGCCACCAGCCATACTGCTTGTTCTGCGCGTGATTTCCTGCAAGACAGGAATGTCAGTGTTCTGCCATGGCCAGCGAAGAGCCCGGATCTCAATCCCATTGAGCATGTCTGGGACCTGTTGGATCAGAGGGTGAGGGCTAGGGCCATTCCCCCCAGAAATGTCTGGGAACTTGCAGGTGACTTGGTGGAAGAGTGGGTAACATCTCACAGCAATAACTTTCAAATCTGTTGCAGTCTATGGGGAGGAGATGCACAGCAGTACTTAATGCAGCTGATGGACACACCAGATACTGACAGTTACTTTTGATTCCCCCTTTGTTTAGGGACACATTATTCAATTTCTGTTAGTCACATGTCTGTGGAACTTGTTCAGTTTATGTCTCAGATGTTGAATCGTGTTATGTTCACACAAACATTTACACATTTTAAGTTTGCTGAAAATAAACACAGTTGACAGTGAGAGGACGTTTCTTCTTTTTCTGAGTTTACAATGTAGAAAATAAAAGAAATAAAGAGAAACCCTTGAATGAGTAGTTGTGTCCTAACTTTTGACTGGTACTGTATATGGCAAGAATTTTCTGGGAGTTTGTGCTTACTCCTTTTTGGGTTTGTGAGCGGAGTCTACAAACAAACATACAACTGCCGATTAGTACTTTGATGAACTTTGCAAGTGAAACACAATATTTTCCGCTAAACTTGCTATTTTGACTGTAGGTATATACTGGGTGTACAAAACATTATGACACATTTCCATGAGCGGTGCATCTTTTTTTGTATTTATTTTAAATTTACCCTTATTTTACCAGGTAAGTTGACTCAGAACACATTGTCATTTACAGCAACGACCTGCGGAATAGTTACAGGGGAGAGGAGTCCAGGTGAAAGGTATGATCCCTTATTGATGTCGCTAGTTAAACCCGCTTCAATCGGTGTAGATGAAGGAGAGAAAATAGATATGTGTGCCATTCAGAGTGGGCAAGACATAAGATTTACGTGTCTTTGAACAGGGTATGGTAGTATGTGCCATGCGCACCGGTTTGTGTCAAGAACTGCAATGCTGCTGGGTTTTTCACACTCAACAGTTCCCTGTGTGTATCAAGAATGGTCCACCACCCAAGGGACATCCAGCCAACTTGACACAACTGCATTGGAGTCAACATGGGACACCATCCCTGTGGAACGCTTTCAACAGCTTGTCCTTGTAGAGTCAATGACCAAACATGGTGAATTAAGGCTAGGGCACCTCAATAATAGGAAGGTGTTCTTAATGTTTTATGCACTCAGTGTATATGGGACAGATAGGACACATATTTAAGCTGTCTGTATATATTCTCTGTTGTTGTTGTCGTGTGTGTGTGTGTGTGTGAGTGAGTGCGTGCCTGAGGCTGTATGTGTGCACGTGTGTGCATCAGCTGTCATAGTCATAGGCAACTTGGTAATATGGAGGAGAAGGTGCTTTTTGGTTCCATGATTGTGTCCTTGCATCTATGACATTTGGTATGTCTGAATCATTTTGCATATGTAATGTGATTTATGGATGAAACAAAATTATTTAAAAGATGTTTCCTGGCAGGATCGGTGAGGATGTGGCGAGGGTGACGGAGGGAAGCTACGCAGGGAAACACTTCCGCATGGGCTTCATGACCATGCCGGCACCCCAGGACCGCCTTCCCTCCTCCTGTGGCCAGGGCTTCACTGTGCGTTCCCAGTCTCTACACTCTGTCGGCGGGGGTGATGAGGATGGGAGCCCCAACTCCCGTAAGCTACCGCCGCCCAAACCCAAGAGAGACCCCAACACCAAGCTCAGCATCTCCTCTGAGGGTGTGAACTCTGGATCTGCCTCCAGCAATTGCAACAGAGACAGCCTGGTCAAGTTTGACCGTGAGTGGCCTGGGCTATGTGTGTATGTGTGTGTCCATGTCAACTTCAAATTAGATTAATGTTCTTATGAGGAAAGCTTTTAGGTAGCCTGGTCCTATATATTGTATATGGCATGACAACAAAAGAGAAGTTGGCTACAGTACATACAATATGGGAATTGGCATCATTTTTTGGTACATACAACAGCACAAAACAGTCAACATGAAGCCGCATTTTGTTGTCCTAGCACAAGAACAGGGTTAGACAATTTTCTGTTTACAGTCCCGCACAGCACTGCCATAGGCTACTGTCCTTATTTACATAAAGTATACCAAGTTGCATTACTTTAATTTTAACATTCCAGAAGTTACATCCCTAAATTTGCTATAGTGCTATTAACTGGCCTGAAATGTCCATCTTTTTTTTTAAAGATAGCAACACCAAACTTGATATGTACCATCCGGATGGTGTCATTGACTGACATGACACGTTTCAAGATAATTGAGCAAAGTGACATGCAGTTATCATGCGTTTAATTAAAAGGGGAAACAGTTTGACATTTTTTGATTGGCCAATTTTCATGCCATCTTGGGAGATATCAAACTTTAAAAAACTTGTTAAAGACAAGTGCCCTGAGCATACATACCATGTTTCGAGTCAATAGGACTAACAGTTCATAAGAATATGATTTTTGAAGGGTTTGAAAAAATTAGGCCTATACACTGTATAGCATTTGCAAACAGCTATTGTTTCAATTCAACCCAGAATGTATCTAAAAATAGACAGTTCAATAGGCCAAGGGATTCCTAGGATTTCAGATGTAATGATAAGTGCCCAACATATACGAATTAAAGCCAGAGGTTCAGATGGAACTATCCAAGCAGTAGACACATCTCTTTTAAATTTTGATATTTGTGACATGTTTCAGGAAACTAGACATATGTCACGGGTCACTACATTTGAACATCTTTTTTAAAATCAAAATCAAATCAAATTCATTTAAAAAGCCCTTCTTACATCAGCTGATATCTCAAAGTGATGTACAGAAACACAGCCTAAAACCCCAAACAGCAAACAATGTAGGTGTAGAAGCACGGTGGCTAGGAAAAACCCCATAGAAAGGCCAGATCCTAGGATGAAACCTAGAGAGGAACCAGGCGCTGAGGGGTGGCCAGTCCTCTTTTGGCTGTGCCGGGTGGAGATTATAACAGAACATGGCCAAGATGTTCAAATGTTCATAGATGACTGGCAGGGTTAAATAATAATAATCACAGTGGTTGTCGAGGGTGCAACAGGTTAGCACCTCAGGAGTAAATGTCAGTTGGCTTTTCATAGCCGATCATTCAGAGTATCTCTACCACTCATGCTGTCTCATGCTGTCTAGAGAATTGAAAACAGCAGGTCTGGGACAGGTAGCACTACAAAATGCGTTATTTTGGAAGAAATGCCTTCTGGAACATGTGAACTTTCATGTGCCTTAATTAAAAACATGTATGCCATCTGTAAATACAAATAAAATAGTTAAATTATGAGCCTAGTTGGTTTAGCCACAGAGAAAGTAAGCAACCTTCCTGCTAGCCATGATTGGCTGAGATAATGAGTGGGCTGGACATGCCGAGAGATGAGTTTGGATTGGTCTGCCATATAGCACTGTCTATTTGAGCTGGCTAGTATGTGTAGGTAATCATGTCTAAAGCGGCTTTTTAAAACAAGTATATTGCTTAGTAGAACTGCATAAGTGTTGCTCTCCACTTTCTGGAGGACCGAGTTTTGAAATCAGTGGATTTAGAGTATGACAGCTAAGGAAATGGAGAAAACATCTGTCTCCAGATTACATCTTCAAACTATGGAGAAGCGTCTGACCATAATGTATACGGACGGGTAAGATAGTCTAGCCAGCTACATTTTCCGAAATTACATGTTTCTAATTTGGACATAAAGTCTTTTCATTTCAAGTTAGTGTACTGTTAGCTAGCTAGCTAACATTAGCTGGCTGTGTTAGTGTGGCTCCACTATGCAGGGAACCTCTACTCCGATTTCAGAGCACTCTCGCCTGAGTGTGCCAGAGTGCAGAATAACTGATGAATTTACAAATGCTCAACACCCATTGAGTATGGACTGTGTCAATAAATCTTGGCAAAAAAGAGTAATTAAATTGTGGCCAGCTGCAGTTATAGCTGCACAGCTCTGGAAAACATGAAAATAGCCTAGCCAGCTCTGCTAGGGCAAGCAAAATGGTCAGAGGGGGGTGTTCTCTCATGTGTGTCTGGAAGTAGCTAGCAAGTTAGCCACTGTTAGCCAGTTAGCTTAGGTGTTTGACTGCCGTTGTGAGGTCAGAACATTCGGATCAACCCTACTCATCGGCCAGAGCGTCCAGTGTGCATCCTGAATGCTCCGAGAGCGAAACCTTCTAACGTTAAAAGCGGACAATCTGACAGCACAGTTGCAGTCACCAACGCTCTGGATAACATAACAGCATAACCAGCTCCGCCACAGCAACTAATGTTGAATGAGCTGTTCTCTCATTTGTGTCTGGAAGCATCTAGCAAGTTAGCTTGGGTGCTTGCCTGCTGTTGTTAGTACAGAATGTTCAGATCAAACTTTAAAGAGATGGGTGGGACTAAAGCCTAAGAGGGTGTGAACGATGCTGAATCGATGTAGACAAAGAAGGGCTCTCCAGTAACAGTACCAAAACATTCAAAGGCCATTTTCTCAAAAGTGAGTTTACAAGTTGATCCACTTTCAAAGCGGAATTATGGTCCCATTGTTCCTCAACTGTAGTGTATGATATACCATTTTCAAGCTCTGTGTCTCTACTTTTATCCAATGTAAAAAAAACACAATTTAAAATTTTGCTATATAAGACCAATTTGAACCAGTCTGTCACATTTGGTTTGCTTTGTAAACCAAAAACATTTCAATATTACTTTTGAAAATACAATAAGTAGCCTAACGTTAACTTACAAACTAATGTTATACTCAACCTTAAAAGGAGTAACACATTAATGCCCACATTTTGGGCATTAATGTTATATTAGTTAATGTTATTAACTAATGTTATACTCAACCTTAAAAAGAGTAACACATAAATGCCCACATTTTAATATATAAAGCAACGGTGTGCATGTTCAAGATAACATGAATAGGTCCTTGCAGGTCTGTGGAGAGCTTCACTATTGCTGTAAAGAACTCGGCATTGACCACTTGCACCATGTACTTTTAATGTAATCTCAACTGCAATCCAGGTCTTTTGGTTCTGCTATTAGATGAAGCACAGTGATGTTGTAGACCTATAAATAAACAGAATATCTGACATTGTATTCCCGTTGCAACTTTGCTGTGCTTTTAAATATTTGAAAGCACGTCACCCAAATGTCTATCACTACAACTAAACAAAAAATTGGGTATTGTTTTTCAATTGGAATTGGTTGTGGTTTTAGATGGTTGAAAGCATAGTGCACAATAGGAAATTAATCAAACCTTTAGCTGTCTTTTTGAGCTGGTGAATATAGGTTGTAATCTCATTGATCAACATCTCAAATAAATATTACCCAATTATTCACTTTCCTCCACCTACAGTACATGCACATATTACCTCAATTACCCTGACAACCTGTACCCCCGCACATTGACTCTTTAAAAAAAAACTTTTGCCTATTTAGCAAATCTTTTCTTAACTCTTATTTTTCTTTAAACTGCATTGTTGGTTAAGGGCTTGTAGTAAGTAAATATTTCACCTGTTGTATTAGGCGCTGTAGTATCTGGGATCTACATCTGTTTATATTAGTTACTGTGCTGTTACTAAGCAGTAATGCATTACGGCAGTGTTACGTTACTACACCTAATAGGAAATGCACATGCGCACTGGGGTGCCGTGAACTGTAGAGCACGAGGGGTTTTGACTAAACGAAAACGAACTGTACTCCCGTCTCCTGCCTGGTCATTTCTCCACAACACAAATATTACAGGCGCATGTGACTAATAAAATGTGATTTTATATTCACATTGAAATGACGTGGTGTTCCCATGTGGGATGGGGCTGAAGAAATCTAAACACTCAAATGATTACCTTAACTAGGCAAGTCAGTTAAGAACAAATTCTTATTTTCAATGATGGCCTCGGAACAGTGGGTTAACTGCCTGTTCAGGGGACACAACAACAGATTTGTACCTTGTCAGCTTCCGGTTACTAGTCCAACGCTCTAACCACTAGGCTACCCTGCCACCCCAAATGTATGGATAGAGCTATGTATGGAAGGACTAACCATTCATAATAACAAAATCATAGTTTAAACCTTGTTTTGTGGCAATACAGTGTTTGTTTACAATTCCTTTGTTTTACAAGCAAAGGAGTAAAACCAATATTTTGGGTTCTGATGGGGTACATCTGTTGACCTAAGCTCCTGAAACATTTAAGTTATATTCTTCAAGAATTAATCAGTATAAATCATGAATTAAAAGTAAAAAATTGATGTAGCAACTGCAGATTGCCCCTTTGAGGCAAATGTGTTCCTCGTGAGGAGAGAGGCCTCTATACCCAACTTAGTGATTTTGTCAAACTGGGGTGTATCTTTGTGTGTGTCAAAATAAAATTGTATTTGTCAAATACGCCGAATACAACAGGTGAAGACTTTACTGTAAAATTCTTACTTACGAGCCCTGTCCCAACAAAGCAGAGTTTAAAAAAAATTATGGTAAAAAAGTAAATAGCAATAACAAGGTCATGTACATGGAGTACCGGTACATAGCCAATGTACAGGGGGGTATGACATACAGTGGGGCAAAAAAGTATTTAGTCAGCCACCAATTGTGCAAGTTCTCCCACTTAAAAAGATGAGAGGCCTATAATTTTCATCATAGGTACACTTCAACTATGACAGACAAAATGAGAAAAAAAATCCAGAAAATCACATTGTAGGATTTTTAATGAATTTATTTGCAAATTATGGGGGAAACGTCTTTTGGTTCAGACGTCTTTTGTCCTCGTCTTGTCGTGTCCCGTATATATATATATATTTACAACTTTTTTCACAAATCTTTTACATTTTCCATAAACTCATCTTCAAAACACTTTCCTGCAACCCGCCTCACCAATTTATATTTATAAAAAAGTATTATTTACCTCATCTGTAATCTTCCAAGAAGCTAGCCAGAAACTCCAAGAAGCTAGCCAGAAACTAGCCAGAAACTAGCCAGAAGCTAGCCAGGAGCTAATCCAGAAGCTAATCCAGAAGCTAATCCAGAAGCTAGTTCAGAAGCTAGTTCAGAAGCTAGTTCAGAAGCTAGTTCAGAAGCTAGTTAGCTTCTTTACTGGCAAATCGTTAGTATTCAGCTAACCACAGTTTGTGGTCATCAGCTATCCTTTAGCTCGAAAATCTATCGCCGGTTTTGTACGGCGCAGCGCGGCTCAGAACGGAACATACCGGACCAATTTTTCTCTCCAAGTCCCTGGATTTCAACCGCTAACTCTGGACATTCATACCTGGATCTCACAGCTAGCTAGCTGCTATCCGTGTGACTATCGGCTTTCGTCGATTCCGGAGCAAACATCAATTATTCCGGAACTGAAGAGTTCCATCAATCACTCCTGGGCTGCAGTCACCTATCCGGACCTGTTTTACTGCTTACGCGGAGCCCCACCGGGCCTTCACAACTGGACTGCCGACGTTATCTACCCGAAGGAGTTATCCGGCTGGCTCCTCCGTCGTGACATTACCTGAATGCCCATCTGCGGCCTGCTAACCGTTAGCTGTCTTATCGGCTGCTATCTGAATAGACAATCGGACAATTGATTTATTTATTTTTATTATTATTTTTTTTTTTAAATTCTTGGGCCTCTATAACTATATCTATTGTTTTTTTGTTTTTCTTTTTTTGTGTGATTTGGATTAATCCCCTCTACCACACGGAACCCCACTAATCTACTGACGGAACGCAAGAGGTGGCTAATAACAGACCTCCATCCTATGCTAGCTTGCTACCGATGGCCTGGCTAGCTGTCTAAATCGCCGTGACCCCCAACCAACCTCTCCACTCACCGGACTCTTTTGATCACTCGACTAAGCATGCCTCTCCTTATTGTCAATATGCCTTGTCCATTGCTGTTCTGGTTAGTGTTTATTGGCTTATTTCACTGTAGAGCCTTTAGTCCTGCTCACTATACCTTATCCAACCTATTAGTTCAACCACCCACACATGCAATGACATCTCCTGGTTTCAATGATGTTTCTAGAGACAATATCTCTCTCTTCATCACTCAATACCTAGGTTTACCTCCACTGTATTCACATCCTACCATACCTTTGTCTGTATATTATACCTTGATTCTATTTTATCGCCCCCAGAAACCTCCTTTCACTCTCTGTTCCAGACGTTCTAGACGACCAATTCTTATTGCTTTTAGCCGCACCCTTATTCTACTCCTCCTCTGTTCCTCTGGCGATGTAGAGGTGAATCCAGGCCCTGCAGTGCCTAGCTCCACTCCTATTCCCCAGGCGCTCTCTTTTGACGACTTCTGTAACCGTAATAGCCTTGGTTTCATGCATGTTAACATTAGAAGCCTCCTCCCTAAGTTTGTTCTATTCACTGCTTTAGCACACTCTACCAACCCGGATGTCTGAATCCTGGCTTAGGAAGACCACCAAAAATTCAGAAATTTTAATTCCAACATTTTCAGACAAGATAGAACTGCCAAAGGGGGCGGTGTTGTAATCTACTGCAAAGATAGCCTGCAGAGTTCTGTCATACTATCCAGGTCTGTACCCAAACAATTTGAACTTCTACTTTTAAAAATCCACCTCTCTAAAAACAAGTCTCTCACCATTGCCGCCTGCTATAGACCACCCTCTGCCCCCAGCTGTGCTCTGGACACCATATGTGAACTGATTGCCCCCCCATCTATCTTCAGAGCTCGTGCTGCTATGCGACCTAAACTGGAACATGCTTAACACCCCAGCCATCCTACAATCTAAACTTGATGCCCTCAATCTCACACAAATTATCAATGAACCTACCAGGTACCTCCCTAAAAGCCTTAAACACGGGCACCCTCATAGATATCATCCTAACCAACTTGCCCTCTAAATACACCTCTGCTGTCTTCAACCAAGATCTCAGCGATCACTGCCTCATTGCCTGCATCCGTAATGGGTCAGCGGTCAAACGACCTCCACTCATCACTGTCAAACGCTCCCTGAAACACTTCAGCGAGCAGGCCTTTCTAATCGACCTGGCCGGGGTATCCTGGAAGGATATTTATCTCATCCCGTCAGTAGAGGATGCCTGGATATTTTTTTTAAATGCCTTCCTAACCATCTTCAATAATCATGCCCCATTCAAGAAATTTAGAACCAGGAACAGATATAGCCCTTGGTTCTCCCCAGACCTGACTGCCCTTAACCAACACAAAAACATCCTATGGTGTTCTGCATTAGCATTGAACAGCCCCCGTGATATGCAGCTGTTCAGGGAAGCTAGAAACCATTATACACAGGCAGTTAGAAAAGCCAAGGATAGCTTTTTCAAGCAGAAATTTGCTTCCTGCAACACTAACTCAAAAAAGTTCTGGGACACTGTAAAGTCCATGGAGAATAAGAACACCTCCTCCCAGCTGCCCACTGCACTGAAGATAGGAAACACTGTCACCACTGATAAATCCACCATAATTGAGAATTTCAATAAGAATTCTACGGCTGGCCATGCTTTCCACCTGGCTACTCCTACCCCGGTCAACAGCACTGCACCCCCCACAGCAACTCGCCCAAGCCTTCCCCATTTCTCCTTCTCCCAAATCCGTTCAGCTGATGTTCTGAAAGAGCTGCAAAATCTGGACCCCTACAAATCAGCCGGGCTAGACAATCTGGACCCTTTCTTTCTAAAAATGATCTGCCGAAATTGTTGCCACCCCTATTACTAACCTGTTCATCCTCTCTTTCGTGTCGTCTGAGATTCCCAAAGATTGGAAAGCAGCTGCGGTCATCCCCCTCTTCAAAGGGGGGGACACTCTTGACCCAAACTGCTACAGACCTATATCTATCCTACCATGCCTTTCTAAGGTCTTCGAAAGCCAAGTCAACAAACAGATTACCGACCATTTCGAATCTCACCATACCTTCTCTGCTATGCAATCTGGTTTCAGAGCTGGTCATGGGTGCACCTCAGCCACGCTCAAGGTCCTAAACGATATCTTAACCGCCATCGATAAGAAACATTACTGTGCAGCCGTATTCATTGATCTGGCCAAGGCTTTCGACTCTGTCAATCACCACATCCACATCGGCAGACTCGACAGCCTTGGTTTCTCAAACGATTGCCTCACCTGGTTCACCAACTACTTCTCTGATAGAGTTCAGTGTGTCAAATCAGAGGGTCTGCTGTCCGGACCTCTGGCTGTCTCCATGGGGGTGCCACAGGGTTCAATTATTGGACCGACTCTTCTCTGTATACATCAATGAGGACACCATTCTGTATACTTCTGGCCCTTCTTTGGACACTGTTTTAACAACCCTCCAGGCAAGCTTCAATGCCATACAACTCTCCTTCCGTGGCCTCCAATTGCTCTTAAATACAAGTAAAACTAAATGCATCGTCTTCAACCGATCTCTACCTGTACCTGCCCGCCTGTCCAACATCACTACTCTGGACGGCTCTGAGTTAGAATACGTGGACAACTACAAATACAACTACAACTACTGTAAACTCTCCTTCCAGACCCATATCAAACATCTCCAATCCAAAGTTAAATCTAAAATTGGCTTCCTATTTCTCAACAAAGCATCCTTCACTCATGCTGCCAAACATACCCTTGTAAAACTGACCATCCTACCAATCCTCGACTTTGGTGATGTCATTTACAAAATAGCCTCCAATACCCTACTCAACAAATTGGATGCAGTCTATCACAGTGCAATCCGTTTTGTCACCAAAGCCCCATATACTACCCACCATTGCGACCTGTACGCTCTCGTTGGCTGGCCCTCGCTTCATACTCGTCGCCAAACCCACTGGCTCCATGTCATCTACAAGACCCTGCTAGGTAAAGTCCCCCCTTATCTCAGCTCGCTGGTCACCATAGCATCTCCCACCTGTAGCACACGCTCCAGCAGGTATATCTCTCTAGTCACCCCCAAAACCAATTCTTTCTTTGGCCGCCTCTCCTTCCAGTTCTCTGCTGCCAATGACTGGAACGAACTACAAAAATCTCTGAAACTGGAAACACTTATCTCCCTCACTAGCTTTAAGCACCAACTGTCAGAGCAGCTCACAGATTACTGCACCTGTACATAGCCCACCTATAATTTAGCCCAAACAACTACCTCTTTCCCTACTGTATTTAATTTATTTATTTATTTTGCTCCTTTGCACCCCATTATTTTTATTTCTACTTTGCACATTCTTCCATTGCAAATCTACTTTGCCACCATGGCCTTTTTTTGCCTTTACCTCCCTTATCTCACCTCATTTGCTCACATCGTATATAGACTTGTTTATACTGTATTATTGACTGTATGTTTGTTTTACTCCATGTGTAACTCTGTGTCGTTGTATGTGTCGAACTGCTTTGCTTTATCTTGGCCAGGTCGCAATGGTAAATGAGAACTTGTTCTCAACTTGCCTAACTGGTTAAATAAAGGTGAAATAATTGTTTTAATAAAAAATAAAGTTAGAAGCAATAGGATATGAATCATTAGCCTACAACTATTTCAGCATCTTTTCACGCTGCTCTGAGACGAGCATGGGGACTGGTCTTGATAAATCAACAATATTTGTACTTGGACTGAATCTCCATTTGGGAATTGGTTTGACTACAATTATGGTGTAGAAATGTTATGCTCTTAGTGTAACCTTTAGTTAAGAACAAATGCTTATTTACAAGGACAGCCTACTCATTCCTCCCAGTCAGGGAATTGAACCCCGGTCTCCTGCATGCCTGAGCACAACACAGGAATTCTTTAGCTAAATAGCCTAATACTGTGTAGACTACTCCCAACCATCAAGTTGTACAGCGACTTATTTTCCGTTCCATCCTAACTGAAACCCAGAGGATTTTTCATCTTTCTTGGAATATCAACAACATAATATTAATCAAATGAATCCCAAACTCTAAAAGTAATTGGAAAGGTAGATAAATTATTTGTGACATTGTGATTAAGATAAAGAATGTAAACTAGATGCTGTGTTTAATTTACAGTAGTGATGGACAGCTGGTGGCATTTTGAGAACAGGTTTTCGAGCATTTGTAGCCCGATTATCAGGACAACATACTCTTTATAGACCGGCTTCTGTATGTCTGAACACCCCCCAAACTGCAATATATTCAACGCCTAAGTACTCTGAAGTGTTACATTTCTCACTCAAAACGGGCGATACGGTATTTCTTCATCTTTATGCTTTCGTTAATAAAATAACTTGAAAAAAGACATTCAAAATGCAGATGGTTATTTAAACCGCATTTTAGTTGCACTTCCACCCTGCTCCACGACCAAGTGTAAAACCTTGTTGCATTGTTGTATCGTCAATCCTCTAGTCAAAATGTCTTGATGGCCTCAAAAGTTTGGCGACATCTTCTAATTCCATGGTTTTTCTTTATTTTTTAAACTTTTTTTACATTGTAGCATAATAGTGAAGACATCACAACTATGAAATAACACATATGGAATCAGTTACAATCAGTTACAAATTCTTATTTACTAGGACAGCCTACTCCTTCCTCCCAATCAGGAATTGAACCCCAGTCTCCCACATGCCCACACAACACAGGGATAATTTAGATTAACAGCCCAGCACTGTAGCAGACTCATGACAGTCACGTTGTACAGTCTTCGGCCAAAAGTTTCGAGAATGACACAAATATTAATTTTCACAGTCTGCTGCCTCAGTTTGTATAATGGTAATTTGCATATACTCCAGAATGTTATGAACAGTGATCAGATTAATTGCAAAGTCCCTCTTTGCCATGCAAATGAACTGAGCCACCCCAAAAAAACATTTACACTGCATTTCAGCCCTGACACAAAAGGACCAGCTGACATGATGTAAGTGATTCTCTCGTTAACACAGGTGTGAGTGTTGACGAGGAAAAGGCTGGAGATCACTCTGTCATGCTGATGTTTGAATAACAGACTGGAATCTTCAAAACGAGGGTGGTGTTTGGAATCCTTGTTCTTCCTCTGTCAACCATGGTTATCTGCTAGGAAACAAATGCCATCATCATTGCTTTGCACAAAAAGGGCTTCACAGGCAAGGATATTGCTGCCAGTAGGATTGCACCTAAATCAACCATTTATGGGATCATCAAGAACTTCAAGGAGAGTGGTTCAATTGTTGTGAAGAAGGCTTCAGGGCGCCCAAGAAAGTCCAGCAAGCACCAGGATCGTCTCCTAAAGTTGATTCATATGCGGGATCAGGGCACCACCAGAACAGAGCTTGCTCAGAAATGAAAGCAGGCAGGTGTGAGTGCATCTGCACACACAGTGAGGTGAAGACTTTTGGAGGATGGCCTTTTGTCAAGAAGGGCAGCAAAGAAGCTTCTCTCCAGGAAAAACATCAGGGACAGACTGATATTCTGCAAAAGGTACAGGGATTGGACTGCTGAGGACTGGGGTAAAGTCATTTTCTCTGATGAATCCCCTTTCCGATTGTTTGGGGCATCCAGAATAAAGCTTGTCCGGAGAAGACAAGGCGAGTGCTACCATCAGTCCTGTGTCATGCCAACAGTAAAGCATCCTGAGACCATTCATGTGTGGGGTTGCTTCTCAGCCAAAGGAGTGGACTCAGTCACAATTTTGCCTAAAAACACAGCCATGAATAAAGAATGGTACCAACACATCCTCCGAGATCAACTTCTCCCAACCATCCAGGAACAGTTTGGTGATGAACAATGCCTTTTCCAGCATTATGGAGCACCTTGCCATAAGGCAAAAGTGATAACTAAGTGGCTTGGGGAACAAAACATTGATATTTTGGGTCCATGGCCTTATCGTTCGGGAAGGCTTATATTTAGCATAGGTATAATTTTACAAGCCCTACATTCATTAGATAATTCCTGACTGTTTGAAACGCAGTGTATTGACCTATAATTGCGCAACAAATCTTTTTTCTATTGTGAATCACCCACAAGTTTTTGAAACAATCGAGTTATGATTTTTAGGCCACATCGCCCAGCCCTAGCTTGGAGGGGACTATGGTGTTGAATGCTGATCTTGTCCACGTGGAAGAGAGAAGTGTGGAATGCAATAGAGATTGCGTCATTTGTGGATCTGTTGGGGCGGTATCTGAATTGGAGTGGATCAAGAGTGTCGGATGATGGTGTTGTGTACCATGACCAGCCTTTCAAAACATGGTTACAGATGTGAGTTTAGGCAGGTTACCTTTGAGTTCTTAGGAACAGGGACAATGGTGGTCTGTTTGAAACTTGTTGGGATTACAGACTGGGACAAGGATATTCCAGTCTGTGCTAGTGAAGCAGTCTTGTAGCTTAGCGTCCGCTTCTTCAGACCACTTCCATATTGACCACTGGTACTTCCTGTTTGAGTTTTTGCTTGTAAACAGGAAACAGGAGGATGGAGGCATGTATGCAAGGGCCTTGTATACGTTTCTGTGGGTAAAGTAAAAGTGGTCCAGAGTGTTAGCGCCTCTGGGGCACAGGACAGGCGTTGGTAAAAGTGTATGTCTCCCCACATTAAAGTCTCCTCCCACTAGAAACGTTACTTTTGGGTGAGCATTTTCTCGTTTATTTACGTCACAGTCATTTCCCCAACCGCAGTAACAGCATGATGGTAGCAGCAGTAGCAGTGTGCTGCTGATGTGCAGTATATGTCTATACTCTGAATCTTTCAGGAGAGAAATATAGGATTCTTCTTCTTCTCCTTACCATTGTCTGTATGCAATTGTCATCACTTCCCTCTTTCATATCTCTCTGTTCCCCACTCCACACTCTTGGCATTCCTCTCTTAGGCTTTCACATGTCTTCCTACATACTACGGTTTAATATTTTCATGATATTTTGCTAATCTTTCATCCTGAGAATAAATAACTTTTCTCCCGGGTAACCCGGTGTTTCCTGTCAAAACCGGAAGTGTCATTTCAAAGCATATAAAGCACATAAATATGTCTGAATTTCATTTGAGCTTTGATTGGCATTAAAATTCAAGCCTGATGCTACCTGAGCTTGATGAGCCAAACATTACTGATATTTTATGAGCTAAAGATGTTTTTATGAGCCCAAGCCCAAAAGACCGTGCCGTTATCCAACACATGGATAGCACATTACGCATTACAGAAAAACATAAAAGCCCATACATGTCGCTATGCTGTCTTGGATAAATAAATTAAACAAGCTCTAGTAGGCTAATCTTTTTCAGTGTGGACTGTAATTACTGTATTGGAATATAATGTATTATATACTGGAATTACACACCTCATTCAAACCATGAAGCTGGGAGAGAACATACAATGCTGGTGCAGGACATACGGCCCACAAAGTTGCAATTATAGGCTAGCGAATTTGATTTTAATTTTGAAATATAATACGACCTATTTAAAATTGTTATGTTTAGTAGGCTGACCCATATATACCATTCATAATATTTATCCTAATGTTGTGCGATGTGCGTTTACGCTGCTGATACTTTATGTTTATCATGTATGCATAGTCACTTTAATAACTATACATTCATGTACATACTACCTCAATTGGCCCGACCAACCAGTGCTCCCACACATTGGCTAACCGGGCTATCTGCATTGTGTCCCGCCACCCACCACCCACCACCCGCCAACCCCTCTTTTACGCTACAGCTACTCTCTGTTCATCATATACAGTGGGGAGAACAAGTATTTGATACACTGCCGATTTTGCAGGTTTTCCTACTTACAAAGCATGCCGAGGTCTGTAATTTTTGATCATATGTACACTTCAACTGTGAGAAACGGAATCTAAATCAAAAATCCAGAAAATCACATTGTATGATTTTTAAGTAATTAATTTGCATTTTATTGCATGACATAAGTATTTGATCACCTACCAACCAGTAAGAATTCCGGCTCTCACAGACCTGTTAGTTTTTCTTTAAGAATCCCTCCTGTTCTCCACTCCTTACCTGTATTAACTGCACCTGTTTGAACTCGTTACCTGTATAAAAGACACACACTAAATCAAACAGACTCCAACCTCTCCACAATGGCCAAGACCAGAGAGCTGTGTAAGGACATCAGGGATACAATTGTAGACCTGCACAAGGCTGGGATGGGTTACAGGACAATAGGCAAGCAGCTTGGTGAGAAGGCAACAACTGTTGGCGCAATTATTAGAAAATGGAAGAAGTTCAAGATGACGGTCAATCACCCTCTGTCTGGGGCTCCTTGCAAGATCTCCCTCGTGGGGCATCAATGATCATGAGGAAGGTGAAGGATCAGCCTGAAGAGAGCTGGGACCAGTCTCAAAGGAAACCATTAATGACACTGTTGGATTTATTATGGATAAATGAATAAACAATATCCCCATTTTAAATAGAATTGTGTCTAGGTAAACTTATACTCTGTATGTTTGATTAACAATATGAGTTCATAAGAAGAAATTGTGTGACAGGACAAGGAGGAATAGAATGTTAATGAACACCATTTCCAACTGGGCAGGAACAAATGGGTTGTGGACTGTGTAAACACATAAGGTCGTTAGCCTATGGTTGACCCAACCTGAAACTTAGCTCTGGGGTTTTTAGATTAGGCAGTGAGTGCATTCCTAGGGTTTCTGTTAATTAAACCTGTCAGTTCAGTGGTGATCGATAATGTTGAGGGGTCAAAAGTTATCTGGGAGGGTAAGTTAGAATGAACTTTTCACCTTACTTTGTCCTGTCGAGAGGGGGGGGGGGGGGGGGTCGTTTAAGACAGTGAAATGATGTCATGATCTGTATTTAAACTAATGCATGTGTTTGAGTGGGAGCGCGCTCCGAGAATAAATTCTATTACCTATTATTTAAAGGACTGGTCTGCGTCTATTTTATGCAAACAAGAAATCTTACAAATTATCATAAAATAGATTAAGGGCTTTCAATTGATGAAAGCACATTGTCATAATTAAACTATACTAACAGACACACTACGCCGTCATGGCTTAAACCTCTTAGAACTACCCATCCCGGATCTGGGAGAATTGTCATCAACTACACTAATTAGCATAGCGCAATGGTCAAAAAATATTACTAGAAAATATTCATATTCATGAAATACCAACTGAAATATAGTGAAACACATCTTAGCCTTTTGTTAATCACCCTGTCATCTCAGATTTTGAAATTATGCTTTACAGCCAAAGCAAGACAAGCATTTGTGTAAGTTCATCGATAGCCTAGCATAGCATTATGTCCAGCTAGTAGCAGGAAGCTTGGTCACGAAAATCAGAAAAGCAATCAAATTAACCATTTACCTTTGATGATCTTCGGATGTTTTCACTGACGAGACTCCCAGTTAGACAGCAAATGTTCCTTTTGTTCCATAAAGATAATTTTCATACCCAAAATTCCTCCGTTTGTTTGTCACGTTGTGTTGAGAAATCCACCGGAAATAGCTGTCACAACAACGCCGAATTATATCCATAATATCGACAGAAACATGGTAAACGTTTTTTATAATCAATCCTCAAGGTGTTTTTCAAGTATCTATTCGATAATATATCAACCGGGACAATTGGCTTTTCAGTAGGAGCGAGAGGAAAAATGACTACCTCTGTCTTTTACGCAAGAATCACTCTGAGAGCCCTCAAGCTGGCAACTTTACGCAATGTAGTCGTGTATGCTCATTCTTCAATATAAAGGCGTGAAACTACGTCACAATGCTGTAGACACCTTAGAGAATACGTAGAAAGGGGAATCTGGTTGATATCCCTTTCAGTGGCCAATAGGGGTGCATAGGAAGACAACAATGTTTCAAAACATGAGTCACTTCCTGATTGGATTTTTCTTAGGCTTTTGCCTGCAATATCAGTTCTGTTATACTCACAGACAATATTTTGACAATTTTGGAAACTTTAGAGTGTTTTCTGTCCTACGCTGTCAATTATATGCATATTCTAGCATCTGGTCCTGAGAAATAGAAGGTTTACTTTGGGAACGTTATCTTTCCAAAAATGAAAATAGTGCCCCCTATTTTCAAGAGGTTAAAATCTTGCAGCGCACCCAAGGTCCCCCTGCTCAAGCCAGCGCATGTCCAGGCCCGCCTGAAGTTTGCCAATGACCATCTGGATGATCCAGGGGAGGAATGGGAGAAGATCATGTGGTCTAATGAGACAAAATAGAGCTTTTTGGTCTAAACTCCACTCGCCGTGTTTGGAGGAAGAAGAAGGATGAGTACAACCCCAAGAACACCATCCTAACCGTGAAGCATGGAGGTGGAAACATCATTCTTTGGGGATGCTTTTCTGCAAAGGGCACAGGACGACTGCACCGTATTGAGGGGAGGATGGATGGGACCATGTATCATGAGATCTTGGCCAACAACCTCCTTCCCCCAGTAAGAGCATTGAAGATGGGTCGTGCTGGGTCTTCCAGCATGACAACGACCCCAAACACACAGCCAGGGTTCCTAAGGAGTAGCTCCGTAAGAAGCATCTCAAGGTCCTGGAGTGGCCTAGCCAGTCTCCAGACCTGAACCCAATAGAAAACCTTTGGAGGGATCTGAAAGTCCATATTGCCCAGCGACAGCCCCGAAACCTGAAGGATCTGGAGAAGGTCTGTATAGAGGAGTGGGCTAAAATCCCTGCTGCAGTGTGTGCAAACCTGGTCAAGAACTACAGGAAACGTATGATCTGTTAGAAAAAAAGGTTTCTGTACCAAATATTAAGTTCTGCTTTTCTGATGTATCAAATACTTATGTCATGCAATAAAATGCAAATGAATTACTTAAAATTCATACAATGTGATTTTCTGGATTTTTGTTTTAGATTCCGTCTCTCACAATTGAAGTGTACCTATGATAAAATTTACAGACCTCTACATGCTTCGTAAGTAGGAAAACCTGCAAAATTGGCAGTGTATCAAATATATGTTCTCCCCACTGTATGCATAGTCACATTAACCATATCTACATGTACATACTACCTCAATCAGCCCGACTAACCGGTGTCTGTATGTAGCCTCGCTACTTTTATAGCCTCGCTAATGTACATAGCCTCGCTACTGTTATTTTTCTATGTCTTTTAGTGTTGTTTTTATTTCTTTACTTACCTATTGTTCACCTAATACCTTTTTTGCACTATTGGTTAGAGCCTGTAAGTAAGCATTTCACTGTAAGGTGTTGTTGTATTCGGTGCACGTGACAAATAAACTTTGATTTGATATATTACTCTTTCTCTTGCTTCATTCCTTCCTCGCTTTCAACAGTTAACTGAAATCCGGTTCGTTGTCCTTATCGTCAGCATTGTAATGACATGCTTGAATAATATTGGACTAGAATTAGATGCAGACAGCCTTCACTTCTCTTCACGAAGACTGAATGGTTATGGGTCTGAATAAATAACTGCTCCTTTTTTAAAGAACTCCAGGAGCTAAGAAGCATTTTTTAAGGCATGAGGCCATGCATAACCCATTATTCATTAGCTAAATATAAGGCTAACACTGCATAGAATGTATTACCTGAAAGAGTTAGGGTAGGACATTATCATCATTAACAAAAGTATGTGGACACCTGCTTGTCAAGCATCTCATTTCAAATTCATGGGCATTAATATGGTGTTGGTCCCCCCTTTGCTGCTATAACAGCCTCCAGTCTTCTCTGAAGACTTTCCACTAGATGTTGGGACATTGCTGCGAGGACTTGCTTCCATTCAGCCACAAGAGCATTAGTGAGGTCGGGCACTGATGTTGGGCGATTAGGCATGGCTCACAGTCGGCATTCCAATTAATCCTAAAGGTGTTTGATGGGGTTGTGAGGTCAGAGCTCTGTCTCGGCCAGTCAAGTTCTTCCACACCGATCTCGACAAACCATTGCTTTATGGACCTTACTTTTGTGCATGGGGGCATTGTCATGCTGAAACAGAAAAGGGCCTTCCCCAAACTTTTGCCACAAAGTTGGAAGAACAGAATCGTCTGTATGCCATAATGTATGCCATTATGCGGTAAGGTTAAGATTTCCCTTCACTGAAACTAAGGAGCCTAGCTTGAACCATGAAAAACAGCCCCAGATCATTATTCCCCCTGCACCAGACTGTAGATTTGGCACTATGTATTGGAGCAGGTGGCGTTCTCCTGGCATCTGCCATACCCAGATTCGTCCGTCGGACTGCCAGATGGTGAACCGTTATTCATCACTCCAGAAAACGCATTTCCACTGCTACAGAGTCCAATGGTGGTGAGCTTTACACCGCTCCAGCCGACGCTTGGCATTACGACATGATAATATTAGGCTTGTGTCCGTGCGGCTGGTAGGCCATGGAAACCCATTTCATGAAGCAGTTCTTATGCTGACGTTGCTTCCAGAGGCAGTTTGGAACTTGGTAGTGAGTGTTGCAACAAAGGACAGACCACTTTTTATGCTCGATGCACTTCATCCCTCGGTGGTCCCGTCTGTGAGCTTGTCAATGTAAATAGTCCAGGTGGCCATTTTATTAATTGTTCAGCAGTCTTATGGCTTGGGGGTAGAAGCTGTTAAGGAGCCTTTTGAACTTAGACTTGGCACTCTGATACCACTTGCCATGTGGTAGCAGAGAGAACAGTCTATGACTTGGGTGACTGCAGTGTTTGACAATTTTTGGGCCTTCCTCTGAAACCGCCTAGTATATAGGTCCTGGATGGTAGGAAGCTTAGCCCCAGTGATGTACTGGGCCATACGCATTACCCTCTGTGGCACCTTATGGTCAGATGCCGAGCAGTTGCCATACAGTGGTTCCTCCTTAAAAAGTTGCCGTGTACTGTGGCGCAGTTTGCATGGTGCTGCAGAATTCTATGGTATGTTATTAAGTGTGAACCCCTGGTACCATTAATGCTAGTTAGTGCTAGTTTGACCACCAGAGGGCATCTTTGAGAAGCATTTGAAAGCCTCCCGACTGGGAGGAAGGAGTGGGCTGTCGTTGTAAATAAGAATTTGTTCTTCACTGATTCCATATGTGTTCTTGCAAAGTTGTGATGTCTTCACTATTTTTCTACAATGTGGGAAATAGTACAAAGAAAACACCTGGAATGAGTAGGTGTGTCCAAACCTTTGACTGGTACTTGCTAAATTAAATTCCACCGACAAGGAAGAAGGAGTAGGCTGTCCTTGTAAATAAGAATTTGTTCTTAACTGAAGGTTACACTAAGAGAGTAACATTTCTACACCATAATTGTAGTCTAACAAATACTCAAAAAGAGATTCTGTTAAAATAAAAATCTCATTGATTTATCAAGACCAGTCCCCATGCTTGTCTCAGAGCAGTGCAAAACGGTGCTAGAATAGTTGTAGACTAATGATTGAAATCCTACTGCTTCTAACTTCAATATGCTCTTTAAATAAAAAAGACCTACACCACTTTTAACAGCACATTACTCAACACTAGTGAGACTCATGGTGAACCTACAATATATTGAAAAATATGACGTGACTCTCCGACAATATTTACATATAGAGGATTGGAGGATCTTTCTGTAATTCAGTGATATTTATTCCCATAGTAATTCTTATGGATCCATAACTAAATTAACATCGGCATTTTGAAATAATATTTGTATCATTATTTTATTAATGAAAGCATGAAGATGCCATTATTTGTTACATTGTTTTAGTTTGAACATGCAGACTGGCACTGAGAACAGAACAGCGGGAACGTTTCTCTAGTCAGAGCCATTATTAGTGCAATGCCCCTTAAAATGATGCCAGTGTGGCGGGGTGGGGGTCAACCCCCTCCCCCATCCTCCTCCCTTCCCCATGGGCTAGGTCGTCTTCTGTGCGTGGCTCTGCGGCCCATCCTGTGCCCCCTGCCCTCATGCCTTGAACCTTGCACGCTTTCAGTGGATACAGCTGGAGCCCTGCAAGGCAAGCCCATAGTGCGCCACTCGGGAGCCATGACCAATATATATTGTGTTGCTAATAACAGGGTTAATAATATATCTGTGAGAATATCCAACAGGCTTTTGTATAATTCTAAATTAATAATAACAATATTTTGGAGATTTTGTTTTCAAATAACGTAAAATGAGCAAGAAAAAGGCCATTCTTGAACAGGGGGTGAGACATTGTTACTAATTTGTAAATCAAGCCAGTTTGTTATTTAGAATGATTTATTTATGGTTTTAGAGGGAGAGAAACCAGAAACCCACAGTCATCTCATGGGTCTCCCAGTCAAGGCCAGCACAGTATTGAACCAGCATCTGTAGCAACATACAGTGCCTTGCGAAAGTATTCGCCCCCCTTGAACTTTGCGACCTTTTGCCACATTTCAGGCTTCAAACATAAAGATATAAAACTGTATTTTTTGTGAAGAATCAACAACAAGTGGGACACAATCATGAAGTGGAACGACATTTATTGGATATTTCAAACTTTTTTAACAAATCAAAAACTGAAAAATTGGGCGTGCAAAATTATTCAGCCCCTTTACTTTCAGTGCAGCAAACTCTCTCCAGAAGTTCAGTGAGGATCTCTGAATGATCCAATGTTGACCTAAATGACTAATGACATACACCAGGCAGGTCCGAGATACTGTTGTGAAGAAGTTTAAAGCCGGATTTGGATACAAAAAGATTTCCCAAGCTTTAAACATCCCAAGGAGCACTGTGCAAGCGATAATATTGAAATGGAAGGAGTATCAGACGACTGCAAACCTACCAAGACCTGGCCGTCCCTCTAAACTTTCAGCTCATACAAGGAGAAGACTGATCAGAGATGCAGCCAAGAGGCCCATGATCACTCTGGATGAACTGCAGAGATCTACAGCTGAGGTGGGAGACTCTGTCCATAGGACAACAATCAGTCGTATATTGCACAAATCTGGCCTTTATGGAAGAGTGGCAAGAAGAAAGCCATTTCTTAAAGATATCCATAAAAAGTGTTGTTTAAAGTTTGCCACAAGCAACCTGGGAGACACACCAAACATGTGGAAGAAGGTGCTTTGGTCAGATGAAACCAACATTTTTGGCAACAATGCAAAATGTTATGTTTGGCGTAAAAGCAACACAGCCCATCACCCTGAAGACACCATCCCCACTGTCAAACATGGTGGTGGCAGCATCATGGTTTGGGCCTGCTTTTCTTCAGCAGAGACAGGGAAGATGGTTCAAATTGATGGGAAGATGGATGGAGCCAAATACAGGACCATTCTGGAAGAAAACCTGATGGAGTCTGCAAAAGACCTGAGACTGGGACGGAGATTTGTCTTCCAACAAGACAATGATCCAAAACATAAAGCAAAATCTACAATGGAATGGTTCAAAAAGAAACATATCCAGGTGTTAGAATGGCCAAGTCAAAGTCCAGACCTGAATCCAATCAAGAATTGGAATTGAACTGAAAACTGCTGTTCACAAATGCTCTCCATCCAACCTCACTGAGCTCGAGCTGTTTTGCAAGGAGGAATGGGAAAAAATTTCTGTCTCTCGATGTGCAAAACTGATAGACATACCCCAAGCAACTTACAGCTGTAATCGCAGCAAAAGGTGGCGCTACAAAGTATTAACTTAAGGGGGCTGAATAATTTTGCATGCCCAATTTTTCAGTTTTTGATTTGTTAAAAAAGTTTGAAATATCCCAATAAATGTCGTTCCACTTCATGATTGTGTCCCACTTGTTGTTGATTCTTCACAAAAAATACAGTTTTATATCTTTATGTTTGAAGCCTGAAAAACGGTCGCAAAGTTCAAGGGGGCCGAATACTTTCGTAAGGCACTGTAGCTTGCACCATTAGACCTTTGTGCCACTCAGGTGCAGAACAACATGTCTGGTCAGGAGTGGCCTACAGCACTACAGTCAGAGCAAAGTAACAACAACTTTAAATCAAATCACATTTTATTTGTCACATACACATGGTTGGCAGATGTTAATGCGAGTGTAGCGAAATGCTTGTGCTTCTAGTTCCGACCATGCAGTAATATCTAACAAGTAATCTAACCTAACAATTTCACAACAACTACCTTATACACACAAGTGTACATGAATGAATACTAATATGTACATCAAAATATATGAATGAGTGATGGCTGAACGGAATAGGCAAGATGCAGTAGATGGTATAGAGTACAGTATATACATATGAGATGAGTAATGTAGGGTATGTTAACATTATATAAAGTGGCGTTGTTTAATGGAGCTAGTGATACATTTAATTACATCAAGATGGCAAGATACAGTAGATGGTATAGTGTACAGTATATACATATGAGATGAGTAATGTAGGGTATGTTAACATTATATAAAGTGGCATTGTTTAAAGTGGCTAGTGATACATTTCTTACATCAATTGTTCCATTATTAAAGTGGCTAGAGTTGAGTCAGTATGTTGGCAGCAGCCACTCAATGTTAGTGATGGCTGTTTTTAACAGTCTGATGGCCTTGAGATAGAAGCTGTTTTTCAGTCCCCGCTTTGATGCACCCGTACTGACCACGCTTTCTGGATGATAGCGGGGTGAACAGGCAGTGGCTCGGGTGATTGTTGTCCTTGATGATGTTTATGGCCTTCCTGTGACATCAGGAGGTGTAGGTGTCCTGGAGGGCAGGCAGTTTGCACCCGGTGATGCGTTGTGCAGACCTCACTACCCTCTGGCGAGCCTTACGGTTTTGGACGGATCAACTGCTGTACCAGGCTGTGATACAGCCTGAGAGGATGCTCTCGATTGTGCATCTGTAAAAGTTTTTGAGTGTTTTTGGTGACAAGCCAATTTTCTTCAGCCTCCTGAGGGTGAAGAGGCGCTGCTGCACCTTCTTCACCACGCTGTCTGTGTGGGTGGACCATTTCAGTTTGTCCGTGATGTGTATGCAAATGCTAGTGTATAGCAGAGAGTCAATCAACTCTTTAACATCCAGTTTCAACTGTTCAGAGCTGCCCTTCATAATGTCATTAAAACCCACATGGACTAAAATAGAATCGATTTCTATCTACTAACGTTGTACATTCGGGAGCAGCTTATTTATGTCATTGACTTGAGATCCTGAGTGCTCTGGAACAAGTTTTCATCATTTATGCACCAGGACCAGTCACATTTCTTACCATGGAGCTGCCCAAAATCACAGCTGGCAAGAAGGATGATGAAATTCGCCCACTCCCACGCTCCACGGGATTCGGAGGACCCTTTAAGGATGTGCGAGTGGCAGGATAGCCTGAGTCCGTAGCTCCTAGCGCCTGGTGCTGGCCTCCGACCGATGGAGAAGCCTCACTCGATCCAGAGTGGGGCTCAAGTTAGGGGAAGGAGTAGGCACAATGGCTGCAGACACAGGCACCCCCAGTGACAAATGTGCAGGAAGATCAGGGTCCAGGGTGGTGAAACTATTCATTGTTTCAATCCGTTCTGGGCCTCTCGTTTGGAGTGTAGACTGCTTTGCGGGAGGCCGCTGTGTTCGGCTTCTACAACTTGTGACATGCGACCCGCGTTGATTGCTATGCTCCTCTTGCTGCCTTCGACTCTGCTACGAGAGGCAGGAGATGTCTTCCCTGCGAATAAACTCCGGGCAACACCGGCCTAGAAAAGGTAAACATTCCACTCCGTGCTTTCCAAAGTTTCTTACCTAGACTGACGATCTGCGTGCTCAAGGAAGCAACCTCAAGCCCACACACCTGTATATATAAGGTTGACAGTACATGTCACAGCAAAAACCAAGTCATGAGGTCCAAGGAATTGCCCGTAGAGCTCCTATACAGGATTGTGTCGAGGCACAAGCGACACGTCTGGAGGAAACCTAGCACCATCTCTACGTTAAGGCATGGGGGTGGCAGCATCATGCTGTGTGAATATTTTTAGCGACAGGGACTGGGAGACTAGACAGGATCGAGAGAAAGATGAACAGAGCAAAGTACAGAGAGATCCTTGATGAAAACTTGCTCCAGAGCACTCAGGATCTCAGACTGGGGCGAAGGTTCACCTTTCAACAGGACAATTAACCCAAGCACACAGCTAAGACAATGCAGGAGTGGCTTCTGAACAAGTCTCTGAGTGTCATTGAGTGGCCCAGCCAGAACTTGAGATGATCTGTAGAGAAGAATAGGACAGACTCCCCAAACACAGGTGTGCCAAGCTTGTAGCGTCATTCCCAAGAAGACTTGAGGCTGTAATTGCTGCCAAAGGTGCTTCAACAAAGTACTGAGTAGTGTCTGAATACTTATGTAAATGTATTATTTCATTTTATTTTTATTTTGCAAAAATGTCTAAAACTTGTCTTTGCTTTGTCATTATGGAGTATTATTGTGTGTAGCTTGATGAGGGGAAAAACATTTCAATATATTTTAGAATAAGGCTGTAACGTGACAAAATGTCAAAAAAGTCAAGAGATCTGAATACTACTGCACTGTAGTTCTGTATTTCAAAATGTTCAGTGGTGATAAATACAAATGATTTAACTGTTCTTTAGGTCCAAAAGCATGTGGTATTTTCTTTCCAAAATGTGTCATTGTTCCAAAGAGAATCTCTGCCGCTATTACATTCAATGGAGAATATGGTTGATGGTAACTTCCTGTTGGTGTGGGCTTTTCGGATTCTTCTGTGGGGTTTAAGAGGTGCCACCACCTACTGTACGTAGTGTGCATTTCTCTAGTATTGACAGTGTTGTAGTGAGAGTATGAATCATAGACTGTAGCATATATCAAAAGACTTAATAATGCAAAAATAAAATGTATTGTCTTTCAAATGAACCCATTGCGAGATTGCTTGATGAGGGTTTACAGTGGTCCTCTGAGTGGGGGCTACCTGCCAGAGATGCAAATAACATCTAAAAATGGCAAACTCTGCTCTCCCTCTAGTGGTAGGAATTTAAAGCCTTGGGTATAGGGAAATGGCAAATATCAAGTCAGAGGCCTTCTTTTGCGTACTGGGTAGTGAAGTATTTCAAGATGATAGGTTTGTTTGCTATTGAGATTGTGCATTGTAGGAACAGTGTGTGCACAGGAAAAAGCCTATAGGAAATAGGAGGCCATCAATGGTCTATTGTGTGGGTGCTATTATTTCCTACAATTGACAAGAACTTTTGAACATCATCTTGGCAATTACTTTCCCCAATTCTGGCTTCAACTTTGACTCATCTGCCCTGGGCTCTCTGTAATTCCAACCCAATTTTTGGGCTACCCAAGAGGAAACTCTGGCGTTACAGAGGCAAGAGGGTGGATGAAGGCAAATGGTAAACCGGCCACCTCTTCCCTCCATTCTACTGGCCAGTCACTTGATAATAATCTGGATGACTTCCTATCGTGGATATACCACCAACGGGACTCTCGAAACAGCAATATTCTTTGCTTTTCTGAAACATGGCTCTCCAACTTGATGGATTCTCCATTCACCGGGCGGACAGGACAGTTGAGTCTGGGAAATCTTCGTCAAAACAAACTGGTGTGCTAACTCCTGCATGGTGGAAGTGTCCACCTGTCTTGGAATACCTGGTCAAACGCTGACCCTTCTACCCCCCGAGGGAGTTTACATCTGTTATCATGACTGCTGTATACATTCCACGTCAGGACTAAACAAATAACAAGCGAACTGTACAAGGTTATAAACAAGCAAGAAAACCTGTATCGAGAGGCTGCTTTTCTGGTAGCCACTGATTTGAATTCTGTGTCACTAAGACACGTGATGCCCAACTTCCATCAACACATCTCCAACGGCACTAGGGGCGATAAAGTCCTAGACCACTTCTATTCTACCTACACTTCCACTATTTGGAACATCCGATTATGACTCCGTACTCCTGCTTCCTGTTTACAAACAGAAATTCAAACAGGGAGTACGCGTGACTCGCTCCGTTGAGAAATGGCCACCGTAATTAGAGATTATGCTACAGGACTGCTTTGCACTGCTTTGCTAGCACTGATTGGAATATGTTTCGAGACTTCACCGATAGCATTGATGAGCTAACCACCTCTGTCCCCAGCTTCATTAGAAAGTGCATTGACTGCATTTTCCCCACGGTGATGGTTCCCTGCTTCCCCAATCAAAAGCCCTGGAATAACACAGAGGTTGAGAACAGGGCTACCACACACAGAACTATAGTAGACAACCCTGAGGCTACGCCGACAGGAATAAGTACAAGTCCCACAATGACCAGTTGGCAGGCATATTCACAATAATTTTCAACCTATAGTAGTACCAGTAGTACCAGTCTGTAATCCCCACATGCTTTAAGATGATCACGCTCATTCCTGTTCCCAAGAACTCTAATGCTTCATGCCACAATGACTACTGCCCTGTAGCACCCACTTCTGTAATAATAAAGTGCTTTGAGAGGCTATTTATGGCACACATTAACTCCACCATCCCAGATACACTCGACCCACTCCAATTTGCATACAGCCCCTACAGATCCATAAATGACGCAATCTCAACATGCCACTGGCTTTGAGTAAGGCCAATGTGTCTATGTATGCGGGTGACTCAACACTATGCACGTCAGCTACTACAGAGACTGAAATGACTGCAACACTTAATTTCAGAATGGGTAGCAAGGAATAAGTTAGTCCTAAATATTTCCAAAACCTAAAGCATTGTATTTGGCATAAATCATTCACTAAACCCTAAACCTCAACTACATCTCGTAATGAATAATGTGGAAATTGCGCAAATTGAGGTGGCTAAACTGCTTGGAGTAACCCTGGATTGTAAACTGTCAAGGTGAAAACATATTGATACAACAGTAGCCGAGATGGGGAGAAGTCTGTCCATAAAAAAGTGCTGCTCTGCCTTCTTAACAACACTATCAAAAAGGCAGATCCTACAGGCCCTGGTTTTGTCACACCAGGACTACTGTTCAGTCGTGTGGTATGGTGCCACAAAGAGGGACTTAGGAAAATTGCAGTTGGCTCAGAACAGGGCAGCACAGCTGGCCCTTAAAAGTACACGGAGAGCTAACATTAATGAGATGCATGTCAATCTCTCATGGCTCAAAGTGAAAGAGTGATTGACTCCCTCATTACTTGTTTTTGTAAGAGGTGTGGACAAGCTGAAGGTACTGAGCTGTCTGTTTAAAATACTAGCACATAGCTCAGACGTCCATGCATACCCCACAAGACATACCATCAGAGGTTTCTTCACAGTCCCCAAGTCCAGAACAGACGCACACTACTACATAGAGCCATGACTACATGGAACTAACTATATTCCACATCAGGTAACTGATGCAAGCAGTAGAATCAGATTTAAAATGCAGGTAAAAATGCACCTTATGGAACAGCAGCGACTGTGAAGTAACACAAACATAGGCACAGACACATGTATGCACATACATGATAACACACACACTGTAGACACACGTACACATGGATTTTGCGTTGTAAATATGTGGTAGTGGAGTATGGGCCTGAGGACACACACTTAGTGTGATGTGAATTCTGTAATAAATGTAATGTAAAAAAATAATGTTTTATGTATAACTGCCTTAATTTTACCGGACCCCAGGAACATTAGCTGCTGCCTTGGTAACAGCTAATAGGGATCCATAATAAATACAAATACTAATTTCTCTTCACACTGCCCTCACCCAAATAGATAAGAGGAAAACTTGTGAGAATGTTGTTCATTGACTACAGTTTAGCTTTCAACACCATTGTCCCCTCCAAGCTCGTCACCAAGCATAGGACTCTCGGTGTGAACACCTCCCTCCTGCAACTGGATCTTGGACTTCCTGACGGGTCGACCCCAGTTGCTGAGGGTAGGCCAAATCATCTCTGCCACGCTGACCCTCAACACAGGGGGTCTACAGGGGTGTGTTCTTAGTCCTCTACTCCCTGTTCACCGACGATTGTGTGGCCATGCGCGACTCCAACATCATCATCAAGTTTGCTGACAACACTACGGTGGTATGCCTGATCACCAGCGACGATGAGTCAGCCTACAGGGAGGAGGTCAGTGTCCTGGCGGTATGGTGCTAGAGCAACATCCGTAAGACAAAGGAGCTGACTACGTGGACTACAGGAAAATGGGCGGGGGGGGGGGGGGGGGGGGGGTGAGTACAACCCCCTGGGGCTGCAGTGGAGCGGGTCGAGAGTTTCAAGTTCTTCTGTGTCCAAATTACTAAAGATGTAAAATGGTCCAAACACACAGTCATAGTTTTGAAGCAGATGCGACAGTGGCTCTTCCCCTTCAAGAGGTTGAAAAAGTTTGGCATGGGCCCTCAAATCCTCAAAAAGTTCTACATCTGTAGTATTGAAAGCATCTGGACTGGAGGAATTTCTGCCTTGTATGGCAATAGCACTGCCTTCAATCACATGGCACTACAGAGGGAGGTGCGGAGAGCCCAGTACAGAACTGAGTACAGAACATTGCATTCGGAAAGTATTCAGACCCCTTGCCTTTTCATACATTTTGTTATGTTATAGCCTTATTCTAGAATGCATTAAATCGTTTTATCTCCTGATCAATCTACATACAATAGCATATAATGACAAAGCAAAAAACGTTTTTTAGACATTTTTGGAAATGTATTACAAATAAAACTGACCTCCTCCCTGTAGGCTGACTCATCGTCGCTGGTGATCAGGCATACCACCGTAGTGTTGTCAGCAAACTTGATGATGATGTTGGAGTCGCGCATGGCCACACAATCGTCGGTGAACAGGGAGTGCTTGGTTGAAGCACCTTTGGCAGCGATTACAGCCTCAAGCTTTCTTCGGTATGACGCTACAAGCTTGGCACACCTGTATTTTTGGAGTTTCTCCCATTCTTCTCTGCAGATCCTCTCAAGCTCTGTCAAGTTGTATGGGGAGCGCTGCTGCACAGCTATTTTCAGGTCTCTCCAGAGATTTAGATCGGGTTCAAGTCTGAGCTCTGGCTGGGCCACTCAAGGACATTCAGAGACTTGTCCTGAAGCCTTTCCTGCGTTGTCTTGGTTGTGTGCTTAGGGTCGTTGTACTGTTGGAAGGTTAACCTTCACCCCAGTCTGAGGGCCTGAGGGCTCTGGAGCAGGTTTTCATCAAGGATCTCTCTGCACTTTGCTCCATTCATCTTTCCCTCAATATTGTACAGACAGACAATTCCTTTGACCTCATGGCTTGTTTTTTTGCTCTGGACCTTATACAGAGAGGTGTTTGGCTTTCCAAGTCATGTCCAATCAATTGAATTTACCACAGGTGAACTCCAATCAAGTTGTAGAAACATCTCAGGGATGATCAATGGAAACAGGATGCACCTGAGCTCAATTTCGAGTCTCATAGCAAAGGGTCTGAATAGTTACGTAAATAAGGCTTTGTCATTATGGGGTACTGTGTGTAGATTGATGAGGAAAAACATGATTCAATCAATTTTAGAATAAGGCTGTAACGTAAAATGTGGAAATAGTCTTTCCTGAAAGCACTGTATATCAGGTGGTATGTAAGGAAGGCCCGAAAAAATTGTTAGACTCCAACCACCCAAACTATAGACTATTCTCTCTGCTTCCGCATGGTAAGCGGTACTAGTGCATCAAGTCTGACACCAACAGGCTCTTGAACAGCTTCTATCTCCAAGCAATGAGGCTGATAAGTAGCTAACAAAATAGCTACACAGACTGTATCTTTATTGACCTTTTATTGACCGCTCAAAGGGCCCACACACTCACACACATTAACATTTGTTTATCTTTTATCCTGTTGCCTAGTCACCTTACCCCTATATGTACAGTATCTACCTCCATCACTCAAGTATCCCTGCAAATTGTAATTATGGTATTGACCCTGTATATTATTTGCTTGCTTACTTACTTATTGTGTTCATCATATTTCTTCTTTCTTGTGTTTTTTTTGTTGTATTACATTGTTATTGATTATTGCATTATTAGTTTGAGTTTGTAAGAAAGGTATTTCACTGTACTTGCATGTGAATTTTTTTTAAATTGACACTTGAAACTCATTTTTGTACGAGCATATGTCCTGAGATGTGCAAACAGTCCAACAGGGAGATTGTTTTGGATTTGGTCAGTACTAAAGTCCATGGTGAATTTCAGGTTTGTGTTCCATTGCTCCAGGATAACAAATAATTCAAGGAGCTCTTCTTCACTGCCTGTCCACAGCGTCAGTATGTCGTCAACATATCTGTACCAACCCATGATGTTGGGTAGGAAAGAGGGTAACACTTCATTTGGATAGTCTCAAGTAGATGGTTTGTAGATGTTCATATGGAAGCCCTGAAGCACAAGGCAAAAAATATAACAAATATATAGACTCTTGGAATTATCTTGTTTGAACGACTTAGTATCTTGTTCGAATTACTTAGTGTCTCGTTTTAACGACTTAGTAAAAAGGTTGTCAGAACGTGTAAGGGTTGCTGTAGCCATTCATTCACTAATTCCATCCATTAATATTATTATTCATGTACAGTTCTTTGATAGCCTAAATCACGGCTGCTTTTGAATGCTAGAACAGTGGGCGAGTGTGGAGCAAGGAGCAGAGCGTAATCGAGCAGATTTTTAAAGAATTGTCAGTCGTCTCTCCCTTTTCACAAGCTCTGGGCATGCTCTGCCAAGCATTTTCATTTCCTTTATCACTATTCTTTTAATTAGGCCTATGTGGTGGTAATATTTTAGCCTACCTCACCAGCAGTAGCCTATCTAGTTTATATTGTAAGCGGTGCGTAACTGGTGGCAGGGAAGTCAGAAGCAGGAGAGCAGAACTAGGTAATAGCCGGAGCAGTTTAATTGCAAAACCAACGGCAACAAAGAAATAACCAACATGGGTACAAAACCCGATGCGCACCAGTAAACATGTGCACAAGCACATACAACAAACAATTCCACACAAAGACATGAGGGGAACAGAGGGTTAAATACACAACAATTAATGAGTGGAATGAAAACCAGGTGTGTAGGAAAACAAGACAAAACAAATGGAAAATGAAAAGTGAATTGACGATGGCTAGAAGACCGGTGACGCCGAACGCCGCCGAACAAGGAGAGGAACCGACTTCGGTGGAAGTTGTGACATATATTCTACCTTCTAACATTAGGATATGTAGTTAGTTAGGCTAATGTAAAATGTATTTTTGTTTTTCTTGGAATAGAACCACCATATATATCAAAGTAATTCAGTTAAAATATCAAAAATAAATTAGAAATAAAGGCCAGGGTCAGCTTATTTTCATTAATAAAAGCAAATAAATTATATCAAACTGCAGCGGACAAATGATTTGAGCACAAAAGCAAGCAACAACAAGCTTCACGTGCATTGAGCATGGGAAATGTGCTCTACAAATTCATTATTTTTGTAAAGACAGGTAAAAATACACACGTAAAAATGTAATTACATAAAGGAATGTTACAGTAGATCTTACAGTAGACTATGTATTAACTACATATCCTAATGTAGAATATAAACTAGATATAGGCTACTGTGGGTGAGGTAGGCTAAAATATTACAACCGCATAGGCCTAATTAAAATAGTGATAAAATAAACAAAAATGCTAGGCTGAGTAAGCCTAGAGCTTGTGGCTGAGCAGTACCAGAGCAAAATTGGAGCGGGGGAGATGGCCGACACCATTTTTTATCTGCTAAATTTACGCTCTGCTCCTCGCTCCACACTCGCTCACTTACATGTTATGGCATTCAAAAGCAACCCTGCTTTAGGCTATCAAAGAACTGTCAATGAATTATCATATCAACGGATGGAATCAGTGAATGAAAGGCTGCAGCAACTATTACCCAGTCTGACAAAATATTTTTTTATTGAACACACACGAATGGTGCATAAGTACTTTGTAGAAAAGACAAGTTGCCAACCTATTTTTACTAAGTCATTCAAACGAGATAGTAAATTGTTCAAATGAGATCATTCAAGAGTCTACATATTTGTTATTTATTTTTGGCCTTGGGCTTCAGGGCTTCCATATGAAACCATCTACAAACCATAATACGTGGGACTATACAAATAAAGTGTTATCCCCCTTTCCTACCCAACGGCATGGGTTGGTACAGATACATTGACGACATACTGATGCCGTGGACAGGTAGTGAACAAGAGCTCCCTGACTTCTTTGCTCTCCTCAACACATGGAACAAAAACCTGACATTTACCATGGATTTTAGTACAGACCAAATCCAAGACAATCTCCCTGTTGAAAGGTTTTCACATCTCAGGAGATGTGCTTGGACTGAAATGAGTTAATTAAAAGTTTACAAAATGTCACATGTCAAAATGTATGCCTTTCTTGCAAACTCAAAACCCAAATGTGCAATAATCAACAACAATTGTAATACTAGAAAAAAAACACGAGAAACATGAAGAACACAATAAGTAAGTAAGAAAATAGCTGCAACCATATAGGCCTAATTGAAAGAATAGTGATAAAGGAAACCAAGCATGCCCAGAGCTTGTGGCTGAGGAGTACCAGAGCAAAATTGGAGCAAGAGAAAAGGCTGACACCATCTTGTCACGAAACGATAGAAACGGACCAAGGCGCAGCGAATGTTGAGTTCCACATGATTTAATAATAGTGAAAACTTAACAATAAACGAACAACGAACCGTGACTACAGAGGTGCTACATACCTGTACACTTACTCAAAATACAATATCGCACAAACACAGGTGGGAACAAACACTGCTTAAATATGATCCCCAATTAGAGACAACAATTACCAGCTGCCTCTAATTGGGAATCATACAAATCACCAACATAGAAACATGAAAACTAGAACACCCACATAGAAATAATAAACTAGACTAACCCGCCAGTCACGCCCTGACCTACTCCACCCTAGAAAATAAGGACTCTCTATGGTCAGGACGTGACACATCTTCGTACTTACATGCTCTGGCATTCAAACGCAGCCCTTTCTTAGGCTATCAAAGAACTGTCAATTTATAATCATATCAATGGATGGAATCAGTGAATGAATGGCTTCAACAACCATTACACAGTCTGACAAGCTGCATAACAAATGGGGCCTAATTAAACTAAATAACAATTAAGTTGTTCAAACAAGATAAGTAGTTCAAAGACTTAGTATCTCGTTTGAACGACCTAGTATGTTTTTTGAACGGCTTAGTTAAAAACAAAAAATAGATACTAAGTCATTTAAACAAGATATAAAGTATTATTATTTTGTTTTTCCTTGGGCTTCAGGGCTTCTGTATTTTCAGTAGATGTTCAATAACTGTCAACAACATTTCAACCAACCCTAACCTTAACCCTCATCCTAACCCTAAACTTAACCCTAACCCACTGACATGATAACATTGTACATATTTTGTTTACAGTTTATTTTCCTAGCATTGATGTTTACAATGGCTCCACGTCAACTTCTGTCCAACTTCTGACACGTCAACTTCTGTCCTCAACGCTGCCTGAAGAAGACTATTGCAGTCGAATTACGCTGCAGTTGTTCATCCCAATTTTATGTAAACTATAGCCTAATCTGCTCCTACTTATGTATACTTTGTAAATATTATCTGTAAATTGTTAACTAAAATGTTATTTACTGTATAACAAATGATTACTACAATCAATATTCTTCATACAGATTTCTAATGCAATTGATTTATACTCCCCTATCATCTCTCACTGCAAAGTTACAGAATCAAGGAGTTAGATGGCCAATCCTTAAGGAGTCAATCCTACCATACAGCAGACCCAATCTGATGAGATTTGTATCGAAACAAAGCCAAAAACAAGAACAACCAAACAACAACAGCAATACACATATATCAACAAAAACAACACACATACAGTTGAAGTCGGAAGTTTACATACACTTAGATTGGAGCCATTAAAACTCATTTTTCAACCACTCCACAAATTTCTTGTTTAACAAACTATATTTCTGGCAATTCGGTTAGGAAGTATTTTTTCCAACAATTGTTTAATGACAGATTATTTCACTCTTTTCACTTCTATCACAATTCCAGTGGGTCAGAAGTTTACATATACTAAATTAACTGTGCCTTTAAACAGCTTGGAAAATTCCATAAAATTATATAATGGCTTTAGAAGCAATTGATAGGCTAATTGACGTAATTTGAGTCATTTGGGGGTGTACCTGTGGATGTATTTCAAGGCCTACCTTCAAACTCAGACCTCAGAAAAAAAATTGTAGACCTCCACAAGTCTAGTTCATCCTTGGGTGTAGTTTCCAAATTACGGAAGGTACCACGTTCATCTGTACAAGCAATAGTATGCAAGTATAAACACCATTGGACCATGCAGCCATTATACCGCTCAGGAAGGAGACGCGTTCTGTCTCCTAAAGATGAACGTACTTTGGTGCGAAAAGTGAAAATCAATCCCAGAACAACAGCAAAGGACCTTGTGAAGATGCTAGAGAAAACAGGTACAAAAGTATATATATCCACAGTAAAACGAGTCCTATATCAACATAACCTGAAAGGCCGCTCAGCAAGGAAGAAGCCACTGCTAAAAAAACGCCATAAAAAAGCCAGACTACGGTTTGCAACTGCACACAGGGACAAAGATCATACTTTTTGGAGAAAGGTCCAATGAAACAAAAATAGAACTGTTTGGCCATATTGACCATCATTATGTTTGGAGGAAAAAGGGGGAGGTTTGCAAGCCGAAGAACACCATCCCAAATGTGTTCTGCAGGAGGGACTGGTGCACTTCACAAAATAGATGGCATCATGAGGAGGAAAATGATGTGGATGTATTGAAGCAACATCTCAAGACATCAGTCAGGAAGACGGATGGTCACAAATGGGTATTCAAAGTGGACCATGACCCCAAGCACACTTCCAAAGTTGTGGCAAAATGGCTTAAGGACAACAAAGTCAAGGTATTGGAGTGGCCATTTATAAAATACATTTATAATGTGGAATTTCACTAACTGCTCTCCCAAGGCAACAGCCTCGGGAAACATTTCAAATGGAGAGGAAATAAGCATTTTGTTAGTTTTCACTTTGCGAAATCTTAATCAGTCCAAACAATTCAAATTCGAAATTCTTACTTTCCAATTAACTTCGCATTACTTTCACTAGTCTACATCTCTGTTTCCTTTAACTAAGAAGACCTCTCAATCACCATCACCCAGTACATATACCTTCTGCTGCAACACTTGTTTCCCTCTACAATCTATACTATACTCGACCTCTGTCTTTCCGTCTAACGTTTACTTTACCAGGTGAACAAAAAGTTTTAAATTACAGTGGAAAGAAACATAATTACTCGTGACCCCTCCTCCGTTTCGTCAATTCAAGAATTGTTAAGAATAAGACGGAATAATGTATCTCACGAGATTAAAACCCATAGGGTTTTCCTGAGTCTACTTGGAGTGTTTGGTTGTGACAAAGAACGCATTTTGTTATACATTTATTTGAAGAAGAAGAAAAGAAGAGAAGAAAAGACTTGCTTGGGCCAAGAAACATGAGCAATGGACATTAGACCAGTGGAAATCTGTCCTTTGGTCTGATGAGTCCAAATGTATGATTTTTGGTTCCAACCGCCATGTCTTTGTGAGACGCATGGTAGGTGAATCATGGAGGAGGAGTGTGATGGTGTGGGAGTGCTTCGCTGGTGACATTGTCAGTGATTTATTTAGAATTCAAGGCACTCTTAACCTCTCTAAGGTATGTGGGATGCTAGCATCCCATCTGGTCAACATCCAGTGAGGTTGCGGCGCGCCAAATTCAATTACAGAAATGCTCATTATAAAAATTCAGAAAACAAAACATATTTTACATAGGTTTAAAGATGAACTTCTTGTAAAACTAACCACAGTGTCATATTTATAAAATGATTTTCGACGAAAGCATACCTATTCCAGAACATACCTAGCCCAGAACATAGCCCAGTTGACAAATTATTACAAACAGCAACCAGCCAAGCAGAAGCGTTACAAAACTCAGAAATTGAGATAAAATGAATCCCATACTTTTGATGATCCTCATATGGTGGCAATCGTTTTGTTAGAGAGTTTTCTTCAGTAATCCACAGGCTCAAACTCAATCAAAACAATCAGACAAAAAAATCCAAGTTCATAGAAACATGTCAAACGATGTTTATATTCAAACCTCAGGTAGTTTTTTAGCCTAAATGATCTATAATATTTCAACCGGACAATAACATCGTCAATATAAAAGGTAAACAAGAAATGCACATGCGCCTGAAAAAAATGTTAGGGTCCACTCGTTCAGACTGGTCTTACTCCCTCATTTATAAGAATAATAGCTTGAAACGATTTCTAAAGACTGTTGACATCTAGTGGAAGGCATAAGAACTGCAAATGGAGTCCTAAGTCAATGGATACTGTAATGGCATTGAATAGAAAACTACAAAACCCCCCAAAAAACGACTTCCTGAATGGATTTTTCTCAGGTTTTCGCCTGCTAAATCAGTTCTGTTATACTCACACTATTGTAACAGTTTCGGAAACTTTAGAGTGTTTTCTATCCAAATCTACCAGTTGTATGCATATCATATCTTCTGGGCCCAAGTAGCAGGCCGTTTAATTTGGGCATGCTTTTCATCCAAAATTCCGAATGCTGCCCCCTACCCTAGAGAGGTTAAACATTATGGCTACCACAGCATTCTGCAGCGATGCGCCATCCCATCTGGTTTGCGCCTAGTGGGACTACCATTTGTTTTTCAACATGACAATGACCCAAAGCACATCTCCTGGCTGTGTAAGGGATATTTGACCAAGAAGGACAATCACCCGACCTCAACCCAATTGAGATGGTTTGGGATGAGATGGACCGCAGAGTGAAGGAAAAGCATCCAACAAGTGCTCAGCATATGTGGGAACTCCTTCAAGACTGTTGGAGAAAATGCCAAGAGTGTGCAAAGCTGTAATCAAGGCATTGAAGAATCTATAGTGTTAAAAATATATTTTGATTTATTTAACACTTTTTTTACTACATGATTCCATAAGTGATATTTTATAGTTTTGATGTCTTCACTATTATTCTATAATATAGAAAGTAGCAAAAATAAAGACGAAACATTGAATTATTTATTTATTTTTATTTTACCTTTATTTAACCAGGTAGGCAAGTTGAGAACAAGTTCTCATTTACAATTGTGACCTGGCCAAGATAAAGCAAAGCAGTTCGACAGATACAACGACACAGAGTTACACATGGAGTAAAACAGAGATACAGTCAATAATACAATATAAACAAGTCTATATACAATGTGAGCAAATGAGGTGGGAAGGGAGGTAAAGGCAAAAAGGCCATGGTGGCAAAGTAAATACAATATAGCAAGTAAAACACTGGAATGGTAGTTTTGCAATGGAAGAATGTGCAAAATAGAAATAAAAATAATGGGGTGCAAAGGAGCAAAATAAATAAATAAATAAAATTAAATACAGTTGGGAAAGAGGTAGTTGTTTGGGCTAAATTATAGGTGGGCTATGTACAGGTGCAGTAATCTGTGAGCTGCTCTGACAGTTGGTGCTTAAAGCTAGGGAGGGAGATAAGTGTTTCCAGTTTCAGAGATTTTTGTAGTTCGTTCCAGTCATTGGCAGCAGAGAACTGGAAGGAGAGGCGGCCAAAGAAAGAATTGGTTCTGGGGGTGACTAGAGAGATATACCTGCTGGAGCGTGTGCCACAGGTGGGAGATGCTATGGTGACCAGCGAGCTGAGATAAGGGGGGACTTTGCCTAGCAGGGTCTTGTAGATGACATGGAGCCAGTGGGTTTGGCGACGAGTATGAAGCGAGGGCCAGCCAACGAGAGCGTACAGGTCGCAATGGTGGGTAGTATATGGGGCTTTGGTGACAAAACGGATTGCACTGTGATAGACTGCATCCAATTTGTTGAGTAGGGTATTGGAGGCTATTTTGTAAATGACATCGCCAAAGTCGAGGATTGGTAGGATGGTCAGTTTTACAAGGTATGTTTGGCAGCATGAGTGAAGGATGCTTTGTTGCGAAATGAGAAGGTGTGTCCAAACTTTTGACGTATTATACATGTTGTTGCTATTATTAGGCTAACAGAAGAACACATATCTTTGGACAGATCCAGGGAGGCCTGGCCCGAGTGTCAGGGATTGCTGGTGGTCATAGGGACAAAGAAAGTCCCTTCCTGCCACTAATTAACTAATGGATAGTTCATTAATAATTTAATAGGCAACTTATTGGAAATGTCAGAATAATTGGCATACCAATAGCTACTGTAGGCCATATGCATTTCATTTTAATTTCAAAGTTCCAATTAGTTGTTTACTCACATAAATGCTGCATATTATTGTTAAGAAAAATTATCACTTCCACTCAGTCACTTCCTGCCACTAATTAACTAATGGATAGTTAATTAATAATTTAATAGGCAACTTATTGGAAATGTCAGAATAATTGGCATACCAATAGCTACTGTAGGCCATATGCATTTCATTTTAATTTCAAAGTTCCAATTAGTTGTTTACTCACATAAATGCTGCATATTATTGTTAAGAAAAATTATCACTTCCACGGTGGAGGCATGGTTCTCCTTTTGTCTATGGTCCAGCTTGCCGAGTCGGATACTATTTCACTGCTGCTGCTGTTGTTGGCCGGGACGCAAATCACACTTCTCACCAACTTGGCTAGCTGTGGATATACTGTGCTCTTTTGGACTTCCACCAGCCCAACAGATCTCTTTTGTCTGCCATCACAGGCCTCTGTTGTATATCTTGTCACGTCATCATCATCTTCTTCATCAGCATATTCTGTGACTTTTTTCCACTCTGAAAAGTCCAACTCTCTTCTCTTGGCGGGTTGTGGCACAGACACAGTATTCTGTAGGCTCCTCTGATGGTGGCACAGCCATGGATTGTAAAAGTTTGCACACATGGTCATAGACATCTTGCCTGTCTTGGGCGGGCAGCATCCTCAACTGGTTGAACTTGGGCCAGATGAATGTTGCCACCTTGTGTAGGTCTTTGATGGTCACCTTCCGCTCCAATCAACCGCTGTGATGCTGTCGCACTGACAGTGATACCTTATTCTCTCTGACCCGAGACAAACCAGGTTAATTAAGAGTAAGATACTTTTCCAGTTCCTTCTGTGTGTCAAAAAATGGCTTTAGGAACTCCAGGGGATACTGCATGTAATTCTTTTGACTCTCTCTGTGGGGCTCTTTCTGCGGACCTACAGCTTCTCGTGCACTTCATTGTACATGTCCTGAACAGAGTTGAGGGTCAGGTACACCGTATTAAACCTTGTGTCTCCCATCTGCAGCTGGCTCTTTGAGAGTTGCACAGCCAGCCCAGACTGCTTGACATAGCTGTAGAGCGTATAATAAGCACATAAACTTTCAAACCCGTTTCATGGCAAATACGATGCCCATGGAAAGCAATATGAATGAATTAGGTCTAAATTATTATTATTATATTGGCTATATTCATTATATTCCTAAATGCACTGTTGCTAAAGGTATTACATGTTTATATAAAGCAAAATAATTAGGATAACATACTGCATTGTATTTATTTAGCTTATATCATCATATCATAAGTAACCTACCTGACAAGGTACTTTACTGCTGTGAGCGTTTCAGCAATGTCAGGTGCATCGATGGCCAGTGCTGCTCCCTCAAGGCCATGTCACAGCACCGTGTATAGAACTTGGTTCTGGCAGTCCAGTCTCTGATATGGCCGAAGGGCTAGAACGATGTTGGAGCCCTGGTCAGTTTCCCAAACAATGTTGCTTAATGACGTAGAGTTGAGGCCACATTTGGTCACGAGCAGCTTCACTATTTCTCCCGGTTTTGGCATCTTCTGCTGGAAACTGTGCTGTGGTCAGGTTGGAAATCTGGAAATCTGCAGTAATATAATGGCATGTTATCGTCAGATAACTAAGCTGCCGATAGTCGTCAGTCCGTATGTCAGGATGTTTTAACTTCTCTGTCAGGTTTTTTCTCTTTTCGTCTGCCAGGCTCAGACATCTGGCGGAGACAGTCTGGTGGAGGGGCAGAACAGAGGTAGCATGCACCTTCCCGTAAGTAGCCAGCACATCAATACGCTTTTGGGCAAGCTCGTCAATGCCTGCCCCTTCTACAGTATTGAAGGGCCAAACATCCTTGCCAAACATCCTTGTCATGTACCGACTACTTTACTTTAACTTCTTGATGCTACCAATCCCTGTAGCGGGATAATTTTCATCTTCAACCGCTGAATAGCATAGCGCAACAGTCAAATAATATTACTAGAAAATATTAATATTCATGAAATCACAAGTGCAATATTTTGAAACACAGCTTAGCCTTTTGTTAATCACCCTGTCATCTCAGATTTTGAAATTATGCTTTACAGCGAAAGCAATCCAAGCGTTTGTGTAAGTTTATCGATAGCCTAGCATAGCATTATGTGCACTTAGTATCAGGAAGCTTGGTCACGAAAATCAGAAAAGCAATCAAATTAACCGTTTACCTTTGATGATCTTCGGATGTTTTCACTTACGAGACTCCCAGTTACACAGCAAATGTTCCTTTTGTTCCATAAAGATAATTTTTATACCCAAATTACCGACGTTTGTTTGTCGCGTTATGTTCAGAAATCCACAGCAAAGAGCGGTCACGACAACGCAGACGGAAATTCCAAATAGTCTTCATAATGTCCACAGAAACATGTCAAACATTTTTTATAATCATTCCTCAGGTAGTTTTTAAAATATATATTCGATAATATATCAACCGAGTGTGTAGCTTTTTCCATAACAGCGGGAGGAACAATGGCCGCTTCACTCAATTGTGCACCATCTCACTCTGAGAGCCCCCACCTCTCCACTTACACAATGTGATCCTTCACGCTCATTTTTTAAAATAAAAGCCTGATACTATGTCTAAAGACTGTTGACACCTTAGGGAAGCCACAGAAAAAGGAATCTGGTTGATATCCCTTTAAATGGAGGACAGGCACGCATAGGAACACAGAGGTTTCAAAATAAGAGGCACTTCCTGATTGGATTATCCTCAGGCTTTCGCCTGCAATGTCAGTTCTGTTATAGTCACAGACAATATGTTTACAGTATTGGAAACTTTAGAGTGTTTTCTATCCTAATCTGTCAGTTATATGCATATTTTAGCATCTGGTCATGGGAAATAGGCCGTTTACTTTGAGAACGTTATTTTTCCAAACATAAAAATAGTGCCCCCTAGCTTCAAGAGGTAAAGTGGCACAGTTACGTTTTTGTTAACAAATGCAGACATATAGGTTTGGCCTGGGGAAGAGGCCGTCGCACCAGGCCGTCGCACCAAAATGGCACTACAGAGAAGACGTACCAGTTGTCTTGATGTCATACTTTAAAAATGCCCCGTACCCTTTGCATTTTTTCATTGCCAGAGGATTTGCCAGTGGTTTAACAACCAGGTCAAATGTTTTCCAGAGATCAGACTTCCCCTTTCCCTCCTGAGCAACCAATATTAATTCGCCTGTGGCAAAACCCTTCTTCACATCCTTCGCATCCATTTTTCTGTGTTATAACAGTTTTCTGAGGTTATAACCAATTTATTAATGCAATTATGATTGGCTCTCCTATGGTCCGGCCCTACCTTATCCGTCATGCCCTACATGCACGGTACATGCACTACATGCAAGTGCCACGTGAATAGAGCATGGTAATGGTTGAAGGGAATAGGGAATGTTTTTGCTGTCTAAACAAATGAGGGATTTCATTAACAGAACTTTTCAGTAAGAGAAACAACAAGTAAAACAATGAATTAAAATGACTGTAATTAGGTATAGTGTCAGGAACATGGACAACGGGATACACACTGTTGATGGCTGCACTGCCTGTCCTGCTCGTTGACAGAGAGGAGGAGAGAGACAAGGTGCTGCATTTAAAAAAAAAAAAAGTTTTATGTACACAGCCAGACAAGCCCGAGCTGGAATTTGAGCCTGGCTTGGAATGACAACTCTACCCCCAACCTTGAGGCTAATGCTAACCCTAACTCTGAAGAAACAAATATCCATGTACTTGCAAGTGGGGGAAAAAAGTCCAGTGTGGCAGTCTCCTGCACCTCTCCATGTATATTTATTTATCTGTCTTTCAGAAGTGTTAAAAAGCGCAAGTAAAATTTTGGCGTGACCAATAAAGTGATCTTAATCTTAAACAATTCTGCCTCTATTGTCCTTTGTATCATGGTTATCTGCTGATGACCTGTTTTAACGCTACTGTCTGTCTGTCCCCCATGCAGGATCCAAGTCGCGACCTTTCAGTGAGGAGTACAAGCGGATCCCTCCTCCCAAGCCAAAGAGGAACCCTAACACGCAGCTGAGTACCTCCTTTGATGAGTCCTACATCCAGAATCATGGCAACAGGAAGGAAGGAAGGAGGGAAAAGTCCTCATCGCAGAGCCAGAGCCCAGCCCCAGATACGGAGGACGAGGACGAGCCTGTCTACATCGAGATGGTGGGTAACATTCAGAGGGAACTGAAGCAACGCCTCCTGGAGGACGAGGACCAGAGTGAGTCGGTCTACGAGGAAATGAAATACCCCATGTTCGACGACATGCTCCAGGACGCTAAGTGGGAACAGGACATGGAGCAGGGTCGTTCCTCCTCCTCTCACACCACCCCCCGGGGGTCCCTCTGTGACATCCCCGCCCCCTTCCCCAACCTGCTCACCCATCGGCCGCCCTTGCTGGTCTTTCCGCCAGCCCCTGCCCAGTGCTCGCCTAACTCGGATGAGTCACCCCTCACTCCGCTGGACGTCACAAAGCTGCCCATGCTGGAGAATGTTGCCACTGGGTACACCAACAAGCCCGGGGGAGGTGCCTCTCCCACGACCTCTGAGGCTCCGCCCCCCTCCTCCTCCCCCCACCACCGCAAGGGGGAGAGAGACAGAGACAGGAAACGAGAACGGGAGAAGGAGAAGGATAGAGAGCGGGATCTCCAATTCACCCACACTATCACTGCGTCTGGTCGCTCCTCTGCCCCTCCCCTGCCCTCCACTCTCTACAAGGCATCGGCGTCGGCTCATGGGTATCCCAGAAGCCATTCCGCGTGTCCCTCACCTGTAAGCATGGGCCGCTCGATCACACCACTCAGCCTCAAGCGTCCACCACCTTATGACGCCCTGAAGATAGGTGGCAGCATGCCCCGATCCACCTCCTCCGTTGCGCATGCCGCCAAGAGCTCAGTTGGTCAGGAAGGGGGAGGCAAACTGAGTAACTCTTCTTCGGCCCACAGCTCCATGCAGAATGTGTCGCGTTCCCGCACCCCTACAAGCCCTCTGGATGAACTCACCAACCTGTTTACTGGTGGCCGGAATATGCTAAAGAAGGGATCGGGAGGGAGGAAGGTCAAGGAGTCCGCTGAATGTGAGTGCCTATGATTAGGTATTGGCACACACAATATTTTGTTCATGAGGGTTAAATTGTCTCAAATGATCTATGTAAATTCAGAGGGTGACTGCTAAAAAGTTGCTAAAAGGTATTGATTAAATTCACACATGGATTATACCTGTCAATCTGTCTCCTAACCAGAGACCATGAGCAATACCTAGAGAGACACAGGCCATGTCAGTGAGAAAAAAGAGTGAGAGGCAGTGTTAGAGGGAGAAATATAGAGAAACAGTGTTGGGAATAGAGGAAAAAACACAAAGAGAGAGGGAGGCAGTGTCAGAGGTGTTTTCAAGACGTTCAAACATTCACAGATGACCAGCAGTGGTCAAATTGTAGAGAGTACAACAATTCAGCACCTCAGGAGTAAATGTCAGTTGTCTTTTCATAGCCAAGCATTGAGAGGTTGAGACAGCAGGTGTGGTAGAGATAGAGAGAGGGTCGAGAACAACGCATCTGGGACAAGATAGCATGTCTGGTGAACAGGTCAGGGTTCCATAGCCACAGGCAAAACAGCAGAAACTGGATCAGCAGCATGGCCAGGTGGACTGGGGACAGCCAGGAGACATCAGGCCAGGTAGTCCTGAGGCACTCCTGAGACATGGTCCTGTAGAGATGAGTCAGAACAAGCCAGGACTGTGCGATATAATAGGGAGTTGTGGTTTCCAAAATACCAATATTCTACACAGTTTAGTGCAGAACATGTGGCAATAAACTACAATGACCATAATGCATTGCTCACCCACTTTGGGGCGTCAGGTAGCCTAGAGTGGTTAGAGCATTGGGCCAGTAACCAAAAGGTTGCTGGATTGAATCCCAGAGCTGACAAGGTAAAAATCTGTCATTCTGCACCTGAGCAAGGCAGTTAACCCACTTGGATGTTGATTATGGCAGCCCCCCGCACCTCTCTGATTCAGAAGGGTTTGGTTAAATGCGGAAGACACATTTCAGTTGAAGGCATTCAGTTGTACAACTGACTAGGTATTCCCCTTTCCTTTCCTTACTTGTCAGGGAGAGAAGAGAGAACGCACAAGAGGGAAAGAAAGCAGTTGCTTTGCGAGGTACAGTATCTCTACCTGAAAATACATGATCTTAGTCAGTGGTTACCAAAAATAAAAAACATAAGCCTATGCAACATTAACTTACATTAAAAAAAGGCTAAGCCGTTATTTGATCAATTTTCTTTTGCCTTTACTACTGTAGCCCATAGAAACGCATTGAATAACACAGTCATAAATGGCAAAAAAGTAACATAAATAATCAGGAATAAGGTTTTGAAGTGTCTGTCCTGTATCTAGGAGATATAAGAAAGCTCAGGAAATACAGTTGATGTCGGAAGTTTACATACACCTTAGCCAAATACATTTAAGCTCAGTTATTCACAATTCCTGACATTTAATCCTGGTAAAAAATCCCTGTTTTAGGGTCACCACTTTTTTTTAAGAATGTGAAATGAATAATAGGCAAGAGAATGATTTTATTTCAGCTTTTATTTATTTCATCATATTCCCAGTGGGACAGAAGTTTACATACACTCAATTAGTATTTGGTAGCATTGCCTTTAAATTGATTAACTTCGGTCAAACGTTTCGGGTAGCCTTCCACAAGCTTCCCACAAAAAGTTGGGTGAATTTTGGCCCATTCCTCCTGACAGCGCTGGTGCAACTGAGTCAGGTTTGTATGCCTCCTTCTACAGGATTGAGGTCAGGGCTTTGTGATGGCCACTCCAATACCTTGACTTTGTTGTCCTTAAGCCATTTTGCCACAACTTTGGAAGTGTGCTTGTGGTCATTGTCCATTTGGAAGGCCCATTTACGTCCAAGCTTTAACTTCCTGACTGATGTTGCTTTAATATAGCCACATCATTTTCCTTATTCATGATGCCATCTGTGTTGTGAAGTGCACCAGTCCCTCCTGCAGCAAAGCATCCCAACAACATGATGCTGCCACCCCTCGTTCTTCACTTTTGGGTTGGTGTTCTTCGGCTTCTAAGCCTCCCCCTTTTTCCTGCAAACATAACGATGGTCATTATGGCCAAACAGTTTATTTTTGTTTCCTCAGACCAGAGGACACTTCTCCAAAAAGTACGATCTTTGTCCCCATGTGTAGTTGCAAACTGTAGTCTGGCTTTTTATGGCGGTTTAGGAGCAGTGGCTTCTTCCTTGCTGAGCGGCCTTTCAGGTTATGTCAATATAGGACTCGTTTCACTGTGGATATATATACTTTTGTACCTGTTTCCTCCAGTATCTTCACAAGGTCCTTTGCTGCTGTTCTGGGATTGATTTGCACTTTTCACAACAAAGTACGTTCATCTCTAGGAGACAGAACACATCTTCTTCCTGAGCGGTATGATGGCTGCGTGGTCTCACGGTACTTATACTTGCATACTATTGCTTGTACCGATGAACGTGGTACCTTCAGGTGTTTGGAAATTGCTCCCAAGGATGAACCAGACTTGTGGAGGTCTACAATTTTTTTCTGAGGTCTTGGCTGATTTCTTTTGATTTTCCTATTATGTCAAACAGAGGCACTGAGTTTGAAGGTAGGTGCTTGAAATACATCCACAGGCACCTCCAATTGACTCAAATTATGTCAATTAGCCTATCAGAAGCATCTAAAGCATGACACAATTTTCTGGAATTTTCCAAACTGTTTAAAGGCACAGTTATTTTATTGTATGTATACTTCTGACCCACTGGAATTGTGATACAGTGAACTATAAGTGAAATAATCTGTCTGTAAACAATTGTTGGAAAAATTACTTGTGTCATGCACAAAGTAGATGTCCTAACCGACTTGCCAAAACTATAGTTTGTTAACAAGAAATATTTGGAGTGGTTGAAAAACAAGATTTAATGACTCCAACCTAAGTGTATGTAAACTTCCGACTTCAACTGTATTGTGTATGGGTTACCTTCAGACGAGTCCCATGACACTTGTGAGAGAAAAAAAACAGAGATTACCATTGTGTATTTGAGAGTCTCCCCTTTCCACATAGCGGTCATACTAGTTTGAAGGCCAAACCGTTCGTACGCTACTGTTTTCACAAGAAGGCCAATTTTCGGGACTCTCATGCTCTGACAAACATAACTGTATATCGGCCGACATTGGCAGATGTGGTGGATTGAAATGCGGTCCATGCAAAAAACTGATATCTCTAGCTTAAATTGACAGAATCTGTCGGGATTTTTAAAATTATGTTACTTGAAGGCTGTGTCAATAGACTCTTTAGGATTCAAAACTGTTCTGTAAGCAATGTTTGTACAGTAGGCTATAGGCCTATGTTGGCTTTGGTTGAATTGCCCTGCCAGTGTTCTTCTCAGACCATTTAGAAATGATACATATTTTTAAATCTATGTGACCACAATGGTAATAGATTATTTGTTGTATTCGTTGCTTCGGAAAGTATTCAGACACCTTGACTTTTTCCACATTTTGTTACATTACAACATTATTCTAAAATGGATTTAAAATAAATAAATAAAATCTCATAAATCTACACACAATACCACATAACAACAAAGCAAAAACTGTTTTTCAGACATATTAGCAAATTTATATATGAATTTAGTTTTAATCACATTTACATAACTAGTCAGACTATTTAGTCAGTAGTTTGTTGAAGGACCTTTAAAAGTGATTACAGCATTGAGTCTCTTGGGTATGTTGCTACAAGCTTGGCACACCTGTGTTTGGGGAGTTTCTCCCACTCTTCTCTACAGATTCTCTCAAGCTCTGTCAGGTTGGAAGCTCTATGGACAATTCCTTGAACCTCATGGCTTGGTTTTGCTCGGACATACACTGTTAACTGTGAGACCTCATATAGTCAGGCGTGTGCCTTTCCAAATCATGTCCAACATTTAACACAGGTAGAATCCAATCAAGTTGTAGAAACATCTCAAGGATGATCAGTGGAAACAGGATGCATCTCAAAGAAAATACTTACGTAAATAAGATATTTTTATTGTTAAAAAATTTGCACAAATTTCAAAAAAACTGTTTTTTCTTTGTCATTGTGTGTAGATTGCGAATTATTTTTTCATCCATTTCAGAAATAGGCTGTAAATTATCAAAATGTGGAAAAAGTCAAGAGGTCTGAATACTTTCCGAAGGCACTCTATAAATGTAACGGCGTTCATCGTTTGAAGAAAGAGAGGACCGAAATGCAGCGTGGTGGTTACTCATGACTTTAATGAAAATAGTGACACATGAAATAACTATACAAATACGAAAACAACAAACGGAACGTGAAACTTATTACAGCCTATCTGGTGAACACTACACAGAGACAGGAACAATCACCCACGAAATACAAAGTGAAACTCAGGCTACCTAAATACGGTTCCCCATCAGAGACAACAAGAATCACCTGACTCTGATTGAGAACCGCCTCAGGCAGCCAAGCCTAACTAGACACACCCCTAATCATTAGCAATCCCAAATCCTATAAAACCCCAATATGAAACACAACACATAAACCCATGTCACACCCTGGCCTGACCAAAATATATAACGAAAACACAAAACACTATGACCAAGGCGTGACAGAACCCCCCCCCCCCCCCCCCCCCCTAAGGTGCGGACTCCCGGACGCACCTCAAAACCATAGGGAGGGTCCGGGTGGGCGTCTGTCCATGGTGGCGGCTCCGGCTCGGGATGTGGACCCCACTTCATTAATGTCCTAGTTCCTCCCCTTTGCGTCCTGGGATAATCCACCCTCGCTGCCGACCATGGCCTAATAGTCCTCACCCAGAACCCCACAGAACTGAGGAGCAGCTCGTGACTGAGGGGCATCTCGGGACTGAGGGGCAGCTCGGGACTGAGGGGCAGCTCGGGACTGAGGGGCAGCCCGGGACTGAGGGGCAGCCCGGAACTGAGGGGCAGCTCGGGACTGAGGGGCAGCTCGGGACTGAGAGAAAGCCTAGTACTGAGAGGAAGCCCAGTACTGAGAGGAAGCCCAGTACTGAGAGGAAGCTCAGGTAGGTAGTAGGCTCCGGTAGATCCTGGCTGGCTGGCGGATCTGGAAGATTCTGGTTGACTAGCAGATCTGGAAGATTCTGGTTGACTGGCAGATCTGGAATATTCTGGTTGACTGGCAGATCTGGAAGAGACTTGGTTGACTGGCAGATCTGGAAGAATCTGGTTGACTGGCAGATCTAGAAGATCATGGCTGACTGGCGGATCTAGCTGCTCTATGCAGACTGACAGCTCTGGCTGCTCCATGCAGGCTGACAGCTCCCTGCAGACTGATAGCTCCTTGCAGACTGACAGCTCCTTGCAGACTGACAGCTCCTTGCAGACTGACAGCTCTGGCTGCTCCATGCAGGCTGACAGCTCCCTGCAGACTGACAGCTCCTTGCAGACGGACAGCTCCTTGCAGACTGGCAGCTCTGGCTGCTTCATGCAGACTGACAACTCTAGCTGCTTCATGCAGACTGACATCTCTGGCTGCTTCATGCAGGCTGACAGCTCTGGCTGCTTCATGCAGGCTGACAGCTCTGGCTGCTTCATGCAGGCTGACAGCTCTGATTGCTCCATGCAGGCTGGCAGCGCCTTGCAGACTGGCAGCTCCTTGCAGACTAGCAGCTCCTTGCAGACTGGCAGCTCTTTGCAGACTGACAGCTCTGGCTGCTTCATGCAGACTGACAGCACTGACTGCTCCATGCAGGCTGACAGCACCCTGCAGACTGGCAGCTCCTTGCAGACTGACAGCTCCTTGCAGACTGACAGCTCCTTGCAGACTGACATCTCTGGCTGCTTCATGCAGACTGACAGCACCTTGCAGACTGACAGCTCCCTGCAGACTGGCAGCTCAGGCTGCGCTAAACAGGCAGGAGGCTCCGGCAGCACTGTAGAGGAGGAAGGCTCTGATAGCGCTGAACAGGCGGGAGACTCCGACAGCGCAGGAGGGAAGGAAGGCTCTGGCTGTGCTGAACAGGCGAGGCGCACAGAAGGCCTGGTGCGTGGTGCTGGAACTGGTGCTACAGGATCGAGGACACGCACAGGAAGCCTGGTGCGGGGAGCTGCTACCGGAAGACTGGTGTGTGGAGGTGGCTCTGGATAGACCGGACCGTGCAGGCGCACTGGAGCTCTTGAGCACCGAGCCTGCACAACTTTACCTGGCTCGATGCTCACTCTAGCCCGGCCAATACGAAGGGCTGGTATGTGCCGCACCGGGCTATGCACCCGCACTGGAAACACTGTGCGCTCCATAGCATAACACGGTGTCTGCCCGGTCTCTCTAGCACACCGGTAAGCACAGGGAGTTTGCGCAGGTCTCCTACCTGACATAGCCATACTCCCTGTAAGCCCCCCCCCAATAATTTTTTGGGGCTGTTTTTCGGGCTTCCTTGCCAACCGTGTTCCCTCGTATCGTCGGCTCCTGTCTCCGGCTGCCTCTGCTCTCCTAAGTGCCTCCACCTGTTCCCATGGGAGGCGATCTCTTTCAGCCAGTATCTCCTCCCAAGTGTAACAACCTTTACCATCCAACACGTCTTCCCATGTCCATTCTCCGAATAATTCATCCTCCTTTTGCTGCTCCTGCTGTCGCTGCCTGTTACCACGCCACTCGGTCCGTGTGTGGTGGGTGATTCTGTTACGGCGTTCTTCGTTTGTAGAAGGAAGAGAGTCGGACCGAAATGCAGCGTGGTGGTTACTCATGTCTTTAATGAAGAAAAAACGGAATGATACATGAAATAACTATTAAATACAAAAACAACAAACGGAACGTGAAACCTAATGCAGCCTATCTGGTGAACACTACACAGAGACAGGAACAATCACCCACGAAATACAAAGTGAAACTCAGGCTACCTAAATACGGTTCCCCATCAGAGACAACAAGAATCACCTGACTCTGATTGAGAACCGCCTAAGGCAGCCAAGCCTAACTAGACACACCCCTAATCATTAGCAATCCCAAATCCTATAAAACCCCAATACGAAACACAACACATAAACCCATGTGACACCCTGGCCTGACCAAAATATATAACGAAAACACAAAACACTATGACCAAGGCGTGACAATAAAAGTGTTGAAGATGATATTTAGCACTGTCAATACTAATTTAAGCAGGAACTTATAAAAACATCAGCTCTTTGTTGTATTAAATGAGTCTCTCTCTAGTCAGGGTTTTAAAAGTTTTGAAATTTCACTGTATCCACCTGGCCATGCTGCTGTTCCAGTTTCAACTGACCTGAGCCCTAGGACCATGCCCCAGGACTACCTGACATGATGACTCCTTGCTGTCCCCAGTCCACCTGGCCATGCTGCTGCTCCAGTTTCAACTTCCACCTGACTGTGCTGCTGCTCCAGTTTCAACTGTTCTGCCTTATTATTATTCGACCATGCTGGTCATTTATGAACATTTGAACATCTTGGCCATGTTCTGTTATAATCTCCACCCGGCACAGCCAGAAGAGGACTGGCCACCCCACATAGCCTGGTTCCTCTCTAGGTTTCTTCCTAGGTATTGGCCTTTCTAGGGAGTTTTTCCTAGCCACCGTGCTTCTACACCTGCATTGCTTGCTGTTTGGGGTTTTAAGGCTGGGTTTCTGTACAGCACTTTGAGATATCAGCTGATGTACGAAGGGCTATATAAAGACATTTGATTTGATTTGATTTGATTTGATTTGCTGTCCGCTCGAGGCTTGTTTTTACAGTCTTTGAAACTGTGCAAACACAGTAATCTGAGCTTTCTGATTGGTCGGCAGTAGGCCTATAGCTGCATTAATTTTTTCTCTCTGGGCCTGCAGGTTATGCAGAGTTCTCCCTTCAAACACATTAAATGGTTAAAAATGGGAAGTTATTAAATAAAACAAATATTTTATTAAGTAAATTAACGTCAATAAATTATGGTTAATAAGTGAGAAGCAGTAATGGGCAGTCACTACCATCATGTGACTTTTATTTTAAAAAAAATATTGTGTGTTGTTTACAGCATTCAACCCACATAATGTAAAAATCTAATAAAAACGTGTGATCATTTTTTCAACATCGAACCGTAACCAAACCGACCTCAAAAAATACTAATCACTCAGCAGTAGTGTGTGAGCCCAGATGTATCAGAGAGCCAGCGAGATGTGGAGAGAGACAGCAGACAGTGTGTGCTGTGGGATTGAGGGAGCATGGAGGAGGCCAAATCAGCAGGTGGTGTGTGTGCACGGGCACTGTCAACCAGTGTTAGGAGTATGTGTCCAGCAAGGAGGATTAGCATGAGACTAGAACTTCTGTGACACACTGCCTCTCCCATAAACCTGTCATGACGCAGATCACAAGCACGGGCACACACACACAGAAAGACTCCCTCAATCTCACATACTCATCCCCCCACACATGTGCAGACTAAGAATAAAAAAGCAACTGAAGTACTCAACTCAAAAACATGTTCCAAACCAGTTTTCTCAATGAGATTATTAATCCCCACTTGGAATTCTGTTAGATAGGAACTTTAACGTTGCTGTGGATGTCGAAGATTGAACCAGATTATAGTGCAAGTGCGCCACAGATTATAGTAAACTCTCATGAGGACCTCTTCACCATCAACCACATACTGGCATGCAAGGCAAGCCACACAGTAATGCACGGCAAGGCAAGCCATAAGGTGATGCACCCTAAATGGGATCAAGAGGGTAAGGTCTGATTTCTGTGTCTAGAATGGCACTGATTTAGGTTAAATCCATTGATTTCAGTTTTTATGAAATAATACACAGAGCTTTTTAATTTTTGGTGTCCATATTAGGAATCTATTCTTCACAGCAACACTATAATTCTGTGTTGACTTGCCATGCTGATATCAGTCTCCTGTCAATGGACTTGGCTGTGCTTGTCTTATTGTTTTATAGTTTCCGATTGGCTTTTGCTCTGTGCCATGGGGGAGATATTTTGGGCCCTCTGATTGGCTGCGATACCTCAACGAAGCTCTGTGCATCCAATAAAAGTATAACCTCCAGGATCCAGCAGCATGGGGCTAGAGAGACAGGGGAGGTTAGAAGATTCTGGAGCATAGCAGTGTAGCAGCACTATAACACAGCATGGCTGGCCTATTTATAGGCCTGGCATTGCATGCATCCTGAGACTCACAGCACAGCACAGCACAGCACAGAGAGTAGCAGGAATACAACACACGAACAGGAATAGGAACAAACACATGGTACGGATGATAGTCGAGAGTCGTAGTGTTTACCCACATGGAAAATATGTATACAGTACCAGTCACAGGTTTGGACACACCTACTCATTCAAAGGTTTTTCTTAATTTATTCTATTTTCTACATTGTAGAATAATAGTGAAGACATCAAAACTATGAAATAACACTTATGGAGTCATGTAGTAACCAAAAAAGTGTTGAACAAATAAAAATATATTTAGATTTTAGATCCTTCAAATTAGCCACCCTTGGCCTTGATGACAGCTTTGCACACTCTTGGCATTCTCTCAACCAATTTTACCTGGAAAGCTTTTCCAACAGTCTTGAAGGAGTTCCCACATACGCTGAGCACTTTTTGGCTGTGTTTCCTTCACTCTGCGGTCCAACTCATCCCAAACCATTTCAATTGGGTTGAGGTCGGGTGATTGTGGAGGCCAAGTCATTTGATGCAGCACTGCATCACACTCCTTCTTGGAGGTGTGTTTTGGGTCATTGTCCTGTTGAAAAACAAATGATAGTCCCACTGCTGTGGTAGCCATGCTGGTTAAGTGTGCCTTGAATTCTAAATAAATCACTGACAGTGTCACCAGCAAAGCACCCCCACACCATCACACCTCCTCCTCCATGCTTCACGGTGGGAACCACACATGCAGAGATCATCAACCATTCACCTACTCTGATTCTCACAAAGACACAGCGGTTGGAACCAACATTTGGACTAATCAGACCAAAGGACAGATTTCCACCGTCTAAATGTCCATTGTTCGTGTTTCTTTGCCCAAGGAAGTCTCTTCTTATTGGTGTCCTTTTGTGGCGTTTTTTTTGCAGCAATTCGACCATGAAGGCCTCATTCACGCAGTCTCCTCTGAACAGTTGATGTTGAGCTGTGTCTGTTACTTGAACTCTGAAGCATTTATTTGGGCTGCAATCTGAGGCTGGAAATTCTAATGACCGTATCCTCTGCAGCAGAGGGAAGTCTGGGTCTTCCTTTCTGAGAAACCTGCATTTTTCCAGATTTACTGACCTTCGTGTCTTAAAGAAATTATGGACTGTTATTTCTCTTCCTTTATTTTGAGCTTATTTGAAATTCCACAAATTAACTTTTAACAAGGCACAAATGTTAATTGATATGCAATTCCAGGTGACTACCTCATGAAGCTGGTGGAGAGAACGCCAATAGGGTGCAAAACTGTCATCAAGACAAAAGGATGGCTACCTAAGTATAAAATATATTTTGATTTGTTTAACACTTTTTTGATTACTACATGATTTCATATGTGTTTTTTCATAGTTTTGATGTCTACTATTAGATTAGATACTAGTAAAAATAAAAGAAAACCCTAGAATGTGTAGGTGTGTCTGAACTTTTGACTGGTACTGTAGATGTTTACTCAAATATGGAAATTATTTTTTGAATGACAGATGGCTGCTATATTTATTTTTATTTTGGTTGAGAAAGGTTGGTTTGAGAATGTTTTACTAAGAGAGACTGAACCAGATTTTCCTGGAGCCCCACCTCAAGTGTAGCTTCTTAAAGTAATACTTCAATGAATGTTAATCTTCAGTTCTGTTACAAATGTCTCAAAATATCTAGGTAAATTCAGAGTGACTGCTAAAAAGTTGCAAAAAAGTATTGAATATATCCACCTACGGATTATACCTGTCTTCTACCCAGATACCCTGAGAGATAAATAAAGAGAGACAAGCCATTTAAGAAATAAAAAAAGAGGAGGGGCAGGTGGAGGCATTTTCAGAATGAGAAAGATAGACAGTGTTGGAAATAGATTAAGAGGCACAAAGAGAGAGGGAGGCAGTGTCATATGTGTATATGTGTGTTTGTGTATGTGTGTGTGTCGTGTGTATCAGAGAGCCAGTGATATGTGGAGAGAGAAAACAGACAGTGTTTGTATTTATAATGGATCCCCATTAGCATCTACCCTTTCTGGGGCCCAGCAAAATTAAGGCAGTTATATACCATTTAAAAAACATTACAATACATTTCACAACATACAGTTGAAGTCAGAAGTTTACATTCACCTTTTATTTCTTTCTTTCATCACATTCCCAGTGGGTCAGAAGTTCACATACACTCAATTAGTATTTGGTAGCATTTCCATTAAATTGTTTAACCTGGGTCAAACATTTTGGGTAGCCTTCCACAAGCTTCCCATAATAAGTTGGGTGAATTGTGGCCCATTCCTCCTGACAGAGCTGGTGTAACTGAATCAGGTTTCTAGGCCTCCTTGCTCCCACAAGCTTTTTCAGTTCTTCCCACAAATATTCTATGGGATTGAGGTCAGGACTTTGGGATGGCCACTCCAATACCTTGACATTGTTGTCCTTAAAGCCATTTTGCCAAAACTTTGGAAAATGCTTGGGGTCATTGTCCATTTGGAAGGACCAATTGTGACCAAGCTTTAACTTCCTGACGGATGTCTTGAGATGTTGCTTCAATATATCCACATAATTTTCCTACCTCATCTCGCCATTTATTTTGTGAAGTGCACCAGTCCTTCCTGCAGCAAAGCACCCCTACAAAATGATGCTGCCACTCACGTGCTTCACGGTTGGGATTGTGTTCTTCGGCTTGCAAGCCTCCCCCTTTTTCCTTCAAACATAACGATGGTCATTATGGCCAAACATTTATATTTTTGTTTCATCAGACCAGAAGACATTTCTCTAAAAGTATGATCTTTGTCTCAATGTGCAGCTGCAAACCGTAGTCTGGCTTTTTTATGGCAGTTTTGGAGCAGTGGCTTCTTCCTTGCTGAGCGGTCTTTCAGGGTATGTCGATACAGGACTTGTTTTAGTGTGGATATATATACTTTTGTACCCGTTTCCTCCAGCATCTTCACAAGGTCCTTTGCTGTTGTTCTGGGATTGAATGGTACTTTTCGCATCAAAGTACTCTCTAGGAGAGAAAGTCTCCTTCCTGAGCGGTATGGCGGCTGCGTGGTCCCATGGTGTTTATACTTGCGTACGATTGTTTATACAGATGAACGTGATACCTTCAGGTGTTTGGAAATTGCTCCCAAGGATGAACCAGACTTGTGGAGGTCTACATTTTTTTTCTGAGGCTGATTTCTTTAGATTTTCCCAGGATGTCAAGTATAGAGGCACTGAGTTTGAAGGTAGGCCTTGAAATACTTCCACATGTACACTTCCAATGAACTCAAATTATGTCAATTAGCCTATCAGAAGCTTCTAAAGCCATGACATCATTCTCTGGGATTTTCCATGCTGTTTAAAGGCACAGTCAACTTAGTGTATGTAAACTTCTGACCCATTTTGTGATACAGTGAATTATAAGTGAAATAATCTGTCTGTAAACAATTGTTGGAAAAATTACTTGTGTCATGCACAAAGTAGATGTCCTAACCGACTTGCCGAAACTATAGTTTGTTAACAAGAAATTTGTGGAGTGGTTGAAAAGCTAGTTTTAATGACTCCAAGTGTATGTAAACTTCCGACTTTATTAAGTGTGTGCCCTCAGGCCACTACTATACTATCACATATCTACAACACAAAATACATGTGTATGTGTTTATAGTGTGTATGTTATCTGCTGTGGAATTGAGGGAGCATGGAGGAGGCAAGACTAACAGGTGGTGTGTGTGTGTGCACAGACGCTGTCAGTCAGTGTTTGTCCAGCCAGGAGAAGTAGCATGAGCCCAGAACTTAAATATATTTCTTAAACTTAAGAACTTAAATATATTTCCCGTTTTGTCCCCAATTTCGTTGTATCCAATTGGTAGTTAGTCTTGTCTCATCGCTGCAACTCCCGTATGGACTCGGGAGAGGCGAAGGTCGAGGGCCGTGCGTCCTCCAAAACACAACCCAGCCAAGCCGCACTGCTTCTTGACACAATGCCTGCTTAACCCGGAAGCCAGCCGTAACCAATGTTTCGGAGCAAACTCCGTACACCTGCAACCGGCCCGCCACAGGAGTCGCTAGGGTGCGATGGGACATGAACATTCCTGCCGGACAAACGCTCCCCTAACCCGGACGACGCTCGGCCAATTGTCTGCCACCCCATGGGTCTCCCGGTCGCGACCGGCTGTGAGAGAGCCTGGACTCGAACCAGGATCTCCAGTGGCACATCTAGCACTGCGATGCAGTACCTTAGACGACTGCGATGCAGTAGCTTAGACCACTCGGGAGACCAGAACTCCTGTGAAACACTGCTTCTCCCATAGGCCTATCATGAGGCAGATCACACACACACACACACACACGCTCCTGACCAATTGTGCTATTTTGTGTTTTTCAACCTCTCCTTGACCAAGTCTGTAATACCTACATGTTTGAAGTCCCTGTGCCCAAGAATGCCAAGGTGCTCAATGAACAGCATTCTCATGTAGGTGTTTCTTTCGTCCAGGTGGGAAAGGGCAGTGTGGAGTGCAATAGAGATTACATCATCTGTGGCTCTGTTGGAGCAGTATGCAATTTGGAGTAGGTCCAGGGTGTGATGATGGTGTTGATGTGAGCTGTGACCAGCCTTTCAAAGCATTTCTTGACTAGAGATGTGAGTGCTACAGGGCGACATAGCAACACGAAAACACTCTCTCTCTCTCTCTCTCTCTCTCTCTCTCTCTCTCTCTCGCCCTCTCTCTATCCTCTGCTCTGGCTGGCAAATGGACCATGCTCAAGAAGGTTATTACGGCTCATACACTTGCCAGTGAATATAATTGAAAAAAGCTTTCATCTGCTAGCAAAGCAATTTCCTTAATGCCTTTAGCGCACATGAAGGACGTGATGAATGTGGTGGCAAATGGACAGGCTGTGAGCGCAGGTTGCAGGGTTTAAAAAGACAGCCCAGCCGCCCAGCAGAGGACAGGAAAAGAGGCATGAGGAAGTGTGGGCGGGCGGAGAAAGCATGAGTAGAATAAGCATGCATAAATGGACAGTGTAGAAGAGAAGGGATGACCAGAACACGACACCATGATCTCGCTGGTGTAGGGTGCTAGACCATTCAACCTGAGGGGTTGTACAGAGATAATAGGCCATCTGGCATTGCTATAGCTTCCTCTTGGCCTCCTTAGACATCTGCAACATTTTTGGAAATATGGCCTCCTCCTTTCTAGCTACACACCTCTGCACCCAACAGTATTCAGCTCTATAGTGACACAGGCTGTACTCATACTGCAGTATCTTAACATCCCAAAAGACCCAAGGACTCCTTAGGGACCTGTGCAGTGTTGATCTGAGAGGATTGGAGTGGTGCCCTGATTGAAGATCTGATCCTTTCTTATCTACATAAATTTTTATTTTTATTTATTTGGGGTGATTTAACATTTATTTAGTCAGGGATTGTCACGTTCGTCATAACGAGGAGACCAAGGAGCAGCGTGAGATGAATACATTCCTCTTTATTTAAACGAAGAACACTGAAGAACACTGAAGAACACTGAAGAACACTGAAGAACACTGAAGAACACTGAAGAACACTGAAGAACACTGAAGAACACTGAAGAACACTGAAGAACACTGAAGAACACTGAAGAACACTGAAGAACACTGAAGAACACTGAAGAACACTGAAGAACACTGAAGAACACTGAAGAACACTGAAGAACACTGAAGAACACTGAAGAACACCGAAGAACACCGAAGAACACCGAAGAACACCGAAGAACACCGAAGAACACCGAAGAACACTAAACAAACGTGCCGCTATAAACACGTGTGCTGACATGCAACTACACATAGACAATAACCCACAAAACCAAAATGGATAATGGCAACCTAAATAGGATCCCCAATCAGAGACAATGATAAACAGTTGCCTCTGATTGGGAACCAATTCAGGCCACCATAGACCTACATTTAGCTAGACAAACCAAAACCCCATAGATATACAAAAAACCCTAGACAAGATGAAAACACACATACCACCCTCGTCACACCCTGATCTAACCAAAATAATAAAGAAAACAAAGATAACTAAGGTCAGGGCGTGACAGGGATGTCATATTGAAACTCATGTTTTTTTTTTGTGACCCTTGCACAGCATACAAAATAATAAACACATACATCAATACAAAATAAATATACTCTGGAAGTAAACATGAACCTTTGCTTAGACAGGGAAGTCATATCAAATGTAATGTATACACCAGGGAAGCAAATACAAAATACACATAATCAATCAACCAATCATGGCATTAAAACAACCATAAGGTTTGTCCAATTTTTCCTGGAGTTCATTCCATGTCTGGGTAGCATATAATCGAATGCAGTTTTCTCTAATCATGATGAGGTACGGGGGACATCAAGAACAAGCCAGTTCTGTGAGCAAGTCAATGGCTGTGTTTGCACAGGAAGCCCAAATCAGATCTTATGCTAATTATTTCCATATCTGATACCTATCTGATCTTTTCACTAATGGGTGAACAGGTGAAATAGGTGAACAGACAAAATAAATATGGAATCTAATCTTTTGACTTCCAATTTATACCACTTCCAAATGCGGATCTCAGTGGAGGCTCTTCAGAGGAGGAATGGAAGAACCATCCTCCTCAGTGAAGTTCATAAAAATGTAAATTGTAAAACATTTTAAAAGTAAAACCCTTTTAGATAATACTATACTAAACATAATCACATCACCAAATAACTGATTAAAACACACTATTCAAAGGTCTACAGTAGCCTCAACAGCACTTTGTAGGATAGCACCATGGTGTAGCCGGAGGACAACTAGCTTCCGTCCTCCTCTGGGTACATTGAATCCAATACAAAACCTAGGAGGCTCATGGTGTTCACCCCCTCCCATAGACTTACACATTATGACAACTTCAGGAGGTTGTTCTCCAGCCTATCAAAGCTCTTGAATGATGAACTGACATGTTGTCCACCCAATCAAAGGATCAGATAATTAATCTAGCACTGACAGCATAAACTACAGCTAGCTAGCACTGCGGTGAATAAAAGGTGGTGAGTAGTTGACTCAAAGAGAGAGGGAGACAATAGTTGAACAGTTTTGAGTAAATTAATTTCTTCCAAAAAGAAGGAGAAGCAAGAGAGAAATAGAGAGAGAGAGATTTTGTCATTTCTTTCACTCTCAGTTTCAGCAAATGCATCTAGCTAGCTTAGCCTACTAGCCTACTGAAACACACTGCTCAAACAGAGGGATGCTATGTTAGCTAGCTGGCTATGACTTTCCAACACAACACTGGAACTCTTCCATGTCAAGGTAAGCTTTTGATTTGTTGTGCATTAAAGTCCACAAACAAATACTATGTGGCTGTTATGAGAGTGAACTCTGTTTACGTGTGATCAAAGGTGTATTCATTCCGCTGATTCTGTTAAAAAATGTTTCTTAAAAGTAAAAAAAACTGCAACTGTTGGACTAATGATTACACCCTATAGCAGCTAGATGCAGGCTAGAGTGTGCAAGGTGGTATTGAATGTCACTGTCTATCACCTCAAATTTGTCTCTCGACCTGTGTGCACCTATGTTGTAAACTTTCATTCATAGGCTAGGTTGTAGCAACCTCATGAGTATAGGGAAAATGAAAGTACCATGTGAACTGGGTGAATTGAATATGAATGAGAGTCATCCAATATGCAGTAATAGAAATAAGGCCTTGCTCATAAACATGTTTTGTCCTCCCTCATCTTAAACGGCACTGACCACCGCTGGTAGATCTCAATCCTGATACAATTCTCATGTTGCATATGTGACCTCAGTCTGGACCCTCATATCAGATTTTTTTTGCTGTGAATTGGCTTTTTTGCATATGACCTGCCGCTACTATGACAAGCACCCAAAATGTAAAGGAACAGTGACAGAAAATGAGCATTCCATCTGTATGCTACTTCATTGGCTACATCAGTGTTCACAGTTCTCAGTTCACTGGTCACGATGGCAACACCCATCCGTAGCACGCGTTCCAGCAGTTGTATCTCACTGATCATCCCTAAAGCCAACACCTCATTTGGCCGCCTTTCGTTCCAGTACTCTGCTGCCTGTGACTGGAACGAATTGCAAAAATTGCTGAAGTTGGAGACTTTTATCTCCCTCACCAACTTCAAACATCAGCTATCTGAGCAGCTAACCGATCGCTGCAGCTGTACATAGTCTATTGGTAAATAGCCCACCCATTTTCACCTACCTCATCCCCATACTGTTTTTATTTATTTACTTTTCTGCTCTTTTGCACACCAATATCTCTACCTGTATATGACCATCTGATCATTTATCACTCAAAATTGTAATTATTCGCCTACCTCCTCATGCCTTTTGCACACAATGTATATAGACTCCCCCCTTTTTTTTCTACTGTGTTATTGACTTGTTAATTGTTTACTCCATGTGTAACTCTGTGTTGTCTGTTCACACTGCTATGCTTTATCTTGGCCAGGTCGCAGTTGCAAATGAGAACTTGTTCTCAACTAGCCTACCTGGTTAAATAAAGGTGAAATAATTGATTTTTTTAAAAGTGTAAATGCACAAATCTGATATGGGTCACATGTAAATCTGAGTGTGGACAGTCATAAATAAAAATTGGATATGAAAAACAAATCTGAATTAGTTTGGTAGTATAGACACAGGTGGTATGCCTCCAATTAAAAAGAGATGAAAGATCGGTATGCTGCGCTTAAACAGGCAGACAAATTCTGGTATTATTTCCATGTATTGGTCTTTTGACAGCTCTTTCTACAATATTTGGGGAAAAGATCAGAATTGGGCTGTATGTGTAAATGCAGCTGTAGGGAGTTTCTGTAAAACTGCATTATGTAGCAATGGAAACCAGTCCACCCTAGATGGTGGCCTGGTTTCAGTAATAACAGGAAGGGGACTATGGTACACTGAGTCCAGAGGTTTTAGTGTAGTGGTGGCGTGCATATAGATTGTGTATAAGCATTTACAAAATGTAATAGCCTTTTCAAAACAACCCTCTCCCTCCCAGGTGAGGCCAAGACCAGGAGCCACAGTACAGAACCTCTATCTAGGCACGAGAGCAAAGCTCACCACGGAGGCAGCCAGGAGTCTCCCAAATCCCAGGAGTGGGATGGACCCTCCGGACATTCATCCAACCCCACTGCCATGCCCAGCCGCCTGGGACGCTCTTCTGTCAGCCCCACCATGATGCTGGGGAGTGGGGTCACAGGTGAGGGCCTCTGCCTGGAGTTACACACATTGTTTTTAATTACAGAAATGAATGTAAAAGAGAATGTGTTTTAGATGGAAATAGTTAAACAATTATTAGACTTCCAATGTTGGAGCCCATAGTGTTCGAATGGTAAGAGCTAATAATTTGGAAGACACATGAAAAGTGTCTACAAAATGTATTGGCATGACATCTGAGAATTATAAGTAGGCTATATGAGTATTTTATAACAGAAAAAAATGCATTATATCATGGAAGGCTAAATAATTCAGATATGGTGAAAGAAATGAATGTTTACATCATCAAATATTTATGTGTACAAAATGTGGCTCAGAATCCTTGATACAGTGCATTGGGAAAGGATTCAGACCAGTTGACAATTTGTGACTTTGCAGATTTACTCCAAAATGTTTTTTTTAATTTTTTTATTCCCTCATCAATATACACACAATACCCCATAGTGACAAAACAAAAACAGGTTTTTAGATTTTTTTAAATGAAATATCACAATTACATAGCTATTCAGACCCTTTACTCAGTACTTTATTGAAGCACCTTTGAGTCTTCTTGGGTATGATGCTACAATCTTGGCACACCTGTATTTGTGGAGTTTCTCCCATTCTTCTCCGCAGATCCTCTCAAGCTCTCTCAGGTTGGATGGGGAGCATTGATGCACCACAATTTTCAGGTCTCTCCAGAGATGTTTGATCAGGTTCAAGTCTGGGCTCTGGCTGGGCCACTCAAGGACATTCATAGACTTGTCCCGAAGTCACTCCTGCGTTGTCTTGGCAGTTTGCTTAGGGTCATTGTCCTGTTAGAAGGTGAACCTTCACCCCAGTCTGAGGTCCTGAGTGCTCTGGAGCAGGTTTTCATCAAGGATCTCTGTGTACTTAGCTCCGTTCATCTTTTCCTCGATCCTGACAAGTCTCCCAGTGCCTGCTGCTGATGAGGGAAAAAAACATTTAATTCATTTTAGAATAAGCCTGTGACATTTGTAAAAAGTCAAGGGTTCTTAATACTTTCCGAATGCACTGTAAATTAAGATTGATCTCTTCTTGAATTTACTGTTGAGTTGGTTAAAGTCATATGCAACTGAAATGCAACTTGTGTGACCACTATGCATTTCTGACATTCAGTGCAACTGAGATGAAGTTAATAAAATGCAGGTGCTGAGGACAGAGCAGTCAAGGTTAGCTAACCGAAAGAATTATGTTTCATTATTTGGGGTTTAACTCCTTTTGAAGGCTAAAGCACAGCTAAACGAAGGACAGGGCAAATGTGCCTATAGGTCCTGAGAACACTATCGGCCCTTACAACACAGGTCCTCAGACCATCCCTAGCAACAATGTACTGTACATCCTAACCGACTGAGCATGTCTCCCTACAGAATCCAAAGCGGTGTGTAAGCTGGGCCGGTCAGCCTCTACATCGGGGGTTCCTTCCCCGTGCGGGACTCCCCAGCACCAGCCCTCCGAGCCCCAGACAGGCTATAGTCAGGTACCGCCGCATGCCACCACAGAATAAGAGAGCAAGCTAGAAAGAAAGTGCTTGTGAGCCCATGTGGGGCCCTTGTCCCTGTCTCTCTGTGTTCACCTGTGTGTCGGCTGTCTGACCCCATCCCCAAATTGTATTTTCATCACCCCGTAGCACCATCCCCCTGTCACCTGTCCAACCACTATGTAGCTGTTTTGTCTCGTCTGTATTGCATTTATCCAGGGTCACTCTGCTTATTTGTGTTTTGTTTTTGTGGAGACATCTTCATCCTGTGGTATTTCAAGTTAAATGGTATACTCATATATACAGACATCAAACCTCAGTGATATAATAATCTGTTTCCATCTCAGGACAAGGAGCCAGGGCAAACTTTCTTCCTCCCTCCTCCTTTTACTTTTAACACTATACCTACCTGTCCCTCCTTAATTTAGCTGGCCCTTACTTACTTCAGCTAATCCCTTCCCTTTGTACACTGACTGAATCTTCCAATTTACTGGAACCGTACCACTGCACTTTGACCTTACCTCCACCTGTGCCTTTAGCTGGCCCTTAACCTGGACTTCGATCTGGTCCATAACTGGCACCTTCCATCTTCCCTTTTCTTTTACCTCTATGACCATCTATGCTATAACCTGACCCTTTAATCTAAACATTGATCAGGACTTTGACCTATGCCTGGCATTTTAACTGTTCTGTCTTTTACACAGCATTTTACCTGCTTTTCTCCCTGGCAGCACCTTCAGTTCCCAAACCCCTAGCAGATGTGCAGCTTCTACTTCTAAAAATGACCAAATGTGACTAATTTCATGTTTGATGTATGTATATACAGGGCCATGAAAAAGCATTTGCCCCTTTCTGATTTGCTCTTTTTTTGCATACTTTTGATACTGAATGCTATCAGATCTTCAACCAAAACCTAATATTAGATAAAGGGAACCTAAGTTTACAAATAACAAAAAATCGATCTATTATTTGTATTTATTTAATTAACAAAGTTATGCAACACCCAGTTCCCCTGTGTGAAAAAGTCATTGCCCCCTTACACTCAATAACTGTTTGTGCCACCTTAACTGCAATGACTGCAAAGAAAGCTTCCTGTAATTGTTGATCAGTTGCATAACTTTGTTTATGAAATCAATTAAATCATGTTGTAATTGTTGTGTTATTTGTTCACTCAGGTTCCCTTTATCTAATATTAGGTTTTGGTTGATTACAAAATCTAATAACAAATATGCAAAAATGTTGAACATCCGAAAGGGGGCAAATGCTTTTCCGCAGCACTGTATGTATACACAACATACAGTGCCAGTTAAAAGTTTGGACACACCTACTCATTCCAGGGTTTTTCTTTATTTTTACTATGTTCTACGTTGTAGAATCACAGTGAAGACATCAGTGAAGACAAATGATGAAAAAACACATATGGAGTCATATAGTAACCAAAAAAGTGTTAAACAATTCAATATATATATTTTAGATCCTTCAAAGTAGCCACCCTTTGCCTTGATGACAGCTTTGCACACTCTTGGCATTCTCTCAACCAACCTCTGCATTTGCTGCAGAGTATAACTTTCATTAGAGTTACCAGCCTCTGAAATTGAAGCCCAAATAAATGCTTCACAGAGTTCAAGTAACAGACACATCTTAACCTCAACTGTTCAGAGGAGACTCTATGAATCAGGCCTTCATGGTTGGATTGTTGTGAAGAAACCACTACTAAAGGACACCAATAAGAAGAAGAGACTTGCTTGGGCCAAGAAGCACGAGCAATGGACATTAGACCGGTGTAAATCTGTCCTTTGGTCTGATGAGTCCAAATTTGAGATTTTTGGTTCCATCCGCCGTGTGACTACCTCATGAAGCTGGTTGAGAGAATGCCAAGATTGTGCAAAGCTATCATCAAGGCAACGGGTGGCTGCTTTCAAGAATCTAAAATATACTTTTTTTTTTACTACATGATTCCATATGTGTTATTTTATAGTGTTGATGTCTCCACTATTATTCTAAAAAGTAGACAATAGTAAAAAATAAAGAAAAACCGTTGAATGAGTAGGTTTGTCCAAAGTTTTGACTGGTACTGTTTGTGGAATGTTTATTGAGAGCACTATGTGTTTGTGTATGCTGTTGGTTATGGAACAAGTTTTTACTTTTCTTATATCTCTTTATGAGTGATCAACCATTTTTGAACATGTTTCATTGATGTATACATATGTATCTCTCTTCTGGGGAGGCAGCATATGATGCTTCAGAAGTGACATGCTACACACACAATACACAAACAACATGCACACACACTCACTCACACACAAACATATACACACACACACTATGACAGGTCACTCAACCATTTGCACGAATCAGAACTAAGCTATCCAGCCTTCTTCATTCTCACTCCCTAGCTCTTAGAAGAAGTAGTCTAACTAAAAACAGAAGGCCTATCCTACTGAAAGTCATCCAATCAAAACAGAGGCCAAGAAAATAAAACCTTGTCAAATCGTTCTGTCATTCCTCCCTTTCTGTGTCCTTTTTGTGTCTGTGTCCTTGTCTATATATTGTGAGAATGCTGAAAAAGCATTTGTTGTTATGTGTGTTTTCAAATGAATGTCTTACTGTGTGCATGTTTGTGTATTTGTGTGTTTGTGTGTATGAACATGCAGTGGGCCATGTTTCACAATTACATAAATACTGCTTAAACTTCCTATCTGAATAATTGAATATTTGATGACCGTAATGTCTACACTTGAATTTACTGTTATATAAGCCTTGGTCAATGATGACACTGTGTTTTACTGTTCATGGAAAGGAGGACAGTCTTATACACATCAATACATCATATAGTGTTATACACAGGGAGATTATGTAGGCTACTGACAATACATACCTGATCTATTCAGACAAAATCAACACACACTTCACAACCAACACATCTGCCAAGACAATACATACATTAACATAGACTTGTGGTCTCATTCAACAAACACTACTGTCTGTACCTTTCCTTAACATTAGGAAAGTAGTAGCACTCACTACCAGCTATTTTCTACTTCTGTCTATAACATAAACCTAGACCATTGGTTCCCAACCTTTTCTTAACCGTGGCACACCTTGATGGGATAAAACATTCTGTGGCACACCTAAACTTTTCCTAATAATTTATTTTGTGGTGATCTGATGCATACTGCAAATAATCAATTTTCTGTATCATTTTTTCTTTCATAGAATAAATAGGGTTTATTTAAACTACTTTCATAGTTCCTTACTCATGTTTAATTTGTGTGGACCCATTTAAAGCATCCTGCAAATCTCCAATATAAAGAAAAACTCTTGTAGCTCCAGTAAAATAGGTCTATAGGTTAATAGGTTAATTTTGAATGGAAGAGTCTAGAGCTGAGAGGTTTTCGGCATTGTAAAGGTGCAACCAAAAACACAAAGCAATGCTCCGTTTGATTCTTTGGCAGAGGCTATGGTACTGCTAAGCCTCGTCAGACTTGCCTGTGCAAAGGGTTCTCACAAGAGAAGTAAAATTATACGAATGACCATGCTCGTTGTGCACCCCTCAAATGATACAAATGTAACAACAGCTCCAGCGCATTGGACTTGAAACAATGGTACAGATGCAACCATGTGTGCCATTCAATATATTATCTACAGTCATGGCCAAAAGTTTTGAGAATGACACCAATATACATTTTCACAGTCTGCTGCCTCAGTTTGTATGATGGCAATTTGCATATACTCCAGAATGTTATGAAGAGTGATCAGATGAATTGCAATTAATGGCAAAGTCCCTCTTTGCCATGCAAATGAACTGAATCCCCCAAAAACCATGTCCAACGCATTTCAGCCCTGCAACAAAAGGACCAGCTGACATCATGTCAGTGATTCTCTTGTTGACACAGGTGTGAGTGTTGACGAGGACAAGGCTGGAGATCCCTCTGTCATGCTGATTGAGATCGAATAACAGACTGGAAGCTTCAAAAGGAGGGTGGTACTTGGAATACTTGTTCTTCCTCTGTCAACCATGGTTACCTGCAAGGAAACACATGCCGTCATCATTGCTTTGCACAAAAAGGGCTTCACATGCAATGATATTGCTGCCAGTAAGATTGCACCTAAATCAACCATTTATCGGATCATCAAGAACTTCAAGGAGAGCGTTTCAATTGTTGTGAAGAAGGCTTCAGGGCGGCGGCCAAGAAAGTCCAGTAGGCGCCAGGACCGTCTCCTAAAGTTGATTCAGCTGCGGGATCGGAGCACCACCAGTACAGAGCTTGCTCAGGAATGGCAGCATTCAGGTGTGAGTGCATCTGCATTCACAGTGAGGTGAAGACTTTTGGAGGATGGCCTGGTGTCAAGAAGGGCAGCAAAGAAGCCACTTCCCTCCAGGAAAAACATCAGGGACAGACTGATATTCTGCAAAAGGTACAGGGATTGGACTGCTGAGGACTGGGGTAAAGTAATTTTCTCTGATGAATCCCCTTTCCGATTGTTTGGGGCATCGGGGAAAAAGCTTGTCTGGAGAAGATAAGGTGAGCGCTACAATGATTCCTGTGTCATGCCAACAGTAAAGCATCCTGAGACCATTCATGTGTGGGGTTGCTTCTCAGACAAGGGAGTGGGCTCACTCATAATTTTCCTAACAAAGCCATGAATAAAGAATGGTACCAACACATCCTCAGAAAGCAACTTCTCCCAATCATCCAGGAACAGTTTGGTGACAAACAATGCCTTTTACAGCATTATGGATTACCTTGCCACAAGGCAAAAGTGATAACTAAGTGGCTCGGTGAAGAAAACATCAATATTTTGGGTCCATGGCCAGGACCTTAATCCCATTGAGAACTTGTGGTCAATCCTCAAGAGGCAGGTGGACAAACAAAAATCCACAAATTCTGACAAACTCCCAGCATTGATTATGCAAGAATGGGCTGCCATCAGTCAGGAAGTGGCCCAGAATTTAATTGACAGCATGCCAGGGCGGATTGCAGAGGTCTTGAAAAAGAAGGGTCAACACGGCAAATATTGACTATTTGCATCAACTTCATGTAATTGTCCATAAAATCCTTTGACACTTATGAAATGCTTGTAATTATACTTCAGTATTCCATAGTAACACCTGGCAAACATATCTAGACACTGAAGCAGCAAAATGTGTGGAAATTAATATTTGTGTCATTCTCAAAACTTTTGGCCACGACTGTAAGTGGCACTGGTGCGCCCAAGTCAAAATCCCATGTTCATTCCACAGGTCACGTTTGTGTTAGAAGAGTGTTCCAAAAAATTGAACCTGAGAGTTCCTCAAGTCACACCAGTGTGCCGTGGTAAACCGGTTAAAAACCACTGACCTAGACTACTCACAATTTGTACTCTTTCCAGACACCAACAACACACACTTCAGGACACATACATCTATCATACAAATACAGTGTCTAGTGAAAGTCTACACACCCCTGTCACATTTTGCTGCCTTAAAATTGGATCTAAAAGGGGATTCAATTAGATTTTTCCCATGTGAAACTTATGATCCCTTATTGATTTCACTAGTTAAATCTACCTCAGTGTAGATTAATGGGAGGAGATCGGTTAAATATGGATTTTTAAGCCTCGAGACAACTGAGACATTTTGTATGTGTGGCATTCAGAGGGTGAAAGGGCAAAACACAAGATTTAAGTGCCTTTGAACAGGGTATAGTAGTAGGTGCCAGGCGCACTGGTTTGAGTGTGTCAAGAACTGCAATGCTTCTGGGTTTTTCATGCTCAACAGTTTGCCGTGTGCATCAAGAATGGTCCAATGTTTTGTAGACTCAGTGTATATCCATTGTTTTTTGTAAAAAATGCTGAAGCTCGGTAGATTTGGTTGAGAATCATTATTGGCGGCAATCTTCAAACATTTGCAAGCTGTTTTAATGTCAGGACTGAGAATGGACCCCTCAGGAACACTCAACAACTCTTGGACAGCCATTCTGTTAGCTTTGGCAAAAACATTTGTTTAATTGTCCCACTGAAAAATACAACTCTATTCCAGGGTTCAGAACATATATTCAGAAGACGGAGGCACATTTTCCTCTACCTTTTTACCTGGGCTTTGCTCCTTTCATATTCTTTTGATCCTTTTATAACTCTACAGCCCCTGCCAGTGACAAGCATACTCATAACATAATGCTGCCACCACAAAAGGGATCAACAATATGACATTCACTCACATTGCTGGCCAGTATGACAACATGAAAAGAAGGAAGCCTTTATTAAAAAATCTATTTCAAATCATCCATTATGTTTGCAAAAAGGTCCTTAAGTAACACTGCAAGACAACATGGCAAATAAATACACTTTTTGCCTTCAGGTTTGGGACAAATCCAATAAAACACATCACAGAGTGAACCCCTCTGTATTTTGAAGTAATGTGGTGGTAGCATTATATTATGTTTATGCCTGTTACCGGCAGGGAAAGATGAGTTTGTCAGGATCAAAATAAATATATATACAGTACCAGTCAAAAGATTGGACACACCTTTTCATTCAAGGGTTTGTCTTTATTTTTAAAATTTTCTACATAGTATAATAATAATGAAGACATCAAAACTATGAAATAAAACATATGGAATCATGTAGTAAAAAATGATTCCATATGTTTTATTTCATAGTGTTAAACAAATCAAAGTATGTTTTATATTTGAGATTCTTCAAATGTAGCCACCCTTTGCCTTGGTGACACCTTTTCACACTCTTGGCATTCTCTCAACCAGCTTCATGAGGTAGTCATCTGCAACGCATTTCAATTAACAGGTGTGCCTTGTTAAAAGTTAATTTGTGGAATTTCTTTCCTTCTTAATTAATGCGTTTGAGCCAATCAGTTTATTTTTTTAATATATTTTTTAATTTAACCAGGTAAGCTAGTTGAGAACAAGTTCTCATTTACAACTGTGACCTGACCAAGATAAAGCAAAGCAGTGCGACAGAAACAACAACACAGAGTTACACAAAAATAAACAAGCGTACAGTCAATAACACAATAGAAAAAAGAAAGTCAGTGTGTGCAAATGGCATTAGGCAATAAATAGGCCATAGTAGCAAAGTCATTCCAATTTAGCAGATTAACACTGGAGTGATAGATGAGCAGATGATGGTGTGTAAGTAGTAATACTGGTGTGCAAAAAAAGCAGCAAAGTAAAAAAAAAAATATATATATATATATGAGGATGAGGTAGGTAGATTAGGTGGGCTATTTACAGATGGACTATGTACAGCTGCAGCGATCGGTTAGCTGCTCAGATAGCTGATGTTTGAAGTTTCGTGAGTGAAATGTAAGTTTCCAGCTGCAGTGATTTTTGCAATTCGTTCCAGTCACCGGTGGCAGAGAACTGGAAGGAAAGGCGGCAAAGGAGGTGTTGGCTTTTGGGATGACCCAGTGAAAGACCCTGCTGGAGCGCGTGCTACCGGTGGGTGTTGTTATCGTGACCAGTGAGCTGAGATAAGGTGGAGCTTTTATCTAGCATAGATGTATAGATGACCTGGAGCAAGTGGGTCTGGCGACGAATATGTAGCGAGGGCCAGCCGACTAGAGCATAAAGGTCACAGTGGTGGGTGGTATAAGGTTGGCAGGTTAGCCTAGTGGTTAGAGCATTGGATTAGTAACCAAAAGGTTGCAAGTTTTGAATCCCCAGAGCTGACAAGGTACAAATCTGTCGTTCTGCCCCTGAACAAGGCAGTTACCGACTGTTCCTAGGCGGTCATTGAAAGTAAGAATTTGTTCTTAACTGACTTGCATTGTTTAATAAAGGTAAAATAAAAAAATAAATAAGGTGCTTTGGTAACAAAACGGATGGCACTGTGATAGACTACATCCAATTTGCTTAGTAGAGTATTGGAAGCTATTTTGTAGATGACATTACCGAAGTCGAGGATCGGTAGGATTAGTCAGTTTTTTCAAGGGTAGTTTGGCGGCGTGAGTGAAGGAGGCATTGTTGCGAAATAGATAGCCAATTCTAGATTTGATTTTGGATTGAGGATGTTTGATGAGTCTGGAAGGAGAGTTTACAGTCTAGCCAGACACCTAGGTATTTGTAGTTGTCCACGTATTCTAGGTCAGAACCATCTAGAGTAGTGATGCTAGTCGGGAGGGTGGGTGCGGGGCAGCGAATGATTGAAAATCAATCCATTTGTTTTTGCTAGCGTTTAAGAGCAGTGTGGAGGCCACGGAAGGAAGTGTTGTATGGCATTGAAGCTTGTTGGAGGTTTGTTAACACACCGTGTCACAAGAAGGGCCAGATGTATACAGAATGGTGGCCATCTGCCATAGAGGTGGGATCAGGGAATCACCCGCAGCAAGAGCGGCATCGTTGATATATACAGAGAAAAGAGTCGGCCCGAGAATTGAACCCTGTGGTCATAATTATAATAGAGACAGTAGATCTAGCTGGTCTGTCATATTAATAGAGACAGTAGATCTAGCTGGTCTGTCATAATATAATAGAGACAGTAGATCTAGCTGGTCTGTCATAATATAATAGAGACAGTAGATCTAGCTGGTCTGTCATAATATAATAGAGACAGTAGATCTAGCTGGTCTGTCATAATATAATAGAGACAGTAGATCTAGCTGGTCTGTCATAATATAATAGAGACAGTAGATCTAGCTGGTCTGTCATAATATAATAGAGACAGTAGATCTAGCTGGTCTGTCATAATATAATAGAGACAGTAGATCTAGCTGGTCTGTCATAATATATAGAGACAGTAGATCTAGCTGGTCTGTCATAATATAATAGAGACAGTAGATCTAGCTGGTCTGTCATAATATAATAGAGACAGTAGATCTAGCTGCTGGTCTGTCATAATATAATAGAGACAGTAGATCTAGCTGGTCTGTCATAATATAATAGAGACAGTAGATCTAGCTGGTCTGTCATAATATAATAGAGACAGTAGATCTAGCTGGTCTGTCATAATATAATAGAGACAGTAGATCTAGCTGGTCTGTCATATTATAGAGACAGTAGATCTAGCTGGTCTGTCATAATATAATAGAGACAGTAGATCTAGCTGGTCTGTCATAATATAATAGAGACAGTAGATCTAGCTGGTCTGTCATAATATAATAGAGACAGTAGATCTAGCTGGTCTGTCATAATATAATAGAGACAGTAGATCTAGCTGGTCTGTCATAATATATAGAGACAGTAGATCTAGCTGGTCTGTCATAATATATAGAGACAGTAGATCTAGCTGGTCTGTCATAATATAATAGAGACAGTAGATCTAGCTGGTCTGTCATATATAATAGAGACAGTAGATCTAGCTGGTCTGTCATAATATAATAGAGACAGTAGATCTAGCTGGTCTGTCATAATATAATAGAGACAGTAGATCTAGCTGGTCTGTCATAATATAATAGAGACAGTAGATCTAGCTGGTCTGTCATAATATAATAGAGACAGTAGATCTAGCTGGTCTGTCATAATATAATAGAGACAGTAGATCTAGCTGGTCTGTCATATATAATAGAGACAGTAGATCTAGCTGTCTGTCATAATATAATAGACAGTAGATCTAGCTGGTCTGTCATAATATAATAGAGACAGTAGATCTAGCTGGTCTGTCATAATATAATAGAGACAGTAGATCTAGCTGGTCTGTCATAATATATAGAGACAGTAGATCTAGCTGGTCTGTCATAATATAATAGAGACAGTAGATCTAGCTGGTCTGTCATAATATAATAGAGACAGTAGATCTAGCTGGTCTGTCATAATAATAGAGACAGTAGATCTAGCTGGTCTGTCATAATAATAATAGAGACAGTAGATCTAGCTGGTCTGTCATAATATAATAGAGACAGTAGATCTAGCTGGTCTGTCAATAAATAATAGACAGTAGATCTAGCTGGTCTGTCATAATATAATAGAGACAGTAGATCTAGCTGGTCTGTCATAATATAATAGAGACAGTAGATCTAGCTGGTCTGTCATAATATAATAGAGACAGTAGATCTAGCTGGTCTGTCATAATATAATAGAGACAGTAGATCTAGCTGGTCTGTCATAATATAATAGAGACAGTAGATCTAGCTGGTCTGTCATAATATAATAGAGACAGTAGATCTAGCTGGTCTGTCATAATATAATAGAGACAGTAATAGATCTAGCTGGTCTGTCATAATATAATAGAGACAGTAGATCTAGCTGGTCTGTCATAATATAATAGAGACAGTAGATCTAGCTGGTCTGTCATAATATAATAGAGACAGTATCTAGTAGCTGGTCTGTCATAATATAATAGAGACAGTAGATCTAGCTGGTCTGTCATAATAATAGAGACAGTAGATCTAGCTGGTCTGTCATAATATAATAGAGACAGTAGATCTAGCTGGTCTGTCATATATAATAGAGACAGTAGATCTAGCTGGTCTGTCATAATATAATAGAGACAGTAGATCTAGCTGGTCTGTCATAATATAATAGAGACAGTAGATCTAGCTGGTCTGTCATATATAATAGAGACAGTAGATCTAGCTGGTCTGTCATAATATAATAGAGACAGTAGATCTAGCTGGTCTGTCATAATATAATAGAGACAGTAGATCTAGCTGGTCTGTCATAATATAATAGAGACAGTAGATCTAGCTGGTCTGTCATAATATAATAGAGACAGTAGATCTAGCTGGTCTGTCATAATATAATAGAGACAGTAGATCTAGCTGGTCTGTCATATATAATAGAGACAGTAGATCTAGCTGGTCTGTCATAATATAATAGAGACAGTAGATCTAGCTGGTCTGTCATAATATAATAGAGACAGTAGATCTAGCTGGTCTGTCATAATATAATAGAGACAGTAGATCTAGCTGGTCTGTCTAATATATCTGTCATAATAAATAGAGACAGTAGATCTAGCTGGTCTGTCATAATATATAATAGAGACAGTAGATCTAGCTGGTCTGTCATAATATAATAGAGACAGTAGATCTAGCTGGTCTGTCATAATATAATAGAGACAGTAGATCTAGCTGGTCTGTCAATTATAATAGAGACAGTAGATCTAGCTGGTCTGTCATAATATAATAGAGACAGTAGATCTAGCTGGTCTGTCATAATAATAGAGACAGTAGATCTAGCTGGTCTGTCATAATATAATAGAGACAGTAGATCTAGCTGGTCTGTCATATATAATAGAGACAGTAGATCTAGCTGGTCTGTCATAATATAATAGAGACAGTAGATCTAGCTGGTCTGTCATAATATAATAGAGACAGTAGATCTAGCTGGTCTGTCATAATATAATAGAGACAGTAGATCTAGCTGGTCTGTCATAATATAATAGAGACAGTAGATCTAGCTGGTCTGTCATAATATAAGAGACAGTAGATCTAGCTGGTCTGTCATAATATAATAGAGACAGTAGATCTAGCTGGTCTGTCATAATATAATAGAGACAGTAGATCTAGCTGGTCTGTCATAATATAATAGAGACAGTAGATCTAGCTGGTCTGTCATAATATAATAGAGACAGTAGATCTAGCTGGTCTGTCATAATATAATAGAGACAGTAGATCTAGCTGGTCTGTCATAATATAATAGAGACAGTAGATCTAGCTGGTCTGTCATAATATAATAGAGACAGTAGATCTAGCTGGTCTGTCATAATATAATAGAGACAGTAGATCTAGCTGGTCTGTCATATATAATAGAGACAGTAGATCTAGCTGGTCTGTCATAATATAATAGAGACAGTAGATCTAGCTGGTCTGTCATAATATAATAGAGACAGTAGATCTAGCTGGTCTGTCATAATATAATAGAGACAGTAGATCTAGCTGGTCTGTCATAATATAATAGAGACAGTAGATCTAGCTGGTCTGTCATAATATAATAGAGACAGTAGATCTAGCTGGTCTGTCATAATATAATAGAGACAGTAGATCTAGCTGGTCTGTCATAATATAATAGAGACAGTAGATCTAGCTGGTCTGTCATAATATAATAGAGACAGTAGATCTAGCTGTCTGTCATAATATAATAGAGACAGTAGATCTAGCTGGTCTGTCATAATATAATAGAGACAGTAGATCTAGCTGGTCTGTCATAATATAATAGATAGAGTAGATCTACTGGTCTCATAATATAATAGAGACAGTAGATCTAGCTGGTCTGTCATAATATAATAGAGACAGTAGATCTAGCTGGTCTGTCATAATATAATAGAGACAGTAGATCTAGCTGGTCTGTCATAATATAATAGAGACAGTAGATCTAGCTGGTCTGTCATAATATAATAGAGACATAGATCTAGCTGGTCTGTCATAATATAATAGAGACAGTAGATCTAGCTGGTCTGTCATAATATAATAGAGACAGTAGATCTAGCTGGTCTGTCATAATAAATAGAGAGTAGATCTAGCTGGTCTGTCATAATATAATAGAGACAGTAGATCTAGCTGGTCTGTCATAATATAATAGAGACAGTAGATCTAGCTGGTCTGTCATAATATAATAGAGACAGTAGATCTAGCTGGTCTGTCATAATATAATAGAGAGTAGATCTAGCTGGTCTGTCATATATAATAGACAGTAGATCTAGCTGGTCTGTCATAATATAATAGAGACAGTAGATCTAGCTGGTCTGTCATAATATAATAGAGACAGTAGATCTAGCTGGTCTGTCATAATATAATAGAGACAGTAGATCTAGCTGGTCTGTCATAATATAATAGAGACAGTAGATCTAGCTGGTCTGTCATAATATAATAGAGACAGTAGATCTAGCTGGTCTGTCATATATAATAGAGACAGTAGATCTAGCTGGTCTGTCATAATATAATAGAGACAGTAGATCTAGCTGGTCTGTCATAATATAATAGAGACAGTAGATCTAGCTGGTCTGTCATAATATAATAGAGACAGTAGATCTAGCTGGTCTGTCATAATATAATAGAGACAGTAGATCTAGCTGGTCTGTCATAATATAATAGAGACAGTAGATCTAGCTGGTCTGTCATAATATAATAGAGACAGTAGATCTAGCTGGTCTGTCATAATATAATAGAGACAGTAGATCTAGCTGGTCTGTCATAATAATAGAGACAGTAGATCTAGCTGGTCTGTCATATATAATAGAGACAGTAGATCTAGCTGGTCTGTCATATATAATAGAGACAGTAGATCTAGCTGGTCTGTCATAATATAATAGAGACAGTAGATCTAGCTGGTCTGTCATAATATAATAGAGACAGTAGATCTAGCTGGTCTGTCATAATATAATAGAGACAGTAGATCTAGCTGGTCTGTCATAATATAATAGAGACAGTAGATCTAGCTGGTCTGTTAATATAATAGACAGTAGATCTAGCTGGTCTGTCATAATATAATAGAGACAGTAGATCTAGCTGGTCCATAATATAATAGAGACAGTAGATCAGCTGGTCTGTCATAATATAATAGAGACAGTAGATCTAGCTGGTCTGTCATAATATAATAGAGACAGTAGATCTAGCTGGTCTGTCATAATATAATAGAGACAGTAGATCTAGCTGTCTGTCATAATATAATAGAGACAGTAGATCTAGCTGGTCTGTCATAATATAATAGAGACAGTAGATCTAGCTGGTCTGTCATAATAATAATAGAGACAGTAGATCTAGCTGGTCTGTCATAATATAATAGAGACAGTAGATCTAGCTGGTCTGTCATAATATAATAGAGACAGTAGATCTAGCTGGTCTGTCATAATATAATAGAGACAGTAGATCTAGCTGGTCTGTCATAATATAATAGAGACAGTAGATCTAGCTGGTCTGTCATAATATAATAGAGACAGTAGATCTAGCTGGTCTGTCATCATAATAATAGAGACAGTAGATCTAGCTGGTCTGTCATAATATATAGAGACAGTAGATCTAGCTGGTCTGTCATAATATAATAGAGACAGTAGATCTAGCTGGTCTGTCATATAAATAGAGACAGTAGATCTAGCTGGTCTGTCATAATATAATAGAGACAGTAGATCTAGCTGGTCTGTCATAATATAATAGAGACAGTAGATCTAGCTGGTCTGTCATAATATAATAGAGACAGTAGATCTGCTGGTCTGTCATAATAAATAGAGACAGTAGATCTAGCTGGTCTGTCATATATAATAGAGACAGTAGATCTAGCTGGTCTGTCATAATATAATAGAGACAGTAGATCTAGCTGGTCTGTCATAATATAATAGAGACAGTAGATCTAGCTGGTCTGTCATAATATAATAGAGACAGTAGATCTAGCTGGTCTGTCATAATATAATAGAGACAGTAGATCTAGCTGGTCTGTCATAATAATAGAGACAGTAGATCTAGCTGGTCTGTCATAATATAATAGAGACAGTAGATCTAGCTGGTCTGTCATAATATAATAGAGACAGTAGATCTAGCTGGTCTGTCATAATATAATAGAGACAGTATATATCTAGCTGGTCTGTCATAATATAAGAGACAGTAGATCTAGCTGGTCTGTCATAATATAATAGAGACAGTAGATCTAGCTGGTCTGTCATAATATAATAGAGACAGTAGATCTAGCTGGTCTGTCATAATATAATAGAGACAGTAGATCTAGCTGGTCTGTCATAATATAATAGAGACAGTAGATCTAGCTGGTCTGTCATAATATAATAGAGACAGTAGATCTAGCTGGTCTGTCATATATAATAGAGACAGTAGATCTAGCTGGTCTGTCATAATATAATAGAGACAGTAGATCTAGCTGGTCTGTCATAATATAATAGAGACAGTAGATCTAGCTGGTCTGTCATAATATATAGAGACAGTAGATCTAGCTGGTCTGTCATAATATAATAGAGACAGTAGATCTAGCTGGTCTGTCATAATATAATAGAGACAGTAGATCTAGCTGGTCTGTCATAATATAATAGAGACAGTAGATCTAGCTGGTCTGTCATAATATAATAGAGACAGTAGATCTAGCTGGTCTGTCATAATATAATAGAGACAGTAGATCTAGCTGGTCTGTCATAATATATAGAGACAGTAGATCTAGCTGGTCTGTCATAATATAATAGAGACAGTAGATCTAGCTGGTCTGTCATATATAATAGAGACAGTAGATCTAGCTGGTCTGTCATAATATAATAGAGACAGTAGATCTAGCTGGTCTGTCATAATATAATAGAGACAGTAGATCTAGCTGGTCTGTCATAATATTAGAGACAGTAGATCTAGCTGGTCTGTCATAATATAATAGAGACAGTAGATCTAGCTGGTCTGTCATAATATAATAGAGACAGTAGATCTAGCTGGTCTGTCATAATATAATAGAGACAGTAGATCTAGCTGGTCTGTCATAATATAATAGAGACAGTAGATCTAGCTGGTCTGTCATAATATAATAGAGACAGTAGATCTAGCTGGTCTGTCATAATATAATAGAGACAGTAGATATCTAGCTGGTCTGTCATATTATAGAGACAGTAGATCTAGCTGGTCTGTCATAATATAATAGAGACAGTAGATCTAGCTGGTCTGTCATAATATAATAGAGACAGTAGATCTAGCTGGTCTGTCATAATATAATAGAGACAGTAGATCTAGCTGGTCTGTCATAATATAATAGAGACAGTAGATCTAGCTGGTCTGTCATAATATAATAGAGACAGTAGATCTAGCTGGTCTGTCATAATATAATAGAGACAGTAGATCTAGCTGGTCTGTCATAATATATAGAGACAGTAGATCTAGCTGGTCTGTCATAATATAATAGAGACAGTAGATCTAGCTGGTCTGTCATAATATAATAGAGACAGTAGATCTAGCTGGTCTGTCATAATATAATAGAGACAGTAGATCTAGCTGGTCTGTCATAATATAATAGAGACAGTAGATCTAGCTGGTCTGTCATCATATATAATAGAGACAGTAGATCTAGCTGGTCTGTCATAATATAAGAGACAGTAGATCTAGCTGGTCTGTCATAATATAATAGAGACAGTAGATCTAGCTGGTCTGTCATAATATAATAGAGACAGTAGATCTAGCTGGTCTGTCATAATATAATAGACAGTAGATCTAGCTGGTCTGTCATAATATAATAGAGACAGTAGATCTAGCTGGTCTGTCATAATATAATAGAGACAGTAGATCTAGCTGGTCTGTCATAATATAATAGACAGTAGATCTAGCTGGTCTGTCATAATATAATAGAGACAGTAGATCTAGCTGGTCTGTCATAATATAATAGAGACAGTAGATCTAGCTGGTCTGTCATAATATAATAGAGACAGTAGATCTAGCTGGTCTGTCATAATATAATAGAGACAGTAGATCTAGCTGGTCTGTCATAATATAATAGAGACAGTAGATCTAGCTGGTCTGTCATAATATAATAGAGACAGTAGATCTAGCTGGTCTGTCATAATATAATAGAGACAGTAGATCTAGCTGGTCTGTCATAATATAATAGAGACAGTAGATCTAGCTGGTCTGTGTCATATTATAATAGAGACAGTAGATCTAGCTGGTCTGTCATAATATAATAGAGACAGTAGATCTAGCTGGTCTGTCATAATATAATAGACAGTAGATCTAGCTGGTCTGTCATAATATAATAGAGACAGTAGATCTAGCTGGTCTGTCATAATATAATAGAGACAGTAGATCTAGCTGGTCTGTCATAATATAATAGAGACAGTAGATCTAGCTGGTCTGTCATAATATAATAGAGACAGTAGATCTAGCTGGTCTGTCATAATATAATAGAGACAGTAGATCTAGCTGGTCTGTCATAATATAATAGAGACAGTAGATCTAGCTGGTCTGTCATAATATAATAGAGACAGTAGATCTAGCTGGTCTGTCATAATATAATAGAGACAGTAGATCTAGCTGGTCTGTCATAATATAATAGAGACAGTAGATCTAGCTGGTCTGTCATAATATAATAGAGACAGTAGATCTAGCTGGTCTGTCATAATATAATAGACAGTAGATCTAGCTGGTCTGTCATATATAATAGAGACAGTAGATCTAGCTGGTCTGTCATAATATAATAGAGACAGTAGATCTAGCTGGTCTGTCATAATATAATAGAGACAGTAGATCTAGCTGGTCTGTCATAATATATAGAGACAGTAGATCTAGCTGGTCTGTCATAATATAATAGAGACAGTAGATCTAGCTGGTCTGTCATAATATAATAGAGACAGTAGATCTAGCTGGTCTCTTCATAATATAATAGAGACAGTAGATCTAGCTGGTCTGTCATAATATAATAGAGACAGTAGATCTAGCTGGTCTGTCATAATATAATAGAGACAGTAGATCTAGCTGGTCTGTCATAAATATAGAGACAGTAGATCTAGCTGGTCTGTCATAATATAATAGAGACAGTAGATCTAGCTGGTCTGTCATAATATAATAGAGACAGTAGATCTAGCTGGTCTGTCATAATATAATAGAGACAGTAGATCTAGCTGGTCTGTCATAATATAATAGAGACAGTAGATCTAGCTGGTCTGTCATAATATAATAGAGACAGTAGATCTAGCTGGTCTGTCATATATAATAGAGACAGTAGATCTAGCTGGTCTGTCATAATATAATAGAGACAGTAGATCTAGCTGGTCTGTCATAATATATAGAGACAGTAGATCTAGCTGGTCTGTCATAATATAATAAAGAAAATTATAATTGAGACAGTAGATCTAGCTGGTCTGTCATAATATAATAGAGACAGTAGATCTAGCTGGTCTGTCATAATATAATAGAGACAGTAGATCTAGCTGGTCTGTCATAATATAATAGAGACAGTAGATCTAGCTGGTCTGTCATAATATAATAGAGACAGTAGATCTAGCTGGTCTGTCATAATATAATAGAGACAGTAGATCTAGCTGGTCTGTCATAATATAATAGAGACAGTAGATCTAGCTGGTCTGTCATAATATAATAGAGACAGTAGATCTAGCTGGTCTGTCATAATATAATAGAGACAGTAGATCTAGCTGGTCTGTCATAATATAATAGAGACAGTAGATCTAGCTGGTCTGTCATAATAATAGAGAGACAGTAGATCTAGCTGGTCTGTCATAATATAATAGAGACAGTAGATCTAGCTGGTCTGTCATAATATAATAGAGACAGTAGATCTAGCTGGTCTGTCATAATATAATAGAGACAGTAGATCTAGCTGGTCTGTCATAATATAATAGAGACAGTAGATCTAGCTGGTCTGTCATAATATAATAGAGACAGTAGATCTAGCTGGTCTGTCATAATATAATAGAGACAGTAGATCTAGCTGGTCTGTCATAATATAATAGAGACAGTAGATCTAGCTGGTCTGTCATAATATAATAGAGACAGTAGATCTAGCTGGTCTGTCATAATATAATAGAGACAGTAGATCTAGCTGGTCTGTCATAATATAATAGAGACAGTAGATCTAGCTGGTCTGTCATAATATAATAGAGACAGTAGATCTAGCTGGTCTGTCATAATATAATAGAGACAGTAGATCTAGCTGGTCTGTCATATTAATAGAGACAGTAGATCTAGCTGGTCTGTCATAATATAATAGAGACAGTAGATCTAGCTGGTCTGTCATAATATAATAGAGACAGTAGATCTAGCTGGTCTGTCATAATAAATAGAGACAGTAGATCTAGCTGGTCTGTCATAATATAATAGAGACAGTAGATCTAGCTGGCTGATCCCAGGAGTGGGATGGACCCTCCGGACATTCATCCAACCCCACTGCCATGCCCAGCCGCCTGGGACGCTCTTCTGTCAGCCCCACCATGATGCTGGGGAGTGGGGTCACAGGTGAGGGCCTCTGCCTGGAGTTACACACATTGTTTTTAATTACAGAAATGAATGTAAAAGAGAATGTGTTTTAGATGGAAATAGTTAAACAATTATTAGACTTCCAATGTTGGAGCCCATAGTGTTCGAATGGTAAGAGCTAATAATTTGGAAGACACATGAAAAGTGTCTACAAAATGTATTGGCATGACATCTGAGAATTATAAGTAGGCTATATGAGTATTTTATAACAGAAAAAAATGCATTATATCATGGAAGGCTAAATAATTCAGATATGGTGAAAGAAATGAATGTTTACATCATCAAATATTTATGTGTACAAAATGTGGCTCAGAATCCTTGATACAGTGCATTGGGAAAGGATTCAGACCAGTTGACAATTTGTGACTTTGCAGATTTACTCCAAAATGTTTTTTTAATTTTTTTATTCCCTCATCAATATACACACAATACCCCATAGTGACAAAACAAAAACAGGTTTTTAGATTTTTTTAAATGAAATATCACAATTACATAGCTATTCAGACCCTTTACTCAGTACTTTATTGAAGCACCTTTGAGTCTTCTTGGGTATGATGCTACAATCTTGGCACACCTGTATTTGTGGAGTTTCTCCCATTCTTCTCCGCAGATCCTCTCAAGCTCTCTCAGGTTGGATGGGGAGCATTGATGCACCACAATTTTCAGGTCTCTCCAGAGATGTTTGATCAGGTTCAAGTCTGGGCTCTGGCTGGGCCACTCAAGGACATTCATAGACTTGTCCCGAAGTCACTCCTGCGTTGTCTTGGCAGTTTGCTTAGGGTCATTGTCCTGTTAGAAGGTGAACCTTCACCCCAGTCTGAGGTCCTGAGTGCTCTGGAGCAGGTTTTCATCAAGGATCTCTGTGTACTTAGCTCCGTTCATCTTTTCCTCGATCCTGACAAGTCTCCCAGTGCCTGCTGCTGATGAGGGAAAAAAACATTTAATTCATTTTAGAATAAGCCTGTGACATTTGTAAAAAGTCAAGGGTTCTTAATACTTTCCGAATGCACTGTAAATTAAGATTGATCTCTTCTTGAATTTACTGTTGAGTTGGTTAAAGTCATATGCAACTGAAATGCAACTTGTGTGACCACTATGCATTTCTGACATTCAGTGCAACTGAGATGAAGTTAATAAAATGCAGGTGCTGAGGACAGAGCAGTCAAGGTTAGCTAACCGAAAGAATTATGTTTCATTATTTGGGGTTTAACTCCTTTTGAAGGCTAAAGCACAGCTAAACGAAGGACAGGGCAAATGTGCCTATAGGTCCTGAGAACACTATCGGCCCTTACAACACAGGTCCTCAGACCATCCCTAGCAACAATGTACTGTACATCCTAACCGACTGAGCATGTCTCCCTACAGAATCCAAAGCGGTGTGTAAGCTGGGCCGGTCAGCCTCTACATCGGGGGTTCCTTCCCCGTGCGGGACTCCCCAGCACCAGCCCTCCGAGCCCCAGACAGGCTATAGTCAGGTACCGCCGCATGCCACCACAGAATAAGAGAGCAAGCTAGAAAGAAAGTGCTTGTGAGCCCATGTGGGGCCCTTGTCCCTGTCTCTCTGTGTTCACCTGTGTGTCGGCTGTCTGACCCCATCCCCAAATTGTATTTTCATCACCCCGTAGCACCATCCCCCTGTCACCTGTCCAACCACTATGTAGCTGTTTTGTCTCGTCTGTATTGCATTTATCCAGGGTCACTCTGCTTATTTGTGTTTTGTTTTTGTGGAGACATCTTCATCCTGTGGTATTTCAAGTTAAATGGTATACTCATATATACAGACATCAAACCTCAGTGATATAATAATCTGTTTCCATCTCAGGACAAGGAGCCAGGGCAAACTTTCTTCCTCCCTCCTCCTTTTACTTTTAACACTATACCTACCTGTCCCTCCTTAATTTAGCTGGCCCTTACTTACTTCAGCTAATCCCTTCCCTTTGTACACTGACTGAATCTTCCAATTTACTGGAACCGTACCACTGCACTTTGACCTTACCTCCACCTGTGCCTTTAGCTGGCCCTTAACCTGGACTTCGATCTGGTCCATAACTGGCACCTTCCATCTTCCCTTTTCTTTTACCTCTATGACCATCTATGCTATAACCTGACCCTTTAATCTAAACATTGATCAGGACTTTGACCTATGCCTGGCATTTTAACTGTTCTGTCTTTTACACAGCATTTTACCTGCTTTTCTCCCTGGCAGCACCTTCAGTTCCCAAACCCCTAGCAGATGTGCAGCTTCTACTTCTAAAAATGACCAAATGTGACTAATTTCATGTTTGATGTATGTATATACAGGGCCATGAAAAAGCATTTGCCCCTTTCTGATTTGCTCTTTTTTTGCATACTTTTGATACTGAATGCTATCAGATCTTCAACCAAAACCTAATATTAGATAAAGGGAACCTAAGTTTACAAATAACAAAAAATCGATCTATTATTTGTATTTATTTAATTAACAAAGTTATGCAACACCCAGTTCCCCTGTGTGAAAAAGTCATTGCCCCCTTACACTCAATAACTGTTTGTGCCACCTTAACTGCAATGACTGCAAAGAAAGCTTCCTGTAATTGTTGATCAGTTGCATAACTTTGTTTATGAAATCAATTAAATCATGTTGTAATTGTTGTGTTATTTGTTCACTCAGGTTCCCTTTATCTAATATTAGGTTTTGGTTGATTACAAAATCTAATAACAAATATGCAAAAATGTTGAACATCCGAAAGGGGGCAAATGCTTTTCCGCAGCACTGTATGTATACACAACATACAGTGCCAGTTAAAAGTTTGGACACACCTACTCATTCCAGGGTTTTTCTTTATTTTTACTATGTTCTACGTTGTAGAATCACAGTGAAGACATCAGTGAAGACAAATGATGAAAAAACACATATGGAGTCATATAGTAACCAAAAAAGTGTTAAACAATTCAATATATATATTTTAGATCCTTCAAAGTAGCCACCCTTTGCCTTGATGACAGCTTTGCACACTCTTGGCATTCTCTCAACCAACCTCTGCATTTGCTGCAGAGTATAACTTTCATTAGAGTTACCAGCCTCTGAAATTGAAGCCCAAATAAATGCTTCACAGAGTTCAAGTAACAGACACATCTTAACCTCAACTGTTCAGAGGAGACTCTATGAATCAGGCCTTCATGGTTGGATTGTTGTGAAGAAACCACTACTAAAGGACACCAATAAGAAGAAGAGACTTGCTTGGGCCAAGAAGCACGAGCAATGGACATTAGACCGGTGTAAATCTGTCCTTTGGTCTGATGAGTCCAAATTTGAGATTTTTGGTTCCATCCGCCGTGTGACTACCTCATGAAGCTGGTTGAGAGAATGCCAAGATTGTGCAAAGCTATCATCAAGGCAACGGGTGGCTGCTTTCAAGAATCTAAAATATACTTTTTTTTTTACTACATGATTCCATATGTGTTATTTTATAGTGTTGATGTCTCCACTATTATTCTAAAAAGTAGACAATAGTAAAAAATAAAGAAAAACCGTTGAATGAGTAGGTTTGTCCAAAGTTTTGACTGGTACTGTTTGTGGAATGTTTATTGAGAGCACTATGTGTTTGTGTATGCTGTTGGTTATGGAACAAGTTTTTACTTTTCTTATATCTCTTTATGAGTGATCAACCATTTTTGAACATGTTTCATTGATGTATACATATGTATCTCTCTTCTGGGGAGGCAGCATATGATGCTTCAGAAGTGACATGCTACACACACAATACACAAACAACATGCACACACACTCACTCACACACAAACATATACACACACACACTATGACAGGTCACTCAACCATTTGCACGAATCAGAACTAAGCTATCCAGCCTTCTTCATTCTCACTCCCTAGCTCTTAGAAGAAGTAGTCTAACTAAAAACAGAAGGCCTATCCTACTGAAAGTCATCCAATCAAAACAGAGGCCAAGAAAATAAAACCTTGTCAAATCGTTCTGTCATTCCTCCCTTTCTGTGTCCTTTTTGTGTCTGTGTCCTTGTCTATATATTGTGAGAATGCTGAAAAAGCATTTGTTGTTATGTGTGTTTTCAAATGAATGTCTTACTGTGTGCATGTTTGTGTATTTGTGTGTTTGTGTGTATGAACATGCAGTGGGCCATGTTTCACAATTACATAAATACTGCTTAAACTTCCTATCTGAATAATTGAATATTTGATGACCGTAATGTCTACACTTGAATTTACTGTTATATAAGCCTTGGTCAATGATGACACTGTGTTTTACTGTTCATGGAAAGGAGGACAGTCTTATACACATCAATACATCATATAGTGTTATACACAGGGAGATTATGTAGGCTACTGACAATACATACCTGATCTATTCAGACAAAATCAACACACACTTCACAACCAACACATCTGCCAAGACAATACATACATTAACATAGACTTGTGGTCTCATTCAACAAACACTACTGTCTGTACCTTTCCTTAACATTAGGAAAGTAGTAGCACTCACTACCAGCTATTTTCTACTTCTGTCTATAACATAAACCTAGACCATTGGTTCCCAACCTTTTCTTAACCGTGGCACACCTTGATGGGATAAAACATTCTGTGGCACACCTAAACTTTTCCTAATAATTTATTTTGTGGTGATCTGATGCATACTGCAAATAATCAATTTTCTGTATCATTTTTTCTTTCATAGAATAAATAGGGTTTATTTAAACTACTTTCATAGTTCCTTACTCATGTTTAATTTGTGTGGACCCATTTAAAGCATCCTGCAAATCTCCAATATAAAGAAAAACTCTTGTAGCTCCAGTAAAATAGGTCTATAGGTTAATAGGTTAATTTTGAATGGAAGAGTCTAGAGCTGAGAGGTTTTCGGCATTGTAAAGGTGCAACCAAAAACACAAAGCAATGCTCCGTTTGATTCTTTGGCAGAGGCTATGGTACTGCTAAGCCTCGTCAGACTTGCCTGTGCAAAGGGTTCTCACAAGAGAAGTAAAATTATACGAATGACCATGCTCGTTGTGCACCCCTCAAATGATACAAATGTAACAACAGCTCCAGCGCATTGGACTTGAAACAATGGTACAGATGCAACCATGTGTGCCATTCAATATATTATCTACAGTCATGGCCAAAAGTTTTGAGAATGACACCAATATACATTTTCACAGTCTGCTGCCTCAGTTTGTATGATGGCAATTTGCATATACTCCAGAATGTTATGAAGAGTGATCAGATGAATTGCAATTAATGGCAAAGTCCCTCTTTGCCATGCAAATGAACTGAATCCCCCAAAAACCATGTCCAACGCATTTCAGCCCTGCAACAAAAGGACCAGCTGACATCATGTCAGTGATTCTCTTGTTGACACAGGTGTGAGTGTTGACGAGGACAAGGCTGGAGATCCCTCTGTCATGCTGATTGAGATCGAATAACAGACTGGAAGCTTCAAAAGGAGGGTGGTACTTGGAATACTTGTTCTTCCTCTGTCAACCATGGTTACCTGCAAGGAAACACATGCCGTCATCATTGCTTTGCACAAAAAGGGCTTCACATGCAATGATATTGCTGCCAGTAAGATTGCACCTAAATCAACCATTTATCGGATCATCAAGAACTTCAAGGAGAGCGTTTCAATTGTTGTGAAGAAGGCTTCAGGGCGGCGGCCAAGAAAGTCCAGTAGGCGCCAGGACCGTCTCCTAAAGTTGATTCAGCTGCGGGATCGGAGCACCACCAGTACAGAGCTTGCTCAGGAATGGCAGCATTCAGGTGTGAGTGCATCTGCATTCACAGTGAGGTGAAGACTTTTGGAGGATGGCCTGGTGTCAAGAAGGGCAGCAAAGAAGCCACTTCCCTCCAGGAAAAACATCAGGGACAGACTGATATTCTGCAAAAGGTACAGGGATTGGACTGCTGAGGACTGGGGTAAAGTAATTTTCTCTGATGAATCCCCTTTCCGATTGTTTGGGGCATCGGGGAAAAAGCTTGTCTGGAGAAGATAAGGTGAGCGCTACAATGATTCCTGTGTCATGCCAACAGTAAAGCATCCTGAGACCATTCATGTGTGGGGTTGCTTCTCAGACAAGGGAGTGGGCTCACTCATAATTTTCCTAACAAAGCCATGAATAAAGAATGGTACCAACACATCCTCAGAAAGCAACTTCTCCCAATCATCCAGGAACAGTTTGGTGACAAACAATGCCTTTTACAGCATTATGGATTACCTTGCCACAAGGCAAAAGTGATAACTAAGTGGCTCGGTGAAGAAAACATCAATATTTTGGGTCCATGGCCAGGACCTTAATCCCATTGAGAACTTGTGGTCAATCCTCAAGAGGCAGGTGGACAAACAAAAATCCACAAATTCTGACAAACTCCCAGCATTGATTATGCAAGAATGGGCTGCCATCAGTCAGGAAGTGGCCCAGAATTTAATTGACAGCATGCCAGGGCGGATTGCAGAGGTCTTGAAAAAGAAGGGTCAACACGGCAAATATTGACTATTTGCATCAACTTCATGTAATTGTCCATAAAATCCTTTGACACTTATGAAATGCTTGTAATTATACTTCAGTATTCCATAGTAACACCTGGCAAACATATCTAGACACTGAAGCAGCAAAATGTGTGGAAATTAATATTTGTGTCATTCTCAAAACTTTTGGCCACGACTGTAAGTGGCACTGGTGCGCCCAAGTCAAAATCCCATGTTCATTCCACAGGTCACGTTTGTGTTAGAAGAGTGTTCCAAAAAATTGAACCTGAGAGTTCCTCAAGTCACACCAGTGTGCCGTGGTAAACCGGTTAAAAACCACTGACCTAGACTACTCACAATTTGTACTCTTTCCAGACACCAACAACACACACTTCAGGACACATACATCTATCATACAAATACAGTGTCTAGTGAAAGTCTACACACCCCTGTCACATTTTGCTGCCTTAAAATTGGATCTAAAAGGGGATTCAATTAGATTTTTCCCATGTGAAACTTATGATCCCTTATTGATTTCACTAGTTAAATCTACCTCAGTGTAGATTAATGGGAGGAGATCGGTTAAATATGGATTTTTAAGCCTCGAGACAACTGAGACATTTTGTATGTGTGGCATTCAGAGGGTGAAAGGGCAAAACACAAGATTTAAGTGCCTTTGAACAGGGTATAGTAGTAGGTGCCAGGCGCACTGGTTTGAGTGTGTCAAGAACTGCAATGCTTCTGGGTTTTTCATGCTCAACAGTTTGCCGTGTGCATCAAGAATGGTCCAATGTTTTGTAGACTCAGTGTATATCCATTGTTTTTTGTAAAAAATGCTGAAGCTCGGTAGATTTGGTTGAGAATCATTATTGGCGGCAATCTTCAAACATTTGCAAGCTGTTTTAATGTCAGGACTGAGAATGGACCCCTCAGGAACACTCAACAACTCTTGGACAGCCATTCTGTTAGCTTTGGCAAAAACATTTGTTTAATTGTCCCACTGAAAAATACAACTCTATTCCAGGGTTCAGAACATATATTCAGAAGACGGAGGCACATTTTCCTCTACCTTTTTACCTGGGCTTTGCTCCTTTCATATTCTTTTGATCCTTTTATAACTCTACAGCCCCTGCCAGTGACAAGCATACTCATAACATAATGCTGCCACCACAAAAGGGATCAACAATATGACATTCACTCACATTGCTGGCCAGTATGACAACATGAAAAGAAGGAAGCCTTTATTAAAAAATCTATTTCAAATCATCCATTATGTTTGCAAAAAGGTCCTTAAGTAACACTGCAAGACAACATGGCAAATAAATACACTTTTTGCCTTCAGGTTTGGGACAAATCCAATAAAACACATCACAGAGTGAACCCCTCTGTATTTTGAAGTAATGTGGTGGTAGCATTATATTATGTTTATGCCTGTTACCGGCAGGGAAAGATGAGTTTGTCAGGATCAAAATAAATATATATACAGTACCAGTCAAAAGATTGGACACACCTTTTCATTCAAGGGTTTGTCTTTATTTTTAAAATTTTCTACATAGTATAATAATAATGAAGACATCAAAACTATGAAATAAAACATATGGAATCATGTAGTAAAAAATGATTCCATATGTTTTATTTCATAGTGTTAAACAAATCAAAGTATGTTTTATATTTGAGATTCTTCAAATGTAGCCACCCTTTGCCTTGGTGACACCTTTTCACACTCTTGGCATTCTCTCAACCAGCTTCATGAGGTAGTCATCTGCAACGCATTTCAATTAACAGGTGTGCCTTGTTAAAAGTTAATTTGTGGAATTTCTTTCCTTCTTAATTAATGCGTTTGAGCCAATCAGTTTATTTTTTTAATATATTTTTTAATTTAACCAGGTAAGCTAGTTGAGAACAAGTTCTCATTTACAACTGTGACCTGACCAAGATAAAGCAAAGCAGTGCGACAGAAACAACAACACAGAGTTACACAAAAAATAAACAAGCGTACAGTCAATAACACAATAGAAAAAAAGAAAGTCAGTGTGTGCAAATGGCATTAGGCAATAAATAGGCCATAGTAGCAAAGTCATTCCAATTTAGCAGATTAACACTGGAGTGATAGATGAGCAGATGATGGTGTGTAAGTAGTAATACTGGTGTGCAAAAAAAGCAGCAAAGTAAAAAAAAAATATATATATATATATGAGGATGAGGTAGGTAGATTAGGTGGGCTATTTACAGATGGACTATGTACAGCTGCAGCGATCGGTTAGCTGCTCAGATAGCTGATGTTTGAAGTTCGTGAGTGAAATGTAAGTTTCCAGCTGCAGTGATTTTTGCAATTCGTTCCAGTCACCGGTGGCAGAGAACTGGAAGGAAAGGCGGCCAAAGGAGGTGTTGGCTTTTGGGATGACCAGTGAAAGACACCTGCTGGAGCGCGTGCTACCGGTGGGTGTTGTTATCGTGACCAGTGAGCTGAGATAAGGTGGAGCTTTATCTAGCATAGATGTATAGATGACCTGGAGCAAGTGGGTCTGGCGACGAATATGTAGCGAGGGCCAGCCGACTAGAGCATACAGGTCACAGTGGTGGGTGGTATAAGGTTGGCAGGTTAGCCTAGTGGTTAGAGCATTGGATTAGTAACCAAAAGGTTGCAAGTTTGAATCCCCAGAGCTGACAAGGTACAAATCTGTCGTTCTGCCCCTGAACAAGGCAGTTAACCGACTGTTCCTAGGCGGTCATTGAAAGTAAGAATTTGTTCTTAACTGACTTGCATTGTTTAATAAAGGTAAAATAAAAAATAAATAAGGTGCTTTGGTAACAAAACGGATGGCACTGTGATAGACTACATCCAATTTGCTTAGTAGAGTATTGGAAGCTATTTTGTAGATGACATTACCGAAGTCGAGGATCGGTAGGATAGTCAGTTTTTCAAGGGTAAGTTTGGCGGCGTGAGTGAAGGAGGCATTGTTGCGAAATAGATAGCCAATTCTAGATTTGATTTTGGATTGAGGATGTTTGATGAGTCTGGAAGGAGAGTTTACAGTCTAGCCAGACACCTAGGTATTTGTAGTTGTCCACGTATTCTAGGTCAGAACCATCTAGAGTAGTGATGCTAGTCGGGAGGGTGGGTGCGGGCAGCGAATGATTGAAAATCATCCATTTGTTTTTGCTAGCGTTTAAGAGCAGTTGGAGGCCACGGAAGGAGTGTTGTATGGCATTGAAGCTTGTTTGGAGGTTTGTTAACACAGTGTCCAAAGAAGGGCCAGATGTATACAGAATGGTGCCATCTGCATAGAGGTGGATCAGGGAATCACCCGCAGCAAGAGCGGCATCGTTGATATATACAGAGAAAAGAGTCGGCCCGAGAATTGAACCCTGTGGTACCCCCATAGAGACTGCCAGAGGTCCGGACAACAGGCCCTCCGATTTGACACACTGAACTCTGTCTATGAAGGTGTTTTTTGAACCAGTCGAGGCAGTCATTTGAGAATCGAGTCGAAAGCCTTGGCCAGGTCGATGAAGACGGCTGCACAGTACTGTCTTTAATTGATGGCGGTTATGATATCGTTTAGTACCTTGTGCATAGCTGAGGTGCACCCATGACCAGCTCGGAAACCTGATTACACAGCGGAGAAGGTACGGAGGGATTCGAAATGGTCAGTGATATGTTTGTTAACTTGGATTTCAAAGACTTTAGAAAGGCAGGGCAGTATGGATATAGGTCTATAACAGTTTGGGTATAGAGTGTCACCCCCTTTGAAGAGGGGGATGACCGCGGCAGCTTTCCAATCTTTAGGGATCTCGGACGATACTAAAGAGAGGTTCAGAACATCTGCGATCTGGATTTGGGTGAAGGAGAAGCTGGGGAGGCTCGGGCAAGTAGCTGTGGGTGGTGCGGAGCTGTGCACCTGGCTCAGATCTAGCTTCGGGGCTGGGTCACTCAGTGGCAGCTAGCTAGCTGTGATGATCAATTGTCCAGGGTTTACGGCAGGAATCGGGCGTTGAAGTGGAGATTAACAGTCCGAGGCTGGCAGGTATTATCCAGGCTAAAAAACAGGCTGGTGCCTGAGCAGAGGGTAAAGGTTGCTAGCAGTGGCTAACAATGACTAAATAGCTAGTAGCTGCCTAGCTTCTGATGCAAGTTTTGGCTATAAGGTCTAAAACAAAAATTGCGGATCGGTGTCACATTGAGTGAGGCGGGTTACCGGAAGGTATATTTAATTTTAAAATGGAAAAAGATATTGAAAATTAAATTGGAATATATACAAAAAAGACGATACAATACAAAAAGTAAACGAGAGGACGAGAAACCACGTCTGCGCTGCTACATCATCTTGGTTCACAGTTGTGTTTTGACAAGGTGGGGTTGGTATACAGAAGATATTCCTATTTGTTAAAATACCAATTCCATTTTATTGCAAGAACAGCGCAAATAAGCAAAGAGAAATGACAGTCTAGCATTACTTTAAAACAGGATTGTCAGTCAATCCCGAACATTTCAAGAACATTTCGAGAAAGTTTCTTCAAGTGTAGTCGCAAAAACCAACAAGTGCTATGATATACAGTTGAAGTTGGAAGTTTACATACACTTAGGTTGGAGTCATTACACGTTTTTCAACAACTCCACAAATTTCTTGTTAACAAACTATAGTTTTGGGAAGTCGGTTAGGACATCTACTTTGTGCATGACACAAGTAATTTTTCCAATAATTGTTCACAGACAGATTATTTAACTTATAATTCACTGTATCACAATTCCAGTGGGTCAGAAATGTACATACACTAAGTTGACTGTGCCTTTAAACAGCTTGGAAAATTCCAGAAAATTATGTCATGCTTTAGAGGCTTCTGATAGGCTAATTGACATAATTTGAGTCAATTGGAGGTGTACCTGTGGATGTATTTCAAGGCCTTCCATCAAACTCTGCCTCTTTGTTTGACATCATGGGAAAATCAAAAGAAATCAGCCAAGACCTCAGCAAAATATTGTAGACCTCCATAAGTCTGGTTCATCCTTGGGAGCAATTTCCAAACACCTGAAGGTATCACGTTCATCTGTACAAACAATAGTATGCAAGTATAAACACCATAGGACCACGCAGCCGCCATACCGCTCAGGAAGGAGCGATGAACATACTTTGGTGGGAAAAGTGCCATTCAATCCCAGAACAACAGCAAACGACCTTGTGAAGATGCTGGAGGAAACGGGTACAAAATTATTTTTATATACAGTAAAACGAGTCCTATATCGACATAACTTGAAAGGCCGCTCAGCAAGGAAGAAGCCACTGCTCAAAAAACGCCCTAAAAAAAGCCAGACTACGGTTTGCAACTGCACATCGGGACAAAGATCATACTTTTTGGAGAAATGCCCTCTGGTCTGATGAAACAAAAATGGAACTGTTTGTCCATAATGACCATCGTGCAAGCCGAAGAACACGATACCAACCGTGAAGCACGGGAGTGGCAGCATCATGTTGTGGGGGTGCTATGCTGCAGGAGGGACTGGTGCACTTCACAAAATAGATGGCTTCATGAGGAAGAAAATGATGTGAATATGTTGCAGCAACATCTCAAGACATCAGTCAGGAAGTTAAAGCTTGGTCGCAAATGGTTCTTCAAAATGGCTTAAGGACAACAAATTCAAGGTATTGGAGTGGCCATCACAAAGCCCTGACCTCAATCCTATAGAAAATGTGTGGTCGAATTGCTACGCTTTATCTTGGCCAGGTCTGACCCACTGGGAATGTGATGATTATCTCTAGTATTATTCTGACATTTCACACTCTTAAATACGTGGTGATCCTAACTGACCTAAGACAGCGAATTGTTTTACTAGGAGGAGAGAGAGAGAGAGAGAGAGAGAGAGAGAGAGATATATAGATATAGAGAGATATAGATATAGAGAGATATATATAGATATATAGATATAGATATAGATATAGATAGAGAGATATAGATATAGATAGAAGGTTCATGTCCGGGCTCTGGCTGTGCCACTCAAGGACATTCGGAGACTTGTCCCAAAGCCACTCCAGCGTTGTCTTGTCTGTTTTCTTAGGGTTGTTGTCCTGTTGGAAGGTGAACATTCGCCACCCTTCTGAGATCCTGAGCGCTCTTAAGCAGCTTTTCATCAAGAATCTCTGTGTACTTTGCTCCGTTCATCTTTGCCTCGATCCCAGTCCCTGCTGCTGAGAAATACCCCCACATCATGATGCTACCACCACAATGCTTTACCGTAGGGATGGTGCCAGGTATCCTCCAGACGTGACGCTTGGTATTCAGGCCAAATAGTTCAATCTTGGTTTCATCATACCAGATAATCTTGTTTTTCATGGTCTGAGATACATTAGGTACCTTTTGGCGAACTCCAAGCGGGCTGTTATGTGCCTTTTACTGAGGAGTGGCTTCTGTAGTAAAAGGCCATAAAGGCCTGGTTGGTGGAGTGCTGCAGAGATGTTTGTCTTTCTGGAAGGTACTCACATCTCCACAGAAGAACTCTAAGAGCTCTGTCAGGGTGACCATCGGGTTCTTGGTCACCTCCCTGACCAAGGCCCGTCTCTCCCGATTGCTCAGTTTTTTTAAATCAATTTTAGAATAACGCTGTAACGTAACAAAATGTGGAAAAGTTTGAGGGGTCTGAATACTTTCTTAAGGCACTGGAAAAAAGGTTAAATGCTTTGTCACATTTTTTGCAGTATTGCTTTAGTGCCTTGTTGCAACGACAATGCATGTTTTGGAATATTTTTATTCTTTACAGATTGACTTCTTTTCACTCTATCAATTAGGTTAGTGTTCTTGAGTAACTACAATCATCAAATCAAATGTATTTATGTAGCCCTTGGTACATCAGCTGATATCTCAAAGTGCTGTACAGAAACCCAGCCTAAAACCCCAAACAGCAAGCAATGCACGTGTAGAGGCACGGTGGCTAGGAAAAACTCCCTAGAAAGGCCAAAACCTAGGAATAAACCTAGAGAGGAACCAGGCTATGTGGGGTGGCCAGTCCTCTTCTGGCAGTGCCGGGTGGAGATTATAACAGAACATGGCCAATATGTTCAAATGTTCATAAATGACCAGCATGGTCAAATAATAATAATCACAGGCAGAACAGTTGAAACTGGAGCAGCAGCACAGTAAGGTGGACTGGGGACAGCAAGGAGTCATCATGTCAGGTAGTCCTGAGGCATGGTCCTAGGCCTCAGGTCCTCCAAAAGAGAGAAAGAGAGAATTAGAGAGAGCATACTTAAATTCACACAGGACACCGGATAGGACAGGAGAAGTACTCCAGATATAACAAACTGACCCTAGCCCCCAGACACATAAACTACTGCAGCATAAATACTGGAGGCTGAGACAGGAGGGGTCAGGAGACACTGTGGCCCCATCCGAGGACACCCCCGGACAGGGCCAAACAGGAAGGATATAACCACACCCACTTTGCCAAAGCACAGCCCCCACACCACTAGAGGGATATCTTCAACCACCAACCTACCATCCTGAGACAAGGCCGAGTATAGCCCACAAAGGTCTCCGCCATGGCACAACCCAGACAGGAAGATCACATCAGTGACTCAACCCACTCAAGTGACGCACCCCTCCTAGGGACTGTATGAAAGAGCCCTAGTAAGCCAGTGACTCAGCCCCTGTAATAGGGTTAGAGGCAGAGAATCCCAGTGGAAAGAGGGGAACCGGCCAGGCAGAGACAGCAAGGGTGGTTCGTTGCTCCAGATCCTTTCCGTTCAACTTCACACTCCTGGGCCAGACTACACTCAATCATATGACCCTCTGAAGAGATGATTCTTCAGTAAAGACTTAAAGGTTGAGACCGAGTTTGCGTCTCTCACATGGGTAGGCAGACCATTCCATAAAAATGGAGCTCTATAGGAGAAAGCCCTGCCTCCAGCTGTTTGCTTAGAAATTCTAGGGACAATTAGGAGGCCTGCATCTTGTGACCGTAGCGTACGTGTAGGTATGTACGGCAGGACCAAATCAGAGAGATAGGTAGGAGCAAGCCCATGTAATGCTTTGTAGGTTAGCAGTAAAACCTTGAAATCAGCCCTTGCCTTGACAGGAAGCCAGTGTAGGGAGGCTAGCACTGGAGTAATATGATTTAAAAAATGTGGTTCTAGTCAGGATTCTAGGAGCCGTATTTAGCACTAACTGAAGTTTATTTAGTGCTTTATCCGGGTAGCCGGAAAGTAGAGCATTGCAGTAGTCTAACCTAGAAGTAACAAAAGCATGGATTAGTTTTTCTGCATCATTTTTGGACAGAAAGGTTCTGATTTTTGCAATGTTACTTAGATGGAAAAAAGCTATCCTTGAAACAGTCTTGATATGTTCTTCAAAAGAGAGATCAGGGTCCAGAGTAACGCCGAGGTCCTTCACATTTTATTTGAGATGACTGTACAACCATTAAGATTAATTGTCAGATTCAACAGAAGATCTCTTTGTTTCTTGGGACCTAGAACAAGCATCTCTGTTTTGTCCTAGTTTAAAAGTAGAAAGTTTGCAGCCATCCACTTCCTTATGTCTGAAACACATGCTTCTAGCGAGGGCAATTTTGGGGCTTCACCATGTTTCATTGAAATGTACAGCTGTGTGTCATCCGCATAGCAGTGAAAGTTAAAATTATGTTTTTGAATGACATCCCCAAGAGGTAAAGTATATAGTGAAAACAATAGTGGTCCTAAAACGGAACCTTGAGGAACACCAACATTTACAGTTGATTTGTCAGAGGACAAACCATTCACAGAGACAAACTGATATCTTTCCGACAGATAAGATCTAAACCAGACCAGAACTTGTCCGTGTAGACCCATTTGGGTTTCCAATCTCTCCAAAAGAATGTGGTGATCGATGGTATCAAAAGCAGCACTAAGGTCTAGGAGCACGAGGACAGATGCAGAGCCTCGGTCTGATGCCATTAAAAGGTAATTTACCACCTTCACAAGTGCAGTCTCAGTGCTATGATGGGGTCTAAAACCAGACTGAAGCATTTCGTATACATTGTTTGTCTTCAGGAAGGCAGTGAGTTGCTGCGCAACAGCCTTCTCTAAAAATTTTTAGAGGAATGGAAGATTCGATATAGGCCGATAGTTTTTTATATTTTCTGGGTCAAGGTTTGGCTTTTTCAAGAGAGGCTTTATTACTGCCACTTTTAGTGAGTTTGGTACACATCCGGTGGATAGAGAGCCGTTTATTATGTTCAACATAGGAGGGCCAAGCACAGGAAGCAGCTCTTTCAGTAGGTTAGTTGGAATAGGGTCCAGTATGCAGCTTGAAGGTTTAGAGGCCATGATTATTTTCATCATTGTGTCAAGGGATATAGTACTAAAACACTTGAGTGTCTCTCTTGATTCTAGGTCCTGGCAGAGTTGTGCAGACTCAGGACATCTGAGCTTTGAAGGAATACACAGATTTAAAGAGGAGTCCGTAATTTGCTTTCTAATAATCATGATCATGATCTTTTCCTCAAAGAAGTTCATGAATGTATTACTGCTGAAGTGAAAGCCGCCATCTCTTGGGGAATGCTGCTTTTTAGTTAGCTTTGCGACAGTATCAAAAAGGAATTTCTGATTGTTCTTATTTGCCTCAATTAAGTTGGAAAAATAGGATGATCGAGCAGCAGTAAGGGCTCTTCGATACTGCACGGTACTGTCTTTCCAAGCTAGTCGGAAGACTTCCAGTTTGGTGTGGCGCCATTTCCGTTCCAATTTTCTGGAAGCTTTCTTCAGAGCTCGGGTATTTTCTGTATACCAGGGAGCTAGTTTCTTATGAGAAATGTTTTTAGTTTTTAGGGGTGCAATTGCATCTAGGGTATTGCGCAAGGTTAAATTGAGTTCCTCAGTTAGGTGGTTAACTGATTTTTGTCCTCTGGAGTCCTTGGGTAGACAGAGGGAGTCTGGAAGGACATCAAGGAATCTTTGTGTTGTCTGTAACAATGTTATTGATCCATCCTCAGTTTTCTCCTATCACAGCCATTAAACTCTGAAACTGTTTTAGTCACCATTGGCCTCGTGGTGAAATCCCTGAGTGGTTTCCTTCCTCTCCGGCATCTTAGTTAGGAAGGACGTCTGTAACTTTGTAGTGACTGGGTGTATTGATAACCATCCAAAGTGTAATTAATAACTCTCCCATTCTCAAAGGGATATTCAATGTCTGTTGTTTTTCCCCACCTACCAATAGCTGCCTTTCTTTGCGAGGCTATGTAAAACCTCCCTGGTCTTTGTGGTTGAATCTGTGTTTGAAATTCATTGCTCGACTGAGGGTCCTTACAGATAATTGTATTTGTAGGGTACAAAGATGAGATAATTAAAGAATCATGTTAAACACTATTATTGCACACAGTGAGTTGGAATGCCAAGGTTGTGGGTTCAATTCCCATGGGAGACAAGTAAAAAAAATGTTTTACTCATTACTGTAAATTGCTCTGGATAAGGGCATCTGCTAAATGATTAAAAATAAGCTTAATGACCTCTATGGGATCGGTGTCCCTCCACAAGTATGGTTGAGCTAAGGTGATTAGCATGACGTTGTAAGTAACAAGACCATTTCCTGGGACACAGACATGTCTTATATGGTCAGAAAGCTTAAATTCCTGTTCATCTAACTGAACTGTCCAATATACAATAGCTATTACAGTGAACAAATACCATGCTGTTGTTTGAGGAGAGTGCACAACAACAAAAACATTTCATCATGGCAACTGGTTTGATACATTCACCTCTGAAGGTAAATAATGTACTTACATTCAGTAATCTTGCCCTGATCTGTCATCCTGAGGGTCCCAGAGATAAAATGTAGCATTGTTTTGTTTAAAACAATCAATTTTATATTCAAATGTAGGAACTGGGTTCACTTTTTCTTTCACATTGAACATGTGGATCAGGTTGTGTAGATATGTAGTTAAACCATCTAATGTAAATCCCTTTTTTGATTAAATTTTAAGGCAGCAAAAATGTGATAGCTTTGCAAGGGGTGTGTAGACTTCACTAGGCACTGCACATATTATTGACTGAGTTTATTACACTCAACTTAGTTTGCCAGTAAGATTGCACATGTCTGTTGATAGAGACGAATTACACTCATAGTCTCTCTCTTCGAATGCTACTGTCTGTCTATGCCAACACCAACATTCTGGGCAACCCCCTCATACCCTCTGTCCCCCACCCCTCCTCACCCCAGATGATCCCTCCCATGCTGTGGGCTTGCGGAGACAACACCATGATGGAGATGATTGAGAAGAAGCGCAGCCTGTGTCGGGAGATCAAGGCCCGCCGGGGGCCAGCAGACAACAACCTGTGTAAGCAGGACAGCATGCCCATCTTGCACAGCTGGAGGAAGAGCAGCAATGGGACCAAGAAGTATGGCGGCCCTCCCCCTTACTCCACACAGACCACCGTCTTCTGGGACACGGCTATCTGACAGGAGTGATCAACCCTGTCCTGGGCCTTGTAACGGGCCTTGTTCAAATGGAAGAACCAGGACTTGACCAGTATGTCCAGGACTACCTGGACTTGACTAGTAAGAAACACATTTTGTTTTCCGTTGCAAAACATTTTAAAACGTTTCTGTTGCGTGCCCTAATGAACACAACCCTGTCCTCAGACTCCTCCCCCTTCCTTTCACAAGCCAGAGATGGGCATTGAGCTGGTGACCAATCAGAGCACAGGGAGACAAGAGTTCCCCCCCACCTCTCTGTTGTAGCAATTCAAATATCTGGTATATCTCCCTGGTTTCGTATTGCTAATTTATATTTTAAAAAATTGTACCTCAGTAATTGTCTTAATATTGAATATGCTTAGTACAATTATATATTTTCTAAAGATTAAAAAATATAAAATAATTTGGAAATTTTAGTCTACAGTTGTTAAATGGTATTTCAAACCTTGTCTTGGATATTTATGTTGCAAGGACACTTGTCTGTGCGTTGGAGAAAATAATATGTTGCCAATACGTTGAGCCAATTCAGTAAAAACACCATGGTTTTTTATACAAAAAAATCTAAAGGATAAATGTTCTTATAACGATGAAAAAAGCACTAATTTTAAATTGAATATATTTTGGCATCTTGAATTTAGATTTAGTTGTTGTATTGGAATGCTGTTGTGAACCATTTGAATGATCCACAATGTAGGTTTGGCTTGCTCCACTGCCCTAACAATCACTATGACCATGTCCCAATACTTAGGGCAAATCTGCCATATCATATAGGGCCAGGACCAAAAGTAATATGGTAGCACTTCGGGGCAAATCCTATCAAATCAGTGGTCGGACAAAGAGACAAGGTAACAATTTACTTGACACCCAGCGTCATAACACGTTATGACACGGTCTTAACATGTCATATGTCATAACAACTGACGTAACCTGTCATAACCTGTCATAATATAGTCATAACACTATCATGACACATATTTTTTGTTGTGACATTTATTGCATTATTTTATGGCTGGTTATGACACCTACATAAGTGTCAAACCCACAAAACCCACCACACAAGGCAAAACATTCCATTACATCATAGCCTACTTGTCAACAGTATATTTATGTTATATAACATTTTCTGACATTGAACATATTCAATTATTATTGTAATTGCGCACAAATTATTGTCAGACATGCACCTACCCCAATGCTCTGTTGCTGATGACTGGGATGAATGCAGGAGAAGATTTCAGGAGCAGGACAAGACAACTTCTTTATGACTGATTACTGTCATAATACCTCTTGACAGTGTCATAAAGTATATTTTCTTAATCCAAGTAAAGTGACACAGGAAGGTCATAATGCTTCATGACAGTGTCATAAAGTGTATTATCTGCAAGTGATTTAAAATATGATGAAAAACAACATGACTGTAAATAATGAATTACGACAACAACAAATCACTTATTAAGGAACAATCTTTCAAATGAAAGGAACCTTCTTGGTAGGGATTTTAGTTTTTAAATAAATGTGGGTTTTGACCGTCTTATGTATGTCATAAAATAATGCAATATATGTCACGTTTGTAAATATATGGGTAATGACAGTGTTATGACCGTATTATGACAGGTTATGTCAAGTTATATCAGCTATTATGGCATATTATGACATGGTCATGACCGTGTCATAAAGTATTATGAAGCTGCGTGTCAAGTAAAGTGTTACCGAGACAAGAATATAGGAGACAAGGAGATAGGAGGGAAGGATGCCATTTATTAAGAGTGTTGGGACAAGATGGTTTGTACAGTACCCAACATAATCTTTTCACACGACTGAGTCCAGCCAAACTTCACTGCCCTGGCCTGCCCTGGTTACACATCAACCATAGTTGCTGGAACCGAGCTGGAAAGAGCAATGTGAAAACAAAATGTTGACACTAGCAACTACGGTTCGGGTCTACACAAAAGTGTTAAAAAGTATAAGAGATTATAAAAGAGTCAGTGACCCACATCACCGTGCCAGAGTGACTGACCGGGCAGTGGAAGACTCGGCCATAGGGATGGAGATACTGTCATGGTGTATTTAATAAAGGCAGTTAAGATTATCCACCTATTCAGACAGGAACTAAGCTTGAATTAAAATTATGTTATGTCTTATCTGAGTCTGGGGGTATTTCTCTTGCCTCCAAATGAAAACAATTATAGTGAGTTTGAACTTTCTAGTTCAAACACATGTTTGAGTTCTGCACATGATATATAGTTCTACACATGTTAAATATTTCCAAATCGAGTGTTATCAAAATAATGTGAGGAGACATGATTATTGTTTATAAATGACCACACATCATACCATAACATATACACACACACCAGGAGCCTATTCAGGAGGATGTAGCCTCCGGAGCTAAGGCGTCTCACATTCTGTTTGAAAGCCTGGGGAAGTTCTCATCAGAAAAGATTATCAAAAGTGGTGGATCAAGGCAGTCTAGTGACACATTTCCACTTCTCAAACAAATAAAGTATTTTACATGGTTGGAGCTCCAAAAGAGCTGATGTTTTTGAAAAATGTTCTGACTTGCAACAAGCAAGATAAGATAAAAACAACAGTGATTAGCTAGTTGTGTCATCTAATTATTTGTGATTGGCTGGCTGTGTTATAGTGTCATCAGTGATTGGATGGCTGTGACATTTGATTAGTCATGTTTTGCCGGCTTCCTCGATGAGGTTTGTAACAGTAGTCTACAGAGAGTAGTCTACTGTCAGTTGTAGATCATTCCGTTAATAAGGACAGGATCTACAGTGGCCCAAAATTGTGTGATCACTGTCAATCAGTCTATCAGTGAGCTGTCTGACATCAGCCCCTGGTAGAAGTTGCCCTTGAACACAGATCTAACCATTTAAGGGGGAAAAGACACAACTGCCCTCAGGTCAGTGTCTGGTGACAACTTCATCCTTCTCCCTGTGAAGTTCTAACACTACACATCTGCTCGGTGAGAAATGTACACTTGGAGCACACATGAGACATTTTAGAATGCTCAGGGGAGCTATGGCAGTGGCTATGGAGGGACCAGCATGGACCAGCACTCTTGCCATCTCCTTACTCCTCATCACTATTTTCTTTCATCTTTCTTAACCTGCTATTTTCTCCATTGCATTTATCCTCAATTGCCCTTGTCGCCTCATTCTTCTTCTCTCTTCATCTTGTTTTGATCCTTTCCCCTTAGAATACTGTGTGAGGCACACACACAGAGTATTGACAATGATGTACGCCATTGTGGAAATCCTTGCTATAAACATTGCTTTGGAGACCACGGTTCACTGTGACTCAGAGAGATGGTCACTAAAGCTCACAGAAATAGATATATGACCTAAACATTTATGATTACAGACCAGTGACAAGGTTTTACTACAGAGAACGGATCTATCTAACCACACAGTAGGCAGGTTTTTATTGACCCAGGTTTGTTTGACAAAAGCAATGTCGCAACATGTGTAATGGAAAAGGTAGATATACTGTATATAGGAGACCTTTTCTAAAGATCAACAACATTTGTATCCGTTCGACAGGGGTGTATTATTCTTTTGTCGAACATTATTGGGACAAATCACAATGGAAACGGTGTTTTTCAAATAAATGACGATTGCCCAATATTTTTGAAGGCACGTGATGTCAACACGTAACTCTGAAACTCCACACCACATTTTATTATAAATGCCTACTGCCTTTTAAATCTATTTTTCAACTATACAAATAATGTTTCTTTGCAGGATCCTTCCAAGACTGGCTGAATTGCTTTGCTTTGCTTTTCTGGTTGGCTGGATGCAAGTTTCACCATCCAATTACTTCACCATGGCATTGACTGTGGAGAAAAGTTGGCACAATTCTTGCATTCTATCATTGCTGGCTTTTGCGGGTTACCAGAGACATGAAACAGATAGGTGGGAGGGCATACAGACTGTCACCAATTTATGAATATCCAATTTGCCTAAATAGATCAAGTAAACTTGATTTTTATTAGACTGTAGGTTTTTGCGAAAAATATGTTTTTAAAGGTGTTATGTCATTACGTTCAGATGTTCTTATTATCGAAACAAGATGGTTCAATTATTAAGTGTAGGGGAGAGTGGCATAAGTTGAGCTAAAGGGTTAGTTGAGCCACCTCTTGTTTTACATTAACATTTTTGTCATTTAGCAGATGCTCATATCCAGAGCAACTAACAATTAGGGCATTCATCTTAAGATAGCTAGGTGGGACAACCACATATCTCAGTCACAGTAAGTACATTTGTACATTGTTTCTAGTAAACCATACACAAAATGAATAATGTCACCAAATATGTAGGAAGATGTCATCATTTCATGGAGTCTGTGAAGGAAGAGACGACATGGAAAAAGTAAAATCGAATCTAAACACATTTTATTGGTCACATAAACATGGTTAACAGACGTTAATGCGAGTGTAGTGAAATGCTTGTGCTTCTAGTTCTGAGAGTGCAGTAATATCGAGCAAGTAGCTCGATATTACTGCACTCTCAGAACTAGAAGCACAAGAACCAATAAAATGTGTTTAGATTCGATTTGATTGTTAGATTACTTATCTAACAATTCCACAACAGCTACCTAATACACACAAATCTAAAGAGATGGAATAAGAATATGTGCATATAAATATATGGATGAGTGATGTCCCGAGCGGCATAGATGCAATAGATGGTATAAAATACAGTATATACATATGAGATGAGTAATGTAAGATACATAAACATTATTAAAGTGGCATTATTTAAAGTGATCTACTTATTAAAGTGGCCAATGATTCGAGTCTGTATGTAAGCAGCAGCCTCTCTGTGTTATGACAGCTGTTTAACAGTCTGATGGCCTTGAGATAGAAGCTGTTTTTCAGTCTCTCGGTCACAGCTTTAACCTCTAGCGACTCCCAAACCCACATGCGGGAGCGTAATCATCGCCTGAAACTAATTAGCATAACGCAGAGGAAATAAATATCCCTAGAAAATATTCCTATTCATGAAAATCACAAATGAAATATATTGTGTTAATCATCCTGTCATCTCAGATTTTCAAAATATGCTTTACAGCCAACGCTAGACAAGCATTTGTGTAAATGTATAATAGCCTAGAATAGCATTATACAATGCTAGCAGCAGGCAACCTTGTCACGGAAATCAGAAAAGCAATCAAATTAAATCGTTTACCTTTGATGAACTTCGGATGTTTTCACTCACGAGACTCCCAGGTATATAGCCAAAGTTCATTTTTTCCCAAAATATAATTTTTGTAGGCGAAACAGCTCCGTTTGTTCTTCATGTTTGGCTGAGAATTCTTTTCCAAATTAGCTCCAGAATATCGACAGAAACATGGCAAACGTTGTTTACAATCCATCTTCAAGGTGTTTTTCTAATATCTATTGGATAATATATCCGTCGGGACAATTCGTTTTTCTCTAGGACTGATTGGAGTAATGGCTACCTCTGTACTTTACGTGAGAATCTCTCTCGGAGCCACCATGTGACCACTTACGCAATGTGCCCCCATACGGCTATTCTTCAACAGAAATGCGTAAAACTACGTCACAATGCTGTAGACACCTTGGGGGAATACGTAGAAAGCTCGTTGATGGTGCATTCACAGCCATATAGGGAGTCATTGGAACGCAGCGCTTTCAAAACCTGGGGCACTTCCGGATTGGATTTTTCTCAGGCTTTCGCTTGCAACATCAGTTCTGTTATACTCACAGACAATATCTTTACAGTTTTGGAAACGTTAGAGTGTTTTCTATCAAAAGCTGTCAATTATATGCATATTCTAGCATCTTTTCCTGCCTGAGGTTGAAGAGACACTGTTGCGCCTTCACCACACTGTCTGTGTGGGTGGACCATTTCAGTTTGTCTGTGATGTGTACACCGAGGAACTTAAAACGCTCTACCTTCTCCACTGCTGTCTCATTTATGTGGATGGGGGGTGCTCCCTCTGCTGTTTCCTGATGTCCACGATCATCTCCTTTGTTTTGTTGACATTGAGTGAGAGGTTATTTTCCTGACACCTCAATCCGAGTGCCCTCAGCACCTCCATGTAGGTTCGTCATTGTTGGTAGTCAAGCCCACTACTATTGTGTTGTCTGCAAACTTGATAATTAAGTTGGAGACGTGCATGGCCACACATTAATGGGTGAACAGGGAGTACAGCAGAGGGATGAGCATGCACCCTTCTGGGGCCCCAGTGTTGAGGATCAGCGAAGTGAAGCTGTTGTTTCCTACCTTCACCACCTGGGGGCCGCCCTTCAGAAAGTTCAGGACCAAATTGCACAGAGCGTCGTTGAGACCCAAGGCCTCAAGCTTAATGATGAGCTTGAAGGGTACTATGGTGCTGTAATCAATGAACAGCATTCTTATATAGGTATACATAGGTATTCCAGATGGGATAGGGCAGTGTGCAGTGTGATGGCGATTGCATCATCTGTGGACCTGTTGGGGCGGTATGCAAACTGAAGTGGTTCTAGGGTGGCATGTAAGGTGGAGTTGATATGATCCTTGACTAGTCTCTACTCCCAGTCATCTTTCCATGGTTAAATGCAGTTGTTGGCGCTTCCAGTTTTGTGTGAATGCCGCCATCTATCCAAAGTTTCTGGTTCGGGTAGGTTTTAATAGTCACAGTGGGTACAACATCTCCAATGCACTTCCTTATAAACTCACTCACCGAATCAGCATATAAATCGATGTTATTCTCTGAGGCTGCCTGGAACATTTCCCAGTCTGCGCGATCAAAACAATCTTGAAGAGTGGATTCCGATTGGTCAGACCAGCGTCAAATGGTTCTTGTCATAGGTACATCCTGTTTGAGTTGCATAGAGGATGGTAGGAGCAAAATGGCGGGGGAGGGTCTTGTATGTGTGTAGCGGAAGTTAGAGTAGCAGTGATCCAGCGTATTGCTACACTAAATATGCTGGTAGAATTTATGGAGCCTTGTTCTCAAATTTGCTTAGTTAAAATCCCAAGCTACAATAAATGCAGCCTCAGGATATGTGGTTTCCAGTTTATATAGAGTCCAGTGAAGTTCCTTGAGGGCCAACGTGGTAGCTGTTTGAGGGGGGAGATACACGGCTGTGACAATAACCGACGAGAACTCTCTTGGGAGATATGGTCGCCATTATATTGTCAGTAATTCTAGGTCAGATGAACAAAAGGACATGAGTTCCTGTATGTTTTTACGATTACACCATGATTCGTTAATCATGAAGCATACACCCACCATTCTTCTTCCCAGAAAGATGTTTATTTCTGTCGGCGAGACGCATGAAGAAACCCGGTGGCTGAACTGACTCCGACAACATTCAGAGAGAGCTATGTTTCCGCGAAACAGAGAATGTTACATGCTCTGATGTCTCTCTGGAAGGCAACCCTTGCCCTAATTTCATCTACCTTGCTGTATAGAGACTGGACATTGGCGAGTAATATACTTGGAAGCGGTGGGTGGTGTGCACACCTTCGAAGTCTGACCAGGAGGTCTCTCTGTCTACCTCTTCTGCAGCGACGTTGTTTTGGGTCGCCTCTGGGATTAGATCCAATGTCCTGGCTGGTGGTCAGAACAAAGGATCCGCTTCGGGAAAGTCGTATTCCTGGTTGTAATGTTGGTAAGTTGACATTGCTCTTATATCCTATAGTTCTTCCCGGCTGTATGTAATAACACTTCAGATTTTCTGGGCTAAAAATGTAAGAAATAATACATAAAAAATAAAATACTGCATAGTTTCCTAAGGACTCTAAGCGAAGTGACCATCTCTGTCGGCTCCATCTTGCTAGGTAAGCAGGTAAGTGGTAAGCAAGTTAGGTCCAACTAAGATTTTCACAAAATCAAATACATTTCTTGTGTTATAGGTTTCATTATTGCTTGTTCTAAACCAAAATAGATAATTGTAAGATGGTTTTATATGTCAGTCGGGGTCTCTATAAGCTAAATTGTGATATTCTAAACCTAGCATGAAAGTGCATCCGTGTAGCTATGTGGGCTAATATAGTGAAAATATTTGCCATGGGGTAACTTGAGGTAATGGCCACCATACCCCATACAAATTATGATAGCATTTTGTTTGTTTTATGCATAATAGGCCCGATTCAGAATTTTTTGCATTTTGATTTAAGCACTTCTCAGTATTTGGTATTCAGACCTGATGCGCTTTGATCCTTTGAAATGCTAAACGGTCGCGGTATACAGCCACCCCTTCATCCCCTTCCAACCTCCCTACATTAATTTCTGTCTTAAATGACCATACAATTATTATCATCTCATGAGTCCAGTCTGATAATATGAATCAAAACACAGGAAAAACTGAATTTTGACTGCACTGTGCCCTTTCAATAAGTAATCTCAATGGGCTGGCGAATCGGGCTGCTGAATCGGGATTACACTGAAAACAAATACAGTATTTTAAGTGCCTTCTGATATTCTTAAAGTTGAAGCATTGCAATATTTGTAAAATAGGCTATATCAAATAGGCAAATACATAATGACAAAGATACAAAACATATAGGCAATATCAGTGCTTTAATGGTGAATAAAGAAGGAAAATTGTTCATTAGGAAGTGATGATCAAGTTTAATAATAGGCCTACTGCTTCAGAATTCCATCTTACAAGAGCTCAAAACGTAGCCACATTAAAGAGGAAGTCTGCATTCTTAAATATAACAAAGGAACACCCCATCACTGTTCTGGTAAAAAGCTGAGGTATGGGGACAAATGTAACCTCTCTCAAATTCATAGACAGAGCTCTGGCTGCAAGGACTGACCATCCATGATATCCAAATGATAGTTTAATAACTTTTTTTCCCAATGACTTTGTTTACAAACAATGGTGTAAACCTATTTTAGGTTCTTCTGGGGTATAACCGTTTATTTATTTATTTTTATTTAACCTTTATTTTGACAGGTCAATGCTGAGATCAAGGTCTATTTCCATATGAGCCCTGTATAGCACAATACACATAAAAATACAATAAACACATTCAACATCAAAATACACGTTACTATACACAAAAGTACATGTCAAGCAAAAAACAATCAGACACATTCTTTGGTTAAAAGGTCATGGAAGTTTATGCAAAAGGTTTTATAGACAAAAAGAGCTCAATGCATCGATCCACGAGATTTCAAGGAGGGCCAGTCCACATTATGATACAAAATGCAATGATGTATACTTTCATAAATTGCTATGATAAAGTGCATCCAATAGTCTCAATAAGCTGCATTCTACATTCATATACAGATGTAGGATCTTCATTTGAGCCAGTTTGCTAGAGAATGAAAATAATCCTGCAGCAACAGGAAATGTGATTTGATTATAATGAATGGACCTTTTTTGTAGGGGTTGATACATTTTTCATTAGGGCATGGAAAGACAGGACATGTTCCGATAGAAGGAGCCTATTGAATATTGAACTAGGCCTTTATAAGTTATATTTTTCAAGAATCAATGGGTATACACAGTCGTGGCCAAAAGTTTTGAGAATGACACAAATATTAATTTTCACAAAGTCTGCTGCCTCAGATTGTATGATGGCAATTTGCATATACTCCAGAATGTTATGAAGAGTGATCAGATGAATTGCAATTAATGGCAAAGTCCCTCTTTGCCATGCAAATGCACTGAATCCCCCCAAAAAACATTTCCACTGCATTTCAGCCCTGCAACAAAAGGACCAGCTGACATCATGTCATTGATTCTCTCGTTAACACAGGTGTGAGTGTTGACGAGGACAAGGCTGGAGATCACTCTGTCATGCTGATTGAGTTCCAATAACAGACTGGAAGCTTCAAAAGGAGAGTGGTGCTTGGAATCATTGTTCTTCCTCTGTCAACAATGGTTACCTGTAAGGAAACACATGCCGTCATCATTGCTTTGCACAAAAAGGGCTTCACAGGCAAGGATATTGCTGCCAGTAAGATTGCACCTAAATCAACCATTTATGGGATCATCAAGAACTTCAAGGAGAGTGGTTCGATTGTTGTGAAGAAGGCTTCAGGGCGGCCAAGAACGTCCAGCAAGAGCCAGGACTGTCTCCTAAAGTTGATTCAGCTGCGGGATCGGAGCACCACCAGTACAGAGTTTGCTCAGGAATGGCAGCATTCAGGTGTGAGTGCATCTGCACGCACAGTGAGGCGAAGGCTTTTGGAGGATCGCCTGGTGTCAAGAAGGGCAGCAAAGAAGCCAGGAAAAACATCAGGGACAGACTGATATTCTGCAAAAAGTACAGGGATTGGACTGTTGAGGACTGGGGTAAAGTAATTTTCTCTGATGAATCCCCTTTCCGATTGTTTGGGTCATCGGGGAAAAGCTTGTCCAGAGAAGATAAGGTGAGCGCTACCATCATTCCTGTGTCATGCCAACAGTAAAGCATCCTGAGACCATTCATGTGTGGGGTTGCTTCTCAGATAAGGGAGTGGAGTTAGTCACAATTTTGCCTAAGAACACAGCCATGAATAAAGAATGGTACTAACACATCCTCCCAACCATCCAGGAATAGTTTGGTGACGAACAATGCCTTTTACAGCATTATGGATTACCTTGCCATAAGGCAAAAGTGATAACTAAGTGGCTTGGAGAACAAACATCGATATTTTGGGTCCATGGCCAGGAAACTCCCCAGACCTTAATCCCATTGAGAACTTGTGGTCAATCCTCAAGAGGCGGGTGGACAAACAAAAACCCACAAATTCTGACAAACTCCAAGCTTTGCTTTTGCAAGACTGGGCTGCCATCAGTCAGGATGTAACCCAGAAGTTAATTGACAGCATGCCAGGGCGGTTTGCAGAGGTCTTAAAAAAAACTCTTTGCATCATCTTCATGTAATTGTCAATAAAAGCCTTTGACACTTATTAAATGCTTGTAATTATACTTCAGTATTCCATAGTAACATCTGACAAAAATGTCTAAAGACACTGAAGCAGCATACTTTGTGGAAATTAATATTTGTGTCATTTTCAAAACCTTTGGCCACGACTGTTTTTGTACAGTATTATTGGTTTAAAAGTTTAAAAAAATTGAAGTAGCAATCACAGATTGCTCCTTTAAATGAGACACAGATAGGCCTACTTAAAACCCAGAATATTAATGGCAAATATAAAGAGTAGCAACAACATCAAAACTTTAAAGCGTATGATATTGCAGATAATTTTTCACCGACTATTGTTGTCCTAGTTTTTCTAAAATGTCTTGATATATTCATAAACATGATATGGAAAGGCTAATAAACATACTACTGCACACATTCCTGTGACACTCCCATTTCCTGCTCCACCTACATACAGTAGGTGCAAAGTGTTACAGTATCTGTGTAATCCAAATTTGCCAATGCTAACTTTTTTTTGTTGTAGCTTTTGTTTTAAAGAGAAGAAAATGTCGCCCTGAATCTCACACAACTCTGTTGCAATGTTAGAAACAATCACACTTGCAAACTTACTGCTGAAAGGTGCTCGCACAGTCGAACTGTGCTGCACGGAGAGAAAAACATCTAATTTTCAAGCAGTGAATCTGCTTGTTTGCATAGAAATAGGATGGATAGAAAGGACACAGTCCTATTTCACACAAGCCCATTCATGATAGATTGTGTCAGGAGCATTGAGTGCATTAACCATTTGATGTTCAATCACTGAGTACATAAGCTGTTATGTCCATTCTATTCAATCCATCTCTATATGTGTTCCAACTCTTATGAATACATTACAGCTCTTCTTTGATTGTCTAGCTTCCACTTATTTGTCCTGTGGGGAGAAGATCTTGAATCTAAGGGTACGTATATATATTATATTTCGTGTATACGTTTGCACTGTGGGGCTAAGACAGAAGCACTGTGATGTCACACTTTTGTCTTTCTTGCAATGAGAGTGTTTGAGTGTTTTTTATGACTATGTCCGAGGACAAAAAAAAGAGTATGCTTATTGTAATATTAATAAATATTTATTGAGTATGAGATAAATAAATATGTTTTTGCATTTCGCTGTGTGGAGTGGTTGTTTTGCCAAGACAAAGTTAGTTCTCTACAATTAGATCACAAGGATCTACTCAACAGTATGACTTTAATTCCACAATTATATGGAAGTATACAAGTCCCTTGTAGTGTGGGCAGATCACGATGGCTTATGAAGACTTCTGCCTGTAGGCCATTTGATATCATTAATAACACCCATTTGGAGATATTATACTGGAAAGAGCCAGAAACCCCACAGATGACTTGCTGGCTGCTTCAGACCCACTAGACACAGACGTCAATTCAATGTCTATGTCACGTTGGTTCAATGTAATTTCATTGAAATGGGGTGGAAACAAAATTTTTCAAATAAAAAAAATCAAATTTTGTTAACAACAGATGTAGACTAACAGCGAAACGCTTACATATGGGCCCTTCCCACCAATGAAGAGAGAAAGAAAATAGAGAAATAATAATAAATACACAATTTGTATTGATAACTTGGCTATATGCATAGGGTATCCAGTACCAAGTCGATGTGCATGGGTACGAGTTCATTGAGGTAAATACTGTATGTACATATAAATAGGAATAAAGTGACAGATTATAAACAGCAGCAGCAATGTATGTGAAGTGTCAAAAAAGTTAGTGCAAAAAGGATAGATGCAGATAGTCTGGGAAGCTATTCGGGTACCTATTTTGCAGTCCTATGGCTTGGGAGTAGAAGCTATTCAGGGTCTTGTTGGTTCCAGACTTTGTGCATCGGTACCACTTGCCGTGCAGTAGCAGAAAAAACAGTCTATGACTTAAGTGGCTATGACCATTTTTAGGGCCTTCCTCTGACACCACCTGGTATAGAGGTCCTGGATGGCAGGGAGCTCAGTCCTGGTGATGTACTGGGCCATACACACTAAGTGATGATGCAGCCAGTCAAGATCATTTCAATGGTGCAGCTGCAGAACTTTTTGAGGGCACATGACAAATCTTTTCAGCTTCCTGAGGGGGAAGAAGTGGTGACAAGCCCTCTTCACGACTGTGTTGGTGTGTGTGGACCATGATCTTTAGTGATGTAGATACAGAGAAATGTAAAGGTTTCGAGAGCCCCTCTCCAATACAGCCCTTTTGATGTGAATGGGTGCGAGCTCTGCCCTTTGTTTCCTGTAGTTCACGATCAGCTTCCTTGTATTGCTGACAGTGAGGAAGAGGTTGTTGTCCTGGCACCACACTGCCAGGTTTGTGACCTCTCTATAGGCTGTCTCATCATCATCGGTGATCAGGCCTACCACCACATGTCGTCGGTAAACTTAATGATGGTGTTGGATTCGTGAGTGGCCACGTAGTCGTGCATGAACAGGGAGTATAGGAAGGCACTAAGCACCCATCACTGAGGGTCATCCAGCGTGGTGGATGTGTTGTTACCCTCAACACCTGGGGGTGGTCCGTCAATAAGTCCAGAATCGAGTTGCAGAGGGAGGAATTTAGTCCCAGGATGCTTAGTGTAGTGATGAGCTTGGAGGGCATTATAGTGTTGAATGCTGAGCTGTAGTCAATGAACAGCTTCTCACATAGGTGTTATTCTTGTCCAGGTTGGAAAGGGCGGTGTGGAATGCAATAGAGATTGTGTCATCTGTGGATCTGTTGGGGGCGGTATGCGAATTGGAGTGGGTCCAGGTTATTTGAGATGATGGTGTTGATGTGAGCCATGAACAGCCTTTCAAAGCATTTCATAGCTACATTTTTGAGTGCTACAGGGCGATACTTATTTAGACAGGTTACCTTGGCGTCCTTGAGCACAGGGACAATGGTGGCCTGCTTGAAACATGTATGTATTACAGACAGGGTCTGGGACAGTTTGAAAATGTCAGTGAAGATGCTGGTCAATGCATGCTCTGAGTACACATCCTGGTAATCGATCTAGCCTTGCAGCCTTGTGAATGTATACCTGTTTAAAGGTCTTACTCACATCGGCTGGTGATCACACACTATTGCGGAACAGCTAGTGCTCTAATGAATGGTTCAGTGTTCCTTGCCTCAAACCGAGCATAGAAGACATTTAGCTCATTTGGTATGCTCACGTCACTGGGCAACTCGCGGCTGGGGTTTCCCTTTGTAATCCATGATAGTTTACAAGCCCTGCTTCATCTGACAAGCGTAAAAGCTGGTATAGTAGGATTTGATCTTAGTCCTGTATTGATGCTTTGCCTTTTTGATGGTTCGTTGGAGGGCGTGGCAAGATTTATTTTAAGTGTCCATTTTAGTTTCCCGTTCCTTGAAAGCGTCAGCTCTAGCCTTTAACTCAGTGTGGATGTGCCTGTAATCCATGGCTTCTGTTTGGGATATGTACACTGTGGGGACGACGTCATTGATACACTTATCTATAAAGCTGGTGACTGATTGGCCCAGCATAAACTCAGGTTTTCCGGGTCTCTATGTTTTTGGTTGGACAGGTTTCTGGACAGGTTTCTCAATTTCTTTCTTAGAAGCACAGCAGCTTGGCGGGTCATGCTTAGGAGGAAACATAACTCGACCTTCGCCTCTCCGGAGCCCGTTGTGGAATTGCAGTGCTGACACAAGATTGGATCTCAATTGGTTATCACGAAATTGGGGAGGGGGAAAAATAATAATACAAATATTGTAAATGAATAAGAATGGTCCATCACCTAAAGGACATCCAGCCAACTTGACACAACTGTGGGAAGCATTGGAGTCAACATGGCCAGCATCCCTGTTGAACGCTTTCGACACCACACTCTTAGAAAAAAGGGTTTCAAAAGGGTTCTTCGGCTGTCCCCAGGTATAACTATTTTGGGTTCAATGTAGAACTCTCTGTGTAAAGGGTTCTACATGGAACTCAAAAGGGTTTGTCAAAGGGTTCTTCAATGGGAACAGCCAGAGAAGGTTCTAGATAGCATACTTTCTTCTAAGACTGTCAATGACCCGATGAATTGAGGCTGTTCTGAGGTATAAAATGGGGTGGCTAAGGCAATATTAGGATAGGATCAATGTTTTGTACACTTAGTGTATATTAGAGGTTCACACAGGAGTGAAATGCATACCTGTCCTGTCAATTATTTTTCTGTACTGTTCTGATCCTGCACAGTCCTATAACTCTGGAACATTCCTGTCCTTTCCCGATAAATTTCACTCCCATCCCGTGCTCATTTTTGCATGCAGAAATATGTTGGTTATTGTGTTTGTTTAAGAAGTATTGAAAATTATTTCAGTAATGCAATATGTGACTGTGATATATAGTTAGTTAGTTAGTTAGTTAAATGCACTGACTGTAGGCCAAGTGGCTCTAAATAAGAGCGTATTCTAAATTACCTAAATGCAGATTAAGCTAGAGGATGAGAATTGAGACCCCAGCAGGATGGTCTGCTCAGCAAAATAGTCAAAGTATTCACCTCAGATGGCATGGGTTTAGTTAAAAACGCAAACAATTGAGCTTGAGGGTAAAGTTGTTGGGAGTAAAGCAGCTTTGCCCCCTCAGTCCTCTTGTCCCGCTCTCCAGTTGGTAGCCTATTTGATTAAACCACAGGATTTTTAAAATAAACTGTGTACTCTGTTCCTTCATTGTCAAAGAAAACTCCATAAAATGTTGCTAAAACATCGTTCTTTCCTAACATCACTCTAATGTTAATGTTAGTGATGGGTCCTTGGCTGCAACAAGACTTTGCATTTCCTTTATTGAAGGCTTCATAATTTATCCTACCGATGTAGAATAGCATCTGAGGTAGCCTATAGTGACTAACTAAATTTGGAGCGAGGCACGAGAGTTAGCTGGGGAGGGAGGACTTGGGAATTACATTTACTTTGTATAGAATTTTTTAAGTAAACTGTATTAGGCCTAACCCCGCACATGACATGTTTCCACCGCAAAAACTATGTTTATAACTATTCCTGTACTGCCCTTTCCTGTGGACTGTTGATCCTGTCCCATCCTGTCCAGAACTTGACTCAAGAACTTGACTCCCATTCCTGCCAAAATCCCAAGGGACCCGCAAGACCTGCTTCCATGTAAACCTCTAGTCAGTCCCTCCAGGATAATGCAATTCTGCGCTTGCATAATTAAATGCAAAATCAACCAATCCGCGCATATTATGAGAGCATGCAATTTTGACCAATCCCCGCATAAAAAGGTCCAATCAAAAGCTGGTTCGTAATTTTGACAAACCAGATGTCAACAAAGTTCTTTCCCGCTGGCCTGTCACCATATTCACGTGAGAAGATGATGGCTGATTGTTGATGGCTGACAGGCAGTACAATGAACAGAAATGTAATTTGCCAACAAAAATAACAGCTAAAGACCGTGCAAAACAATTTCCAAATGTTTTACATCGCGAAATCTTGGAGGGACTGTCTAGTGCATATTATCCATGTCCTTGTTCAGCCACAACTTCGAGAAATATATGTTACCAGAAATCTTCAGATCCCGTTGATTGGATAGTCTCGAATGGAGCTTGTCCAGTTTGTTCTCCAATGATTGTATGTTTGGCAATAGAATGAAGGGTAGAGGCAGTTTATGTACTCGCCGACATAGTTTCGTCAAGGTGCTCGCGCGCCGTCTTTTTCTTTTCCAAGTTAGGGACTGGTCCGGGGTGAGCAGTATGTCCTGCGCCTCCAACTCATTGAAGTAGAAATCTTCATCCAAATTGAGATTAGTGATTGCTGTTCTGATGTCCAGAAGCTCTTTTTAGTTATAGGAAACGATGGTGGAAACCTTATGTACAAAATAGTAGAATTGGAGAGGAACCCTTAAAACATCTGCTATCTACTGCACCGCGATTCTTTCATTCTTCTCATTCAACCAGTTTGTGCACAGTGGGATGTACAGCTGCACTCTAAACAGCCTATAGACATTAGTGGATCAGGTACAATTTGGGGTCCCAACATACTATTGAGAGTATGAATATGTGTAATTTCGAAATTTGCTTGTGCATCTGCATTTCTTCTCTTGTTAGGTCAGTCACTGAGTCACTCAATTCGCATTTTTTTTATTTGTAGTTAGTCTAGCCATCTATCTAGTTATCATGGACGAATACCGACCGAGCACACAGGGCATGTGCCCAGGGGCCCTGATCTCCAGGATTCTCACTCAGATATTATATTAATGTGGCACAAGTGTCACATCCTGATCTATTTCACATGTCTTGTGTGTCACGCCCTGAACTGCATCACCTGCCCTTGTGATTGTATCAGGACCTCCTGGAGGTTTTCAGCAAGGCCCAGGCTACCACCCTTCCTACACATCGTCCCTACGATTGTGCTATTGACCTCCTCCCGGGCACCACACCGCCTCGAGGTCGGCTATATTCCCTGTCCGGACCTGAGACCATGGCCATGGAGGAGTAAATTGAGGACTCACTGGCTGTTAGGAGCATTTCGCCTTCTGCCTCTCCTGCTGGCGCAAGACCCTGCGTCCATGTGATTACCGGGGTCTCAATGATACTACGATTAAAAATCGGCACCCTCTACCACTCCTGTCCTCAGACGAGTGGAAGACAGCTTTCAATACTGCCAGTGAACATTATGAGTACCTGGTTATGCCGTTTGGTACCCTCTGTAAATCGTTACCCTCTAATACTCCTATCCTCAGCTTTCAAACCTCTCCAGGGGGTACTATCTTCACCAAACTGAACCTTCGGAATGCCTACCATCTTGTGCAGATACGCGAAGGAGAAGAGTGGAAGACAGCTTTCAACACTGCCAGTGGGCATTATAAGTACCTGGTTATGCTGTTTGGACTCACCAACACGCCTGCCGTTTTCCAGGCTCTGATCAACGATGTGCTACGGACATGTTGAATCGTTTTGTTTTTGTCTACTCCGACGACATCCTGGGTTTCTCTCATTCTGCCCAGGAAGACATTTTCCATGTTCGACAGGTTCTTCAGCGCCTCTTGGAGAATCAGTTGTTTGTAAAGGCTGAGAAATGTGAATTCCACCGCTCCACTATCTCCTTTCAAGGATACATTATTGCTGAGGGGAATGTACAGATGGATCCGGAGAAGGTGAGAGCGGTGCTGGATTGGCCCCAGCCCAAGTCCAGGGTGCAGCTCCAACGGTTTCTGGGTTTTTGCCCATTTCTACCACCGTTTAATTCGGGGTTACAGAAACCTGGTGGCTCCGCTCTCTGCACTCACCTCTCCCAAGGTATCGTTCACATGGTCTCCAGCAGCTGGACAAGGCTTTTGGGGATCTTAAGCAGCGATTCACTACTGCTCCTATCCTCATCCATCCATACCCAACTCGTCAGTTTGTGGTGGAGGTTGATGCTTCCAACATGGGAGTAGGGGCTGTTGTTTCCCAGCGATCCGTCCAGACCAAAAACTTCATCCCTGTGCCTTCATGTCCCATCATCTCAACTCTGCATAGAGGAACTATGATGTTGGGAACTGGGAACTCCTAGCTGTGAAGATAACTCTGGAGGAGTGGAGACACTGGCTGGAAGGGGCGGAACAACCATTCCTGGTATCGATGAATCATAAACATTTTGAATACCTCCGTACTGCCAAGCGTCTTAACCCAAGGCAAGCTCGTTGGGCTCTGTTATTTACCAGGTTAAATTTCACCATCTCCTACCGACCAGGGTCAAAGAACATGAAGCCAGACGCTCTATCCCATCTGTACAGTTCCACTGCCACTCCCTCTGAGTCTGAGACCATCCTCCCTGCCTCCCTGCCCCTTGTTTGGCGGCTTCTGTCATTTTGGGAATTGAGGCTCTGGTTCGCAAGGCACAATGTTCCCAGTCGGACCCTGAGGGTGGTCCGGCTAACCGGCTGTTTGTTCCGGAATCGGTCCTGTCTCAGGTTCTGGAATGGGCTCATTCCTCCAGGTGTACCTGTCATCCTGGTACTCGTCGAACACCGGCTTTCCTCCGTCAACGCTTCTTGTGGCCCACCATGGTCCCTGATATCTCGGCCTTCGTCACCCCATGGATGGTGTGCACACAAAGCAAGAATATGCGGCAAGCTCCGTCTCGCCTCCTACAGCCACTCCCTGTCCCTCATCGCCCCTGGTCCCATATATCCCTGGGTTTTGGCACTGGGCTTCCTCTGTCATACGGCAACACCACCATCCTGACAGTAGTTGTCAGATTCTCCAAGGCCGCCCATTTCATCCCTCTTCCAAAGTTACCTTCAGCCAAGAAGACAGCCCAGCTTATGGTGCAGCATGTCTTCTGAATCCATGGACTCCCAATTCACATTGTCTCGGACCAGGGTCCTCAGTTCTCGTCCCAATTCTGGAAGACGTTCTGCACTCTTATCGGGTCGTCAGCCATTCTGTCCTCTGGGTTTCATCCCCAATCTAACGGCCAGTCGGAGTGAGCCAATCAAGATATGGAGACGGCACTCTGGTGTCTTGTTGCCAGTAACCCCACCACCTGAGGTCAGCAACTGGTCTGGGTGGAATATGCCAGGAACACTCTCCCCTGCTTGGCTACTGGACTATCCCCCTTCAAATGCTCCATGGGGTATTAACCCCCACTCTTCCCAGAGCAGGAAGTGGAGGTCAACATATCTTTAGCTCAGCAGACACGGACCAGCTCCGCAACGTCATCTCTTCTTCACGATGAGTTACTTTGAAGGTTTATGGAAGTATTCCAGACCTTGGCAAACACCATGACCGTGCATTGAATACATTGCTGGAACATTTTTGCAAATAGTCTGTTAGGCAGCCAGCCAAGACAGTAACCGCACAGCCCCTAAGTAACTCCGCTGTCAGTCTCCCCAGGTTACCCCGGCTTGCCGAGAACCCTGCTTACCTCCTCCGGAACGCTTCGCTAGAGAGTCAGGAACCTGTCCCATATTTCTCTCCCTGTTTTCTCTCATATTCGAGCTGCATCCCTCGTCCTTTCCCTCGGACCGCTCGAAAATAGCATATACCTCATAACGCTGATGTCCGGGAGTGCCCTCACCTGGGCTAGGGCAATGTGGGAACAACAATCTGCCTTGTGCTTCAGTCTGGAGGAGTTCATGGCAAAGGTGAAAAAGGTTTTCGATTCTCTATTGTCTGGGAGAGAGGCTGCACGGAAGTTACTCCAGCTTAACCTGCAGGCGCGACACAAAACGCAGGAATAAAAATATAAATCATGCCTTACCTTTGACGAGCTTCTTCTGTTGGCACTCCAATATGTCCCATAAACATCACAAATGGTCCTTTTGTTCGATTAATTCCGTCCATATATATCCAAAATGTCAATTTATTTGGCATGTTTGATCCAGAAAAACACCGGTTCCAACTTGCGCAACGTGACTACAAAATATCTCAAAAGTTACCTGTAAACTTTGCCAAAACATTTCAAACTACTTTTGTAATACAACTTTAGGTATTTTTTAAAGTAAATAATCAATCAAATTGAAGACGGGATGATCTGTGTTCAATACAGGAAGAAAACAAACTGATGCTAGCTTTCTGGTCAACCGCCTCTAACAAACAGTACAGATGAAGTGACCCTCGTTTTGACCAGGGCTACTTCTTGGATGGGCGCTCTATAGGCAGAGTCACCCTCTATAGGCCCACTATAGGCAGAGTCACCCACAATACCACTCCTATGAACCTATGAGTGTCAGGGAACCACAATTAGACAATACAGTTCATGCTCTTCAAGTCTCCTCAGGTACCTGTGGTATTAGGGTTTTCAAGGCTCCAGCGTCGCAATCCCTTCATCGACTACTGGTGCTATCATCGGCTGGAGTGGTTCTGCCAAGCTCATTGCCTGAAGTCGGCACACACTGCCCCGAGACGTCTTCCTGTAGGCTCGGAAGAAGCCTCAGACCTCACCGCCTTTCCCGCGGAGTACCAGGACCTCCGTGAGGTTTTCAGCAAGGCCCAGGCCACTTCGATTCCTCTGCATCAACCCTATGACTGCATGATCAACATTCTCCCGGGCACTACACCACCCCGGGGACAGCTGTATTCACTGCCGGAGACCAGGGCAATGGAAACGTAAATCGAGGACTCCCTGGCTAAAGGGTGTATCTGTCCTTCTGCCTCCCCCGCCGGGGCAGGGTTCTTCTTTGTGGAGAAGAGGGCCAAAACCCTGTGACCGTGCATCGACTATCGGTGTCTCAATAACATCATGGCTAAGGTCCGCTACCGGCTACCACTCATCACCTCGTCTTTCGAGTTGCTCTAGGGAGCCACCATTTTTTCTAAGTTGGACCTGCGGAACGCCTACTATCTGGTGTGGATACGGGAAGCTGACGAGTGGAAGACTAGTCACCTTCAACATGGCTAGCAGACACTATGAATACCTGGTGATAACATTAGGCCTGACCAACGCTCCTCCCCTGTTCCAGGCCCTGGTTAATGCCGTTCTCCACTACATGTTGTACTGGTTCGTGTTTGTCTACCTCGACAACATCCTCATCTTTTCCCGCACAACTCAAGAACACGTTCTCCACGTCCGACAAGTCCTCCAGCTGGAGAACCAGCTTTTAGCGAAAGCAGAAAATGCGAATTCCATCGCTCCACCATCTCCTTCCTTGGATGCATCAATCACTGCTGGTAATGGGCAGATAGGTGAGAGAGAGCGGTGGTGGAATGGCCCCAACCCATGTCCAGGGTGCAGCTTGAAACTCCTCCTGGGATTTGCCAATTTCTATCGCCGTTTTATCTGGGGTTACAGCACCCTGGCTTCTCCCCTTTCAGCACTCACCTCTCCCAAGATCCTGTTCACGTGGTCCCCAGCTACTGACCGGATGTTCCTGAACCTTAAGCACTGCTTCACCACGGCTCCCATATGAATCCATCCGGACCCGTCCCGTCAGTTTGTGGTGGAGGTTGACGTTTCGTACGTCGGAGTCGGGGCTGTCCTGTCCAAGCGTTCTACCCTGGACCTAAAGCTGCAACCCTGCGCCTTCTCCCATCGTATTAACGCTTAAGAGGAATTACGATGTGGGAAATCGAGAACTACACGCAGTGAAGATGGTGTTGGAGGAGTGGAGGCACTTGTTAGAGGTGACGGAACATCCATTCATTGTGTGGACAAATCACAAGAACCTGGAATACCTCTGCACTGCCAAGCGTCTCAAGTCCAGACAAGCTTGATGGACCCTGCTTTCACTCGGTTCAACTGTACGGTTCCAAGACTACGACTTTCCCGATGCGGATCCTCTGTTTGATCCACCACCCAGGACAATGGATCGGATCCCAGCCGGCCACCTAAAACAACGGCGGGGCAGACGGAGCGGTCAGACTCCGTAGACGGGCACATCGTGCGCCACTCCCGAGCATACTACTTGCCAATGTCCAGTCTCTTGACAACACGGTAGACAAAATCCGAGCAAGGGTTGCCTTCCAGAGAGACATCAGAGATTGTAATGTTCTTTGTTTCACAGAAACATGGCTCACTCGGGATAAGTCATCAGAGTCGGTACAGCCACCTGGCTTCTTCACGCATCGTTCCGACAGAAGTAAACATCTCTCTGGTAAGAAGAAGGGCGGGGGTGTATGCCTTAGGACTAACGAGACGTGGTGTGATCATAACAACATACATGAACTCAAGTCCTTTTGTTCACCTGACCTAGAATTCCTTACAATCAAATGAATGCCGATCGCATTATCTACCAAGAGAATTCTCTTCAATCATAATCACAGTCGTGTATAGCCCCCCCAAGCAGACACATTGACAGCCCTGAAAGAACTTCATTTGACTTTATGTAAACTGGAGACCACATATCCTGAGGCTGCATTTATTGTAGCTGGGGATTTTAACATGGCTAATCTGAAAACAAGGCTCCCTAAATTTTATCAGCATATTGAATGCACGACCTGTGCTGGCAAAACCCTGGATCATTGTTATTCTAACTTCTGCAATGCATATCAAGCCCTCCCCTGCCCTCCTTTCGGAAAATCTGACCACGACTCCATTTTGTCACTCCCAGCCTATAGACAGAAACTAAAACAGGAACTGCCCGTTCTCAGTTCTGTTCAACGCTGGTCCGACCAATCGGATTCCACGCTTCAACATTGCTTCGATCACATGGACTGCAATATGTTCCGCATAGCGTTGTACAATAACATTGATGAATACACTGATTCGGTGAGCGAGTTTATTAGCAAGTGCATCGGTGATGTTGTACCCACAGCATCTATTAACTTCTTGCGTCGAGCCATCCCGGATCAGGGATCATGAATACAGCCTCAAGCTCATTACCATAACGCAACGTTAACTATTCATGAAAATCGCAAATGAAATGAAATTAATATGCTAGCTCTCAAGCTTAGCCTTTTGTTAACAACACTGTCATCTCAGATTTTCAAAATATGCTTCTCAACCATTGCAAAATAAGCATTTGTGTAACAGCTAGCGCTGTTAGCATAGCATGCTAGCGTAGCATTTAGCGTTAGCATTAGCAGGCAACATTTTTACAAAATTCTGAAAATCATTCAAATAAAATCATTACCTTTGAAGAACTTCAGATGTTTTCAATGAGGAGACTCTCAGTTAGATAGCAAATGCTCCGTTTTTCCTGAAAGATTATTTGTTTAGGAGAAATCGCTCCGTTTGGTGCGTCACGTTTAGCTATAAAAAAAACTGTATCCAGGAGTGTAATTATCCCCGCAGCTCATTAGCATAACACAACGTTAACTATTCATGAAAATCGCAAATGAAATTAATATGCTAGCTCTCAAGCTTAGCCTTTTGTTAACAACACTGTCATCTCAGATTTTCAAAATATGCTTCTCAACCATAGCAAAACCAGCATTTGTGTAACAGCTAGCGCAGCTAGCGTAGCATTTAGCGTTAGCATTAGCAGGCTACATTTTCACAAAAACCTGAAAATCATTCAAATAAAATCATTACCTTTGAAGAACTTCAGATGTTTTCAATGAGGAGACTCTCAGTTAGATAGCAAATGCTCAGTTTTTCCTGAAAGATGATTTGTTTAGGAGAAATTGCTCCGTTTGGTACGTCACGTTTGGCTACCAAAAAAAAACGAAAATTCAGTCTTCAAAACGCCGAACTTTTTTCCAAATTAACTCCATAATATCGACTGAAACATGGTAAACGTTGTTTAGAATCAATCCTCAAGGTGTTTTTCATATATCTCTTCATGATATATCGTTCGTTGAAAGCCTCCTCTCTCCTCTCAATCACTGGATGACTGCGTGCAGCTTGTAGATTACGCACCAATTTAGACAAAGGACACCGGGCGGACCCCTGGTAAATGTAGTCTCTTATGGCCAATCTTCCAATGATATGCCTACAAATACGTCACAATGCTGCAGACACCTTGGAGAAACGATAGAAAGGGCAGGCTCATTCCCGGCGCATTCACAGCCATATAAGGAGACAATGGAAAACAGAGCTTCAAAAATTCTGCCCATTTCCTGGTTGAAGTTTCATCTTGGTTTCGCCTGTAGCATGGGTTCTGTGGCACTCACAGATAATATCTTTGTAGTTTTGGAAACCTTAGAGTGTTTTCTGTCCAAAGCTGCAAATTATATGCATAGTCGAGCATCTTTTCGTGAAAAAATATTGCGCTTAAAACGGGCACGTTTTTTTATCCATAAATTAAAAGAGCGCCCCCTATATCCAAGAAGTTAACCTCTTGGAACTCCCTCTCCTGGATCCGGGAGAATTGTCATCAACTGACACTAATTAGCATAACGCAACGGACAACAAAATATTATTCGAAAATATTCATATTCATGAAATCACAAGTGAAATATATTGAAACACAGCTCAGCCTTGTTAATCACCCTGTCATCTCAGATTTAGAAATTATGCTTTACAGCCAAAGCAAGACAAGCATTTGTGTAAGTTTATCGATAGCCTAGCATAGCATTATGCCTAGCTAGCAGCAGGCAGCTTGGTCACGAAAATCTGAAAAGCAATCAAATTAAATCGTTTACCTTTGATGATCTTCGGATGTTTTCACTCACGAGACTCCCAGTTAGCAAATGTTCATATTGTCCCATGAAGATTATTTTTATAGCTGAAACTTTTGTACTTCACGTTTGGTTGAGAAATCCACCGGAAACTGCGGTCACGACAACGCCAAAAAATATTCCAAATTAGATCCATAATATCGACAGAAACATGGCAAATGTTTTTTATAATCAATCCTCAAGGTGTTTTTCAAATATCTATTTGATAATATATCAACCGGGACAGGTGGCTTCTTAGTAGGAAAGAGAGAAACAATGGCCGCATTTGTCTTTTGCGCACAAATCACTCTGCTGCTTTTAATCAGGACAAAGTGACAGGAAACATGTTCGAATACAAACAGTGTAGCTTTTCCCTCCGCAAGGCAATCAAACAAGCTGAGCGTCAGTATAGAGACAAAGTAGAGTCGCGAAGTAGAGTAGATTCAACGGCTCAGACACGAGAGGTATGTGGCAGGGTCTACAGTCAATCATGGACTACAAAAGGAAAACCAGCCTCGTCGCGGACCACAATGTCTTGCTCCTAGACAAGCTAAACAACTTCTTTGCTCGCTTTGAGGACAAAACAGTGCCACTGACACACCCCGCTAACAAAACCTGCGGGCTCTCCTTCTCTGCAACCAACGTGAGTAAAACATTTAAATGTGTTAACCCTCGCAAGGCTGCCGGCCCAGAAGGCATCCCCAGCCGTGTCCTCAGAGCATGCGCAGACCAGCTAGCTGGTGTGTTTACGGACATATTCAATCAATCCTTATCCCAGTCTGCTGTTCCCACATGATTCAAGAGGGCCACCATTGTTCTTGTTCCCAAGAAAGCGAAGGTAACTGAGCTAAATTACTATCGCCCCGTAGCACTCACTTCCGTCATCATGAAGTGCTTTAAGAGACTAGTCAAGTACCATATCACCTCCACCCTACCTGACACCCTAGACCCACTCCAATTTCCTTACCACCCCAATAGGTCCACAGACGACGCAATCGCAATCACACTGCGCACTGCACACTGCCCTAACCCATCTGGACAAGAGGAATACCTATGTAAGAATGCTGTTCATTGACTACAGCTCCGCATTTGACCTCTTTCAGCTAGGGGGCACTATTTTTTTATGTTTGGAAAAATAACGTTCCCAATGTAAACGGCCTATTTCTCAGGCCCATATGCCAGAATATGCATACAATTGACAGATTAGGATAGAAAACACTCTAAAGTTTCCAAAACTGTCAAAATATTGTTAGGTGAAAACCTGAGGAAAATCAAACAAGGAAGTGGCCTCTATTTTGAAAACTCCATGTTCCATAGCCTGCCTTTGCTCCATTTAAAGGGATATCAACTAGATTCCTTTTCCTATCGCTTCTTCAAGGTGTCAACAGTCTTTAGACATAGTTTCAGGCTTTTATTTTGAAAAATGAGCGAGAAAGATAACATTGTGTCATTGTATGGCTGGGTGCCAGCAGCGTTTTGTATGCGCAACAGAGCTTGGGCAGCCATTGCCGTTCCCTCTCCTACTGAAAAAGACAGTTGCGGTTGATATATTATCGATTATATATTTTTAAAACAACCTGAGGATTGATTATAAAAACGTTTGACATGTTTCTGTGGACATTACGAAACTATTTGGTATTTGTCTGCGTTGTCGTGACCGCTCTTTCCTTTGGATTTCTGAACATAACTCGCCAAACAAACAGAGGTATTTTGGATATAGAAATAATCTTTATGGAACAAAAGGAACATTCATTGTGTAACTGGGAGTCTCGTGAGTGAAAACATCCAAAGATCATCAAAGGTAAACGATTAATTTGATTGCTTTTCTGATTTTCGTGACCAAGCTACTTTGATGCTAGGTGTTTATAATGTTTTGTCGAGCGATCGATAAACTTACACAAACGCTTGGATTGCTTTCACTGTAAAGCATATTTTCAAAATCTGACACGACAGGTGGATTAACAAAATGCTAAACTGTGTTTTGCTATAATGCACTTGTGATTTCAAGAATATAAATATTTTAAGTAATATTATTTGAATTTGGCGCTATCCAATTCAGTGGTTGTTGATGACAATGATGACAATTATCCCGCAAAAGGGATGGGTTGCTTCAAGAAGTTGACACCATAGTGCCCTCCAAACTTGTCATCAACCCCACCCTGTGCAACTGGGTCCTGGACTTCCTGACGGGCCGCCCCCCGGTGGTGAGGGTAGGTAACAACATCTCCACCCCGCTGATCCTCAACATTGGGGCCCCACAAGGGTGCGTTCTCAGCCCTCTCCTGTACTCCCTGTTCACCCATGACTGCGTGGCCATGTAACAGAATCATCAACTTTGCAGACGACACTACAGTGGTATGCTTGATTACCAACAACGACGAGATGGCCTACAGGGAGGAGGTGAGAGTCCTTGGAGTGTGGTGTCAGGAAAATAACCCTACACTCGATGTCAACAAAACAAAGGAGATGATCGTGGACTTCAGGAAACAGCAGAGGGAGCAGCCCCCTATCCACATCGACAGGACAGTAGTGGAGAAGGTGTAAAGTTTTAAGTTCCTCGGCATACACATTGCAGACAAACACCAACACAGACAGTGTGTGGAACAAGGTGCAGCAGCGCCTCTTCAAACTCAGGAGGCTGAAGAAATTTGGATTGTCACCATAAACACTCTCAAACTTTTACAGATGCAGACTCGAGAGCATCCTGTCGGGCTGTATCACCGCCTGGTACGGCAACTGCTCCGCCCACAACCGTAAGGCTCTCCATAGGGTAGTGAGGTCTGCACAACGCATCACCGGGGCCAAACTACCTGCCCTCCAGGACACCTACACCACCTGAGGTCACAGGAAGGACAAAAAGATCATCAAGGACAACAACCACCCGAGCCACTGCCTGTTCACCCCGCTATCATCCAGAAGGGAAGGTCAGTACAGGTGCATCAAAGCAGGGACGAGAGACGACTGAAAAAAAGCTTCTATCTCAAGGCCATCAGACTGTTAAACAGCCATCACTAACACAGAGTAAGCATTTCACTTTAACTTCCCGGATCCGGGAGCGTAATCATAGTCTCAAACGAATTAGCATAACGCAGCGGACATAAATCTTCCTACAAAATCTTCCTATTCATGAAAATCACAAATGAAATATATTGAGACACAGCTTAGCCTTTTGTTAATCACACTGTCATCTCAGATTTTCAAAATATGCTTTACAGCCAACGCTAGACAAGCATTTGTGTAAGTTTATCATGGCATAATGCTATGCTAGGCCCTGCTGGCAGCAGGCAACATTTTCCCGAAAATAAGAAAAGCAATCAAATTAAATAATTTACCTTTGAAGAACGTCGGATGTTTTCACTCAGGAGACTCCCAGTTAGATAGCAAATTTTCCTTTTTTCCAAAAATATTATTTTTGTAGGCGAAACAGTTCCCTTTGTTCGTCACGTTTGGCTGAGAAATCGACCGGAAAATGCGGTCACTACAACACCGAACTTTTTTCCAAATTAGCTCCATAATATCGACAGAAACATGGCAAACGTTATTTAGAATCAATCCTCAAGGTGTTTTTCACATAACAATTCGATAATATATCCGTCGGGACAATTGGTTTCTCATAAGAAGTGATGGAAAAATGGCTACTTGTGTTCTTTACGCAAGATTTTCTGCGGGAGCCATCATGTGACCACTTGCTAAATGTGGTCCTTTACGGCTATTCTTCAACATAAATGCGTAAAAAGACGTCACACTGCTGTAGACACCTTGGGGAATACGTAGAAAACATAAGCTCATTCATAGCTCATTCACAGCCATATAAGGAGTCATTGGCATGAGCCGGTTTTAAAAAATGCGTCACTTCCTGATTGGATTTTTATCTGGGTTTCGCCTGTGACATCAGTTCTGTTGCACTCACAGACAATATCTTTGCAGTTTTGGATACGTCAGAGTGTTTTCTATCCAAAGCTGTCAATTATATGCATAGTCGAGCATCTTTTGACAAAATATGTTTTTTATCCAAAAATAAAAATACTGCCCCCTAGTTGCAAAAGGTTAAGGCTGTATTCCTGTTGTATTCGGCGCATGTAACTAATACAACTTGATTTGATTTGAATGTCCGTAAACACACCCGCCAGTTGGTCTGAGCATGCTCTGAGGAAGTGGCTAGGGATGCCTTCTGGGATGCCAGCAGCCATGCGAGGGTTAACACGTTTAACACGTCTTACTTACGTCGGCCACGGCGAAGGAGAGAGGGGGCCCGCTGTCCTTGGTAGCGGGCAGCATCGGTGGCACTGTATTATCCTCAAAGCGAGCTAAGAATGTGTTAAGTTTGACTAGAAGCAAGACGACGGCGTTCTTGACGTGGCTGTTTTTTTGGTAGTCTGTAATTTCTTGTAGACCCTGCCACGTGTCTGAGCCTTTGGATTGCGATTCCACTTTGTCCCTATTCTGACATTTTGCTTGTTTGATTGCCTTGTGAAGGCAATTACAACACTGTTTATATTCAGCCATATTCCCAGACATCTTTCCATGGTTGAATGTGGTGGTTTGCGCTTTCAGTTTTGCGCGAATGCCACCATCTGTCCATGGCTTCTGTTTAGGGTAGGTTTTAATTGTCACAGTGGGTACAACATCTCCAATGTACTTTCTTATGAACTCACTCACCTAGTCAGCGTATGAATCAATGTTATTCTCTGATGCTTCTCGGAACAGTTTCCAGTCCGCATGATCAAAGCAATCTTGAAGCGTGGATTCCGATTGGTCAGACCAGCATTGAATGGTTCTAGTCACTGGTACATCCTGTTTGAGTTTCTGCAGGAACTTCAGTGAAGTTCCTTGAGGGCCGTCAGGGAATCAGCTTGGGGGGGATATATACGGCTGTGACTATATTTGAAGAGAATTCTCTTGGGAGATAATGTGGTCGGCCTTTGACTGTAAGGAATTCTAGGTCAGGTCAACAGAAGGACATGAGTTCCTGTATATTGTTATGATTACTTAATCATGAAGCCTACACCCCCGCCATTCTTCTTACAAGAGAGATGTTTGTTTCTGTCGGTGCGACGCATGAAGAAACCCGGTGGCTGTACCGACTCCGATAACATATCATGAGAGAGCCATGTTTCTGTGAAACAGAGAATGTCTCTGATCTCTCTCTTTCGTCCACCTTGTTGTCTAGAGACTGGACATTGGCGAGTAATATACTTGGAAGAGGTGGGTGGTGTGCACGCCTTCGAAGTCTGACCAGGAGGCCGCTCCGTTGTCCCCTTCTGCGCCGATGTTGTTTTGGGTCTCTGGGATTAGATCCAATGTCCTGGGTTGTGGTCAGGACAAAGGATCCGCTTTGGGAAAGTCGTATTCCTGGTCGTAATGTGGGTAAGTTGATGTCGCTCTTATATCCAATAGTTCTTCACAGCTGTATGTAATAACTCTAAATACGATTTTCTAGGCTGAATAAATAATCCATAAAAAATACTGCATAGTTTCCTAAGGACTCGAAGCGAGGCGACCAATCTCTGTCGGCGCCAGCTTGCATCATCAGGCCCATGTTGCATCAACACCCCATGGCAAAGTCTTTACAATTGCAGGAAACTTTACATTTTTCTCTCCATCGTCAAGAGGGGGCCACTCAAATGTTTTGCCGCAAGGTGGGGGGCCCCCAACCAAATCTCGCCCCCAGAAGGCTAGATCAGGCCAAACTAGGGTTCAACATCCTTTTTAACTTCCGTCCTGTACCTCTCAACTAGGCTGCTGTAGATGGCGCAGAAAGCTATGCAGTGTGCTCGTGACATAAGCTCCCTTAAAATGCAACAATGTTCAAACTTTTGGGGGGCTCTAAATAATGCACGTTTAAATATTCTCCTATTATTTTTAAGTGCAATTTTGCTACAGTGGTAAATAAGAAAATAAAAGCTTATTCCAAACGAAACAAACATCTCACCCTCTCTGTCATGGTAATAAAACATTTAAAAACATGTGCCTACACTTGTCATCCTGGGGCCGTCCCGTATTTCATCCCCTTTTCACGCAGCCCGACTTTTATTTTTGCAAAAAGGTCAATATATTAGCAAGACACGTCAATTAATTCAAGCTACAAGAGTGTAGACCTAATGACAACCACCATAAATTATTACACTTTTTGGTGTTTTGTAACAGATGTCTCAGTCTTTCCATTCATTAAATGGTGGCTGCATGCTGGAAATTTTTTGGGGTGGATGATTGTGAGCAGGTAGCCTACATTTTGAAGTCGTTTGTTTGACAAGCAGATGAAAAAATCATGACATGTTAAAATTAAAATAAATGTATTTTTTACCATTAAATGACATGTCATTACAATTAGGTCCATAAAACATAATTAGGTCCATAAAACTCTGAATGTCACTATAACTCACACTCTGATTGAACCTTTATTTTAGCAGGGGATCCCTGCTCAAATGCTTACAAGGGAGCCTTGCATAAATTGAGCGTAGGAAACACAAAAATAAAAAACACAAAAATAACTATAAAAAGTGCACACATTACTCTATGAAGAGTGGATTTACCAATACTCTGAATAGGCCAAAAGCTTTCAGTTTTAGGGTATTCTGAATGTTGTTCCATGTGTGTGGTGCATAAAAACTACTGTTTTACCTAAATCTGTAGTGACAGAAGGAATTTCATAAGTTAGCCATCCCTGCGATTGGGTATGGTATCTCATACATACTTCAATAGGTTAGCCACGGTGTAAGGTAATACGGGAGTTTTGCACAAGAGCTTCATAAGTGAACAGAATGCAAGCCTAAGTTAAGGCTAAGTTCAGGAGGAAAAATGTGCTTAACAAGTCATATAATAAGTTGCACAGACTCACTCTGTATGCAATAATAATGTTTCACATGATTTTGTATTGGCTAGCTCATCTCTGTAGCCCACACATACAATTATTTGTAAGGCTGAGTTGAGTTGAGCAGTGAATTTCAAACCCAGATTCAACCACAAATGCCAAGGAGGTGTTCCAATGCCTCACAAAAAAGGGCACCTATTGGCAGATGCGTAAAAAAAAAAAAGCAGACATTGAATATCCCTTTGAGCATTGTGAAGTTATTGATTACTATTTGGATGGTGTATCAATACACCCAGTCACTACAAAGATACAAGCGTCCTTCCTAATGCCGGAGAGGAAGGAAACCACTGGTTTAATGGCTGTGACAGGAGGAAACTGAGGATGAATCAACAACAATGTAGTTACTCCACAATACTAACCTAATTGACAGAGTGAAAGAAGGAAGCCTGTACAGAATAAAAAATATTCCAAAACATGCATCCTGTTTGCAACAAGGCACTAAAGTAATAATATAAACATTTTGGCAAAGCAATTAACTCTTTGTCCTGATTAGAAAGTGTTATGTTTGGGGCAAATCTAATACACACATTACCACTCTCCATATTTTCAAGCATAGTGATGGCTGAATCATTTTATGGGTATGCTTGTAATCGTTAAGGACTGGGGATTTTTTCTGAATAAAAAATGAACAGAAATGGAGCAAGAATCACCAATCAATTTGACAGCGCCTCAAGACATTCTTAAATAATAATGGGCAAATGTTGCACAATCCAGGTGTGGAAAGCTCTTAGAAAGACAACTGTATTCGCTGCCAAAGGTTCTTCTACAAAGTATTGACGCAGGGATGTGAATACTTCTGTAAATGAGATATTTCTGTATTTCATTTACATTTTCAATAAATGTTTTCACTTTGTCATTATTGGGTTTTGTGTGTAGATGGGGTAGAAATATTTCTTCTTTAATACATTTTGAATTCAGGCTGTAACACATCAAAATGTTGATTAAGTCAAGGGGTATGAATACTTCCTGAAGGCACCGTAACTAGCAATTCAATTTTTATTTGTCAAGATGGCTAAGCTTTATGTGGTAGCATGGTGTAGCAAAACCTGCTATGCAAAAGTGAGTATGCCTCTATGGCCATGCAAATTAAACATTTTGTAAATAGAGGGATACATTTGTGAGAATGAGGTTTGGTGAATTGGGCATCTACTCGTCAACCTGCAGGGCACATTTCAACCTTGAGAACTTCCATCAACAATGGAAGGAGGCCTTCAGCGAAACGTTCCTTTTGAAAGTGGATACTGTCCCTACTAACAACGTGGCGTATAAAGTATCACAAATAGAGAAAAAACCTTATCAGGGCTTCACAGGGTAAGTGAAAGAGCTAGTTTACTAACTCTATGCTAACATTAGCTAGCTATAAAGCTACCACATTTAGCACATGTCATCCATCTAAATAACACTGATTAACGTTAACGCTCAAGTAAAATGTGTACTCGTCGGCCAGCTGTTGATTGCTAATTTTCCTACTATAATCTGATTACATTCCATTACGTTTAGATTACTTTCCCCTTAATAACCTCTCTTGGGTAGGGGGCAGTATTTTCACCACCGGATGAAAAGTGTACCTGTTACTCAGGTCCAGAAGCTAGGATATGCATATAATTGGTAGATTTGGATAGGGAACACTCTAAAGTTTCCAAAACTGTTAAATAATGTCTGTGAGTATAACAGAACTGATATGGCAGGCGAAAACCTGAGAGAAATCCATCCAGGAAGTGGAATTATTTTCATGTGGCTGTTTTTCAACTCAATGCCTATAGAGAATCTAATGAGTTAGGACCCAGATTGCAGTTCCTATGGTTTCCACTAGATGTCAACAGTCTTTAGACATGGTTTCAGGCTTTTATTTTGAAAAACGACGAGTAAACAGCCATTTTGGTCAGAGTTAAAATATTATTGATTATAAAGACAATAAACAACCTGAGGATTAATTATAAACATAATTTGACATGTTTCGACGAACTTTACCGGTACTTTTAGTATGTATTCGTCTGCCTGCTGTGACCGCCTTGGATTACTGAACAAAACGTGCCAACAAAACTGAGTTTTTGGAACATAAAGAGGGACTTTATTGAACAAAACAAACATTTACTGTGTAACTGGGAGTCTTGTGAGTGCAACCATATGACGATCATCAAAGGTAAGTGATTAATTTTATCGCTATTTCTGACTTTTGTGACTCCTCTACCTGGCTGGAAAATGCTTGTATGCTTTTGTGTGCTGGGCGCTGTCCTCAGATAATCGCATGGTATGCATTCGCCGTAAAGCCTTTTTGAAATCTGACACAGTGGCTGGATTAACAAGCAGTTAATCTTTAAGGAGATGTATAACACTTGTATGTTTTATGAATTTCTATTATGAGTATTTCTGTTTTTGAATTTGGCGCTCTGCAATTTCACCGGATGTTGGCCAGGTGGGACGCTAGTGTCCCACATACACTAGAGAGATTTTAATTAAGAGGCATTAGAAGAAAAAATACATTTTTACCAATTGAAAGACATCTATTGCAGGATAAATCAATGTTAAGGTTTACATAGCTGGCCGTAGTTGGATGTTACATTTCACTTTATGTGTTGGTTATGAAGGCTTCTTCTAAACCCATTGCTTTCTACTACATATGATGAAATTATATTATTTAAAAACCAAAGTCCATCAGAATTCCAGTCATTCCAATAAATGGATCTTGATCTTCAAGAATAGGACTTGAAAATATTGAAGTATAGATTAGCCAAATTGTTTTACTTGAGCATGACCCCAAAACTAAGGACTTATTAGCCAGCCCTACTCTGTTCTTTATGATTTGTTGTCATGGAGAACAGATTCGATTTGAAAAATAAATGCTGGGCTCATGGAATGGCATGCTTTGCCATGGGTGTGCAAAGCTGTCATCAAGGAAAAGGGTGGCTACTTTGAAGAATCTAAAATATATTTGTATTTGTTTAACACTTTATTGGTTACTACATGATTCCTTATGTGTTACGTCATAGTTTTGATGTCTTCACTATTATTCTACAATGTAGAAAATTGTAAAAAATAAACCTTTGACTGGTACTGTATATATCATTATAAGTCCAAAAATAGATGTAGCAACTATAGATAAACTACAGCTACAGATAAAAAAATAAGTCTATCAACAAGTGTGCAAGTTTGAGCATGTGTCCATTAAGCCTATGGATGTTTTCTTTTCATCAGCATGAATTAGATTGGAATAAAAGTGGGACTTTTATAGCTCAAAGGCTTGATCCACACTATGCAGCTGTTGAAGGGCACATTTTTTCACTGGCTAACCAAAAGGTTTCAAAAACAATGATTGATAGGCAAATTAAACTTCTTGAATTCAACCATTATTGGGTTCAAATACACATTTAGATTTGTGAAGAGCCATCCACAACAACCACACTCCGTGAGGTGCAAATAGCTAAATGAGAGAGCAGCAGCGTGATGAAAAAGTGGACAGATGAAGCAGATGCTAAGCTACATGAATGTATTGCTAGCACAGACTGGAATATGTTCCGGGATTCCCCCGATGGCATTGAGGAGTACACCACATCAGTGATTGGCTTCATCAATAAGTGCATCGATGGTGTTGTCCCCACATTGACTGTAAGTACATACCCTAACCAGAAGCCATCGATTACAGGCAACATCCACATTGAGATAAAGGCTATAGCTGCCGCTTTCAAGGAGTGGGACTCTAACCCCTAACTCTAACTCGCAAACCATTACAGACCACAAAGGGAAGCACAGCTAAGAGCTGCCCAGTGACACGAGCCTACCAGACGGGCAACACTACTTCTTTGCTCGCTTCAAGGCAAATAACGCTGAAACATGCATGAGAGCACCTGCTGCTCCGGAACACTGTATGATCATGATCTCCGCAGCCGATGTGAGTAAGACCTTTAAACAGGTCAACATTCACAAGGCAGAAGGGTCAGATGATTTACCAGGACCTGTAGTGCGAGCATGAGTTGATCAACTGGCAAGTGTCTTCACTGACATTTTCAACCTCTCCCTGTCCGAGTCTGTAATACCAACATGTTTTAAGTAGACCTGTGCCTAGTGCCTGTGCCCAAGAACACTAAGGTAACCTGCCTAAATCACTACCAACCCGTAGCACTCGAGTCTGTAGCCATGAAGTGCTTTGAAAGGTTGGTCATGGCTCACATCAACACCACTATCCCAGAAACCCTAGACCCACTCCAATTTGCATACCGCCCAACAGATCCACAGATGATGCAATCTCTATTGCACTCCACACTGCCCTTTCCCACCTGGACAAAATGAACACCTATGTGAGAATGCTATTCAGCTCAGTGTTCAACACCATAGTGCCTTCAAAGCTCATCAATAAGCTAAGGACCCTGGGACTAATAAACACCTCCCTCTGCAATTGGATCCTGGACTTCCTGACGGGTCACCCTCATCCTAAGGGTAGGTAACAACACATCAGCAACGCTGATCCTTAACACAGGGGCCCCACAGGGGTGCGTGCTCAGTCCCCTCCTGTACTCCCTGTTCACTCATGACACTGTACCGGAGTGCCAAGTCTAGGTGCAAGAGGCTTCCAAACAGCTTCTACCCCCAAGCCATAAGACTCCAGAACACCTAATCAAATGGCTACCCAGACTATTTGCATTGCCCTCCCCCCCTTTACACCGCTGCTACTCTCTGTTGTTATCATCTATGCATAGTCACTTTAAACTCTACCTACATGTACATATTACCTCAACTAACTGGTGCCCCCGCAGAATGACCCTGTACCGGTACCCCCCCTGTATATAGTCTCGCTATTGTTATTTTACTGCTCCTCTTTAATTGCTTGCGACTTTTATTTCTTATTCTTATCCATATTTTTTTTTAAACTGCATCGTTGGTTAGGGGCTTGTAAGTAAACATTTCACTGTAAGATGTAATACCTGTGGTATTCGGCGCATGTGACTAATAACATTTGATTTGATTCACATCAATGCGCTAACGTTTTGTAGATATCAATAATAACTGATATCCGTGTCGCCGTAGACTATTCAAGTTGGATAATCTTTGGATGCCGATAGCAGTCGCACCATTGGAAGACATAGCTTGGACTGTAGCCTACAAACGCCTATTCCTACACTTTTTCGTGATCCATCAAACACATTTGGTGTGTCATCATAGTGGTCTCTGACTTGTGGTCAGACTCGCTCAGGTGGAACTTGAGCGAGTCTGACCAGGTGGAACTTAAACTTGCGCCTTTTTTGAATGCTGATTTGAATGTCATTGAGAAAACAGAGAAGAGTCAAAGATTTTTTCCGCAAACATCCTTTCTGAATTTAAAAGTAATCCTCGAAGTAATCATCTAGTATCATTTCAAAATCATTTCAAAAGTATCGGTAATCTGATTACAATATTTTTGCAGGTAATGTAACGGATTGCAGTTACTGTTTTTTTTTGTAATCCGTTACTCCCCAACCTTGCCTACTACCATACCCTGTTCAAAGGCACCTCTTAAGGATCCAAACCTTTTTTCAATTTTCACCTTAATCTAACTGCCCTTAGCTCAGGACCTGAAGCAAGGATATGCTTATTCTTGATATTATTTGAAAGGAAACACTTTGAACTTTGTCGAAATATGAAATTAATGTAGGAGAATATAACAAATTAGATCTGGTAAAAAAACATTCTTCTTTTGTACCATGATCTTTGAAATGCAAGAGAAAGGCCATAATGTATTATTACAGCCCATGCGCAATTTAGATGTTGGCCACTAGATGGCAGCAGTGTATGTGCAGAGTTTTAGATGGATCCATTGAACTATTACATATCTGTTCAAAATGTTGTATCAAGACTTCCCAAATGTGCCTAATTGGTTTATTAATTGGTTTGCAGTTCATAATTGTAAACTCTCCTCAAACAATAGAATGGTATTCTTTCAATGCAATAACTACTGTAAATTGGACAGTGCAGTTATATTAACAAGAATTTAAGCTTTCTGCCCATATCAGACATGCTTATGTCCTGGGAATTTTTTTGGTTACTTATTAAGGTGGTTCCTCCTTTGAAAAATTGCAAGCTTACACTGCGGGACTTAGAGGTAACCAGCGTCACGTCTCCATTGCTCCAGACCACTGCAAGGTGGAGTTAGAGCACTCATTATGCATTTGAGTCCCAAGGTTTTTATGTGACAAATCATATCGAGTGGTTCCAATGACAAATTTGAAGTGAGCCAACCTTGCCTTTGTGGCATTCTTCAACAAATATGGCTGACAAAACATTATGGTGGAACCAGATGTCAGTTGTTATAACGTCATAATGAGTCAAGCAAAAAAGGTACAATTGAGAGGAATATGTTAGTTAATGTACAGGCAAACGTTAGTGCATATTTTTTTGTCATAAAGTTAATTTATGAAAATCGCTATTTAGCAAGTTATCTGACTAGCTAACATTAGCCAGCTAGCTAGTGTTAAGAGAATGGATTTGAAATACAGGATAGTATTTCAATGAGATACTTAATTTCAAACACTGGAGAATGTGAAACGCTTTATTGAAATAAGTTAATTATCCAGGTGTTATAAATACATAATAATTGTAATGTATGATCATTGTAATATTAAGAATACAAGTTGAATTTGTACTTCAATGCACATATGGTATGCATTACAACTTCTGGTGAAACTGTAAGGTGCGCAATTCAAATAAATTCTAATAAATATTATGGATTTTAAATATTTAGGTACATATAAGTGTCTTACATCGGCTGAAAGCTTGAACTCTTGTTAATCTAACTTTCCCATTTACAGTAGCTATTACAGCGAAAACATACCATGCGATTGTTTTTTGGTTTCATACATTCACATATAAAGATTAAATATTCACTTACTTTTTGAAAATCTTCCTCTGATTTGTCATCCAAAGGGTCCCAGCTATAACATGTAGTGTTGTTTTGTTAGATAAAATCCTTCTTTATATCCCAAAATGTCTTAGTTGGCACCATTGATTTGAATAATCCACTTGTTCAATTTGCAGAGAAAGGAATCCGAAAGTCTACCCCTAAACTTTGTTTCAACAAGTCGAAATACATTTCTATATACTCCTCAGATACCCTAAAATCTAATCAAATTATATCTATTTCAAAAAGAAGTATGTTCAATAGGAAACTGATTTTAGCAGGTGTGTAATTTCTTCATTGCGCGCGCAAACACGGATTTTCAAGACTGTCCTTCTACTAAAACTGATATTTCTTATTCAAGTTACAAAACTGAAACCTTGAACATAGCCTGTGGACACGCTGTGGAAGCCATAGGAATTGCATACAGGGAGCTAATTTACAATATGACCTTTCTCTTGCATTTCTCAAAAAAAATGCTGGTTGGTTTTTCTTTGGATTTACTCCTACCATATCTATTGTGTTATATTCTCCTACATTATTTTAACATTTCTACACACTTCAAAGTGTTTTCTTTCCAATGGTGCCAATTATATGCAAATCCTGGCTTCAGGGCCTCAGCAACAGGCAGTTTACTTTGGGCACGTCACTCAGGCGGAAATGGAGAAAAAAGAGGTCTAGTCCTAAGAAGATTTATAAAACGAGGAAGAAAGACGAGGTGAGGAGAGAGGTGTAGAAGACAGAAAGGGAAAGAGGTAATAACAGCGACAGAGAGCATATAATTCATGAATTACAGTGCTACCCTAATATTCTCTCAGTTAATCACAATTGCCTAACCAGCCTTGGGCCCAGAGTTGGCCCGAAGGTTATCTTAAGAGCGGGTGAAGTGGTGATGACGGGTCTGGCTTCCTCTTTCACATCAAAACATACCTGCAGATGAGAGAGCATGATTAAGCCTTGGTTTTTTATTCCAACACAGTCAGTCGTCTTAAATCAGGATGCAAAACTGACCTTGGATCATTAACTCTGGGACTACTACATCTCTGTCTGTATTTCAATGTAAAGCATCTCTTTAATAATACTTCCTGTTGATCCGACCAAGTGACATCTCACCTATGATCATGCTGTGCCCTCTGTGTCAGCCAGTTCAGATGCGGGAGTGGTTCACCAAAACAGCTGATATAACCTAGAGGATTTAGGGAGAAGGGGGAGAGGGATGAAGTGGAGAAGAGAGACTGTTATTTTGTGAGTGTGGTCTCACCTGGTGTCCACAATAAGTGGCTACAGAGTACTTTATACTGAAAAACAGACACATGAGGACAAACAATAGAAGATAATGTCAATAGAAGATACTGTATGTGACGCAGACACCTATCGGAGTGTACCTGAAACACTTAAAAATAGAGGGCTATGTGTCTCACCACTTGGATATTGCAAGGCTAACCCCCAGGGAAATCATGACTTTGTCACGAATATTACCGAAGGTGACTCCCCTTCTTGTTCGGGTGGCGCTCGGCGGTCGTCGTCGCCGGTCTACTAGCTATCGCCGATCCGTTGTTCTGTGTTCCTTTGGTTTTGTCTGATTGGTATCACCTGTTTCTTGTTTGGTTGTTAGGGGAGGGTTATATATAGTTTGTTCAGCCCGCTTCTGTTTCGTGCGGGCTTGTTAGTCTGTTTTGTTGTTTGAGTGTATTTTGTTTGTATTTGGGTTTCACGCTGTCCGTTTATATTTCTGATCATTTGTTTTTCTACTTTTGGTTCATGTTATGTTTCCGGGACATTAAAGCGTGTTTTTTCCCACATCTTTTGCTCTCTGCGCCTGACTCCACACCTCCTCACTCATTTCTCGTAACAGACTTGGCAGCAACGGATAGTCCAGTGAAAATGGCTGTGTTCATGTGGTGTAAATATGAAAATTAGCAGCTGACATCTTAAGGGTTTTTAATGAATGCATGTGAGACATGCATGATCAAATTGCCCTCATGATCAAATTGATGTTGGGGTACTGTGTAGAGACTGATCTGTCCTTCAGGGTTGGGCAGTGGCAACCCACTTACAATTATGGCAGTGAACAAAAATATCACGGACATCAATAAAAACAAAATGGATCAGATAAGAAAACGTGTAGATTATAAAACCAGCCTCAATATCAATTTTTGTGGCACTAAAATCTTTATATGATTTGACCCTGACGCGCAGCTCCCGCAGCGCGCCGACGCCGGCCTCGGGGACAACCCGGGGGCCGAGGCGCTGGGCGATCCGGACGGAGGCGATGGAACTCACTCAACATAGATGGATCTAGAATATCCCTCACCGGAACCCAGCACCTCTCCTCCGGACCGTACCCCTTCCATGTAAAACAAGACAGGCATAGATGGAGAAAAAGAACACAGAACAGTTTAATTACCTCTGGTTATGGATACTTTTAAAGCTTCCATGGCCTGTTCCTCGGACAGTGAACAACTGGCAATATCTACATTTTCGACCCCTTGGTCAGCTCGCTTTCTGAAAGTAAAGAAAACAGCTTATTTTTTATAGATATGAAAACAATAACTGAGATATGACAGTTCAATCTAAAGCAGCAGATGTCATTTTTAGGATACGTAAATACAGCCCAGTGCTGCTTACCTGAGATGCCATCTTCGTAGGTGTCCACTTCGACTTCCTTTGTGTCGGAAAAAAGTTGCTTTCAGAACAATTATTTTGATTGACAATTAAGCTTTTCCTCTCGACAAAAAGACACAAATGTACCTCCATATTGTATTGCTATTTGCCTGTGAATGACCACACCTTCGTACAAACGTGCGACTGTATGCATAATTCTTGATGCACAACCGAAGATGCTGCCACATCCTTCCAGCACGCCCACAAGCGAGCCACTCAGGAGCAGAATGATGAGGAGGGCTAATAGCTGAACAATAGACTATTCAACCTTTATTAAAGAATAGTCTAATAGCCGTGCTAGGTGTGAAATACCCTTCCTTCTATCACAGACTAGATTTGCCCTAACGACCAAGGGGTAGCTTGCTACTCAATGTAATAAAGTAATGACTTTTCAAATAAGTTACCTTACACGTTATGTTGGCTGACAATTTGTTAGCTATGCTGTCCTTATGAACCACATAGCATATCCTTACAGCAGTATGTACCGGTATGTTAGCTAGTTAATAGTTATACATCAAACTTTCCATTATATTAACTATAGGCTATCTAACTAACCAACGTTTATTGACTTGATTATTCTCGTCATTCTTAGCTTATCTAAATGGTATAGTCGTTGTGCTTTCTCAATGGACATTCGGGTGCTTTCGTAAATTCGCTCTGGCTATCTATAGGCTGGACAATAGAATAACTCAAATTTCACCCAAAGCTGAAAAATGGCTTGAGAACGTTGCCTAAACTGGAACACTAGCGCCAGCCCATAGCAAATTGATGGAATCAAAAGTTTGCAGAGCCTGTTTTGACTGGACTGATGCTTAGAATTCCATAAAAAATGTATCCCTTTTAATTTTACCACTACAATCTGTTCATCGGGTGAAACTGGGGAAAACAATATTGTGTAGAGAGTAAACATCCGCACCTCAATAGTGTCAACTGTGCTTATGTCTGCGTAATGAAAAAGTAGGAAAAAATTTAAACTAGCGATCGATGACAAATGACCTCGCTGCCCAGACTTACATAATAACAAAGAGGAGATTCTCCTGATTAAAATGGTGCCTGTTTAGCAGTTTTGCTTCTCTCCCTCTCCTCGCCCCTACCTGAGCTCAAACCAGGGAACAACAGCCACCCTTGAAGCATCGTTACCCATCGCTCCACAAAAGCCACGGCCCTTGCAGAGCAAGGGGAACAACTACTTCAAGGTCTCAGAGAGAGTGACGTCACCGAATGAAACGCAATTAGCGCGCACCCCGCTAACTAGCTAGCCATTTCACACCGATTACACCTGACTTGAAAAAAATCTATAATATACTGTACACATTGCGAGATATTTGCGAGATATTTGGTGAAATAGACAGACAGACATGCCTATAATTCCCCCATAGGAAACAATGGGAAGACCGCAGAGTTCCAATATTATTTTTTTCATTTACTTATTGTTTTTAAATATTAAAAATAAATATTAAAAAACGTGAGCAGGTCTCATTGCCAACAATAGTGAAGCGAACATTGTGACGTTGAACAATAAGCAGGGAATAGAACGTTCGGAAGGCGAGTTGGTGCCACGGTGCTCAATAGAACTAATAGGAGCTGACATGGTGAAAAGTGCACTAAAATAAGGCTTGTTTTTTCAGGTTTACTTCAAATCGACAACAAGCAGCTGGGAAACATGGTCATATTATGAAACTGGGCTTCACGGCAGATGCAATGAACTAGTTTTTTATCAGAAAAGAACGTTGCTAAAAATTTCATGTGTCCAGCCTACTATCTACACTGATATCAGAGCACTTCAACACCTGTTGAATATGACCGGTGTCAGTAAACGTTGGGGGGAAAAAGTAATTAAATTGTTTCCAGCAGCACATTTACAGTCACCAACGCTCTGGTTAACACAAAAACTGCCTTACCAGCTCTGTTAGGGCGAGTAAAATGGTCAGAGTGGTCTCATTTGTGTCTGGAGGTAGCTAGCCAATGTTAGCTTGAGTGCTTGACCCTCATTGTAAGGCCACATCAACCCTCTGAGAGAAAAACGGTCTGAATTTACAAACTGACTATTTTTCTCTGAATGGAAACACCATAATATTAAACAAATTAATTCAGCCAAATCAAAACCAATCCCATATACTATGTTATTACAAAAAAAGTTGTAAATTCTCTGGTGATACCAATACGGAATACTATCAAATGCTTCTCAAAGATGCCCTCTGGTGGTCAAACTAGCAATAACTTGAAGAAACAGAAGAAATGGCTGAGAATTAAGTTCTTATGGATCAAATCCCTTTAGCGGGATCGATTTGACAACATCCGGTGAAATGGCAGAGCGCCAAATACAAATTAAATTATAAAAATGTAACCTTCATGAAATCACACATTCAATATACCATAATTAAAACTACACTTGTTGTGAATCCAGCCTCAAAAACGCTTTGCGGCAAAAGCAAACCGGGCTATTATCTGTGGACAGCACCCCATCAAACAAAGACAGACAATCATAATTCAACCCGCCAGCCGCAACACAAAACTCAGATATAAAGATATAAATCATGCCTTACCTTTGACGAGCTTCTTCTGTTGGCACTCCAATATGTCCCATAAATATCACAAATGGTCCTTTTGTTCGATTAATTCCGTCGTTATATATCCAAAATGTCAATTTATTTGGCGCGTTTGATCCATAAAAACACCGGTTCCAACTCACGCTACATGACTACAAAATCTCTCATAAGTTACCTGTAATCTTTGTCCAAACATTTCAAACAACTTTCGTAATACAACTTTAGGTATTTTTTTACGTAAATAATCTATCAAATTTAAGACGGGATAAACAGCGTTCAATACCGGACGAAAACAAAGAAAGCATGTTCTAGGTCGCGTGTACCAAATCATGAGAGTGCACCTGGAGCGACACAGGAAAAGAACAGGGCTACTTCTTAATTTCTCTAAAGAAAAACATCAACCAACTTCTAAAGACGGTTGACATCTAGTGGAAGCTATGGGAACTGCAAGGATATTTCTATTAAAACGGCCTTGCCATAAAAATCCAATGGAAAACAGATTGACCTCATAAAAATTCTTCCCTGGATGGATTGTGCTTGGGGTTTCGCCTGCCAAATCAGTTCTGTTATACTCACAGACTTTATTCAAACAGTTGTAGAAACATTAGAGTGTTTTCTATCCAAATCTACCAATTATATGCATATACAAGCTTCTGGGCCTGAGTAGCAGGCAGTTAACATGGGCACACTTTTCATCTGGTACGTGAAAATAGCGCCCCCAAGCCATAAGAAGTTTGACATGACGTGCCACAGATTGCTGCAGCAGCATGCAGGGTGTGCTGCAGTAGGACACACCTTTTAAAGGTGTGTCCACTGTAGCTTGCACATTATTGGGTTTTGAGTCGGGCGGCAGGGTAGCCTAGTGGTTAGAGCATTGGACTAGTAACCGGAAGGTTGCAAGTTCAAACCCCCGAGCTGACAAGGTACAAATCTGTCGTTCTGCCCCTGAACAGGCAGTTAACCCACTGTTCCTAGGCTGTCATTGAAAATAAGAATTTGTTCTTAACTGACTTGCCTAGTTAAATAAAGGTAAAATTAAAAAAAATGGTTTTGAGTGAGTAGAATCTGCAAAGAAGATTTTAATCTATTTAAATCTATTTTAATCTATTTAAATGGACCATCAATAATGAATGTGGGAGTTGAACGTGAATGAATTTACAAAATAAAATGTAAATTATGAATCAATGTTAATAATAAATGAAACATGTATAGGCTATTTGGGAATTAAACTTTAATTAACCTGAAAGCAATGCTGTGGGATCTAGGTTAATGTAGGCAAGTTTAAATTGTCACATAGGCAGAAAGAAATCCATTTGGATATTATCCAAATGATCACCTGAAAAGATTTGTTTGGCAATTAACTTCTTAGTTAAATTGAATAATATCCCTCTAGTGGTGTGGGGGCTGTGCTTTGGCAAAGTGGGTGGGATTATATCCTGCCTGTTTAGCCCTGTCCAGGGGTATCGTCGGACGGGGCCACAGTGTCTACAGACCCCTCCTGTCTCAGCCTCCAGTATTTATGCTGCAACAGTTTATGTGTCGGGGGCTAGGGTCAGTCTGTTATATCTGGAGTATTTCTCCTGCTTCTCCGGTGTCCTGTGTGAATTTAAGTATGGTCTCTCTAATTCTCTCTCTCTCTATTTCTTTCTTTCTTTCTCTATCTCTCGGAGGACCTAAGCCCTAGGACCATGCCTCAGGACTACCTGGCCTGATGACTCCTTTCTGTCCCCAGTCCACCTGGCTGTGCCGCTGCTCCAGTTTCAACTGTTCTGCCTGTGGCTATGGAACCCTGACCTGTTCACAGGATGTGCTACCTGTCTCAGATTTGCTGTTCTCAACTCTCTAGAGACAGCAGGAGCAGTAGATATACTCTGAATGATCGGCTATGAAAAGCTAACTAACATTTACTCCTGAGGTACCTGTTGCACGCTCTACAGCCACTGTGATTATTATTATTTGACCCTGCTGGTCATCTATTAACATTTGAACATCTTGGCCATGTTCTGTTATAATCTCCACCCGGCACAGCCAGAAGAGGACTGGCCACCCCTCATAGCCTGGTTCCTCTCTAGGTTTCTTCCTAGGTTCCGGCCTTTCTAAGGAGTTTTTTCTAACCACCGTGCCTCTACACCTGCATTGCTTGCTGTTTGGGGTTTTAGGCTGTGTTTCTGTACAGCACTTTGTGACATCAGCTCATCTAAATACATTTCATTGATTGATTGAATGATACAACGATATACAATCAGAGGAGATTGGCTGGATTTCGGAAGATTAATCACTTGTTACCAATGTGAGACAACGGTGGACAAGCATGGAATTTTTATTTAAAAGAAATTTGATTCTTTACCACCAGGGGTCACTTATCCCTGAGGGCTGAAACCACATGTGATTCCCCCGAAGGTGGGACTTCCATCAATACTGGATTAGTACTGTGGGAAATGGCCTCAATGAGCTTGCAAAAGCACATTTAATTGATTAATCACTTTAATGATAAATCAAACTTGTATAGGCTATTTGGGAATTAAACTTTAATTAACCTGAAAGCTGTATTTAGGTTCATATCGAAAAATTGTCTCATTTGTAGAAACCAATCAATTTAGCATATTATTCAAAAGATCAACCTGAAAAGGGTTGGAAGGCAATTGAACAACCTAGTTTAATTGAATGTGACAACAACATCCAATCAGTTGAGATTGGTAGGATGTCAGAAGTGTAACCACTTGTTACAAATGTGAGACAATGTTGGGTGTCACATAAATAATTCTTAAAACATAAAATTACTGCCGATTATTCTCCCCCAGGGGTCACTGATCGCAGAAAGCTGAAATCAAACGGGAGTCCAAAAAAGGTGGAACTTCCATTTTCAAAGGCACATGGTGTTGCCGTGTGAACAAAGGGAGAGAAAAAATTTTGCTTTAGCATCTCGTGCATGCTAATCCTACTTTGTACACTTTCAAGCACAACAGAGAACCCATTTCAACAAGGGACTGGTTTTACTAATAACGTCTTACATTCAAACACTTTTGGAGATATTTTCTCAATGTTTTAACCTGAATTCAAGATGAAGGCCTCATTCTATCTTAGTTAGATTCCTCGCACGGGGCATCAATATGTCGTGTCTTGACTATCATTCATGTGTTTGACTGTTATTTTATAAAATAATTACATACCACGTTCAATTATTATGCAATTAAATGGGAAAAGTTATTTAACGAGTTACTATCTCCCGACTAAACTCTAAAGATGTAAATATATCTTACATCTGTCACAATCAAGTCATTAATTCTTATTTACCTTATCAGTCTCATTCTGAACGTCATAATATCCTATAAATCTGCACGAACCCTAGTCTCTATGATGAATCAGCTATACACAAATTGGCTTAATTATTTATTGACTAACTAACTAAATAATCACACAGAATTACATAAACACACACACAGGATAGATTATACATTGGTTACTTACATGATGCAATGAAAAGTCCCTAGTGGACTAAGCCGATATGAAGGCTTGTTACACTAAATGGCAGATTCAAAAGAGAGGGAAAGGGAAAGACAAAGGAATTCCACTAACATACAACTGATAACTATGCTCATGGAAATGTGAATACTTTGCATATTTTTTGCACGGCAAGCGTTACTGGAGAGCCAAGTCTATGACCAAAAGGCTCCTTAACAGCTTCTACCCCCAAGCCATAAGACAACTGAACAATTAATCAAATGGCCACTGTACTGTTTCACATCCCTCCACTTTTTTTGTACACTGCTGCTACTCGCTGTTAATTATCTATGCATAGTCACCTCTGCCTACATGTACATATTACCTCAACTAACCTGTACCCCTTCGCACTGACCCGGTACCCCCTGTATATAGCCTCGTTATTGTTATTTTATTGTGCTACTTTTATTATTTTTAACTTTAGTTTATTTGGTAAATATTTGAACTGCACTGTCGGTTAAGGGCTTGTAAGTAAGCATTTCACTGCAAGTGACACACCTGTTGAATTTGGAGTGTGTGACAAATAAAGTTTGATTTGATTTTTGATTTGAAGTATTCAGACCATTTGCTATGAGACTTGAAATTGAGCTCAGGTGCATCCTGTTTGCATTGATCATCTTTGAGATTTTTCTACAACTTGATTGGAGTCCACCTGTGGTAAATTCAATTGATTGGACATTATTTGGAAAGGCACACACCTGTCTATAAGGTCTCACAGTTGACAGTGCATGTCAGAGCAAAAAACCAAGCCATGAGGTAAAAGGAATTGTCCATAGAGCTCAGAGACAGGCTTGTGTTGGGGCAAAGATCTGGGGAAGGGTACCAAAACATTTCTGCAGCATTGAAGGTCCCCAAGAACACAGTGGCCCTCATCATTCTTCAATGGAAGAAGTTTGGAACCACGGAGACTCTTCCTGGAGCTCGCTGCCCGGCCAGATTGGAACGATGGGTCACCTACCAACAGGACAATGACCCTAAGCACACAGCCAAGACAAAGCAGGTGTGGCTTCAGGACAAGTCTCTGACTGTCTTTGAGTGGCCCCGGCAGAGCCCGGACTTGAACCCGATCGAACATCTCTGGAGAGACCTGAAAATAGCTTTGCCATACTTTTCCCCATCCAACCTTACATCGCTTGAGAGGATCTGCAGAGAAGGGAATGGAAGAAACTCCCCAAATACAGGAGTGCCAAGCTTGTAGCATAATACCCAAGAAGACTCGAGGCTGTAATCGCTGCCGAAGGTACTTCAACAAAGCACTGAATAAAGGCTCTGAATTCTTATGTAAATGTGATAGCAGTTTTGTTTTTGCAGGCATTTCTAAAAACTTGTTTTTGCTTTGTCATTATGGGGTATTGTGTGTAGATGGGGGAATTTTAATTCATTTTAGAATAAGGCTGTAACGTATCAAAATGTGGAAAAAGTCAAGGGATCTGAATACTCTCCACAAGCGTTTTGAGATTATGCCGTCGTAATTTGTGGTTTAGTACTTTACCCCAAGTCACTGCTTCATTGATCCAGACCACCGCAAGGGGGAGTTAGAGGGATGATTATGCTTTTGGGTCCCAAGGCACTAATGTCTCTACCTGAATGAATGCTGTAAATGAATGGGTGACATGAACGAAATAGAAACTGATAATTGTGTACAACTTCATTTGAATTAACTGAATGAGTTTTACCTTTATTTAACTAAGCAAGTCAGTTAAGAACAAATTCTTATTTTCAATGGCGGCTTAGGAACAGTGGGTTAACTGCCTTGTTCAGGGGTAGAACAACAGATTTTTATATTGTCAGCTCAGGGATTCGATCTTGTAGCGTATTACTAAAACTTTTTAAGGTTTTTATTATAAATTAAACAAAAATATTCAGTGATATTCTTAAAATATACAGTGCCAGTCAAAGGTTTGGACATTTTCCCATTCAATGTTTTTTCTTTATTTGTACTATTTTTGAAATTGTATATAATAGTGATGATTTCAAAACTATGACAAAACACATATGGAATCATGTAGTAACCAAAAAAAGTGTTAAACAAATCAAAATATAGTTGAGATTCTTCAAAGTAGCCACCCTTGAACACTCTTGTCATTCTCTCAACCAGCTTCATGAGGTAGTCACCTGGAATGCATTTCAATGAACAGGTGTGCCTTGTTAAAAGCTTCCATGTCATTTCTCTGACTTTCTCAAATCTTACTAACAAACAGGAGTTTTTCTAAATATTGACACAAACGGTGTGTGCCAATGAATTTGAAGATGGAAATGAGATCTACACTGAACAAAAAGTGAAATGCAACATGCAACAATTTCAAAGATTTTACTGATTTTACACAGTTCATATAAGGAAATCAGTCAATTAAAAAAAAAAATCATTAGACCCTAATCTATGCATTTCACGACTGGGAATACAGATATGCATCTGGTCACAGATACCTTAAAAAAAAGTAGGGGCGTGGATCAGAAAACCAGTCTGTATCTGGTATAACTACCATTTGCCTCATGTCTCCTTCGCGTAGAGTTGATCAGGCTGTTGATTGTGGCCTTTGGATTGTTGTCCCACTCATCTTCAATGGCTGTGCGAAGTTGCTCGATATTGGTGGGAACTGGAACATGCTGTAATACACGTCGATCCAGAGCATCCCAATTATGCTCAATGGGTGACATGTCTTAGTATGCAGGCCATGGAAGAACTGGGACATTTTCAGCATCCAGGAATTGTGTACAGATCCTTATGATATGGGGCCGTACATTATCATGCGGAAACAAGGCATTGTGCGTATGGAACATTTCTGGGATGTTTTATTTCATGGGACCGTCACTTTAAAATGTTGCATTCATATTTTTGTTCTGATGGGCTGAAATATATTTGTACTGAGCGAAATCTAACACAGCTGATAACTAAACCAACTCACCCCAACTTTAAATACCCTGAAATCTACTCTATTTGATATTACTCAAATATATATCAAATCCCCCTCAAGTTTACAGCCAATGGGATATTTTCCAATGAGTTCAGTGACCATTGTCTCGTTGCCTATATAAGAGATGTTAAACTATCTAAATCTCGCTCATGCATTATTAAAGATACATTTTAGGAATTTTAATGAGCACATTTTTGGTCTGAGCTGGGGTTGATTGACTGGGGGATTGTCAACTATCACTGACTTGGATTAGGCCCTTCATTGTTTTATTTCCCTGTTAACTCTGCCGATTAACATGGCACATATAAACTAAGGGTATAAGACCGACGTAATCCTTGGTTTATGCTTGAATTGTCTGAGAAATTACATTTGAGAAATAGATGTCTATCCCTGGTTTAAAAAGCTAAATCAACATCTCTCTAACGACAAAGGATGAGACCCAGATGCAGACACAGGAGGCAGATGGTTAGAGTCTCTAATATTTATTAGTATACAAGGGACAGGCAGAAGTTAATTGACCAGGTCAGAGTCCGAAAGGTACATGGGGGCAGGCAGGCAGGCTTGATGCAGGCAGAAAAGTTCGGAACCGGGAGGGCTAGAAAACAAAGACTAGGAAAAACAGGAGCACAGAAAAACACACTGGTATGCTTGACAAGACGAACTGGCAACAGACAAACCGAGAACACAGGTATAAATATAATGGGGACGATGGACGACACCTGTAGGGGGGTGGAGACAAGCAATTTTCTTTTTCAGCTGGCCACCTGTTATGAAAAGAAAATTAATCTCATCCCACTAGAGGGAGTCCTTTAGTCACCTCAGAACAGATTATAGAGAATAATGCACTAACAGACTCACATACTTTATTTTAATTTCAACCCTTTGATGTCTATGATGTACTAAAGTGCTTTGCTGAAGATTGATGTTAAAAAAACATAGGCGCTGATTCACTTGATTGCTTATTACCACAGCTCTCTTCCCAATTTATTGCAGAATCACTGACCTATATTTTTAACATGCCAATTTTTGTCTGGTGTTATCCCTAAGATCTGGAAAGCGGAACATGTACTCCCCCTACATAAAGTAGGAGATTCTTCTGACTTAGATAACTACCGTCCAATTCCCAAATCATCTTGCCTTTCCAAAGTTTTTAGAATCCATGAAAAACTTTCAGCTAAATACTTCTCACTCTATTCTTAATGTGCACCGATCTGGTTTTAGACCTGGACACAACAGTTTCATCTGCTATGCTTGTTTTAGATTTATTAAATTGCTTGGATCATAAAAATCATTGTGCTGCCTTTATTTATAGACCTTTCCAAGACCTTTGATACCGTTGACCATGACATTCGTATTCAATGGTTGACTGAAATAGGCCTGGATCAGGCTTCTTGCAAGTAACTTGAAAATGATCTGTCAGACAGTACTCAATGGATATTACAAAATGTATACCGCAGGGGTCAGTACTGGGACCTGTTCTCTGTACTATTTATATCAATAATTTTGGTCTAACTTGTAATATTCATCTGTATGCAGACAAGTCTGTTCAATGCCATTGCCCCAACTGTTGACCAGGCTATGTTGGAGCTGAAAACGGACTTTGTTACCTTACAGAAATCCCTACTTGGTTTAAAGACTAAATGCATGTTGTTCTCGCAAGAATGTTTCAGATGGACTACATGTATTAATTGGATGATTCTCCCATTGATCGGGTTCCCGCGTACAAATATCTGGGCATTTGCCTTGACGAAGACTTAATGTTTAAAAGACATTCAAATTAGCTCATTAAAAAGCTTCAATTTTAGAAGTAGATCTTGCCTCTCCCTAAATAGAAGGAAGCAGAATGTACAGTTACCTTTGCTGCCGTTTCTTGATTATGGTGACGCCATTTACCAGATTGCAGGTGCCACAAATTTCTTAGAGATAGGCATCCTGCTAGCGGGACAACTTCCGGTGAAACTGGAGGGCGTGCAATTAAAATAAATAATCATATTAATGGATATTAAACATTTAGGTACATATAAGTGTCATATCAGCTGAAAGCTTGAATTCTTGTTAATCTAACTGCACTGTCTGATTTACAGTAGCTATTACAGCGAAAACATACCATGCGATTGCTTGAGGACAGCACCCCACATCAAAATATTTTTCCACCGGCACAGGTTTCATACATTCACAAATAACGATTAAATATCAAATTTTTGAAAATCTTCCTCCGATTTGTCATCCAAAAGGGTCCCAACTATAACACGTAGTGTCGTTTTGTTAGAATCGTTCTTTAGTTGGTGCCATCGATTTGAGTAATCCACTCATTCAACATGCAGAGAAAGGAATCCGCAAATCCTCCACATAACTTTGCTTCAACAAGTCAAAATATGTTTCTATATACTCCTCAGATACATTTTAGGGTAATCAAACTATAATATTTCTTACGGAAAGAAGTATGTTCAATAGGAAACCGATTTTTAGCAGGTGCGTAATTTCTTCATGGCGCGCACAAACATGAATTTCCAAGACTTTGTCCCTGTACTAAAACTGATATGTCTTATTCATTTTTGAAGTTACAAGCCTGAAACCTTAAACATAGACTGCTGACACCCTGTGGAAGCCATAGGAATTGCATCCAGGGAGCTCATTTTCTATGACATTTTTCTTGCATTTCTAAGAGGATGGTCTCTCTCAAAAAGATTCTGGTTTGTTTTGCTTTGGATTTTCTCCTACCATATCTATTGTGTTATATTCTCCTACAATATTTTAACATTTCTACAATCTTCAAAGTGTTTTCTTTCAAAAGGTACCAATTATATGCATTTTAATACTCACCACTGTATCCTGTATCAGGAAAGGTTGGCTGGTCCTGTAAATCAATTAATTACTCCATTTTTGTTTATAAAGCCCTACTACACAAGCTACCAACCTACCTAATTTCGTTGTTAAAGTCTTTTTTTTAAATGATCTCACAGGGTTGGTTAACTGGAGATTCCTTGGGTCTCCACCGAATTAGGTAAATCTGTTTTTAGTGCACCTCTGCTGGAACTAACTGCAAAATACACGAGGACCCTCTGATGCCGCTTGGGGAATATAAATATTGATTTGGGAACAATTTTCTGAGAAATGTGACTGTTTTTCTTGAATGTTGTGCTGTTGATTGTTGTGTTGCATTTAAAAAAAAAAATTGTTTTACTATCTGATTTTGTCTATGAATTGTATATGCAGGGCTCCCTTGCAAAAGAAACCCCGGCCTCAATGGTGACTCCCTGTTTAAATAAAGGTTAAAAGAAGAAAAAAACTCTGACCGCCGATATCGTCAGAACAAAGTTGATTACAATACAAAGTTGCCAATGTCTTCACAATTGTTATAAACAAAGGGTAAAAATATGATGTGGCCTAACAATATGTGTGCAGTAATGTGCCAAATATTCAATTTTGTGCATGTCCTAAGCATTAGAATAAGCCGCCCCATTATTTGCGGCCATAGGTGATAATTTATTTCTAGGAGCTGATCCGTCGTCAATATCTAATGTAAAGGTAAGGTTTGAATGGAGAACGCTGATCCGAGAGCAGCGCTGTCTTTCTTTCAAACCTAACAGTATCTACAAATTCTCTAACGACGCATTTATTGAAAGTTCGGTCGCGCTTTAAATGATGGTCAACTTATAAAGCCTTCATAATGCCTTCCTAAGCGCTACATGTGTTACAAAGCATCTTTAACCGTATGTCATGCTTTATAAAGGGTATCATAAATGTGCAATTACTTGGTGACATAATCACCAATATCAAATGTGACAAAACCGTCTTTCGAATACGACATAAACATGTGCTTTATAAAGGGTGACATGTTGTGCTGCAGGATGACACACGATTTAAAGAGAAGACATGTTAGTCACATCACAACATACAATAATTGATGAAAGCCCCCAACATAAGGAAATTGAAAGTGGCTTTCTTCTGAAACCAAGTTATATGTTCTTCAGAACAGAAATACGCAGACAACAATATAAGAAGCCATACAGTGGGGTGCTGGGCCTAGTCATGTCTTTGACACAACCATGTAACAAGCCATAAGTGGAGTGCTGGGCCCAGTCAGATCTTTGACACAATCACCCTCTTTCCTGCTGAAAGATCAGCCACTAAATGTTGGCACCATTGTAATGGGTTGAAATAAAGCCCTGGTTTCCAGCATGGGAACAGAAGAGGAATACCTGGTGTAGTAGTCTCAGGTACTATAGGACTACTTCAAATTTGTATTTATTATGGATTCCTATTAGCTGCCAAGGCAGCAGCTACTCTTCCTGGCGTCCAGCAAAATTAAGGCAGCTTATACAATAAAAAAATATTGCAATACATTCACAGATTTCACAACACACTGTGCCCTCAGGCCCCTACTCCACTACTACGGTGTGTATTCATGTGTCTGTGCCTATGTTTTTGTTGCTTCACAGTCCACGCTGTTCCTTAAGGTGTACTTTTATGTTTCTTTCATCACATTTTACTGCTTGCATCAGTTACTTGATGTGTAATAGAGTTCCATGTAGTCATAGCTCTATGTACTAGCTCTATGTACTACTGTGTGCTTCCCACAGTCTATTCTGGACTTGGGGACTGTGAGAGACGTCTTGTGGGGTAAGCATGGGTGTCTGAGCTGTGCGCCTGTAGTTTAAACAAACAGCTTGGTGCAATAAACATGTCAATATCTCTAATAAATACAAGTAATGAAGTCAGTCTCTCCTCCACTTTGAGCCAGGAGAGATTGACATGCTTATTGTTAATATTAGCTCTCTGTGTACATCCAAGGGCCAGTTGTGCTGCCTTGTTCTGAGCCAATTGCAATTTTCATAAGTCCCTTTTTGTGGCACAAGACCACACGACTGAACAGTAGTCCAGGTGAGACAAATCTAGAGCCTGTAGGACCTGCCTTGTTGATAGGGCGGTTAAGGTAGAGCGGCGCTTTATTATGGACATACTTCTCCCCATCTTAGCTACTGTTGTAACAATATGTTTTGACCATGATAGTTTACAATCTAGGGTTACTCCAAGCAGTTTAGTCACCTCATCTTGCTCAAATTCCACATGATTTATTACAAGATTTATGGTGTACTGAATTATTTGTCCCAAATGAGAAGCTTTTAGTTTTATAACTATTTAGGACTAACTTATTCCTAGGGGACGGTTGTCTAGGGCATTGACAGGGATAAGGGGTTTTAAATGGACTAAAGGAATGTGTAATAAGGCCACTGACAGGTTCTGCAGGCAATTTCCAAGACCGGAGTCCACTAGGGCAGGACTCAGTGGGGCCAGGAAGGAAGATGGACTGGGTGGACAGAGGAGCAAGGCACATCCATTTCTACCTGGGAAGGTGCAGGAGCACTCCTCGGCCTGGCGCTTTCTCGCCTGGTTCTCCTTCTGGGACAGGTGTTCCAGGGGTGGTCCGACTCACCACAGTAGGAGCAGAGAGCCTGTTGATGGCGGCGTTGACATTCCTCAGGGGGAAGGTGCGTCGTGCCCACCTCCATGGCCTCAGTCTCCCTGGAGGTTCCTGGGATAGACTCAAACCCCCGGGATGGGTGACGACGGGTATGCAGGAGATTATCCAGGTGGATCCAGCCTGTAGCCCACTGCGGATAACCGTCAACAGGCCCTGGTCATTCCAGCCTGTGGACTTAGCCACCGTCCGGAAATCCAGAGCATACTCAGAAGCTGTCCTGGACCCCTGGTGTAGACGGAGGAGATGCTCACCTCCCTCTCGGCCCTCCGTAGGGTGGTCGAAAACGGCATGGAAGAGTTGGGAGAGGACTGCACTTCGGGACCGTCTCTCTCCCAGATCGCGTGCTCCCACTTCAGAGCCCGGCCTGTCAGCACCAAGATCACCTGAGCCACCTTGTCCCTCTCAGAGGCAGTCCCGGCATGACAGGCAAGGTGAAGGTCACACTGCAGGAGGAACCCCCTACAGTGAGCAGGGTTGCCGTTAAACCGCCACAGGAGGGGCAGGTGGATGTTGCTGATCAGACCGGGTGATGTGGAGTGGTGGCTGGAACAACCACGTGGAGTGATTGAGACACATAATGTAAGCTATTTAAATTAGTAAAATGAAAAATAACAATGGCACTGGCACTTTCTCACAATGGTACTCACATCTGACTCCTAATTAGCCTGTTGGGGCTAGGGGGGCACAAGGAGTTCCCTAAAGGGAACACCCCCTCCCATTCAGCTGAAAAAAATATTCTTTAGAAATATTTAACTTTCACACATTAACAAGTCCAATACAGCTAATGAAAGATAAACATCTTGTTAATCTACCCACTGTGTCCGATTTTTTAAATGTTTTACAGCGAAAACACAACATATATTTATGTTAGATGATCACCAAATTCAAAAACACACACAGCGATATTTCACAGTCACAAAAGCAAAAATATAGATAAAATGAATCACTAACCTTTGATTATCTCCATCAGATGACACTCATAGGACATCATGTTATACATGTATTGTGTGTTTTGTTCGATAATGTGCATATATATATATATATATATATATATATATAAAAATCTCTGTTTACATTGGCGCTTTACGTGCAGTAATGTTTTGATTCCAAAACATCTGTGATTTTGCAGAAATACTCACAATAAACATTGATAAAAGATGCAAGTGTTATTCACAGAATTAAAAATAAATGTATCCTCTATGCAACCGCTGTGTGAGATAAAAAACAATTAAAAACTTTACGGAAAAGAATAATCTGAGAACGGCGCTCAGAACCCAAAGAAATAGCCGCCATTTTGGCGTCAACAGAAGCTACAAAAAAACACTATAAATATTCACTTACCTTTGAATATCTTCATTAGAAGGCAGTTCCAGGAATCCCAGTTCGACAATAAATGACTGATTTGTTCCATAAAGTTCCAAAAAGCCCATAATTTAGCCACTTGTTGTTAGCTTGTTCAGCCCAGCATTCAATCCTCAAAAAGCACAAGCAATTCCTCCAGACAAAAACTCAAAAAGTTCCATTACAGGTCGTAGAAACAAGTCAAATGATGTATGCAATCCATATTTAGGATGTTTTAAACATTAATCAGCAATAAGGTTCCAACCGGAGTATTTCATTGTCTGAAGAAAAGCATAGGAACGGGAGGACACTCTCTCGTGACCGCGCGTAATGAGACCGAGGCTTCGCCGGACCAAGAACCCCAGAGGGATGAGGACAGTGCTTCTACACCTGCATTGCTTGCTGTGTGGGGTTTTAGGCTGGGTTTCTGTACAGCACTTTGAGATATCATTTATTGAAATTATTTATTTCAGCTTTTATTTCTTTCATCTGACGTCATTTCCGGTCACAACTTGCAGGCTTGTTTTCGAGTTGCTGTGCGTTTTGTTGCCAACCTGTTTTGCTACCTGACAACTTTACGGTTTTCACTTTTTAATTACCGTTCATATATTTATTTATTTTTCCCTCAACTTTTTCACTCCGGACGCTTTATCTGGACACGATTCGTCAGGACCTCCAACAGCCGAAGCTAAGTAGTAACATTAACATGATGCCTTCTAATTGCAGCCGCTGTACTCGCCTTACGGCGAGGATAGCTGTGCTGCAAGCCCAGCTTCAGACGCAATCGTTAGGCAAGGGTAATTTCAGTGTAGGAAAGGATGAAACCACCAGTAAGTACAGATAGTAGTGTAAATCCCCTGGCACAGTCCCCGCAGCCGGACAACTTTCTCACGGTTTCTGGAAGGAAATGCTGTAGGAACGCTCAACCGGTGTCGCTCATTCAGCCGACAGAAACTTTCAACCGGTTTTCCCCATTAAGCAGTGGGTCGGAGTCAGAGGCCGATTCTTCTCTGGTCTCTACTCCTCCCGTTACGGGGTCTGAGACGCCGAAGCTTCCCACCATTAGCTCTGACAAATTGAAAACTCTAGTCATTGGCGACTCCATTACCCGCAGTATTAGACTTAAAGCGAATCATCCAGCGATCATACACTGTTTACCCGGGGGCAGGGCTACCGACGTTAAGGCTAATCTGAAGATGGTGCTGGCTAAAGCTAAAACTGGCGAGTGTAGAGAGTATAGAGATATTGTTATCCACGTCGGCACCAACGATGTTAGGATGAAACAGTCAGAAATCACCAAGCGCAACATAGCTTCTGCGTGCATATCAGCTAGAAAGATGTGTCGGCATCGAGTAATTGTCTCTGGCCCCCTCCCAGTTAGGGGGAGTGATGAGCTCTACAGCAGAGTCTCACAACTCAATCGCTGGTTGAAAACTGTTTTCTGCCCCTCCCAAAAGTTAGAATTTGTAGATAATTGGCCCTCTTTCTGGGACTCACCCACAAACAGGACCAAGCCTGACCTGCTGAGGAGTGACGGACTCCATCCTAGCTGGAGGGGTGCTCTCATCTTATCTACCAACATAGACAGGGCTCTAACTCCTCTAGCTCCACAATGAAATAGGGTGCAGGCCAGGCAGCAGGCTGTTAGCCAGCCTGCCAGCATAGTGGAGTCTGCCATTAGCACAGTCAGTGTAGTCAGCTCAGCTATCACCATTGAGACCGTGTCTGTGCCTCGACCTAGGTTGGGCAAAACTAAACATGGCGGTGTTCGCCTTAGCAATCTCACTAGGATAAAGACCACCTCCATTCCTGTCATTACTGAAAGAGATCATGATACCTCACATCTCAAAATAGGGCTACTTAATGTTAGATCCCTTACTTCAAAGGCAATTATAGTCAATGAACTAATCACTGATCATAATCTTGATGTGATTGGCCTGACTGAAACATGGCTTAAGCCTGATGAATTTACTGTTTTAAATGAGGCCTCACCTCCTGGCTACACTAGTGACCATATCCCCCGTGCATCCCGCAAAGGTGGAGGTGTTGCTAACATTTACGATAGCAAATTTCAATTTACAAAAAAAAAAAAGACATTTTTGTCTTTTGAGCTTCTAGTCATGAAATCTATGCAGCCTACTCAATCACTTTTTATAGCTACTGTTTACAGGCCTCCTGGGCCATATACAGCGTTTCTCACTGAGTTCCCTGAATTCCTATCGGACCTTGTAGTCATAGCAGATAATATTCTAATCTTTGGTGACTTTAATATTCACATGGAAAAGTCCTCAGACCCACTCCAAAAGGCTTTCGGAGCCATCATCGACTCAGTGGGTTTTGTCCAACATGTCTCTGGACCCACTCACTGTCACAGTCGTACGCTGGACCTAGTTTTGTCCCATGGAATAAATGTGGTGGATCTTAATGTTTTTCCTCATAATCCTGGACTATCGGACCACCATTTTATTACGTTTGCAATTGCAACAAATAATCTGCTTAGACCCCAACCAAGGAACATCAAAAGTCGTGCTATAAATTCACAGACAACACAAAGATTCCTTGATGCCCTTCCAGACTCCCTCTGCCTACCCAAGGACGCCAGAGGACAAAAATCAGTTAACCACCTAACTGAGGATCTCAATTTAACCTTGCGCAATACCCTAGATGCAGTTGCACCCCTAAAAACTAAAAAAATGTCTCATGAGAAACTAGCTCCCTGGTACACAGAAAATACCCGAGCTCTGAAGCAAGCTTCCAGAAAATTGGAACGGAAATGGCGCCACACCAAACTGGAAGTCTTCCGACTAGCTTGGAAGGACGGTACCGTGCAGTACCGTAGAGCCCTTACTGCTGCTCGATCATCCTATTTTTCTAACTTAATTGAGGAAAATAAGAACAATCCGAAATTCCTTTTTAATACTGTCGCAAAGCTAACTAAAAAGCAGCATTCCCCAAGAGAGGATGACTTTCACTTTAGCAGTGATAAATTCATGAACTTCTTTGAGGAAAAGATTATGATTATTAGAAAGCAAATTACGGACTCCTCTTTAAACCTGCGTATTCCTCCAAACCTCAGTTGTCCTGAGTCTGCACAACTCTTCCAGGACCTAGGATCAAGAGAGACGCTCAAGTGTTTTAGTACTATATCTCTTGACACAATGATGAAAATAATCATGGCCTCTAAACCTTCAAGCTGCATACTGGACCCTATTCCAACTAAACTACTGAAAGAGCTGCTTCCTGTGCTTGGCCCTCCTATGTTGAACATAATAAACGGCTCTCTATCCACCGGATGTGTACCAAACTCACTAAAAGTGGCAGTAATAAAGCCTCTCTTGAAAAAGCCAAACCTTGACCCAGAAAATATAAAAAACTATCGGCCTATATCGAATCTTCCATTCCTCTCAAAAATTTTAGAGAAGGCTGTTGCGCAGCAACTCACTGCCTTCCTGAAGACAAACAATGTATACGAAATGCTTCAGTCTGGTTTTAGATCCCATCATAGCACTGAGACGGCACTTGTGAAGGTGGTAAATGACATTTTAATGGCATCGGACCGAGGCTCTGCATCTGTCCTCGTGCTCCTAGACCTTAGTGCTGCTTTTGATACCATCGATCACCACATTCTTTTGGAGAGATTGGAAACCCAAATTGGTCTACACGGACATGTTCTGGCCTGGTTTAGATCTTATCTGTCGGAAAGATATCAGTTTGTCTCTGTGAATGGTTTGTCCTCTGACAAATCAACTGTAAATTTCGGTGTTCCTCAAGGTTCCGTTTTAGGACCACTATTGTTTTCACTATATATTTTACCTCTTGGGGATGTTATTCGAAAACATAATGTAAACTTTCACTGCTATGCGGATGACACACAGCTGTACATTTCAATGAAACATGGTGAAGCCCCAAAATTGCCCTCGCTAGAAGCATGTGTTTCAGACATAAGGAAGTGGATGGCTGCAAACTTTCTACTATTAAACTCGGACAAAACAGAGATGCTTGTTCTAGGTCCCAAGAAACAAAGAGTTCTTCTGTTGAATCTGACAATTAATCTTAATGGTTGTACAGTCGTCTCAAATAAAACTGTGAAGGACCTCGGCGTTACTCTGGACCCTGATCTCTCTTTTGAAGAACATATCAAGACCATTTCAAGGACAGCTTTTTTCCATCTACGTAACATTGCAAAAATCAGAAACTTTCTGTCCAAAAATGATGCAGAAAAATTAATCCATGCTTTTGTCACTTCTAGGTTAGACTCCTGCAATGCTCTATTTTCCGGCTACCCGGATAAAGCACTAAATAAACTTCAGTTAGTGCTAAATACGGCTGCTAGAATCCTGACTAGAACCAAAAGATTTGATCATATTACTCCAGTGCTAGCCTCTCTACACTGGCTTCCTGTCAAAGCAAGGGCTGATTTCAAGGTTTTACTGCTAACCTACAAAGCATTACATGGGCTTGCTCCTACCTATCTCTCTGATTTGGTCCTGCCGTACATACCTACACGTACGCTACGGTCACAAGACGCAGGCCTCCTAATTGTCCCTAGAATTTCTAAGCAAACAGCTGGAGGCAGGGCTTTCTCCTATAGAGCTCCATTTTTATGGAACGGTCTGCCTACCCATGTCAGAGACGCAAACTCGGTCTCAACCTTTAAGTCTTTACTGAAGACTCATCTCTTCAGTGGGTCATATGATTGAGTGTAGTCTGGCCCAGGAGTGGGAAGGTGAACGGAAAGGCTCTGGAGCAACGAACCGCCCTTGCTGTCTCTGCCTGGCCGGTCCCCTCTTTCCACTGGGATTCTCTGCCTCTAACCCTATTACAGGGGCTGAGTCACTGGCTTGCTGGGGCTCTCTCATGCCGTCCCTGGAGGGGGTGCGTCACCTGAGTGGGTTGATTCACTGTTGTGGTCATCCTGTCTGGCTTGGCGTCCCCCCCTTGGGTTGTGCCGTGGCGGAGATCTTTGTGGGCTATACTCAGCCTTGTCTCAGGATGGTAAGTTGGTGGTTGAAGATATCCCTCTAGTGGTGTGGGGGCTGTGCTTTGGCAAAGTGGGTGGGGTTATATCCTTCCTGTTTGGCCCTGTCCGGGGGTGTCCTCGGATGGGGCCACAGTGTCTCCTGACCCCTCCTGTCTCAGCCTCCAGTATTTATGCTGCAGTAGTTTATGTGTCGGGGGGCTGGGGTCAGTTTGTTATATCTGGAGTACTTCTCCTGTCCTATTCGGTGTCCTGTGTGAATCTAAGTGTGCGTTCTCTAATTCTCTCCTTCTCTCTTTCTTTCTCTCTCTCGGAGGACCTGAGCCCTAGGACCATGCCCCAGGACTACCTGACATGATGACTCCTTGCTGTCCCCAGTCCACCTGGCCATGCTGCTGCTCCAGTTTCACCTTCCACCTGACTGTGCTGCTGCTCCAGTTTCAACTGTTCTGCCTTATTATTATTCGACCATGCTGGTCATTTATGAACATTTGAACATCTTGGCCATGTTCTGTTATAATCTCCACCCGACACAGCCAGAAGAGGACTGGCCACCCCACATAGCCTGGTTCCTCTCTAGGTTTCTTCCTAGGTATTGGCCTTTCTAGGGTGTTTTTCCTAGCCACCGTGCTTCTACACCTGCATTGCTTGCTGTTTGGGGTTTTAGGCTGGGTTTCTGTACAGCACTTTGAGATATCAGCTGATGTACGAAGGGCTATATAAATAAATTTGATTTGATTTGATTTGATCAGCTGATGTACGAAGGGCTATATAAATACATTTGATTTGATTTTGATTGGAGGAGCTCAATGACTTCGATGAGAGGTATGTTCTCGAACACTTTCATGGGCTACATAGGGGGATTCATAACAACTCTGTGTTACAGTTGTGGAGTACAGCAGGTCAGCCACCAGGGGGAAACTCGTCGAGGCCTGGTGACAGACGGAGTATACCTCACGAGGCGATGGACTTGCCTGGTCTCGACGGGCTCTCCGGCCAGGACTAATTGGGGCTGATTGGGATTGGTGAGTAAATCAAGGGCTGATTGCTCACCAACTGTACAAGTCCCATAAAGCAGCACACAGGAAAGAGACTGGGGAAGGAAAGGAATCCCGTATTTTTTATTTATCCGTTATTTTACCAGGTAAGTTGACTGAGAACACTTTCTCATTTGCAGCAACGACCTGGGGAATAGTTACAGGGGAGAGGAGTGGGATTAATGAGCCAATTGTAAACTGGGGATTATTAGGTGACCGTGATGGTTTGAGGGCCAGATTGGGAATTTAGCCAGGACACCGGGGTTAACACTCCTACTCTTACGATAAGTGCCATGGGATCTTTAATGACCTCAGAGAGTCAGGACACCCGTTTAACGTCCCATCCAAAAGATGGCACCCTACACAGGGCAGTGTCCCCAATTACTGCCCAGGGGCATTGGGATATTTTTTTTTAGATCAGACAAAAGAGTGCCTACTACTGGCCCCCCAACACCACTTCCAGCAGCATCTGGTCTCCCATCCAGGAACTGACCAGGACCAACCCTGCTTAGCTTCAGAAGCAAGCCAGCAATGGTATACAGGGTGGTATGCTGCTGTTACCTCTGGTACCGTATAGTTGGGGACGGTACCAGAGGTAACAGGAGGGAGTTCAGTTTTGATCCCCACAGGATACAGCATGACCCGGAGCCCAGAAGACAGTATCCCGCAGAGGGTCTCTTGGGGGAGACCTTTTCTTTTGGATTTTAATTTTAATAAACTGAGCTAATCCTACTCTGTTCGTGTCTGATCTGTGTAAATGTTTTGACCCAACCCCCTAGTCTGCCACAGAGTATAATTCTTAATACACTTCATGGGTTCTAGCACAGCCTTGTCTTGACTCCGTCAGGGCCCATAAACTGTTCCAGATATTTGATATACCCAAACACTAGCACATCAAGCAGCAGTTATTCAGGCTAGGGTCTATTTTTTTCTCCGCTTCCTGTCTGACTGACATGCCTAAGGTAAACTGCCTGTTACTCAGGCCCAGAAGCCAGGATATGAATATAATTGGTACCATTAGATAGAAAACACTTTGAAGTTTGTAGAAATGTTAATTTATGAGACTATAACACAATTGATATAGTAGGAGAAAATCCAAAGAAAAACCAACCTGAATCTTTTTTTTTGAGTCCATGCTTTTCCAATGGAACATATAGGGTCATATCCAAATCCAGCTCCCTGATTGCCATACCTATGGCTTCCACTAGATGTCAACAGTCTTTGTTCAATGTTTCAGGCTTGTTTCCTCCCAAACAAGGAAGAATTTTGAGTTTTAGTACTGGGAGAGTTGGAAATCGATCTGTGTGCGCGCAATTAAGAGGACCCACATCTGCTAATTTGGCTTTTCTATTGAACATACTACTTTCCGTGTGAAATATTATAGTTTAATTACATTTTAGGGTACCTGAGGCTTGAATATAAATGTATTTTGACTTGTTTTAAGTTTAGCAGTAGCTTTTTGGATTCCTTTCTCTGCAGGTTGGACGAGTGGATTACTCAAATCGATAGAGCCAACTAAACTGAATTTTTGGGATATAAAGAAGGATTTTATCTAACAAAATGACCATGCATGTTGTAGCTGGGTCCCTTTGGATTGCAAATCAGGAAGATTTTCAAAAATAATTAATATTTAATCGGCATTTGTGATGTTATGAATCCTGTGCTGGTTGAAAAATATTTTGATGTGGGGTGCCGTCCTCAATTGCATGGCATGCTTTCGCTGTAAAGCCCATTGTAAATCTGACAATGCAGTTCGTTGAACAAGACTTTAAGCGTTTAACTGATAAGACACTTGTATGTAACTAAATGTTTAATATCCATAATTGTTATGATTATTTATTTGAATAGCGCACCCTCCCTAGCGGGACACCTAGCCCTAAAGTTAAGGTGTGCAGTGTTGGAATACAGCAAATATGGAATGGGTTAAGAAAGGATGTTCTAGCTTACCTCAAACACACCTTATACACCAAAAGAGTATGGCATCTCATATTATTTCTGGCCAGACAGCATCAGATACTGTACATGGGATAAGGGCTAGATCCTTATTAAGGCAAAGAGACAGCTCAACAGGCACAATAACTTCCAAAAATATATCTGGTGGAAAATATGTGATGGGGTGGAAGTACTGCAGTGATTCACGCAGGACACAATCCGCTTTCACATCAAACTGACTACTTATAGTATCACTTTGCACAACATTTTGAACATTAATGTCATGGTTGACTTTAGTTCGCAGATAAACTCTCCTTCTCTGACTTCATTGTTCAAACTGTTTGTTGGTGGCCATACAGAATCTACAAACATACTATGCTCTGAAAGACTCTAAACCCCCTCCAATCCATGGGCAGCAAGATTGTCAGCCGAAACGCAAAAGATGGTTCCCTTGACATTCTGACCAAATGATTCAATGACAATGCCATCCTGTTCAAGAGAACGAATGTCATGTAATAATGGTACAAGTACAGCCGCGTAACCATACTTTTGGAGATCTGTCACTTTACACAGTAAGGCAAGCTGTATAGTGTGGAAGGCTGATCAATATTTGCTGGGTAGATTGGCAATGACCCAGTATACTGCTGATAGTATGTGAATTTTTCTGGATATGCAAAGTGGGTTAGCAATTTCTGAATCATCCTTATACATCTGGAGTGACAGTTTAAGTTCTCCTGTTGAGAATAAGCAATTTCCTTGGAAATTTGATCCATCTTTGTGGGACATGGAGTGACTTGGTTCAATATTTGGTTCTAAGATCTTGCTTAGAATATCCGTTTTTTAAACAGTTCTTGAATCATCTGAAGTACTGGAATATACACCATTGTGTGTCCAGGTTGGTTCGAAGTCTAAAACATCCTGTACTGACATTACCATGGGAAAGTTTCTCTCAGCAAATGTTTTTAATACATTTTTACCATTAAGAAAGTATCCACTGTCACGGGGACCGTCTGCCATGTTGGAAAGATTTTGAAATACCACATGCATGCCTTTGATTACATCTGATGTCATATAAGTCGATGTTCAAAGTCAAACTTCACAGATATGTGTGCCTGTCAATCTATCAATCCTGTTTACATTAACTCTCCGATACGTTTAATTTAAATAATAAAATACCAGTCTCACGAAATCAAAAGTGAGGTGCATGTTATGGGGACCTAAAACAGTTATGTTACTACAACGTTTTCACATATATTATGTTTACAGAACTTCATCCAATTATTGAACAGTACTGTTTGGGCTTACAGTGTGTGGATTGTTTCAAATCACAAATGTGTTTGGAAAGTCCACAGTTTAGTAGTGCTTGTGGCAATAGATCTACCTGATTGAGTTGTGGCTGTCAATGAAAAGCGTCTAAAAATATGTGTGAAGATTATGTGTCTTGAGAATCATTTAAAATGTTCCATCAAGATGGCGAAGATATGATGCGTCTCAAGAATGCATGCATATGTAGGAAAGTGCCTGTCGTGTCTGGACTATCATTAAATGTGAAGACTTATTTATATCAAATCAGTTCTCTAGGTTAAATTATGTGATTAAACTAATCATGTAAACATTAATTGACAAGGAAGTCGGGGAACCACAGAAAATGTTGAGATTTACAGTTATAATTTTCCGAATATAACTTTTGTTATATTTTTGATTTGACTTTTGATTTGACTAATCATTCTCATTAATGTATTATTATTACCTCATCAGTTCTCATTACTGAACATCGCCAAACCTTGGATATCTGCACGAACCCTAGTTTCCAAAATGAATCAGCAATATACAAATTGGCTTAATTACTAACTAACTAAATAATCACACATAACAAACAAACAGTAGATATTGGTTACTAACAATGATAGAAAAGTCCCTAGTGGGCTAAACTGATATGACGGCTTGGTAGACAAAAGAAAGAGGTGTGGATTGAGAGCGGGAAAGACAACACGGATTCACTACACACAGTGGATAATTGTACTCATGGACATGCTAATACTTTGCACATGAACGGCCGCTCATTCTGAAAGAAATTGCAATGTATATACACAATGTATATGTATATACACCTGTACATCGCAATGTATATACACCTGTACATCGTTGTTGTCTCTCCGTTGAAAACACTCAATCGTCCTGTAGATTTCATCAGAGAGTCTGGTTAACTTTCACAGAAGTCACAATGTCTTTCGTGGTTGTAGGTGGTTAGAATGCATACTTCAGTGTACTATTCGGAAATGTTCTCATAGAATAGATTGCTTCGGCGGTTGTCGGTATTCTCGTTCTAGACTTACATAATTTCTAGCTGCAGACTAGTAAATATATGTCTAAGACTTGCTCTTATTTTGTAGGGATCGATAGTCTCAGAGTTTAACAATTTCCAGCAGTGTAGCCAATGCTACAGCTGTATGGTCTCTGTGAACTATATAATTGTAGCCATTCCAACGTCCCGGCATTCTCTGATTTGAATGTATATTTTTTAGGGAGTGGGTTTTATACTCTGGAAAAAGAGGCGGTTCTATGACGCCTAATGTGATGTCTGGGCTCACGGGGGTGTGTCCACTGATTTGGTTAGTCTTTATATGAAAATCCATACTCTCATTTAGAAGGTTAATATCACATTACATCTTTTCACAAACAGGTTCATGTTTAATCCCATATGCTTCACAATATTTAGATGTAAACCTGACAGCTGGGAAATGTACACTTTAAAAGATACAGTTGTGTGTTTCCTGTCCTTCTTGAGATCACCAAATGAAACACACTCGTCATGACTGTCCCTTAAGTGTCCACGGACCATTCCAATATTCTCAAATGTATAAATATTGTTTAATTCTACCATTTTGGGGATTAGGAGTTTGGCCAAGTCTCTCTCACACATTTCAATCTCAATACTACAGACCCAGAAGCAGAGTATTTACGACTGTCATAAACTGTGGAGAAAGAAAGAGAGAGGGAGAGAGGGGGGGCGGCGGCGGCTATGATCCTCCCCCCAGGGCACGTCATGACATGCCCATTTGGCAATGTCTTAATTTGATTGTCTTAACTCACCACGTACACAACATTTTTCTTCGCCTCACACAAGTCTGTTTTTGAAACATCCATTACAAATTATGGTTCCTCAATATTCAGAAAATCTTTCCACCCCGACTATTTTATTTGACATATAGAAAAGGAGGCAATAGAGATTGCATCATCTGTTAGGGCGGTATGCAAATTGGAGTGGGTCTAGGGTATCTGGGATAATGGTGTTGATGTGAGCCATGACCAGCCTTTCAAAGCACTTCATGGCTACAGACGTGAGTGCTACAGGTCGGTAGTCATTTAGGCAGGTTACTTTAGTGTTCTTGGGCACATGTACATGTTGGTATTATAGCCTCAGACAGGGAGTGCTTGAAAATGTCACTGAAGACACTTGCCAGTTGGTCAGCGCATGCTTGGAGTACAAGTCCTAGTAATCCGAATGTTGACCTGTTTAAAGGTCTTACTCACATCGGCTACAGAGAGCGTGATCACACAGTTGTCCGAAATAACTGATTTGAAGCTAGCATAGAAGTAATTTAGCCCATCTGGTAGGCTTGTGTCACTGAATAGCTCACGGCTGTGCTTCCCTTTGTAGTCTGTAATAGTTTTCAAGCCCTGCCACATCCGTCGGAGCTGGTGTAGTGTGATTCAATCTTAGTCCTTTATTAACGCTTTTCCTGTTTGATGGTTCGTCTAAGGCATAGCGACATTCCTTATAAGCTTTCGGGTTAGAGTCTCGCTCTTTGAAAGCAGCAGCTCTAGCCTTTAGTTCAGTGCGGATGTTGCCTGTAATCCATGGCTTCTGGTTGGGGTATGTATGTACAGTCACTGTGGGGACGACGTCATCAATGCACATATTGATGAAGCCAGTGACTGATGTGGTGTACTCCTCAATGCCATTGGAAGAATCCCGGAACATATTCCAGTCTGTTGCCTAGAATCTGCTTCATCTGACTACTTTTTTATTGACCGAGTCACTGGTGCTTCCTGCTTTAGTTTTTACTTGTTAGCAGGAATCAGGATAGAATTATGGTCAGATTTGCCAAATGGTGGGCGAGGGAGAGCTTTGTACGCATCTTTGTGTGTGGAGTAAAGGTGTTCTAGAGTTTCTTTTTCCCCGTTGGTTGCACATTTAACATTCTTGTTGAAATTTGGTAAAACGGCTTTAAGTTTCACTGCATTAAAGTCCCCGGCCACTAGGAGAGCCGCATCTGAATGAGCGTTTTCCTGTTTTCTTATGGCCGCATACAGCTCATTGAGTGCAGTCCTAGTGCCAGCATATGTTTGCGATGGTAAATAGACATCTACAAATAATATAGATAGTGTGGTCTACATCTTAGCACGTCAGGCGAGCAAAACCTTGAGACTTCCTTAGATATCGTGCACCAGATGTTGTTTACAAATATACATAGACCTCCACCCCTTGTCTTACCAGAGGCTGCACTTTTATCCTGCCGATACAATGTGTAACCTGCCAGCTGTATGTTATTCATGTCGTCTTTTACACACAGTTTTTACACTGCTGCTACTCGCTGTTTATTATCTATGCATAGTCTCTTCACAAATTACCTCGATAAACCTACACCCACGCACATTGACTCTGTAGTGATACCCCCCGTATATAGCCTTGTTATTGTTATGTAATTTTCTTGTGTTACTTTTTTTCCCCTCTTTAGTTTTATTTAGTAAATATTTGCTTAACTCTATTTCTTGAACTGCATGGCTTGTAAGTAAGCACTTCACGGTAAGGTCCACACCTGTGTTGATTTGATCATTTGGTATCCTTTTTGTTTATTGTGAACTGCGTTCTTGAACTCAGACTTGAAACTTTCTTTGTAAAAATATGTAGAAATAGTCAAATAAAGAAAAACCTTGACTGAGTAGGTGTGTCTAAACTTTTGACTGGTACTGTATGTGTGCTCAGGGGCGAAAATCTGATATCAACTTTGGAGTGGACAATTACATGAAATGTTCTCGAGCAATTCCTGAGGGGGGCACTAAAAGTAGTGCTGTAACACACGTTGTAACGTATATTGAGGAACCATAATTTCTACAACTGGATAATTGATAGGTACAGTAGTTAACTGAATGGTTTTCCCAACTTGTTAAAAGGTTTAAATCATTATCATCATTACTCAAAAAAGTTCTGGGACACTGTAAAGTCCATGGAGAACAAGAGCACCTACTCCCAGCTGCCCACTGCACTGAGGCTAGGTAACACGGTCACCACCGATAAATCCATGATAATCAAAAATTTTAACAAGCATTTCTCAACGTCTGGCCATGCCTTCCTCCTGGCTACTCCAACCTCGGCCAACAGCTCTGCCCCCCCGCAGCTACTTGCCCAAGCCTCCCCAGCTTCTCCTTTACCCAAATCCAGAGAGCAGATGTTCTGAAAGAGCTGCAAAACCTGGACCCGCATAAATCAGCTGGGCTTGACACTCTGGACACTCTATTTATGAAACTATCCGCCGCCATTGTCGCAACCCCTATTACAAGCCTGTTCAACCTCTCTTTCATATCGTCTGAGATGCCCAAGGACTGGAAAGCTGCAGCGGTCATCCCCCTCTTCAAAGGGGGAGGCGCCCTGGACCCAAACTGTTACAGACCGATATCCATCCTGCCCTGTCTATCTAAGGTCTTTGAAAGCCAAGCCAACAAACAGACCACTGACCATCTCGAATCCCACCGTAGCTTCTCCGCTGTGCAATCTGGTTTCCGAACCGGTCACAGGTGCACCTCAGCCACGCTCAAGGTACTAAACTATATCATATCCGCCATCGATAAAAGACAGTACTGTGCAGCCGTCTTCATCGACCTGGCCAAGACTTTCGACTCTGTCAATCACCATATTCTTATCGGCAGACTCAGTAGCCCCGGTTTTTCTAAAGACTGCCTTGCCTGGTTCACCAACTACTTTTCAGACAGTGTGTCAAATCGGAGGGCATGTTGTCTGGTCCTCTGGCAGTCTCTATGGGGGTGCCACAGGGTTAAATTCTCGGGCCAACTCTTTTCTCTCTATATATCAATGATGTTGCTCTTGCTGCGGGCGATTCCCTGATCCACCTCTACACAGACGACACCATTCTGTATACTTTTTGCCCTTCCTTGGACACTGTGCTATCTAACCTCCAAAGGAGCTTCAATGCAATACAACACTCCTTCCGTGGCCTCCACCTGCTCTTAAACGCTAGTAAAACCAAATGCATGCTTTTCAATCGTTCGCTGCCTGCACCCGCACGCCCGACTAGCATGACCACCCTGGATGGTTCCGACCTAGAATATGTGGACATCTATAAGTACCTAGGTGTCTGGCTAGACTGTAAACTCTCATTCCAGACTCATATCAAACATCTCCAATCCAAAATCAAATCTAGAATTAGCTTTCTATTTCGCAAACAAAGCCTCCTTCCCTCACGCCGCCAAACTTACCCTAGTAAAACTGACTATCCTACCGATCCTCGACTTCGGCGATGTCGTCTACAAAATAGCTTCCAATACTCTACTCAGCAAACTGGATGCAGTTTATCACAGTGCCATCCGTTTTGTTAATAAAGCACCTTATACCACCCATGACTGCGACCTGTATACTCTAGTCAGCTGGCCCTCGCTACATATTCGTCGCCAGACCCACTGGCTCCAGGTCATCTACAAGTCCATGCTAGGTAATGCTCCGCCTTATCTCAGTTCACTGGTCACAATGGCAACACCCACCCGTAGCACGCGCTCCAGCAGGTGTATCTCTTTGATCATCCCTAAAGCCAACAACTCATTTGGTCGCCTTTCCTTCCAGTTCTCTGCTGCCTGTGACTGGAATGAATTGCAAAAATCGTTGAAGTTGGAGACTTTTATCTCCCTTACCAACTTCAAACATCTGCTATCTGAGCAGCTAACCGATCGCCGCAGCTGTACATAGTCCATCGGTAAATAACCCACCCAATTTACCTACCTCATCCCCATACTGTTTTTATTTATTTACTTTTCTGCTCTTTTGCACACCAGTATCTCTACCTGCACATGACCATCTGATCATTTATCACTCCAGTGTTAATCTGCTAAATTGTAATTATTCGCCTACCTCCTCATGCCTTTTGCACACAATGTGTATAGACTATTTCTTTTCTTCTACTGTGTTATTGACTTGTTTATTGTTTACTCCATGTGTAACTCTGTGTTGTTGTCTGTTCACACTGCTATGCTTTATCTTGGCCAGGTCGCAGTTGTAAATGAGAACTTGTTCTCAACTAGCCTACCTGGTTAAATAAAGGTTAAATATTTTTATTTTTTTTAACTCACGTCAATTACGTGCATTGAGTGCCTTTCAGACAGTAGATACAACCCTGTTACCTGCCAGATAAGGAACTGGCAGTGGATCAAACCATTGTGAGGCAAAGGGCGGGGGGTCGCAATCTTTTGAAACTTAAAAACGCGCTATTAAGTGTCTATAATCAGCACAAGTGTTTTCATAGCGTATTATTAATATTATTGAAATTAAAAAGTTATGTTTACAGTGATATATTGGGGGGGACAAATCATATTGTTCCCTTGATGTGGGGGTCGTGTCCCCCCTGTGTCCCCTGGGATTTCCACCTATGTGTGTGCTGTCTGGGAAACATAGCCACATTTGGTGCTGAGTGGGGACATTTTTAGCTTAAACTATCTATTAATTAATAATAAACAATTTAAATATACCTGTACATAAAGTGTTTGGCTATATGTCATGTTTCAACCTTTGAATTAGAATTCACTTTAGGGACCGAATTAAATTACCCAAAAACAGACAGGTTTCGTTAGACGCAAAACCAGTAGGTGGCACTCTCAGCTATGAACCAGCTAACAGTGAAGAATGCCTAGGGCTACTTTATGATATAACAATTTCACTAGGTTTATCCCAAATTAACTTTCTGAGCAATAAACACACGCTCACATATTAAATGGCATTGTGATTGGCATAATGCACACACAACAAAGTATTGTGATTGTCTCGGGACGGGAGCGGGTGTCCTTGAAGATGCTGCCAAATTATTGTCCCTTATTCCGTTCAAAAAATCCATTCCCTCCCGGGAACGAGGCACATTGTTTTCCCCAAGTTGTTAAACAAAACATTCAGGTGTAGGCCTATGCTGGTGGACATACAAGACCCCCCCAAAAAAACGAAAACAACTGAACCATGCTTCATTATATAAATCAGTAAAATATCGACTTTGAAAGCACGGCTCTAGAGCCAAATACCATAATTTGCTAGTACAAGAACGCGTATTTCTACTGTTAATCCCATTCAAAGGGTCGTCACTAGTTACAACAGCCACAAAGTCATAAACCCCGCCTATTTCTACAATGTATCTTCTTAAAATGTCATTTTTAAACCTAACCGTAACCACACTGTTAACCTTGAATAAATACGTTGTTTTTTTAATCATGAACTTCTACGATATAGGCAATTTTGATTTTGTGCCATTTTTTAAGCGCAATTTCGTCACGCTAACGGATTGATATAAACTCTGGCCAATCAGATTCTTACAACGAGCCTATTATGGCAAGGGATAGGCTGACGCGGTTTATTGTGCCAAGGTAGGCCGTATCCCTTGTTTAAACTGTCCACGCATCGAATCGTCACGTGGGCATCTCCTTGAGCGCAAACTGTAATCGATAGGGATTGTAGCGTACTCACACAAACACGGAGCCTTGTTTTGGTTTACAGCTACTGGATTTATTAACAAAGCGACGAAGAGAACTTTACATTTATCGGCTTCGTATCACATTGGACTCTAACATATTTTGAAAAGATAATAGAATGCATTGATACATGTTTTATTTTTATGGGTTGCACTTTTGCAAACAGGGCTATCGACGGGACAAGCCTGCCTTGGTGGTTACCGAGCATGCGAAATGGGGTCATATGCTGACGGGGCTTGTTTTGAACTCCGGACTGAAGTGAGTTTTCCCATATTTTGGTAGGCAACTTTTTGTCATCATAATGAAAGGACAAATTCATAAAGAGTATATTATTTTATATTCTTAGGGAGAAAATGTAGCATACTGCTTAGAAATTCCACTGCAGCACCAACAGTTTGACAGCACTTATTGGTTTAGCGCGGTTAGTTTAGCTAATTGAGACGTATGCCATAGCATATTCATAATTAAGATCCACACTAACTCGTTTTCAATGGCTATATTAGGATCTAAATACCCTAATATTTTTTGCTTTTTTATTTCAGTAAGAACAGTTGTATTTTCAAATACAAGTACTATTTAAAATTCCAAAATGGCTAGCCCAACTACAGAGGAGCAGGGTTGTTTTTCAGATGTAAGAAAGGTGGGTTATTTAAGGAAACCTAAAAGCATGCACAAGAGGTTTTTTGTCCTGCGGGCTGCTAGTACTGCAGGACCCTCCAGGTTGGAGTACTACGAAAATGAAAAAAAATGGAGACACAAGTCCGGGCTGCCTAAAAGGTCAATCCTGCTGGAGAGCTGCTTCAACATAAATAAAAGGACAGATTCCAAAAACAAATACCTGGTGGCTCTTTACACCAAGGATGAGTATTTCTCTATTGCAGCGGACAGCGAGCAGGAACAAGACAGGTGGCACCAAGCGCTAGTGGACCTACACAACAAAGGTAAAGTTCATGATGCTGCTGTTGGTGGCAGTGGAATGGCAGAGGAGAATTATGGAGAAGAAACCATGCCAGGACCTGCCTTTAAAGAAGTCTGGCAAGTTATTTTGAAACCAAAGGGCTTGGGACACACCAAAAATTTTATTGGGATTTACAGATTGTGCCTAACAAATAAAACCATCAGCTTTGTGAAATTGAATTCGGACGCAGCGGCGGTCGTGCTGCAATTAATGAATATACGGAGATGCGGTCATTCAGAGAATTTCTTTTTCATTGAAGTGGGAAGATCCGCAGTCACAGGACCGGGGGAATTTTGGATGCAAGTGGACGACTCTGTTGTTGCTCAAAATATGCATGAAACCATCCTGGAGGCGATGAAAGCGATGAGTGAGGAATTTCGTCCCCGGAGCAAAAGCCATTCCTCGTCAAACTGCTCCAACCCAATCTCTGTGCCTTTGAGAAGGCATCACCACAACAACCTGCCACCTAGCCAAGTGGGACTGGGAAGGAGGTCCCGGACTGAGAGTGTGACGGCCACCTCTCCTGCTGGCCCGGGAAAGCACAGTCATTCATTCAGAGTGAGGGCCTCTAGTGATGGGGAAGGAACCATGACCAGACCTGCCTCAGTGGATGGGAGCCCCTGTGCTGCCAGGACACAATCTCACAGACACAGAGGGGCCTCCCGCCTCCACCCTCCCCTCAACCACAGCAGGTCTATCCCCATGCCCTCTTCGTGCTGCTCCCCCTCAGCAATCAGCCCAGTTAGCCTGTCCTCCAGCAGTACGAGTGGGCACGGCTCCACTTCAGACTGTCTCTACCCCTGCCGCTCCAGTGCCTCCATATCTGGCTCTCCTATTGACGGGGGATTCATTTCCTCTGATGAGTATGGATCCAGCCCCTGTGACTTCAGGAGCTCCTTCCGCAGTGTCACACCTGACTCCTTGGGTCACACACCGCCCGCCAGGGAGGAAGAACTCAACAACTACATCTGCATGGCAAAGCCTGCAACTCTTCTGAGGGGCCACTGTGGCTGCAGCCCCCACCCCCATGGTACGCCATCCCACCTGGACGAGCCTGAGCTGGAGAAGTACTTCAGGAAACGGACACACTCCTCGAGCACATCTCCCCTGACAGTGTGCCACCAGAAGACCCCCTCTCAGTCCTCCACAGTATCGCTGGAGGAGTACACAGTAATGCAGCCTGCATACTCGTCATGCAGCCGAGCATCCAGCTACAGGCACTCTGCCTTCATGCCCACACACTCATTCCCAGAGGAGGGCATAGACATCCCCTTAGAGGGCAACAGGGTGAGCCAAAAAGATGATGGCTACATGCCCATGACCCCAGGTGTGGCACCTGCCACAGGTAAAAGTGCCGACTACATGCCCATGAGCCCCAAAAGTGTGTCGGTGCCACAGCAGATTAACTCCCACCAGCACCCCAAAATGGACTCCAATGGGTACATGATGATGTCACCCAGCGGGAGCTGCTCACCAGACACCACAAACTACGGTCAAATCTGGACCAATGGGGTCAACCCTAAGCTGTCTGTCGAGAGCACAGAGGAGAAATTGTTGTCGCATGGGGATTACATGAACATGTCACCGGCGAGCTACTCCATGACTAGCACACCGCCAGACTGCTACATCAACCTGGTAGAGGATCCACCCAAGTCCATATACGCCTACTTTTCCTTGCCTCGCTCTTTTGAACACAGCCACAAGAAGCTGGACCAGAACCCCCTGCACCTTTCGCTCAGCTCTGGACACCTGGCCTTCAGGGACTCTTTAGCCTCCTCCACGAGCAGCGACAGTCTGATGGGACAGGGCTACAGTAGTCAGCCCGTGGTCAAGTCCAAGAGAGCTGATGTGGACAGCAGGCTGGCCAGGCCCACGCGCCTCTCTCTGGAGGGCAACAAAGCCAGCACCCTGCCTCGTACCCATGAGTGCCCCTTCCCTACAGATCCCAAAAGCCCCGGGGAGTATGTCAACATAGAGTTCAACGACAAGGCCTTCTCAGCTGGCTTGGCCACTCACTTCTCCCCTGTGTTCCCAGGGAGTGGCCCAGAGAAGCCAGCAGAGATTTCCTCAGACTACATGAACATGCACCTGGGTGCTCAGGGCAGGGGCATTCCCAACTGGGAAGCCAAATCCCTAGCCTCCTGCACAGATTGCTATGCTATAGTGGCACCTGTGGCTCCCTCCTCCTCTGTAATCCCCTGTGAGAACCTCTGTAGACGGGACTACAGCTGCACACAGACGGACTACTCTGACACACACATGATTCTGAACGCTCCGATGTCGACCATTGATGTCACCCCCTTCTCTGTGTCCCCTCCAAGCCAGGACCTGTCTGTGCTTGGTGCGGGTCCCAGTGCCGTGCCCTTAGGACTAATGGGCCCTCTCTCTGGGCTGAGTGCTTTCACCAGGGTTAACTCCAGTTTTATCTGGAACCAGGGAGCTAAATTGATCCGTGCCGACCAGCAGGGCCGGCGCCGGCACAGCTCGGAGACCTTCTCCTCCACAGGAGTCCCGGTCAGCGCTGCTGCGCCCTCCGTGGAGGAAGTGAAACGTCACAGCTCCGCCTCTTTCGAGAATGTGTGGCTGAAGCCGGGAGAATCCCCATTATCTGTCAACGGGAGGAGAGAAAGCCCATCTGGGCCCAGCTCTAACGGACAGAACCAGAACAGGCTGAACTACATCGACCAGGACCAGAACCTCCCAGAGTGGAGTTCCCTCCCGGCCAGAGCCATGGACACGCAAGGTGGGAGTGCCCCAGAGGACCTGCGCGCCTATGCCAGCATTAGTTTTCAGAAAGCAGGCGAGTCGAGGATGAACCCCGCTCACAGAGAAGGTAAGACTGTCCGCTCCCCGTAGCATCTTTTCCTAACAATTCTGTTTTTGTTAGTGTGTGTGTGCGTTGCATGTCTGTGGGTGGAGTCAGAGTTTGTGTGTTAGCCCTCGGAAATGTTGATTCTATTTGTGCATGAAAATACTTGTGGTATTTGTGTTTCGTCATTGTGCATACCACCATTCAGATTACTGTATGGATGAAACATGAAGTCCCAAGTTTATAAGCATGTACATTGAAAGCAGAGAACATACTGTACTCAGTCAGTCCCAGACCTGGGTGATTCCCTTAAGCTAGCCCACTCATGAGAGGTTTCTCAGGAGCCAGAATTAGTTTATTTTGCAATGTAATACATTACTATACGAGCTTGACTTTCTACTGAGCTACTCTACTGAGCTCCAATCAGGTTAGCACAGTTTCATATAGGTAAATTAAATATTCATGTATTTACATTTTTTTTGTTGTCTTGGTTAAGTAGCCTAAAGTTTGAATTCTCCTTCCATATAGCTCAAACTCTTTCCACTTTTTTTGTTGTTAATGCTATAGGCTACATTTTGAAGCTGATGGTTTAGATTTTTACCTAATGCCATTAAGGAGTAGCTAAGTTTTGATGTTTCATTAACATGCAATTGGCTGGATCAAATATCTTAATGTTCGAGCACTCCACACTCAGTCTCACTCTAACATAATTCTCTCAGGATGACACAAATGGAATAGGAGATGGATGAGAGGCCTCTTTGTTCCCTCTGACTGGAGTGTATTCTCAGGGCACCAGTAAATATTTCTGATTTCTGGTCAAACATGGAAAACGGCTCTTAGAAAACATCTACCAGAATAAGTCTTAAAAGGTATTAGAAATACATCAACACACAATATTGTTGCAGTTAAGACCCTTGCCAACTAATATCAACACTTTTGTGAATTGATTTTCCTTCTGTAAGTTTAGGAAATATTGCCGTTCTTTTACAAAACCCCCACATCTTTAAGATCGTTTCACATTTCTCTCCCTCATGAGGGAGGATGATGAAAGTTCACAGAAGTAAGTAAAGGTAAACCTACAAATTAGTTATTTTTTCCAATTATGATGATTTTGTTTATGATTTATTAAGTGATTCAAATGTGTCATTCATTACAATGTTGGTAACAGAATAACTGCAATTGAATTGGCTAAAATCCATAAACCACAGTTGGGTCACCTGCTACTGTCCTCCCTTCCACTGGCATACTGTTGAGTTCAGCTCATAATTGTGATAACTCTGGACAACCCCTCCTGTCTTTCTCCCTGTCACTCTCTCTCTTTCGCTCTCCTCTCCAGTAATGTCACCTTTTACTGACACCTATCCATGAGCCCCATCTGTTTCCATTTACTGTAACCAGCGTCCTCAACCGACACCGTACGTCCATGGACATTGAAAAGTAGCTGAAATATAGAAGTTTATGCTTCACAAGTTTGGACAGCAAACTGAGACACCCTTGGAGAGTGAGGTCACAGCCAGGGGATCATCCATTATTGACGGCTACCATGGAGCAATTGGGATTCATTTTTGTCTCTGGGATTCGATCCAGCAATATTTCAGTTACTGGCCCATCGATCCTAGCCGCCAGGCTACCTGCTGCCCCGGTACTGTGTTGTGCTCTACTGAGTCCAAACTTGTGAAACATAGACATCTATTAATAATTCAGATTCGGTCTGTCGGTACCAACCAAATTTGGTCTTGTTTAGGGGGAACCTCATTAGAATAAAAGCCGATGTGTAGAATAATACCCAAACACACAAATGTGGATATAGCATTTTTCTACCTTTTTGTGTACCTGTTCAGGATGCATCACAATGAATACATGACATATCCATAATTATGCATTTCTGTATAGTACAGAACAGTCGCCCATGATGTCATTCAGTTATTGTCAGGTGTTAATCCATTTCACTTACTGTAGTTCAATAATTAAAATAGATTTTTTCAAACTCAAGGTGTCATCATAGCTGACGCCCCATTATTTCAGCATACATCTTTTAATCTTAATTTAGGCTATATGTTTAAAATTTTAATTTTATTTTTTTACCGTAATTGTTATGTAATCTGCACTGTTCAAGTATACTGAATAAAAATACTCGCAACATGCAACAATTTCAAATATTATACTACTAAGCTACAGTTCATATAAGGAAATCAGTCAATTGAAATACATTCATTAGGCAGTAATCTATGGATTTCACATGACTGGCAATGCAGATATGCATCTGTGGTCAGATATGAGGAAAAACAGTCAGTATCTGGCGTGACCACTATTTTCCTCAGGCAACACGAAACCTCTCCTTTGCATGGAGTTGATCAGGCTGTTGATTGTGGCTTGTGGAATGTTGTCCCACTCCTCTTCAATGGCTGTGCGAAGTTGCTGGATATTGGCTGGAACTGAAACACCCTGTTGTACATGTCGGCAAACTGCTCGCCCACACATCTGCGGTTGTGAGGACGTTTGGACCTACGGTCAAATTTTCTAAAATGACCGAGGTGGCTTATGGTAGAGAAATGAACATTCAATTGTATGGAAACAGCTCAGGTGGACATTCCTGCAGCCGGCATGCCAATTGCATGCTCCCTCAACTTGACATCTGCAGCATTGTGTTGTGACAAAATTGCACGTTGTCGAGTGACCTTGTATTGTCCCCAGCACAAGGTGCACCTGTGTAAGGGATCATGCTGTTTAATCAGATTCTTTATATGCCACTCCTGTCAGGTGGATGTATTATCTTGGCAAAGGAGAAATGCTCACTAACAGATCTAAACAAATGTGTGCACAGAATTTGAGAAATTTCTGGCATCTTTTTATTTCAGCTCATGAAACATGGTACCAACACTTTACATTATGTGTTTTATTTTTGTTCAATGTAAGTGTGTTTGTGGAAATTGTTCAAAGTAGACCCTGTGCAATCAATGGTTTTAGTGTGGCATTTTACCATGGAGTTGCCCTTTTTTGTGTGTGTACCAGTACTTACAGAGCATTCAAAGTATTCAGAACCCTTTTAGTTTTTCCAATTGTTTTACATTCTATTCTAAAATGGATATACACATTCACACACTATCCCATAATGACAAAGCAAAAACTGGTTTTCAGAAATGTTTGCACATTAAAAAAATAAAATAAATGGAAATGTGACATTTTACATAAGTTTTCAGACCCTTTATTCAGTACTGTGTTGAATCACCTTTGGCAGCGATTACAGCCTTGAGTTTTCTTGGGTATGTAGCTACAAGCTTTGCACACCTGTATTTGGGGAGTTTCTTCGATTCTTCTCTGCAGATCCTCTCAAGCTCTGTCAGGTTGGATGGGAGTGTCGCTGCACAGCTATTTTCAGATCCTTCCAGAGATGCTCGATCGGTTTCCAGTCCGGATTCTAGCTGGGCTACTCAAGGACATTCAGAGACTTGTCCTGAAGACACTCTTGCGTTGTCTTGGCTGTGTGCTTAGGGTTGTTGTCCTGGTGGAAAGTGAACCTTCGCCCCAGTCTGAGGTTCTGGGTGCTCTGGAGCAGGTTTTCATCAATGATCTCTCTGCACTTTGCTCCATTCATCTTTGCCACGATCCTGACTGGTCTCCCAGTCCCTGTCGCTGAAAAAATCCCCACAGCATGATACTGCCACCGCTATGCTTCACCATAGGGATGGTATTGGCCAGGTGATGAGCGGTGCCTGGTTTCCTCCAGACGTGACGCTTGGCATTCAGACCGAAGAGTTTAATCTTGGTTTTATTAGACCATTTTGTTTCTCATGGTGTGAGTCCTTTAGGTGCCTTTTGGCAAACTCCAAGCGGGCTGTCATGTACCTTTTTAACTGAGGAGTGGCTTCCGTCCGGCCCCTCTACCATAAAGTCCTGATTGGTGGAGTGCTGCAGAGATGGGAGAACCTTTCAGAAGGAAAACCGTCTCCACAGAGGACCGCTAGTGCTCTGTCAGCGTGACCAACAGGTTCTGGGCCAATTCCTTCTTCCTCGATTGCTCATTTTGGATGGGCGGCCAGCTCTGGGAAGAGTCTTGGTGGTTCCAAACTTCTTCCATTTAAGAATGATGGAGGCCACTGTGTTCTTGGGGATCTTCAATGCTGCAGACATTTTTTTGATCTGTGCCTCGACAAAATTTTGTCTCGGAGCTCTACGGACAATTCCTTTGACCTCATGGCTTGGTTTTTACTGACATGCACTGTCAATGAGAGAACCAATGGAAACAAGATGCCCTTGAGCTCAATTTTGAGTCTCATCGCAAAGGGTCTGAATACTTATGTAAATAAGGAATTCATGTTTATGTTATTTTATACATTTGCAACAATTTTCTAAACCTTTTCTCTTTGTTATAGATTATTACGTGTAGATTGATGGAAAAGGAGTAACAATTGTATCCATTTTAGAAGAAGGCTATTACGTAACTATGTGCAAAAAGTCAAGGGGTCTGAATAATTTCCAAATTGGGGGGTGTGTGTGTCCAGTATTGCAGAGAAGATGGAATGAGAGGAGAATATTTATTTCTAGACCGCGGAGAAACATTTTATCATTTAAATGCTGTGAAATACCAGCCATTCACAGTGCTGGATAAAGAGATACTGTTTATGTAGGGATTGCTTGGTGTGGTTTTATGTGCGTGCGTGTGCATATGGGTTGTGTAGACTGGGGTGCAGAATTGTGTAACTCTTCTCCTCTGCTTATTTTCGCCTTCAGGAAGCCCCCCCCCCCCCCTCTCTGCTGGATTGGTGGGTAGAAAGTGTGTTTAACATGTCAAAGATTAAAACAATGTCTTGGTCTACCTCTAGAATATAGCCGATTTATTGATCAATTCAAAGATGGCGTAGCAGTGCAGACGTTGTTTGTCGTTCTCCCGTGTAAATGTTGTATTTTTTTTGTATAGATTTCTCTTTTTCCATGAAAAAAAATTAAATATACCTTCCGGCAACCCGCCTCACCCAATGTGATACGGATCTGCTATTTTTAGACCTTGTAGCCAGAACCTCCATCAGAAGCTAGCCATCAGAAGCTAACCAGCTAATTAGCTACTAACTATTTAATCATTGTTAGCCACTGCTAGCGGCATTTAGCTTTAGCATAGACACCAGCCACTTTTAGCCTGGATAATACTTGCCAGTATGCATATCGGACTGTTTTTCTCCAATACAACACCAGATTCCTGCCGTAAGCCCTGGACCATTACTCCAGATCATCCCAGCTAGCTAGCTGCCACCAAGTGGCCCAGCCCCGAAGGTAGCCTTGAGCCAGGCCCATCTCCTGGCCTGCTCAGTGGACCCTATGTCTCCCACTTGTTAGCATAGTAACGACTAGCTAGCGGATTCCCTGTTTCATCTATTGCTGTTCACTGGACTAGAGGCCGACCGATTATGATTTTTTTTTTACCGCCGATACCGATTATTGGAGGACCAAAATAAACCGATACCGATTTAATCATATAAAAAATATATGTATTTTTAATGATGACAATTACAACAATACTGAATGAACACTTATTTTAATATAATACATCAATAAAATCTATTTAGCCCCAAATAAATAATAAACATGTTCAATTTGGTTTAAATAATGCAAAAACAAAGTGTTTAAGAAGAAAGTAAAAGTTACATGTGCCATGTAAAAAAGCTAACGTTTAAGTTCCTCAGAACATGAGAGCATATGAAAGCTGGTGGTTCCTTTTAACATGAGTCTTCAATATTCCCAGGTAAGAAGTTTTAGGTTGTATTTGTTGTTGGAATTATAGGACTATTTCTCTCTATACGAGCTGTATTTCATATACCTTTAACTATTGGATGTTCTTATAGGCACTTTAGTATTGCCAGTGTAACAGTATAGCTTCTGTCCCTCTCCTCGCCCCTACCTGGGCTCGAACCAGGAACACATCGACAACAGCCACCCTCGAAGCAGTGTTAACCATGCAGAGCAAGGGGAACAACCACTCCAAGTCTCAGAGCGAGTGACGTTTGAAACGCTATTAGCGCACACCCCACTAACTAGCTAGCCATTTCACATCGGTTACACCAGCCTAATCTTCGGAGTTGATAGGCTTTAAGTCATAAACATCTCAATGCTTGAAGCACAGCGAAGAGCTGCTGGCAAAATGCACAAAAGTGCTGTTTGAATGAATGCCTACGAGCCTGCTGGTGCCTACCACCGCTCAGTCAGACTGCTCTATCAAATCATAGACTTAATTATAACATAATAACACACAGAAATACGAGCCTTAGGTCAATATGTTAGAATCTGGAAACTATCATCTCGAAAAAAAGACATTTATTATTTCAGTGAAATACAATCCGTTCCGTATTTTATCTAACGGCATCCCTAAGTCTAAATATTCCTGTTACATTGCACAACCTTAAATGTTATGTCATAATTACGTAAAATTCTGGCAAATTAGGCCCAAACTGTTGCATATACACTGACTCTGTGTGCAATGAACGCAAGAGAAGTGACACAATTTCACCTGGTTAATATTGCCTTCTAACCTGGATATCTTTTATCCAAATATGCATGTTTAAAAATATATACTTCTGTGTATTGATTTCAAGAAATGCAGTGATGTTTATGGTTAGGTACAGTCGTGCAACGATTGTGCTTTTTTCCCGCAAATGCGCTTTTGTTAAATCATCTCCCGTTTGGCGAAGTTGGCTGTCTTTGTTAGGAAGAAATAGTCTTCACAGTTCGCAATGAGTCATGTTAGCAGGCAATATTAACTAAATATGCAGGTTTAAAAATATATACTTCTGTATTGATTTTAAGAAAGGCATTCATGTTTATGATTAGGTACACATTGGAGCAACGATAGTCCTTTTCCGCGAATACGCAACGCAGGACACGCTAGGTAAACTAGTAATATCATCAACCATGTGTAGTTAACTAGTGATTATGATTGATTGCTTGTTTTTCATAACTGAGCTTGGCTTCTTACTGCATTCACGTAACAGGCAGTCTCCTCGTGGAGTGCAATGGAATCAGGTGGTTAGAGCGTTGGACTAGTTAACTGTAAGGTTGCAAGATTGAATCCCCGAGCTGACAAGGTAAAAATCTGTCATTCTGCCCCTGAACAAGGCAGTTATTCCATCATTCCTAGGCCGCCATTGAAAATAAGAATGTGTTCTTAACTGACTTGCCTAGTTAAATAAAGGTGTAAAAGAAAAAAAATCGGCCAAATCGGTGTCCAAAAATACAGAATTGCTATTGTTATGCTAATTGCTAATTAATCAATTGCTAATTAATCGGCCATTCCGATTAATCGGTCGACCTTTACACTGGACCCTATGATCACTTGGCTACATAGCTGATGCCTGCTGGACTATTCATTAATCACGGTCCTCCATTTTGTTTATCTGTCGGTAGCAGCCTCGAACTCAGGCCCTGTTGTTCTCTTAGCTGATTAGCTGTTGGCTTACCTGTTGTCTTTTGCTAACTGTCCCAATCATCACCTGTGATTGTTTTATGCCTTGCTTTATGTCTCTCTCTAATGTCAATATGCCTTGTATACTGTTGTTTAGAATAGGTATCATTGTTTTAGTTCACTGCGGAGCCCCTAGTCCATCTCATCATGCCTCAGATACATCTTTTGTCCCACCTCCCACACATGCTGTGACCTCACCCAGCACTACTAGTGCGTCCAGAGATGCAACCTCTCTTATGGTCACTCAATGCCTAGGTTTACCTCCATTGTACCCACACCTTACCATACCCCTGTCTGTACATTATGCCCTGAATCTATTCTACCACGCCCAGAAATCTGCTCCAATGCACTAGGCGACCAGTTTGCTAGCCTTTAGCCATACCCTCATCCTACTCCTCCTCTGTTCTTCGGGAGATGTGGAGGTTAACCCAGGCCCTGCCTGTCCCCAGGCACTCATTTGTTGACTTGTGTAACCGTAAAAGCCTTGGTTTCATTGCATGTTAACATCAGAAGCCTCCTCCCGAAGTTTGTTTTAGTCACTGCTTTAGCACACTCTGCCAACCCTGATGTCCTTGCTGTTTCTGAATCCTGGCGTAGGAAGGCCACCAAAAATGCTGAGATTTCCATCCCCAACTACAACATTTTACATCAAGTTAGAACTTCCAAAGGTGAAGGAGTTGCAATCTACTGCAGAGAGAGCCTGCAACATTCTCATACTTTCCAGGTCTGTGCCCAAACAGTTCAAGCTTCTAATTCACTTTTGGATAAATAGCGTTCCCAAACTGAACTGCCTCCTACTCTGTCCCAAATCCTAATATGTGCATATTAGTATTGGATAGAAAACACTATGAAGTTTCTAAAACTGTTTGAATCATGTCTGTGAGTATAACAGAAGTTATTTAGCAGGCGAAACCCAGAGGACAAAACATTCAGATATATTTTTTTGAGGTCACTTTCTTTTCATTTGGGCTTTCACGGGGAATCCAGAATTTTAATCAACTTTCCTGCAGTTCCTACCGCTTCCACTGGATGTCCCCAGTTTGTAGAAATTCGTTGAGGTTTTTCCTTTGTGAAATGAAGGACCATAGCTTAGAATGAGAGTAACTTCATGTGTACCTTTTTGATAGAGGCGTGTAACCAGAAAAGATGCGTCAGATTGTTTTGCTCCTGTATTGAACACAGATCATCCCGTATTCAATTTGATAGATTATATACGTTTAGAAATACCTAAAGTTGTATTACAAAAGTAGTTTGAAATGTTTTGGCAAAGTTTACAGGTAACTTTTGAGATATTTTGTTGCGACGTTGCGTAAGTTGGAAGCAGTGTTTTTCTGGATCAAACGCGCCAAATAAATGGACATTTTTTGGGATATATATCGACGGAATTAATCGAAGAAAAGGACAATTTGTGATGTTTATGGGACATATAGGAGTGCCAACAAAAGAAGCTCATCAATGTTAAGGCATGATATTTTATTTCTGCGTTTTGTGTCGCGCCTGCAGAGTTGAAATATGCTACTCTCTCATTGTTTACTGTTGTGCTATCATCAGATAATAGCATCTTATGCTTTCGCTGAAAAGCCTTCTTGAAATCTGACATGTTGGCTGGATTCACAACGAGTGTAGGTTTAATTTGCTATCTTGCATGTGTAGCTTTAATTTGCTATCTTGCATGTGTAATTTAATGAAAGTGTAATTTTTATAGAAATGTATTTGAATTTGGCGCTTTGCATTTTCCCTGGCTATTGGCCATGCGTCCCGCCTACCCCAGATAGGTTTACACCCGGGCAGTCCTACAATCTAAGCTAGATGCCCTCAATCTCACACAAATGATCAAGAAACACACCATGGTTACGTTAAATAGATATTATCCTGACCAACTTGCCCTCCAAATACACCTCTGCTGTTTTCAATCAGGATCTCAGCGATCATTGCCTGTGTCCGCTATGGGTCTGCGGTCAAACGACCCTCATCACTGTCAAACACCAGTCCTCTTCTGCCTGTGCCGGGTGGAGATTTAAACAGAACATGGCCAAGATGTTCAAATGTTCATAAATGACCAGCATGGTCGAATAATAATAAGGCAGAACAGTTGAAAATGGAGCAGCAGCAAGGCCAGGTGGACTGGGGACAGCAAGGAGTCATCATGTCAGGTAGTCCTGGGGCATGGTCCTAGGGCTCAGGTCCTCCGAGACCACTAGAGGGATATCTTCAACCACCAACCTACCATCCTGAGACAAGGCCGAGTATAGCCCACAAAGATCTCCGCCATGGCACAACCCAAGGGGGGGGGCGCCAACCCAGACAGGATGACCACATCAGTGAATCAACCCACTCAGGTGACGCACCCCTTCCAGGGACGGCATGAGAGAGTCCCAGTAAGCCAGTGACTCTGCCCCTGTAATAGGGTTAGAGGCAGAGAATCCCAGTGGAAAGAGGGGAACCGGCCAGGCAGAGACAGCAAGGGCGGTTCGTTGCTCCAGAGCCTTTCCGTTCACCTTCCCACTCCTGGGCCAGACTACACTCAATCATATGACCCACTGAAGAGATGAGTCTTCAGTAAAGACTTAAAGGTTGAGACCGAGTTTGCGTCTCTGACATGGGTAGGCAGACCGTTCCATAAAAATTGAGCTCTGTAGGAGAAAGCCCTGCGTCCAGCTGTTTGCTTAGAAATTCTAGGGACAATTAGGAGGCCTTCGTCTTGTGACCGTAGCGTACGTATAGGTATGTACGGCAGGACCAAATCAGAGAGATGGGTAGGAGCAAGCCCATGTAATGCTTTGTAGGTTAGCAGTAAAACCTTGAAATCAGCCCTTGTAGGGAGGCTAGCACTGGAGTAATATGATCAATTTTTTTGGTTCTAGTCAGGATTCTAGCAGCTGTATTTCGTTTATTTAGTGCTTTATGCTTTATTGCATGCTATAGCACAAACTCCAAAAAGTTCTGGGAAACTGTAAAGTCCATGGAGAATGAGAGCACCTCCTCCCAGCTGCCCACTGCACTGAGGTTATGTTGCAGATGTTAATTTATAATGTTAATCTATAAGCATTTCTATACAGCTTCTCCTTCACCCAAATCCAGATAGCAGATGTTCTGAAAGAGCTGCAAAACCTGGACCAGTACAAATCAGCTGGGCTAGACAATCTGGACCCTGTCTTTCTAAAATTATCTGCCACCTTTGTTGCAACCCCTTCACCACTCTGTTCAACCTCTTTCGTATCGTCTGAGATCCTTAAATATTGGAAAGCTGCTGCGGTCATCCCCCTCTTCAAAGGGGGTGACACTCTAGACCAAAACTGTTACAGACCTATATCCATCCTGCCCTGCCTTTCTAAAGTCTTCGAAAGCCAAGTTAACAAGCAGATCACTGACCATTTCTAATCCCACCGTAACCTTCTCCGCTCTGCAATCCGGTTTTCGAGCTGGACACGGGTGCACCTTAGCCACGCTCAAGGTACTAAACGATATCATAACCGCCATCGATAAAAGACAGTACTGTGCCGCTGTCTTCATCGACCTGGCCAAGGCTTTCGACTCTGTCAGTCACCGTATTCTTATCGGCAGACTTATTAAACTGTTGAGTGTAGGGGGCAGTATTTTGATGTTTGAATGAAAAACGTACCCAAATTAAACTTGCCTATTTCTCAGCCCCAGAAGCTAGAATATGCATATAATTGACAGATTAGGATAGAAAACACTCTAAAGTTTCCAAAACTGTCAAAATATTGTCTGTGAGTATAACAGAACTGATATTGCAGGCGAAAAACCTGAGGAAAATCCAACTAGGAAGTGCCTCTTATTTTGAAAGCTCCCTGTTCCATTGCATGCCTTCCCTCCATTTAGTGGGATATCAACCAGATTCCTTTACCTATGTCTTCCATATGGTGTGAACAGTCTTTAGACATAGTTTCAGCCTTTTATTCTGAAAAATGAGTGAGAACGATCACATCGCGTCAGTGGATGGCTGGGTGCCAGCAGAGTTTTGCATGCGCCAACAGCTTGGAGCAGACATGTTCTCTCTCTCCCCTATTGAAAAAGCTACGGTCCGGTTGAAATATTATCGATTATTTATTGTAGAAACAACCTGAGGATTGATTTATAAAAAAAAACGTTTGACATGTTTCTACGAACTTTACTGATACTATCTGCCCCGTCGTGACCGCTCGAGCCTGTGGATTACTAAAAACGCGCCAACCAAATGGAGGTATTTTGGATATAAAAATAATCTTTATGGAACAAAAGGAACATTTTATTGTGTAAATGGGAGTCTCGTGAGTGCAAACATCCGAAGATCATCAAAGGTAAGCGTTTCATTTTATTGCTTTTCTGACTTTCGTGACAATCTACTTTGCTGCTAGCTGTTTGTAATATTTTGTCTGCTGAGAGATATGTCCTTACATAAACGCTTGGTTTGCTTTAGCTGTAAAGCTTTTGAAATCTGACATGCCAGGTGGCTTAACCTCTCTGGGATATGTGGGACGCCCACATGGCCTGAAGCCAGGGAAAATGCAGAGCGCCAAATTCAAATAAATTACTATAAAATATAACTTTCATTAAATCACACATGGAAGATAGCAAATTAAAGCTACACTTGTTGTGAATCCAGCCAACATGTCAGATTTCTGAAATAAAAATATAATTCATGCCTTACCTTTGACGAGCTTCTTTTGTTGGCACTCCAATATGTGCCATAAACATCATAAATGGTCCTCTATCTAACAGTACACTTCAAGTGACCCTCGTTCAAGATGGCTGTACTTCTTCATTACACAAAGGAATAACCTCAACCAATTTCTAAAGACTGTTGACATCCAGTGGAAGCGATAGCAACTGCAAGAAGTTCCCTTTAGAAATCTGGATTCCCATTGAAAAGAGTGACCCATTGAAAAGAGTGAATCTGTTTTTTCCTCCTGGGTTTCACCTGCTAAATAAGTTGTGTTATACTCACAGACATGATTCAAACCGTTTTAGAAACGTCAGAGTGTTGTCTATCCAAATCTACCAATAATATACATATCTTATCTTCTGGGGATGAGTAGCAGGCAGTTGAATTTGGGCATGCATTTCATCCGGATGTGAAAATGCTGCCCCCGGTGACCAAGAAGTTAACAACAATCTAAGCTGTGTTTTGCTATATTGCACTTGTGATTTCATGAAAATTAAATATTTTTAGTAATTTAATTTGAATTTGGTGCTCTGCAATTCAGCGGATGTTGACAAATGATCCCGCTAACAGGATGGGTGCGCCAAGAAGTTAACAGCTTTGGTTTCTCAAATGACCACCTTGCCTGGTTCACCAACTACTTCTCAGAGAGTTCAGTGTGTCAAATAGGAGGGCCTGTTGTCCGGACCTCTGGCAGTCTCTATGGAGGTACCACAGGGTTCAATTCTCGGGGTGACTCTTTTCTCTGTATATATCAGTAATGTTGCTCTTGCTTCGGGTGATTCCCTGATCCACCTCTATGCATACAAAACCATTCAGTACACTTCTGGCCCTTCTTTGGACACTGTGTTAACAAACCTCCAAACGAGCTTCAATGCCATACAACACTCCTTCCGTGGCCTCCAACTGCTCTTAAACGCTAGTAAAAGTAAATGCATGCTTTTCAACTGATTGCTGCCCACACCCGCCCGCCCGACTAGCATCACTACTCTGGACGGCTCTGACCTAGGTGTCTGGCTAAGTATCTAGGTGTCTGGCTAGACTAAGCTTTCCTTCCAGCCTCATATTAAACATCTCCAATCCAAAATTAAATCTAGAATCGGCTTCCTATTTCGCAACAAAGCCTCCTACACTCACGCCTACAAAACACCCTCGTAAAACTGACTCTCCTACCGATCCTCGACTTTGGCGAAGTCATTTACAAAATAGCCTCAAACACTCTACTCAGAAAACTGGATGCAGTCTATCACAGTGCCATCCGTTTTGTCACAAGCCCCATACACCACCCACCACTGCGACCTGTATGCTCTTGTCGGCTGGCCCTCGCTACATATTTGTCGCCAGACCCACTGGCTCCAGGTCATCTATAAGCTCACTGGTCACCATAACACCCACCTGTAGCATGCGCTCCAGCAGGTATTTCTCACTGGTCATCCCCAAAGCTGCCTTTCCTTCCAGTTCTCTGCTGCCAATGACTGGAACAAATTGCAGAAATCGCTGAAGTTGGAGACATATCTCCCTCACTAAGTTTAAGCATCAGCCATCTGACCAGTTATCGATCGCTGCAGCTGTACACAGCCCTCTTGTAAATTGTCCATCCAATCTACCTACCTCATCCCCATATTGTTTTTATTTACTTTTTTGCTATTTTGCACACCAGTATTTCTACTTGCACATCTATCACTCCAGTGCTAAATTGCAATTACTTTGCTACTATGGCCTATTTATTGCCTTACCACCTCATGCCATTTGCACACACTGTATATAGACTTGTTCTATTGTGTTTTTGACTGTACGTATGTTTATTTCAGTTGTAACTGTTGTTTCTCGCACTGCTTTGCTTTATCTTGGTCGCAGTTGTAAATGAGAACTTGTTCTCAACTGGCCTTCCTGGTTAAATAAAGGTAAAATAAAAATATTGGATGACCAAAAAAAGCCAATACCGATTTTATTTAAATGTATGTATATTTGCTATAATGACAATTACAACAATACAAACTTTTATTTTAACCTAATATTATACATAAAAATTTTTTAGTCTCAAATTATTAAACAGGTTCAATTTGGTTTAAATAATGAGAACACAGTGTTGGAGAAGAAAGTTAAAGTGCAATATGTGCCATGTAAAAAAAAAAGCTAACGTTTTAAGTTTATTGTTCAGAACATGAGAACATTGAGGCTGGTGGTTCAATATTCCCAGTTAAGAAATTTGAGGTTGTAGTTATAGGCATTATGACACATCGACTATTTCTCTCTATACCATTTGTATTTCATATACGTTTGCCTTTTGAATGTTTTTATAGGCACTTTAGTATTGCTAGGCTAATCTCTGGAATTGATAGGCTTGAAGTCATAAACAGCGCTTTGCATTAAAGCATTGCTAAGAGCTGCTGGCAAAACGCAGTAAAGTGCTGTTTGAATGAATGCTTACGAGCCTGCTGCTGCCGACCACCGCTCAGACTGCTTTATCAAATGATAGACTTAATTATAATATAATTAACACAGAAATACAAGCCTTTGGTTATTTTAATATGGTCAAATCCGGAAACTATCATTTTGAAAACAAAACCTTTTATTCTTTCCGTGAAATACAGAACCGTTCTGTATTTTATCTAACGGGTGGCAACGGTAAGTCTAAATATTGCTTCTGCATTGCACAACCTTCAATGTTATGTCATAATAATGTAAAATTCTGGCAAATTAATTACGGTCTTCACACAGTTCGCAAGGAGCCAGGCGGCCCAAACATTTGCATATACCCTGACTGTTTGCACTGAACGCAAGAGAAGTGACACAATTTCCCTAGTTAATATTGCCTGCTAACATTATTTTATTTGAACTAAATATGCAAGTTAAAAAAATATATACTTGTTTATTGATTTTAAGAAAGGCATTGATGTTAATGGTTAGGTACATTTGTGAAATGATTGTGCTTTTTTTTGCGACTGTGCTTTTGTTAAATCAACACCGTTTGGGGAAGTAGGCTGTGATTCGATGATAAATTAACCGGCACTGCATTGATTATATGCAACGCAGGACAAGCTAGTTAACACAGTAATATCATCAACCATGTGTAGTTAGCTAGTGATTATGTGAAGATTGGTTGTTTTTATAAGAAGTTTAATGCTAGCTAGCAACTTACCTTGGCTCCTTGCAGCCACAAGGTCCTTTTGACGCTGCACTTGCGTAACAGGTTGTCAGCCTGCCGCGCAGTTTCCTCGTGGATTGCAATGTAATTGGCCATAATCGGCATCCAAAAGGCCGATTACCCAGTTGTTATGAACTTGAAATCGGCCCTAATTAATCGGCCATGCCGATTAATCAGCCGACCTCTAGTGTATATACTCATGAAATGGAGGTCCTGTTTGTGTTAGGGAGCATGCAGGAACAAGCTGCATCTTGTGTGTATGTATTCTTTGGCTAGTCTTGTTTACTTTCTCACACTTCAATTCATTATTTCACACTTTTTTATTTAAGCAAAAGCCCCTTCAATGCTTTATTATTAGGATAGATTTTGGAATAAAACCATTAGGCACTTTTTTGGGGTTGTGCATGCACAAAACATATCTGTACTAGACACTACAACACATACATCCATGCGTCCCTACATTGAGAGAAAAACAACGTGTGTGTGTGTGTGTGTGTGTGTGTGTGTGATTCAACGGTGGTAGCCTGAAGTCTGGTATAGCATAGTACTGACCCTATTGGTGGAACTGGGGAAAATCCCATCCACCCCCACAGTGCTCTTCTCCTTTCCTGTCTGCGTGACAGATAACGATGCTGGTCGCTGTGACGTACCTGTTTGTCACGTGCCGCCCTTTTAGTGTGTCATATGGGATTAGCAGGCCATGGGCTTGGGTGCAAGGGATCACAGGGCGCCGAGCCAAGATTGCCAGAGCTGGAGCAGGGGAAAAGACTTTAGTTTAATGTGTGTTAGGGTTGGGCGATGTCCACCTTTGTCCCATCATGTTTATGTACCCCTATTGGTTATGTTTATGTACCCCCAATGTATATTTATATTTTTTTATATGCAAAAGTAGAAAAAGACACTAGCGTGGAGTGATTGGCACAGTCAACAAGCCTCATTGGCTATGTGATGGGTGAATCATCATAGGCTGCAGGATCTAGCAACTCTGCTGTCCTCAGAATTTGATAATTATAAATTTATTCACATTTTTGCTTATCCATCTCATTAGGCCTAAGATACTGTGCGTTGAAGGTAGGTTGCACATTGCTAGAATCCTATTGAAAAAGGCCTAGGCCAACTGGCTACTTACTGTTTTCTTAAGGTTTCCTCAGCTGTAACCCAATTTTTCTTTAGACTTCTCAGTCGACTTTTCCATCTTGGTAGTGTTAACTCGATTGCATGTCTTGTGGCCTGAAATTACATTTTTCATTCAAAATAAAGTTGTGATTGAGAATGGCATAGGTTAAGATTGACTTAATTGGCCCATTTAAAAGCAGCAACATTAGGACATTAAACACTATCGTTTTTTGGGGGGGTATACTGTTAATTTGTCTTAATGCTTTTATAATATTTCATTTAGTAGGTTTACTAAGGATTATTAGGATTTTAGCATTTTGGTTCATAGGCGGGAAAAAAAGTTATTAACCAAATGGTTAAAAGCCTCATCCTTCTAAATGAAATATCATAAATGCATTAAGACAAATTAACAGAATCTCCCAAACATTTTTATGAAGTGTTTAATGTTGTTTCTTTATGTAAATTCTCAATCCCAACTTTATTTTGAATGACAAACTATATTTCAGGCCACAAGACAGGCATTCAAGTAATTTCTGTCATTATGCTTTGCTCAACTGTAAGGTTTGTTCAAATTTAGAAAAATCTTTCTATCTTGCTATTGTTTGTTCAATCTCATTATTACCTTAGGCCTTCTGAGATTCTTTCAATAAAACAAATTGAAGTAGGCTATAAGAATATAGGCAATTTCTTCGGAATGTCACCCATGCACTGCCTGACTAATTTCTCCGCTTTACTGCACGAGGCCAGTCAGTTGAAATAGGTTAGGTATCGTCTGTCATATCACAATATCGTCTATAGTATCAACTAATCAACCTAGTGTGTCTTCTCCTAGCCCCCCCCACAGACCACGTATTTTTTAAAATTGTATTTTTACCTTTATTTAACTAAGCAAGTCAGTTTACAAATTATTATTTCCATGATGGCCTAGGTACAGTGGGTTAACTGCCTCATAATTGTACGCCTCTCATATTTGGGTCATGTTTTGGGGGGTTATCCCACTGTGCTACCTCCCACCAGCCCCCCAATGCTAGCCAGGAGTATAGCTTTGCTTGCTGCTGAATATCTGTAGGTTTGGGCAAGGGGCTTTTTGTGTTTCCCAACATGGAGGAAAAGGAGGATTGTTTAGCTATAGGAGGGAGGGAGGGATTGTGTAAACATGAGGAAGAGGGTGTAGTTGTGTAATGGTAGAGTGGAGGGAGAACATTGGTGGGGGATGGGGCACTTTGAAGGGGATGCTGGAATGTGAGTAAACGTGTCTAAATGAGAGGCTTGCCACTGCGCCGGGTTAGTCTGGCTGACACCAGCTCTCGAAGTCCTACTAACTTGAGTGTAGAAAGGCTTCTTTGATGTGCTGGCACAAAGCATTGATAATGAAGGGCTTTTCCCGAAGGCTTCAAGACCGCACCCTCCGCTGGTTGGATATCCTTGTTTCAAATTGAACAAATCATGATCTATTGTTTTACATAGGGCGGCCCCAGCCTTTCTGCTTCCTCCAGCCAGCTTGCCCTTCCGGGTTAAGAAACACAGTAGCTATGTAGCACAACACTTTGAACATCGTTTGATGCTAACTAAAATGTAAAACATAAAACTAAAAATGTTTACATAATGAATAGGGAGCATTAATCATCACACATTTTCTAAATTAAGCTAGGCGTATGTTGCACGTCACCACTGGTTATAGAGTGCATGCCTTATCATGTGTAAGCATGTCTGCCTGTGTGTTTCTCTTCACAGTCCCCGCTGTTCCATAAGGTGTATTTTCATGTTTTTAAATCTGATTCAACTGCTTGCATCAGTTACCTGATGTGGAGTAAAGTTCCATGTAGCCATGGCTTTACGTAGTACTGTGTGCCTCCCATAGTCTGTTCTTGACTTGGGGATTGTGAAGAGACCTCTGGCATGTCTTATGAGCTGTGTGCTAATATTTTAAACTGACATCTTGGTGCATACAGCATATCAACACTTCTTACAAAAACCAGTAGTGATGAAGTCAATCTCTCTTCCACTTTGAGCCATGAGAGACCGACATGCATACTATTAATATTACCTCTTTGTGTACGTCCAAGGGCCAGCCGTGCTGCCCTGTTCTGAGTCATTTGCAATTTTCCCAAGTCCCTTTTTGTGGCACCTGCCCACACGACTAGTCCAGGTGCGACAAAACTACGGCCTGTAGGACCTGCCCTGTTGATAGTGCTATTAAGAAGGTAGAGCAGCGCTTTATTATGGACATACAACAGTAGCTAAGATGGGGAGAAGTATCAGATTTTTTTTTGACCATGACAGTTTACAATCCAGGGTTACTCCAAGCAGTTTAGTCACCTCAACTTGCTAAATTTTCACATTTATTTATTACAAGATTTAGTTGAGGTTTAGGGTTTACTGAATGATTTGTCCCAAATGCAATGATTTTAGTTTTAAAAATATTTAGGACTAACTTATTCACAGTGGATCACAAGGAATAATAACTCTAAGTGTTGCAGTCATTTCAGTCGCTGTAGGAGCTGACATGTATAGTGTTGAGTCATCCACATACATACACGCTGGCCTGACGCAGCCAGCCGCGACCCGGAGACCCATGGGGCGGCGCACAATTGGCCAAGTGTCGTCCGGGTTAGGGGAGGGTTTGGCCGGCAGGGATGTCCTTGCCCCATCGCGCACTAGTGACTCCCGTGGTGGGCCAGGTGCAGTGCACGCCGACACGGTTGCCAGGTGCACAATGTTTCCTCCGGCACATTGGTGCGGCTGTCTCCCGGGTTGTGTTTCGGAGAACACATGGCTCTCGACCTTTGCTTCTCCCGAGTCTGTATGGGAGTTGCAGCAATGAGACAAGACTATAACTATCAATTGGATACCACAAAAAAGGGGTAATAATAAAAAAGCTTCAAAAAATACATACACACTGGCTTTACTCAAAGCCAGTGGCATGTCATTAGTAAAGATGGGGAAAAAAGTTATGGGCCTGGACAGCTGCCCTGGGGAATTCCTGATTCTACTTGGATTATGTTGGAGAGGCTTCTATTAAAGAACACCCTCTGTGTTCTGTTAGATAGGTAAATATTTTCCACATTATAGCAGAGACTGTAAAGCCATAACACAAGTTTTTCCAGCAGCAGACTATGATTGATGATGTCAAAATCCGCACTGAAGTCAAGAAAACAACCCCCACAATCTTATCAATTTCTCTCAGCCAATCATCAGTCATTTGTGTAAGTGCTGTGCTTGTCGAATGTCCTTCCCTATAAGCATGCTGAAAGTCTGTTGTCAATTTGTTTACTGTAAAATAGCATTGGATCTGGCCAAAGACAATTTTTTCTAAAAGGGTTGGTAAGGGTTGGTGGTCAGCTATTTGAGCCAGTAAAGGGGTCTTTACTATTCTTGGGTAGTGGAATGACTTTTGCTTCCCTCCAAGCCTGGGGGCACACACTTTGTAGTAGGCTTAAATTGAAAAAAATGGCAAATAGTGACAATGTCGTCCACTATTATCCTCAGTAATTTTCCATCCAAGTTGTCAGACCCCGTTGGCTTGTCATTGTTGATAGACAACAGTATCTTTTTCACCTCTTCCACACACACTTTATGGAATTCAAAAATTACAATGCTTCTCTTTTCATAATTTGCTGATATATATTTGGATGTGTAGTGTCAGCATTTGTTGCTGGCATGTCATACCTACATTTGTCACGTTCTGACCTTAGTTCCTTTGTTTTGTGTTTGTTTATATGGTCAGGGCGTGAGTTGGGGTGGGCAGTCAGAAAAACGAACAATGTTTTGTTTCTGTGTTCGGCCTAGTATGGTTCTCAATCAGAGGCAGGTGTCGTTAGTTGTCTCTGATTGAGAATCATACTTAGGTAGCCTGGGTTTCAGTTTTGGGTTGTGGGTATTTGTCTTCCGTGTCAGTGTTTGTCGCCACACGGGACTGTTTCGTTTCTTCACGTTTATTATTTTGTTCCAGTGTTCAGTTGTGTTTTTTAAATAAATCAAAATGGAAACTTACCACGCTGCATTTTGTCCGATTCTCGCTACTCCTCCTCAAAATTTGCTAATCTGCCAATGAAAAAAATAATTAAAGTGGTTTGCAATATCAGTTGGTTTTGTGATTAACGAGCCCCAAAGCTTTTACTATCACTCTTTGTCATTTATCTATGTTTCATAGTGTATTTTTATTTTATTTTTTATTTAGTCACATGATTTCTTAATTTGCAATACGTTTGCCAATCGGTTGTGCAGCTAGACTTATTTGCCATTCCTTTTGCCTCATACCTCTCAACCGTACCATTTAAAAAAAAAAAAAAATCCTTGGGGATTTAAAACATTTTACTGTCATTTTCTTAATGGTCAGGTCCCAATTGTAAATGAGAACTTGTTCTCAACTTGCCTACCTGGTTAAATAAAGGTGAAATAAAATCAATAAAAATGGGGGGGCATGCTTATTAGTAACTGTAGTAAGACATTTCATAATTGTGTCAAGTACAATGTCTGTTTGCTCCTCATTACACACCACAGACCAACACACATTCTTTACATCAACAACATAGGAATCACTACAAAACTTATTGTATGACCTCTTTTACACTATTAGCTGCTGCCCTTTACAACCACTGTGATTTATTATTTGACCCTGCTGGTGAATGTTTGAACATCTTGGCCATGTACCATTATAATTTCAACCCGGCACAGCCAGAAGAGGACTGGCCACCCCTCAGCCTGGTTCCTCTCTAGGTTTCTTACTAGGTTCCTGCCTTTCTAGGGAGTTTTTCCACGCCACCGTGCTTCTACATCTTCATTGCTGTGCTGTTTGGGGTTTTAGGCTGGATTTCTGTATCGTACTTTGACATCGGCTGATGTAAAAAGGACTTTATAAATACATTTGATTGATTAGGCCCAGCCTTTGGAACTTTGTTTTTCCAAGATATGGCTACTATGTTATGATCACTACATCCGATGGATCTGGAAACTGCTTTCAAGCTAATTTCTGCAGCATTAGTAAATGTGTGCTCAATACATATTGTTTTCATTCCTGTGCTGTTTTCGAATGATATCCTGAACCAGGTTGCAAGCGCTAGTTAGTTTGAAGCTTTTTCCTGAGTGGGCAGCTTGATAAAAGCCAGTCAACATTTAAATCACCCAGAAAATATACCTCTTTTATTGGACACATACACGTGTTTAGCAGATGTTATTGCGGGTGTAGCGAAATGGTTGTGCTTCTTGCTCCGACCGTGCAGCAATATCTAACAAATAATATCTAATAGTTTCACGACATATTCCCAAAATACACAAATCTAGCTAAGGAATATATTTAAGAATATATATATATATATATATATATATATATATATATATATATATATATATATATATATATATATATATATATATATATATATATATATATATATATATATATATATTACTGTTCAAAAGTTTGTCACTTAGAAATGTTTTTGAAAGAAAAGCACTTTTTTGTCTATTACAATAACATGAAATTGATTATCAGCAACCATCTCACCTGTGTTCCATTGGCACGTTGTGTTAGCTAATCCAAGTTTATAATTTTAAAAGGCTAATTGATCATTAGAAAACCCTTTTGCAATTATGTTTGCACAGCTGAAAACTGTCCTGATTTCACGAAGCAATAAAACTGGCCTTCTTTAGACAAGTTCAGTATCTGGAGCATCAGCATTTGTGGTTTTGATTACAGACTCAAAATGGCTAGAAACAAAGATCTTTCTTCTGAAACTCGTCAGTCTATTCTTGTTCTGAGAAATTATGAAATTATGCAAGAAATGTGAGAAATTACCAAGAAACGGAAGATCTGGTACAACGCTGTCTGGTCAGCATGTAAATGTTAACCGTGTATTGCTACCACTGTATTTTCTAAGAGAGTTTCAAAGATTGTCAGAATATGAATGTCATCTGTTACTAGCAAATTATTGATTTCATAAACCTTGTTCCTTAAGCATCTCATGTTAACGTGGGCTATTTTGAGCACTTCTAGGCTGCGTGTTTATTTTTATTGCTTTACTGGGTAGCTTAGCAGAAGTACATATGCTCATGTTATTTATGTTTGTGCAGGGCTCAGTGCTAACATGTTGAATCTATAAATAGTTGTGCCACATACTTTGACTTTTTACACTCTATGAAAAGTAATCTGACTGTGGGTTTTGAAGTGTGTTAAACCTATTTAGCCTTTACGGTTATAATCTAGTCTCTTCAGTCCCTGCTCAAACATTTTGGAAGGTAGCCTACATTTACATGAACACTTTATTGTTATGAATCCAGTTGTAGTCATGATAGTAACATGTAAATGGTTGATATATACAGTTTGCACTTTGTGTCTTAACATGGATCTACAGTTTCTAGATGATAAGCCAGAGAGAGAGCCATGGGTAGGCTGTTTCAGGAAACTAGGCGTATGTCGCAGGTCACTACTTCACAGGAGAGCCGTTTGAACGTAAACTTTTAAAAAAAATCTAAATGCTTTTTTTGACAAATACCTTCTCGCACGTTAACATTCACGTGCCTTAATATTAAACTTGTATGCCGTCTGTAAATACGAATAAAGTTGTTAAATTAAGAGCCGAGTTGGTTTAGCCAAAGAAAAAAAAGAGAAATTATTGCAATGATTGGCTGAGTTAATGAGTGGGCTGGAAATGCCAAGAGATGAGTTTGGATTGGTCTACCATAGCACGCTTCTATCTATTTGAGCTGTATCGTATATTAAAACTGCTTAAGTGTTGCTCTCCACCTTCTGGAGGACCGCATTTTGAAATCAGTGGAATTCGAGTTTGATCACTAAGGAGATGGAGAAAACGCCTGCTTCCGGATTGTATCTTCAAACTAAGGGCAACATGGCATCTGACAGGAGACGCATCCATCCATGAATGATGCATATGGGTAAGATAGTCTAGCTAGCTTATTATGCGTATCTATGAGCTATTTGCTTGGCTAGCTATAGCCTAATGTTAGCTAGCTAACATTGAACGTGGTTGGTTAGCTGCCTGCAGATTCATGCAGGGTAGTAACGTCATGAGTTGTGATTATGGTTCATTGATTACCTAGCTAGCTAATGTTATAACCTGTGTTTATTACCTTATTTGTTTCTCAGAGGCATTTGCTTAGCGAGCTATAGCCTAATTTTATCTAGATAACATTGAACCTGGTTGGTTATATACCTACAGCTTCATGCAGGGTAGTGATGTCATGAGTTAGGTAAAAATGAACCATAATTCTATCTAGCTAGCTTCATGTCTTAACAAAAGACTCCACTATGCAAGTAACCATTTTGGGTGCGTTCCTAAATTCAGTAATCTACTCAGATTTTCAGAGCACTCTCATCAGAATGTGCCAGAGAGCAGAATAACTGATGAATTTACGAAAGCTCAACACATGTTGAATATGGCCTGTCAGTAAAGTGTAATTAAATGGATTCCAGCAGCACAGTTAGTCACCAATGTTCTGGATAACATAAACAGCCTAACAAGCTCTGCTAGGGCGAGTAAAATTGTCAGAGTGGGGAGTTCTCTCATTTTTCTGGAAGTAGCTAGCCAGTTGTCTTGGGTGCTTGACTGCCATTGTGAAGACCGAAAATTGATCAACCCTACTCCTCGGCGAGAGTGTCCGATGTGCGCTCTAAACTTTCCGAGAGCGACACGTTTTGAATTTACGACCGGACAATCTGCCGGCACAGTTGCAGTCACAAACACTCTGGATAACATAACAGCCTAACCAAATCTGCTAGGGTGAGTACTGATCAGTGAGCTGTTCTGTCATTTGTGTCTGGAAGTAGCTAGCAAGTTAGCTTGGGTGCTTGACTTCTGTTAGTACAGAACACATGGATCAATCCTTAGAGATGGGTTGGGCTAAAGCTCAAGAGGGTGTGAACGATGCTGAATGGGTGTATATAAAGGACCGAAACATAGTAGTACCGAAACATTCAAAGGCCATTTTCTGAAAAGTAAGTTTACAAACTTTCAAAGCAAAATTACTTTCCCATTGTTCCTCAACTGTAGTGTGTGATATACCATTTTGTAGCTCTGAGTCTCTACTTTTATCCAATCGAAAAAATACAATTTGAAATGTTGCTACATTAGACCGATTTGAGCCGATCAGTAACAAATCTACTTTGTCTATTAATGCCCCCGCCAAACCTCAACCCAGGAACCATCATACTATTTCATATAGGCTACATAAAGAGTATATTTTTTGTTTGGCTAAATGTAGTGTTGTTTCTGGTCAATTTGCCTAAACCTCAGCAGCATCATCAAGCTATACAGTGGGGCAAAAAAGTATTTAGTCAGCCACCAATTGTGCAAGTTCTCCCACTTAAAAAGATGAGAGAGGCCTGTAATTTTCATCATAGGTACACTTCAACTATAACAGACAAAATGAGAAGAAGAAAAGATTTTTAATTAATTTATTTGCAAATTATGGTGGAAAATAAGTATTTGGTCAATAACAAAAGTTTATCTCAATACTTTATATACCCTTTGTTGTCAATGACAGAGGTCAAACGTTTTCTGTAAGTCTTCACAAGGTTTTTCCACACTGTTTCATCTTCAATGCCCTTCTCACGATACATGGCCCCATTCATTCTTTCCTTTACACGGATCAGTGTCCTGGTCCCTTTGCATAAAAACAGCCCCAAAGCATGATGTTTTCACCCCCATGCTTCACAGTAGGTATGGTGTTCTTTTTGCATGCAACTCAGCATTCTTTGTCCTCCAAACACGACGAGTTGAGTTTTTACCAAAAAGTTATATTTTGGTTTCATCTGACCATATGACATTCTCCCAATCTTCTTCTGGATCATCCAAATGTTCTCTAGCAAACTTCAGATGGGCCTGGACATGTATTGGCTTAAGCAGGGGGACACGTCTGGCACTGCAGGATTTGAGTCCCTGGCGGCGTAGTGTGTTACTGATGGTAGGCTTTGTTACTTTGGTCCCAGCTCTCTGCAGGTCATTCACTAGGTCCCCCCGTATGGTTCTGGGATTTTTGCTCACTGTTCATGTGATAATTTTGACCCCCCCGGGGTGAGATCTTGCGTGGAGCCCCAGATCGAGGGAGATTATCAGTGGTCTTGTATGTCTTCCATTTCCTAATAATTGCTCACACAGTTGATTTCTTCAAACCAAGCTGCTTACCTATTGCAGATTCAGTCTTCCCAGCCTGGTGCAGGTCTACAATTTCTGTTTCTGGTGTCCTTTGACAACTCTTGGGTCTTGGCCATAGTGGAGTTTGGAGTGTGACTGTTTGCGGTTGTGGACAGGTGTCTTTTATACTGATAACAAGTTCAAACAGGTGCCATTAATACAGGTAACGAGTGGAGGACAGAGGAGCCTCTTGAAGAAGAAGTTACAGGTCTGTGAGAGCCAGAAATCTTGCTTGTTTGTAGGTGACCAAATACTTATTTTCCACCATAATTTGCTCATGAATTCATAAAAAATCCTACAATGTGATTTTCTGGATTTCTTTTTCTCATTTTGTCTGTCATAGTTGAAGTGATGATGAAAATTACAGGCCTCATCTTTTTAAGTGGGAGAACTTGCACAATTGGTGGCTGACTAAATACTTTTTTGCCCCACTGTAACTCAATCTCAAGACCACCTCAGACATAGAATGCCTTCTTCGTTTCAATGGCATTTAACACAATAGCATGTGATGAATTGATATTAGGTTTGGCCTGAGCTTTTGCTTATCCCTGTTCACCATAGCTGCCAGAGGATATCCGTAATGTGAAGTAGGCTGTAACACTCCTACCAATGTTAATTTGACCTGGAAATTATATTTGTTACTACTGATTTAGGCTTCTTGCATAATTTGGATTATATTAGCTAGATTTCCACACTTTTTTTAAAGTGAAAAAATATGAATAAATGTGCTCAAAAAGATATGTACACAATTCTGGCAGATGTGTTTTTCAATTAAACTGTCTAGTTGTGAATAAAAAGCTGTGAGTAATGTCACAAGCTGAATAAACAGGCGCTAAACTTTTCATTCAACAAATAAGAACATGGAAGTTCCATGTGTTTCGATCCGATTGTAGACTATATCAATGATTTTGCCATAAAAAGTATTGTGATAAACAGCTAATGTTACCATTCTGGTCTTGTGAGTTACATGGCTATTGACTGTCTACAGTGGCATGAAAAAGTATGTTAACCTTTTGGAATTACCTGGATTTCTGCATAAATTGATCATAAAATTAGATCTGATCTTCATCCAAGTCACAACAACGGACAAACAGTCTACTTACAATAATGTGTGTTATTAGTTTATTTTTCTTCTCTATATCGAATACATCATATAAACATTCAGTGTAGGTTGGAAATTTGTGAACCCCTTGGCTAATACTTCTCCAAAGCTTATTGGAGTCAGATAACCTGGAGTCCAATCAATGAGACGAGATTGGAGATGTTGGTTAGTGCTGCCCTGCCCTATAAAAAACACTTCTTGCTATTCAGAAGAACCATTGCCTGATGTGAACCATGCCTCAAACAAAAGAGATCTCAGAAGATTTGTTGACCAGCATAAAGCTGGAAAGGGTTCCAAAAGTATTTCTAAAAGGCTTGATGTTCATCAGTCCACGGTAAGACAAATTGTCTATAAATGGAGTCAGTTCAGCACTGTTGCTACTCTCCCTAGGAGTGGCTGTCCTGCAAAGATGACTGCAAGATTACAACGCAGGATGCTTAATTAATTAATTTATTTTACCTTTATTTAACCAGGTAGGCAAGTTGAGAACAAGTTCTCATTTACAATTGCGACCTGGCCAAGATAAAGCAAAGCAGTTCGACAGATAAAACGACACAGAGTTACACATGGAGTAAAAACAAACACAGTCAATAATGCAGTATAAACAAGTCTATATACAATGTGAGCAAATGAGGTGAGAAGGGAGGTAAAGGCAAAAAAGGCCATGATGGCAAAGTAAATACAATATAGCAAGTAAAATACTGGAATGGTAGTTTTGCAATGGAAGAATGTGCAAAGTAGAAATAAAAAAATAATGGGGTGCAAAGGAGCAAAATAAATAAATTAAATTAAAATTAAATACAGTTGGGAAAGAGGTAGTTGTTTGGGCTAAATTATAGGTGGGCTATGTACAGGTGCAGTAATCTGTGAGCTGCTCTGACAGTTGGTGCTTAAAGCTAGTGAGGGAGATAAGTGTTTCCAGTTTCAGAGATTTTTGTAGTTCGTTCCAGTCATTGGCAGCAGAGAACTGGAAGGAGAGGCGGCCAAAGAAAGAATTGGTTTTGGGGGTGACTAGAGAGATATACCTGCTGGAGCGTGTGCTACAGGTGGGAGATGCTATGGTGACCAGCGAGCTGAGATAAGGGGGGACTTTACCTAGCAGGGTCTTGTAGATGACATGGAGCCAGTGGGTTTGGCGACGAGTATGAAGCGAGGGCCAGCCAACGAGAGCGTACAGGTCGCAATGGTGGGTAGTATATGGGGCTTTGGTGATAAAACGGATTGCACTGTGATAGACTGCATCCAATTTGTTGAGTAGGGTATTGGAGGCTATTTTGTAAATGACATCGCCAAAGTCGAGGATTGGTAGGATGGTCAGTTTTACAAGGGTATGTTTGGCAGCATGAGTGAAGGATGCTTTGTTGTGAAATAGGAAGCCAATTCTAGATTTAACTTTGGATTGGAGATGTTTGATATGGGTCTGGAAGGAGAGTTTACAATCTAACCAGACACCTAAGTATTTGTAGTTGTCCACGTATTCTAAGTCAGAGCCGTCCAGAGTAGTGATGTTGGACAGGCGGGTAGGTGCAGGTAGCGATCGGTTGAAGAGCATGCATTTAGTTTTACTTGTATTTAAGAGCAATTGGAGGCCACGGAAGGAGAGTTGTATGGCATTGAAGCTTGCCTGGAGGGTTGTTAACACAGTGTCCAAAGAAGGGCCGGAAGTATACAGAATGGTGTCGTCTGCGTAGAGGTGGATCAGGGACTCACCAGCAGCAAGAGCGACCTCATTGATGTATACAGAGAAGAGAGTCGGTCCAAGAATTGAACCCTGTGGCACCCCCATAGAGACTGCCAGAGGTCCGGACAGCAGACCCTCCGATTTGACACACTGAACTCTATCAGAGAAGTAGTTGGTGAACCAGGCGAGGCAATCATTTGAGAAACCAAGGCTGTCGAGTCTGCCGATGAGGATATGGTGATTGACAGAGTCGAAAGCCTTGGCCAGATCAATGAATACGGCTGCACAGTAATGTTTCTTATCGATGGCGGTTAAGATATCGTTTAGGACCTTGAGCGTGGCTGAGGTGCACCCATGACCAGCTCTGAAACCAGATTGCATAGCAGAGAAGGTATGGTGAGATTCGAAATGGTCGGTAATCTGTTTGTTGACTTGGCTTTCGAAGACCTTAGAAAGGCACGGTAGGATAGATATAGGTCTGTAGCAGTTTGGGTCAAGAGTGTCCCCCCCTTTGAAGAGGGGGATGACCGCAGCTGCTTTCCAATCTTTGGGAATCTCAGACGACACGAAAGAGAGGTTGAACAGGCTAGTAATAGGGGTGGCAACAATTTCGGCAGATAATTTTAGAAAGAAAGGGTCCAGATTGTCTAGCCCGGCTGATTTGTAGGGGTCCAGATTTTGCAGCTCTTTCAGAACATCAGCTGAATGGATTTGGGAGAAGGAGAAATGGGGAAGGCTTGGGCGAGTTGCTGTTGGGGGTGCAGTGCTGTTGTCCGGGGTAGGAGTAGCCAGGTGGAAAGCATGGCCAGCCGTAGAAAAATGCTTATTGAAATTCTCAATTATGGTGGATTTATCAGTGGTGACAGTGTTTCCTATCTTCAGTGCAGTGGGCAGCTGGGAGGAGGTGTTCTTATTCTCCATGGACTTTACAGTGTCCCAGAACTTTTTTGAGTTAGTGTTGCAGGAAGCAAATTTCTGCTTGAAAAAGCTAGCCTTGGCTTTTCTAACTGCCTGTGTATAATGATTTCTAGCTTCCCTGAACAGCTGCATATCACGGGGGCTGTTCGATGCTAATGCAGAACGCCATAGGTTGAGAAGAATCCTGGAGTGTCAGCTAAAGACTTACAGAAAGCTCTGCAACATGCTAACATCTCTGACGAGTCTACGATACATAAAACACTAAACAATAATGGTGTTCATGGGAGGACACCACGGAAAAAGTTACTGCTGTCCCAAAAAAAACATTGCTGCTCGTCTAAAGTTCACAAAAGAGCATCTGGATGTTCCACAGCGCTACTGGTAAAATATTCTGTGATCAGATGAAGCTACAGTTGAGTTGTTTGGAAGGAACACACAACACTGTGTAGAGAAAAAATGGCACATCACACCAACATCAAAACCTCATCCCAACTGTAAAGTATGGTGAAGGGAGCATTGTGGTCTGGAGCTGCTTTGCAGCCTCAGGGCAGCAAACCAAGTTTATCAAGACATTTTGTCCACCAATTGAAGCTCAACACAATTTGAGTGATGCAACAGGACAATGACCCAAAACACAATTAAATCAACAGAAGAAAATATACCTTCTGGAGAAGCATAGTCAGTGTCCTGACCTCAACCCGAATGTTTACACGGTGTGTTCAATAAAGATGTGAAAACATATATAATTGTTTGTTATTAGTTTAGGCAGAATGTTTGTCTATTGTTGTGACTTAGATGAAGATCAGATCAAATTGTATGACCATTTTATGCAGAATTCCAGGTAATTCCAAATGGTTCACATACTTTTTCTTGCTACTGTATACTGACTGTTCAATTAGATTGTTTTGACCAAGGGTTCACACATTGATTCCCCTCAACTGTTGTTCTAGTTTTATATAGCCACAGAACTTTAATGTAGTGACTACGTTGATGTCGCCATCACTTTTTCCAAAGATGGGCGGATCCCAAGTTATGGGGCTGGACTGTCTCTCTGGGTCTTTGAGCCTGCCTCTCTTGACTCGCAGCTCAGTGAACCTGATGCTCTGACAGTGTGGTTAGACAGTTGGGTTAGCTGCCGAGCCAATGAGCTGAGACCGAAGCGTGTGGACTTGGAGGAAAGTGACGCTTCGTCTTCTGTTTTGCTCCCCACCCTCCCTGCAAGCTCAGCCCGCCCTCCCTCCCCACTAACTCAGCCCGCCTGCCTCCACAAGATCTGCCCGGCTGGCCGACTTGGAGCAGCACTGAGTGCATTGTCCTCACTTCACCTCTTCTCCCAGCGGCACTTGGCGGGCTTGTTCTGATAGTTGTGGCCCCCTGCCTTAGTAGGTTGGGTGTCTGTCAGTCATGCTGTCCACCAGGGGGGATTTCTTCATTTGACCGGGAGTCGATGCTGAGACCAAGGTCTCTTTTTTTCCAGATGAGCCCTGTATAGTGACACAATACACATCAAAATACAATAAACACATTCAACTACAGATTCATATGCACATTCAAATATACTGTATTATTCACAGCAATTATAGAAGCAGACACATTCAGTATTAAGGTGAAATGCATTAGCGGCACCAATTTTAAAGTGTATTATAGAACATTCCACACTCAAGGCACAAGGAAACCAAAGGCTGATCTACCTAACTCTCTAGACACCAAAGGAATCTAGAGAGTTAACCAACCCTGTGAACGAACGGGTTTGATAACTTTCATTTTAAATCTTAGTAGTGAAGGTTTGTGGAGCAGGGCTTTGTAAACAAAAATAGCATAATGATGTGATCTATATGACTTCAAACAGGTTCCGCCAACCTTTTGGTAAAGAATACAGTGGTGAGTGATAAAACTCTCCTGTGGTAAAACAAAGAACGCTATGAAAACGGCATCCAGGGTTTTGATAATTAGTATCACCATAATCAAAAACAGAAAGGTTGACTGCACAATATGCTTCCTGCTGACTAGAGAGAGACAATTATTGTTTCTGTAAAAAAACAAAAACATTAAATCTTAGTTTCTTAGCAAGCTCTCTTTTTTAAACGATAAATCATTTTCAATCCAAATACCAAGACATTTGTATGCAGGGACTCGTTTGATTATAGAACCATTTAAGAGTGCCTCCCTACCCAACTTGTATGAATTGAGCCTACCTAGCTTCTGTGCAGTGTATGTTCTTGCACTGCGCTGATGCACATGTAAAACTGAGGGAAGTGTTTCACTTCGGGCCAAAGAAAATATCAGAACAGCATTCCCCCAGGCCTGCAGACAGCTAGTATGTCTGAAATTAGGGTTTTAAAAAAAAGATTCACACCTTAAAAGTGTTGTTGAGTTCATGTATCCAAACCAGGCTAAATTCTCAGAAGTGAGACACTGGACAGCATTGTGTAAGCTAGATGAATGTTGCTCTTTGCACCCCGCCTTCTGGAAATGATTATGGGGGAAACACTACACTGAAGGCCCTCTGATCAGACACAGATCTATGATGTTACATCCCTCCCGCTACTCCGAACGGTACTGTCTGACTGAGGCACACCAAGGAAAGATAAGGGGAGAATCCTCTCTCACTCTCACACTCTTTATAACAACAATAAGGGAATAAGAGAGATGTTTGTATCTGGAAGGCATCCAGAAGAAGCCACAATAAACTACAGCAAAGTTATTAAAACCTCTCTCTGTGTTTGGATTTCCAGCCCCACTGGATGGCATATGTCCTTCTCCCTGCAGTAGCTGCCGTGGCCCTACGCCAGCCAGGCACACAACAATATTTCCAGAAGTGCTTATGTCCTTATTTACAGTGCCTTCAGAAGGTATTCACTCCCCTTGACTTATTCCACATTTTATAAGACACATTTATTTTGTCACTGGCCTACATACAATATCCCATAATGTCAAAGTGAATTATAATGTATTTATTTTTTTATATATTTTTTTACAAATTAATTTAAAAAATGAAAAGCTGATTCAACATTCTCAAAAGGGATATTCAATTTATTAATAACACTTTGGATGGTGTATCAATACACCTATAGTCACTACAAAGATTAAGGTGTCCTTCCTAACTCTAGTTGCCAGAGAGCAAGGAAACCGCTCAGTGATTTCACCATGATGCCAATGGTGACTTTAAAATAGTTTAATGGCTGTGATAGGAGAAAACTGAAGGATCAACAACCTTCTCACTCCACAATGCTAAACAAATTACAGAGTGAAAAGGAAGCCTGTACAGAATTAAAATGTTCCATAACATGTATCCTGTTTGCAACAATGCACTAAAGTAATACTGCAAAAATGTGATAAAGCAATTCACTTTGTCTTGAATACAAAGTTATGTTTGGGGAAAATCCAATAAAACACATTACTGAGTACCACTCTGAATATTTTTAAGCATGGTGGCTGCATTATGTTATGGGTATGCTTGTAGTCATTAAGAACTGGAGTTTTTCAGCATAAAAAATAAACGGAATGGAGCTAAACACAGGCAAAATCATTGAGGAAAACTTGGTCCAGTCTGCTTTTCACCAGACACTGGGATATTAATTCACCCTTCAGCTGGACAATAACCTAAAACACAAGGCCAAATCCACACTAATTGCTTACCAAGAAGACAGTGAATGTTCCAGAGTGTTACAGTTTTGCCTTAAATCTTCTTGAAAATCTATGCCAATGATCAACAACCAATTTGACAGAGCTTGAAGAATTTAAAGGATAACGGTCAAATATTGTACAATCCACGTGTGCAAAGCTCTTAGAGACTTACCCATAAAGACTCACCATGGTAATCACTGCCAAAGGTGATTCGGGGGGTGTCAAATTTATGTAAATGAGATATTTCTATTTACAAAAATGTTTAATAACATGTTTTCACTTTGTCATTATGGGGTATTGTGAATAAAAACATTTTAATAAATGTTTTGAATGCAGGCTGCAACACAACAAAATGTAGAATAAGTCCAGGGGTATGAATACTTTCTGAAGGGACTGTATGTCCATATATTTGCGGTCACGGGGTCCACAGTGGAAAGTCTTTTTTTGTTGTAAGTGTATCCGCTATGGAGGTGGTATGCCTCACAAGTAAAAAAAATAATATTATAATTATATTCTCTTTCCCTAAAGGGTATTGTGTGTTAGCGTTATTTTTTGTTGTGCACAGGTCTTTATATTGCATTGTGGTAAAACACAAGCCACTTTTTGCTTAATTTCTAAATCTTTCAACGTCTTTTACGGGGATCTGTTTTGTTACTTGTGTGTTTGGAAGAGGGCTGACTTGGCTTTGTAGTCACTTTCTTGTTTGGAGATTGTTTGTTTGTTCAGTGACACAGCTCCTGCACCTGGGTATTGTTCATTAGGGCATGCAATGTAAAACTTGTCAAAGTGCAGGTAGTCCCTTATTGTTTGTCTGTTTTCCCTTTGTTTGGTGCCTAATAATGAAAAATGACCCTGTACAACATCAACATGCATAGGCCGAGCTGGCAAAAACAAATTCCCTCAAGGATTCATTGATGATATCTTGTGTAAACTAGCAGTCCTACTTGTGGTCAAGACCAACCGAATTTGTATAACTCTTAAAATGTAAGTGGCATTTTGGTTTAGAGTGGTGTGGGCCCCGGATTCTTAGATGTATATCTCTTGAGTTGGAAAAATCTGCTTTGAGTAGCAGCACTTGAGTTTACTGCATCGGTGTGAGGGGCCGAGTGGGGAGGGAAAAAAAGTGTATTTGTGTCTGTGTGTCTCAACTTGCTGAAGTAGGCATAACATCTGGATTGTGTGGGAGTGGAAAATTTGCTGAAAGGAATGGTATTTGGCACACAGCTCTCCCCCACATCAGACAGACCGTGATACAAGCGTTTTGTTTTCTCAAGCCCCAGAAAGAGGTGCCCTATTGTTTTGATCTCCAAATATCACTCTTCAATTCCAGTCAGCCCCCCCCCGACCAGATCAGTGATTTTTCTAGTGCTTTTTGATGATTTATCTACCATAGGGATATATTAGTTGCGATGACCCTGTAACACTTCATACCCCAATATAATTCTTGAATGATGCTCTAGATTACTGATCATTTTCAAGATAAAGCTAATTTTGTCACAAATTTCAAACAAATAGACATAGTGCTAAAACAAGCACAAGCTCTTTAATATGATACCACATTAATTTCAGTACAAATAACACACATTTTGTCTCCCATTGTATAAAGACACTCACTATAAAAAAGATTAACACTCAACAAAACAAAAAACTTGAATATTTAAATTGTAGTAAATTTGACCAAATTACTCAGTCAAAATGTACAAACTATAATTTTGATACTTATAGATATTATATATATTCAAAAATGTATAAAAATTGTAAGCGAGGACAATATTCAGAAATTATTTCAGAACCCACACAAAATGTCTAAATGTAGATAACCTCTCCCAATACAATTTAATAGAGACCAGGCTGACAGAAAATGTAGAAATAGTACTTTGACAACAATTTAGTGAATGCAGTAAGTATTAAACTGAGAGAGATTCAGAGATGCACAACTGTTCAGAGACCATTTTAAACATACTCAATTTGTATATAAGATTTGTAGTAAAAATTAATGGCACACTGTCACGCTAGTGTTTGCATTTAGCCTACAACATGTCATGGAACGTGTTGAAGCATGCATGTTCCCCATCCTACAAATCAAATCAAATGTTTTTGGTCACATGCAGATGTTATTGCGGGTATAGCGAAATGCTTGTTTCTAGCTCCAACAGTTGAAATAATGTCTAACAAGTAATATCTAACAATTTCACAACAATACACACATTTAAATTAAAGGAATGGAATTAAGAATATATAAATATTTGGATGTGCCATGTCGGAGCGCCATAGACTAAAATACATTTGAATATACAGTATATACAAATGAGATGGGTAATGCAAAATATAAACATTATTGTGACTAGTGTCCATTATTAAAGTGGCCAGTGATTTCAAGTCTATGTATATAGGGCAGCAGCCTCTAAGGTACGTTTGTTTATTAGGATCCCCATTAGCTAATGCCGTAACACTAGCTTATCTTCCTGGGGTCCAACACCAATTAACAAGACATTTATAAACAACCACAAATCAAGACAACCACAAACATTCAACAATACAGACAAGTGGTGTGGTGGCTATTTAAGTCTAATGAGGTTGAGAGAGAAGCTGTTTTTCAGTCTCTCGGTCCCAGCTTTGATGCACCTGTACTGACCTCGCGTTATGGATGATAGCGGGGTTACAGGCAGTGGCTCTGGCGGTTGTTGTCCTTCATGATATTTTTGGCCTTTCTGTGACATCGGGTGTTGTAGGTGTCCTGGGGGGCATGTATTTTGCCCCCGGTGACGAGTTGGATTGCCCTGCAGTTGCGGGCGGTGCAGTTGCCGAACCAGGCAGTGACACAGCCCGACAGGATGCTCTCAATTGTGCAAATCTGTAAAAGTTTTAGGTGCCAAGACACATTTCTTCAGCCTCCTGAGGTTGAAGGGGTGCTGTTGCGCCTTCTTTGCCACACTGTGTGGGTGGGCCATTTCAGTTTATCAGTGATGTGTACGCTGGGGAACTGAAGTCCAAGATCAGTTATTTTCGTTTTTTTTTTACATTGAGTGAGAGGTTATTTTCCTGGCACCACATTCCCACGGCCCTCACCTCCTCCCTGTAGGCTGTCTCGTCATTGTTGGCAATTAGGCCTACTGCTGTTGTCGTCTGCAAACTTGATGATTTGAGTTTGAGGCGTGCATGGCCGCGCACTCATGGGTGAACAAGGAGTACAGGAGGGAGCTGAGCACGCACCCTTGTGGGGTCTCTGTGTTGAGGATCTGCGAAGTTGAGGTGTTTCCTACCTTCACCACCTAGGGGCGGTCCGCCTGGAAGTCCAGGACCCAGTTGCACAGGGCGGGGTTCAGACCCAGGGCCCTGAGCTTAATGATGAGCTTGGAGGATACTGTGGGGTTGAATGCTGAGCTATAGTCAATAAACAGCATTCTTACATAGCTTTTCCTCTTGTCCAGATGGGATAGGGCAGTGTGATGGCTATTGCATCGCCTGGATCTGTTGGGACAGCAATGAAATTGAAGTGGGTCTAGGGTGTAAGGTAGAGGTGATATGATCCTTGACTAGTCTCTCAAAGCACTTCATGCTGACAGAAGTGAGTGCTAAAGGGCGATAGTAATTTTTTCAGTCACCTTTGCTTTCTTGGGTACAGGAACAATGGTGGACATCTTGAAACATGTGGGGACAGCAGCCTGGGATTGGGAGAGATTGAATATGTCCGTAAGCACACCAACCAGCTGGTCTGCGCGTGCTCTGAGGACTTGGCTAGGGATGCTGTCTGGGCCGGCAGCCTTGCGAGGTTTAACACGCTTAAATGTCTTACTCACGTCGGCCATGGAGAAGGAGAGCCCACAGTCCTTAGTAGCTGGCCGCGTCGGTGGCACTGTTATCCTCAAAGCGGATAAAAAAGGTGTTTAGCTTATCTGGAAGCAAGACGTCATTGTCCACGACGTGGCTGGTTTTCCCCTTGTAGTACGTCATTGTCTGTAGACCCTGCCACATACGTTTCTGTGTCTGAGCCGTTGAATTGCGACTGCACTTTGTCTCTGTACTGACCTTTTGCCTGTTTGATTGCCTTACGGAGGGAATAACTACACTGTATTCTGTTGATATTCCCAGTCACCTTGCCATGGTTAAATGCAGTGGTTCGTGCTTTCAGTTTTGCGCGAATGCTGCCAACTATCCACGGTTTCTGGTTTGGGTAGGTTTTAGTAGTCAGTGGGTACACATCTCCTCCTATACATTTCCTGATAAACTCAGTCACCGTATTCGTCAATATTATTCTGAGCCTACCCGGAAGATATCCCAGTCCGTGTGAAACAATCTTGGATTCTGATTGGTCAGACCAGCGTTGAATAGTATGTAGCACGGGTTCTTCCTGTTTTGAGTTTCTGCCTATAGGAAGGGAGGAGCAAAATGGAGTCGTGATCAGATTTCCCGAAGTGGGAGGCCCTTGTAGGCATTTCGAGGGGAAATATACACGGTTGTGACTATAACCAAAGATAATTCTCTTGGGTGGTAAAATGGTCAGCATTTGATTGTGAGGTGAACAAACGGACTTGAGTTTCTGTATGTTATCACACCATGAGCCCTTCTTCCCAGAGTGGTCTTTATTTCCTGCCCGCGTGATGAACTGAGAACCCAACCAACTGGCTGTACGGACACACAGTATATCCCAAGAGTAGGTTACAATTCCGTCTCTCTGGAAGAAGATCCTCGCCCTGAGCTCATCAACTTTATTATCCAGAGACCGAACATTAGTGAGTAATATACTCTGAAGCTGTGGGTGGTGTGCGCGCCTCTTGAGTCAGACTAGACTAGGACTCCACTCCGAATACCTCTTCTCCGCCGGCGGTGTTTTGGATCAGCCTCTGGAATCAGTTTAATTGTCATGGGGGTCCGAACTAAGGAAAATGGTAATGCTGGTGAGTTACCGCTGATCTGATATTTTTTTGTATGTAATAACGCCCCAACATTTCTGGGCTAATGTAAGAATGAACACATAAAGAAACAAAATACTGCAAAGTTGCTTAGGAGCTAGAAGCTGAATTTGGATCGAAGAAGTGCAGGTGTTTACATAGCTGCTCAACGCGGTTGCGTGGCATTTTACTTGCGATGTATAGCACCCTGAGTGCGGTGTCAGTGGACCAGTAGTCGGAGAGAGGATAAGCGGTGGATGCCGATGGGAATGTTGATTCCAATGACACGTTTAATCTCATCTTCAAACGTGCCAAACCATGATGGGGAGGCATTGAATGTGGTGGCATACAGGTTGGTGTTGAACACCACATCTGGGAAAAAAAACACCAGATAAGACTCCTACCACTTTCAAAACTCCAAAACCCCTGCCAATGTCACTTTAGGGCCAGGCTGTGTGGTGCAAGGGTGAATGGTGTGACTTGGGGCAGACGCACTCACCTGAAAATTAGGCCAGGCTGTTGCCCTCGTAGATACCGTTCTTCCTTTAATTTCTCTTTCTCTCCATGTTACTCTTCATCCACACTCCCCTCCTTCCACACCTCCCTCTTCAATCGTATTCCTCTCTCTCTCCCTCTTCTTCTCCCTCCTCTCTTCTTCCTCCTATTATCAGGTTGCTATACAGCACTTTCAATCAACCAATCAATCAATGTCTTTAGTGGCCAGATTGTTTCTCAGTTAATGGTGTGCATATTTAAGTCAGACTGATGGATAATCAGACAGGATAAAGCACACAGATGTTCATGCATGATCAACAGGATCATATTATAACTGTAAAGGCTATATAGGTTAAACACACTTCAAGACCCATGGTCAGATGACTTTTGATAGATGGTAAAAAGTCAAAGTATGTGGCACAACCGTTTTATAGATTCAACACGTCAGCACTGAGCCGGTGTGCCCTAAGAGGAAGTTCAGTGTGCAGCTCACCCAGCAACAACATAAATAACATGAGCATATCTACTTCTGCTAAGCTTCCCAGGGAAGCAATAAAAATAACTATGCATTCCAGAAGAAAAGTGCTCAAAATAGTCTGTGTTAACATATGTAGCTTAAGAAACAAGGTATATGAAATCAATCATTTGCTAGTAACAGATTAACATTCATATTCTGACAATCTCTGAAACTCACTTAGATAATACCATTGATACAGTGGTAGCAATACAAGGTCATAACTGCTGACCAGACCGGACGCATCGCGTATAGCAAAATACATTTTACACTTACAGTTGAAGTCGAAGTTTACATACACTGACATTTAATCCTAGTAAAAAGTCCATGTCTTCGGTCAGTTAGGATCACCACTTTATTTTAAGAATGTGAAATGTCAGAATAATAGTAGAGTGATTTATTTCAGCTTTTATTTCTTTCATCACATTCCCAGTGAGTCAGAAGTTTACATACACTCAATTAGTATTTGGTAGCATTGCCTTTAACATTTTTAACTTGGGTCAAACGTTTCGGGTAGTCTTCCACAAGTTTCCCACAGTAAGTTGGGTGAATTTGGCCCATTCCTCCTGACCGAGCTGGTGTAACTGAGTCAGGTTTGTAGTCCTCCTTGCTCGCACCCGCTTTTTCAGTTCTGCCCATAAAATGTTCTATGGGATTGAGGTCAGGTCTTTGTAATGGCCACTCCAATACCTTGACTTTGTTGTCCTTAAGCCATTTTGCCACAACTTTGAAAGTATGCTTGGGGTCATCGTTCATTTGGATAAGCCATTTGCGACCGAGCTTTAACTTCCTGACTGATGTCTTGAGATGTTGCTTTAATATATCCACATAAATTTCCTTTCTCATGATGCCATCTATTTTGTGAAGTGTGCCAGTCCCTCCTGCATCAAAGCACCCTCACACAATGATGCTGCCACCCCTGTGCTTCACGGTTGGGATGGTGCTCTTCGGCTTGCAAACCTCCCCCTTTTTCCTCCAAACATAACAATGGTCATTATGGCCAAACAATTCTATTTTTGTTGACATTTTTTTACATTTATCCAAAAAGTTTTATCTTTGTCTCCATTTGCAGTTCCAAACCGTAGTTTGGCTTTTTTATGTCTTGGTTTAGAGCCATGGCTGGAGGACTAGTTTTACTCTGAATATAGATACTTTTGTACCTGCTTCCTCCAGCATCTTCACAAGGTCCGTTGCTGTTGTGATTTGCACTTTTCATACCAAAATAAGTTCATATCTAGGAGACAGAACGTGTCTCCTTCCTGAGCAGTGTGATGGCTGCGTGGTCCCATGGTGTTTATACTTGCATACTATTATTTGTACAGATGAGTGTGGTACCTTCAGGCGTTTGGAAATTGCTCCCAAGGATGAACCAGACTTGTGGAGGTCTACAATTTTCCCATGATGTCATGCAACGAGGCACTGAGTTTGAAGGTATGCCTTGAAATACATCCACTGGTACACCTCCAATAGGCTAATTGACATAAGTTGAGCCAATCAGAAGCTTCTAAAGCCATGAATTTTCCAAGCTGTTTAAAGGCACAGTCAACTTAGTGTATGTAAACTTCTGACACACTGGGATTGTGATACAGTGAAATAATCTGTCTGTAAACAATTGCTGGAAAATTACTTGTTATCATGCACAAAGTAGATGTCCTAACCGACTTGCCAAAACTATAGTTTGTTAACAAGAAAATTGTGGAGTTGTTGAAAACTAGTTTTAATGACTCCAAGCTAAGTGTATGTACACTTCCAACTTCAACTGAATGTAGCCTAAGAAACAAGGCCCATGAAGTCAATAACTTGCTTGTAACAGATTACCTTCCGACTATAACTCAGATAATACCTTTGACACTGTGGTAGCAATACATGGTTATAACAATTACCTAAAAGACAAATGCCAACGGGGGCGTTGTTGCGGTCTATATTCCGAACCACATTCCTGTAAAGCTTAGAGACGATCTAATGTTAAAATTATGTTGAAGTAATATGGCTACAGGTTCATCTGCCTCACCTAAAGCCCATTCTTGTGGGAAGCTGCTATAGACCACGAAGTGCTCACAGTCAGTATCTGGATAATTGTATGAAATCTTGGTAATGTACACTCAGCAAAAAATTAAACATCCTCTCACTGCCAACTGTTTATTTTTAGCAAACTTAACATGTGTAAATATTTGTATGAACATAACAATATTCAACAACTGAGACATAAACTGAACAAGTTCCACAAACATGTGACTAACAGAAATTGAAAAATGTGTCCCTGAACAAAGGGAGGGTCAAAATCAAAAGTAACAGTCAGTATCTGGTGTGGCCACCAGCTGTATTAACTCCTTAAGGATGCAATCCTGTTAACGTGATGACATGGTCTCCAAGGTGGCATAGCAGTTCAGACGTCTTTTGTCCTCGTCTTGTCGTGTCCTGTAATATATATATTTACAACTTTTTCACATACATTTTCTTTTTCTTTTCCATCAACTCATCTTCAAAACACTCTCCTGCAACCCGCCTCACCAATGTATATTTATAAAAAAGTATTATTTACCTCAGATCTGTAATCCTCCAAGAAGCTAGCCAGAAACTCCAGGAGGCTGGCCTGAAACTAGCCAGAAGCTAATCCAGAAGCTAGTTCAGAAGCTAGTTGGCTCCTTTACTGGCAAGTCGTTGGTGTTCAGCTAACCACGGTTTGTGGTCATCGGCTATCCTTTGGCTCGAAAGTCTATCGCCAGTTCTGTACGGCGCAGCGCGGCTCGGAGCGGAGCATACCGGACCAATTTTTCTCTCCATGTCCCTGGATTTCGACTGCTCTCTGGACATTCATGCCCGGATCTCACAGCTAGCTAGCTGCTATCCGTGTGACTATCGGCCTTCGTCGATTCCGGAGCAAACATCAATTGTTCCGGAGCTAGCAAGCTCCATCAATCACTCCTGAGTTCCATCAATCGCACCTGGGCTGCAGTCGCCTATCCGGACCCGTTTTGCTGCCTTCGCGGAGCCCCACCGGGCCTTCACAACTGGACTGCCGACGTTATCTACCCGAAGGAGTTATTCGGCTGGCTCCTCCGTCGCGACGTTACCTGAACGCCCATCTGCGGCCTGCTAACCGTTAGCTGTCTTACCGGCTGCTATCTGAATAGACAATCGGACATTTTTTTGTTTGTTTTTATATTATTATTATTATTATTTTTATTATTATTTTTTATATATTTTTTTATGTATTTTTTTATTTTTTATTATTATTATTATGTTTTCTTCTTGGGCCTCTATAACTATATCTATTGTTTTTATTTTTGTTGTTGTTGTGTGATTTGGATTGATCCCCTCTACCACACGGAACCCCACTAATCTACTGACGGAGCGCAGGAGGTGGCTAACAACAGACCTCCATCCTATGCTAGCTTGCTACCGATGCCCTGGCTAGCTGTCTAAATCACCAACCAACCTCTCCACTCACCGGACCCTTTTGATCACTCGACTAAGCATGCCTCTCCTTAATGTCAATATGTCTTGTCCATTTCTGTTCTGGTTAGTGTTTATTGGCTTACTTCACTGTAGAGCCTCTAGTCCTGCTCACTATACCTTATCCAACCTATTAGTTCCACCACCCACACATGCAATGACATCTCCTGGTTTCAACGATGTTTCTAGAGACAATATCTCTCTCTTCATCACTCAATACCTAGGTTTACCTCCACTGTATTCACATCCTACCATACATTTGTCTGTACATTATACCTTGATGCTATTTTATCGCCCCCAGAAACCTCCTTTTACTCTATGTTCCAGACGTTCTAGACGACCAATTCTCATAGCTTTTAGCCGTACCCTTATTCTACTCCTCCTATGTTCCTCTGGCGATGTAGAGGTGAATCCAGGCCCTGCAGTGCCTAGCTCCACTCCTATTCCCCAGGCGCTCTCTTTTGACGACTTCTGTAACCGTAATAGCCTTGGTTTCATGCATGTTAACATTAGAAGCCTCCTCCCTAAGTTTGTTCTATTCACTGCTTTAGCACACTCTGCCAACCCGGATGTTCTAGCTGTGTCTGAATCCTGGCTTAGGAAGACCACCAAAAACTCAGACATTTTAATTCCAAACTACAACATTTTCAGACAAGATAGAACTGCCAAAGGGGGCGGTGTTGCAATCTACTGCAAAGATAGCCTGCAGAGTTCTGTCCTACTATCCAGGTCTGTACCCAAACAATTTGAACTTCTACTTTTAAAAATCCACCTCTCTAAAAACAAGTCTCTCACCGTTGCCGCCTGCTATAGACCACCCTCTGCCCCCAGCTGTGCTCTGGACACCATATGTGAACTGATTGCCCCCCATCTATCTTCAGAGTTCGTGCTGCTAGGCGACCTAAACTGGAACATGCTTAACACCCCAGCCATCCTACAATCTAAACTTGATGCCCTCAATCTCACACAAATAATCAATGAACCTACCAGGTACCTCCCCAAAACCTTAAACACGGGCACCCTCATAGATATCATCCTAACCAACTTCCCCTCTAAATACACCTCTGCTGTCTTCAACCAAGATCTCAGCGATCACTGCCTCATTGCCTGCATCCGTAATGGGTCAGCGGTCAAACGACCTCCACTCATCACTGTAAAACGCTCCCTGAAACACTTCTGCGAGCAGGCCTTTCTAATCGACCTGGCCGGGGTATCCTGGAAGGATATTGATCTCATCCCGTCAGTAGAGGATGCCTGGATATTTTTAAAAAATGTCTTCCTAACCATCTTAAATAAACATGCCCCATTTAAGAAATGTAGAACCAGGAACAGATATAGCCCTTGGTTCTCCCCAGACCTGACTGCCCTTAACCAACACAAAAACATCCTATGGCGTTCTGCATTAGCATCGAACAGCCCCCGTGATATGCAGCTGTTCAGGGAAGCTAGAAATCATTATACACAGGCAGTTAGAAAAGCCAAGGCTAGCTTTTTCAAGCAGAAATTTGCTTCCTGCAACACTAACTCAAAAAAGTTCTGGGACACTGTAAAGTCCATGGAGAATAAGAACACCTCCTCCCAGCTGCCCACTGCACTGAAGATAGGAAACACTGTCACCACTGATAAATCCACCATAATTGAGAATTTCAATAAGCATTTTTCTACGGCTGGCCATGCTTTCCACCTGGCTACTCCTACCCCGGACAACAGCACTGCACCCCCAACAGCAACTCGCCCAAGCCTTCCCCATTTCTCCTTCTCCCAAATCCATTCAGCTGATGTTCTGAAAGAGCTGCAAAATCTGGACCCCTACAAATCAGCCGGGCTAGACAATCTGGACCCGTTCTTTCTAAAATTATCTGCCGAAATTGTTGCCACCCCTATCACTAGCCTGTTCAACCTCTCTTTCGTGTCGTCTGAGATTCCCAAAGATTGGAAAGCAGCTGCGGTCATCCCCCTCTTCAAAGGGGGGGACACTCTTGACCCAAACTGCTACAGACCTATATCTATCCTACCGTGCCTTTCTAAGGTCTTCGAAAGCCAAGTCAACCAACAGATTACCGACCATTTCGAATCTCACCATACCTTCTCTGCTATGCAATCCGGTTTCAGAGCTGGTCATGGGTGCACCTCAGCCACGCTCAAGGTCCTAAACGATATCTTAACCGCCATCGATAAGAAACATTACTGTGCAGCCGTATTCATTGATCTGGCCAAGGCTTTCGACTCTGTCAATCACCATATCCTCATCGGCAGACTCGACAGCCTTGGTTTCTCAAATGATTGCCTCGCCTGGTTCACCAACTACTTCTCTGATAGAGTTCAGTGTGTCAAATCGGAGGGTCTGCTGTCCGGACCTCTGGCAGTCTCTATGGGGGTGCCACAGGGTTCAATTCTTGGACCGACTCTCTTCTCTGTATACATCAATGAGGTCGCTCTTGCTGCTGGTGAGTCCCTGATCCACCTCTACGCAGACGACACCATTCTGTATACTTCCGGCCCTTCTTTGGACACTGTGTTAACAACCCTCCAGGCAAGCTTCAATGCCATACAACTCTCCTTCCGTGGCCTCCAATTGCTCTTAAATACAAGTAAAACTAAATGCATGCTCTTCAACCGATCGCTACCTGCACCTACCCGCCTGTCCAACATCACTACTCTGGACGGCTCTGACTTAGAATACGTGGACAACTACAAATACTTAGGTGTCTGGTTAGACTGTAAACTCTCCTTCCAGACCCATATCAAACATCTCCAATCCAAAGTTAAATCTAGAATTGGCTTCCTATTTCGCAACAAAGCATCCTTCACTCATGCTGCCAAACATACCCTTGTAAAACTGACCATCCTACCAATCCTCGACTTTGGCGATGTCATTTACAAAATAGCCTCCAATACCCTACTCAACAAATTGGATGCAGTCTATCACAGTGCAATCCGTTTTATCACCAAAGCCCCATATACTACCCACCATTGCGACCTGTACGCTCTCGTTGGCTGGCCCTCGCTTCATACTCGTCGCCAAACCCACTGGCTCCATGTCATCTACAAGACCCTGCTAGGTAAAGTCCCCCCTTATCTCAGCTCGCTGGTCACCATAGCATCTCCCACCTGTAGCACACGCTCCAGCAGGTATATCTCTCTAGTCACCCCCAAAACCAATTCTTTCTTTGGCCGCCTCTCCTTCCAGTTCTCTGCTGCCAATGACTGGAACGAACTACAAAAATCTCTGAAACTGGAAACACTTATCTCCCTCACTAGCTTTAAGCACCAACTGTCAGAGCAGCTCACAGATTACTGCACCTGTACATAGCCCACCTATAATTTAGCCCAAACAACTACCTCTTTCCCAACTGTATTTAATTTTAATTAATTTTTTTATTTCTACTTTGCACATTCTTCCATTGCAAAACTACCATTCCAGTATTTTACTTGCTATATTGTATTTACTTTGCCATCATGGCCTTTTTTGCCTTTACCTCCCTTCTCACCTCATTTGCTCACATTGTATATAGACTTGTTTATACTGCATTATTGACTGTATGTTTGTTTTTACTCCATGTGTAACTCTGTGTCGTTTTATCTGTCGAACTGCTTTGCTTTATCTTGGCCAGGTCGCAATTGTAAATGAGAACTTGTTCTCAACTTGCCTACCTGGTTAAATAAAGGTAAATAAATAAATAAGACAGCCAGTGAAAGTGCAGGGCGCCAAATTCAAAACAACAGAAATCTCACAATTCCAATTCCTCAAACATACATGTATTTTATACTGTTTTAAAGGTAATCTTGTTGTTAATCCCACAACAGTGTCCGATTTCAAATAGGCTTTACAGCGAAAGCATGACAAACGATTGTTAGGTGACCACCAACTCACAGAAAAATCCTGACATTTTTCCAGCCAAAGAGAGGAGTCACAAAAAGCACAAATGGAGACTAAATTAATCACTAACCTTTGATGATCTTCAGCAGATGACACTCATAGGACTTCATGTTACACCATACATGTATGTTTTGTTTGATAAAGTTCATATTTATATAAAGAAATCGGAGTTTACATTGGCGCGTTACGTTCACTAGTTCCAAAAACATCCAGTGATTTTGCATAGCCACATCAATTCAACAGAAATACTCATCCTAAATGTAGATGAAAATACAAGTTATACACATGGAATTTTAGATATACCTCTCCTTAACCTCTCTGGGATATGTGGGACGCTAGCGTCACACCTGGCCAAAAGCCAGGGAAAATACAGAGCGCCAAATTCAAATAAAATACTATAAAAATCTAACTTACATTAAATCACACATGCAAGATAGCTAATTAAAGCTACACTCGTTGTGAATCCAGCCAACATGTCAGATTTCAAAAAGGCTTTTCGGCGAAAGCATAAGATGCCATTTTATAAACAAAGAGAGAAAGCATATTTCAACCCTGCAGGCGCGAGACAAAACACAGAAATAAAAATATAATTCATGCCTTACCTTTGACGAGCTTCTTTTGTTGGCACTCCAACATGTCCCATAACATAACAAATGGTCCTTTAGTTCGATTAATTCCGTCGATATATATCCAAAATGTCCATTTATTTGGCGCGTTTGATCCAGAAAAACACTGGTTCCAACTTGCTCAACGTGACTACAAAATATCTCAAAGGTTACCTGTAAACTTTGCCAAAACATTTCAAACTACTTTTGTAATACCTAAAGTTGTATTTTTTTGGCGTAAATAATCGATCAAATTGAAGACTGGATGATCTGTGTTCAATACAGGAAGAAAACAAACTGAAGCATGCTTTCTGGTCATGCGCCTCTATCTAACAGTACACTTCAAGTGGCCCTCGTTCAAGATGGCCGTAATTCTTCATTACACAAAGGAATAACCTCAACCAATTTCTAAAGACTGCATCCAGGGGAAGCGATAGGAACTGCAAGAAGGTCCCTTAGAAATCTGGATTCCCAATGAAAACCCATTGAAAAGAGAGTGACCTCAAAAAACTAAAATCTGAATGGTTTGCCCTCGGGGTTTCGCCTGCTAAATAAGTTATGTTATTCTCACAGACATGATTCAAACAGTTTTAGAACCTTCAGAGTGTTTTGTGTCCAAATCTACTAATAATAGGCCTACAAACCCTCAGTCCAGACTCTCTCAGCCTATTGTGGCAGTCTGAGCACTGATGGAGGGATTGTACATTCTTGGTGTAACTTGGGCAGTTGTTGCCATCCTGTACCTGTCCCGCAGGTGTGTTCGGATGTACTGATCCTTTGCAGATGTTGTTACACGTGGTCTGCCACTGCGAGGACCATCAGCTGTCCGTCCTGTCTCCCTGTAGCGCTGTCTTAGTTGTCTCACAGTACGGACATTGCAATTTATTGCCTTGGCAACATCTGCAGTCCTCATGCCTCCTTGCAGCATGCCTAAGGCACATTCACACAAATGAGCAGGGACCCTGGTCATCTTTCTTTTGGTGTTTTTCAGAGTCAGTAGAAAGGCCACTAGTGTCCTAAGTTTTCATATCTGTGACCTTAATTGCCTACCGTCTGTAAGCTGTTAGTGTCTTAACGACCGTTCCACAGGTGCATGTTCATTAATTGTTTATGGTTCATTGAACAAGCATGGGAAACAGTGTTTAAACCCTTTACAATGAAGATCTGTGAAGTTATTTGGATTTTTATGAATTATCTTTGAAAGACAGGGTCTTGAAAAGGGGACATTTCTTTTTTTGCTGAGTTTGTGTTATCAACAGAAGCATATTTTCTGGGTCATTTTTAAATATTGATTGGCTATCATCAAGCTGCCCGCTCAAGAAAAAAATTCAAACTGTAAGCAGTGCCTGCAACCTGGCTCAGGTTGTCAGTCAACCTACCAGGGTAGTTCCAAACAGCACAGGAATTAAATCATCATCATGTATTGCTCACATCTTTACTAATGCTGCAGAAATTTGCTTTAAAGCAGTTTCCAAATCCATAGGATGTGGTGATTACAATTTAATAGCCATGTCTAGTAAACCCAAATATCCGAAGGCTGGGCCTAATATAGTGTATAAGAGGTAATACAATACGTTTTGTAGTGATTCATATGTTGATGATGTAAAGAATATTTGCTGATCTGTGGTGTGCAATGAGGAGCAACCAGAAGCTGCACCTGACACATTTATGAAATTGCTTATTCCAGTTACTAATAAGCACACACCTATTAAGAAAATGACTAAAAACTGTGAAATCAACATGGATTGATTGAAGAATTGAAAAATTGTATGGTTGAAAGGTATGGCAAATAAGTCTGGCCGCCCAACTGATTGGCAAATGTACTGCAGAAGGAAATCGGGTGACTAAACTAAATTTTAAAAAACTATACTATGAAACAAAGATCAATTGTGGAGGTGCTTTGCTGAAGGAGGGACTGGTGCTCTTCACAAAATAGATGGCGTCATGAGAGAAAAATTACGTGGATATATTGAAGCAATATCTCAAGACATCAGTCAGGAAGTTATGGCTTGGTCGCAAAAGGGACTTCCAAATGGACAATGACCCCAAGCATACTTCCAAAGTTGTGGCAAAATGGCTATCCTCTTGGAACTACCCATCCCGGATCCGGGAGAATTGTCATCAACTACACTAATTAGCATAGCGCAACGGTCAAAAAATATTACTAGAAAATATTCATATTCATGAAATCACAAGTGAAATATAGCGAAACATAGCTTAGCCTTTTGTTTTTACAGCCAAAGCAAGACAAGCGTTTGTGTAAGTTCATTGATAGCCTAGCATAGCATTATGTCTAGCTAGCAGCAGGAAGCTTGGTCACGAAAATCAGAAAAGCAATCAAATTAACCGTTTACCTTTGATCTTCGGATGTTTTCACTGACGAGACTCCCAGTTAGACAGCAAATGTTCCATAAAGATTATTTTTATACCCAAAATACCTCCGTTTGTTGGTCACGTTATGATGAGAAATCCACCGGAAATAGCGGTCACGACAACGCCCCCAAAAAATCTAAATGATATCCATAATATCGACAGACATGGCAAATGTTTTTTTATAATCAATCCTCAAGGTGTTTTTCAAATATCTATTAGATAAAATATCAACCGGGACAATTGGCTTTTCAGTTGGAGCGAGAGGAAAAATGACTACTTCTGTCTTCTATGCAAGAATCACTCTGAGATTCCTCAGCTGGCCACGCAATGTAGTCGTTTACGCTCATTCTTCAACATAAAGGAGTGAAACTACGTCTAAAGGCTGTAGACACCTTAGGGAATACGTAGAAAAGGAATCTGGTTGATATCCCTTTCAATGGCCAATAGGGATGCATAGGAACACAACGGTTTCAAAATAAGAGGCAATTCCTGATTGGATTTTCCTCAGGGTTTCGCCTGCAATATCAGTTCTGTTATACTCACAGACAATATTTGGACAGTTTTGGAAACTTTAGAGTGTTTTCTATCCTAAGCTGTCAATGATATGCATATTCTAGCATCTGGTCCTGAGGAATAGGCCGTTTACTTTGGGAACGTTATTTTTCCAAAAATAAAAATAGTGCCCCCTAGTTTCAAGAGGTTTAGGACAACAAAGTCAAGGTATTGGAGTGGCCATCACAAAGCTCTGACCTCAATCCTGTAGAACATTTGTGGGCAGAACTGAAAAAGCGGGTGCGAGCAAGGAGGCCTACAAACCTGACTCAGTTACACCAGCTCTGTCATGAGAAATGGGCCAAAATTCACCCAACTTATTGTGGGAAGCTTGTGGAAGGCTACCCAAAATGTTTGACCCAGGTTAAACAATTGAAAGGAAATGCTACCAAATACTAATTGAGTGTATGTAAACTTTTGACCCACTGGGAATGTGATGAAATAAATAATTCATTCTCTCTACTTCTTTTCTGACATTTCACATTCTTAAAAAAAAATGGTGATCCTAACTGATATAAGACAGGACATTTTTACAAGGATAAAATGACAGGAATTGTGAAAAACTGAGTTTAATTGTATTTCGCTAAACTTACGACTTCCACTGTATTTCACTCATTTCAAAACCATCAGCGCTCTCAAAGTGAAAGGACGTGTCCAAATCCATATCACCAACCAACATAGATGCAGCCTCTTCCAAAGTGAAGAGCCGTGACTGCTTTGGCGCTGTCATTCTGACAGCATACCCCGTTTCCGGTTGCTGGTTGATGATAACAGCCACGCAAATACGACAATAGGTTGTTAGCCAGTTCATTTTGCGATATTGACACATAATCATTGTCAGAAAAGGCTGTTTGCGGCCTCTCAACTCATTTAAAGAATGGCCGTCAACGGCCCCTCTGGGTTCTAAAGGGTTTAAAGTAATTTGTTATCATAGTGCTGCTAGGCTAGAGTACATCTTGGAGATGGTTTAGACTCAACCTATGAGAGGTAGCCTATAGGTTAGCTGATGTCTCAGACTCTCAGTCGAGCATTTTACTATTTATTTAGTTTAGATATTTCAATAGTTGGTCATTGGGCTGAATGTGGTAAGTAACAGTTGAAATGAGTGGATGGCGTTGTATTGCTGGTATGACAGACACACCGACAGAGACACACAAAGTGCTGTGTTTGTATGTAGTTCCAGGATTTTATTCAGAGAAACACATGAATTGATATCGAGGATAGGCCTAGCCTACCTAATGTGTGCATATGTTTTAGCGTGTGTGTGGTGGTGCACTCTTATGTGTGTGCACACTTGAGAGGGGGCAGATATTTGGTCCTGTGTGGCTGAGTAAGTGATTGAGTGCTAGATGTCCGGTTTCTGAACATGACCTATGTTCTGACGTAGGTTGGAGAGAATGTCAACTCATTTTGTGGTCGCTCATCTGTGTGCGATGGTAATGCTATCCCCTCACTGGGGATGCGCATAGGCTAAAAATGTAAGCCTCCCCCCATGCACGCCTAAGCCCTGGCAATTCTGCCTCCTGCTCTCGTGTGGCGTTGGTCCCTTTAAAAGGAGCTCCTGACTAGTGTGTGTGTCATTCTGCACACTGCACATACATTTTGTTTATTTATACAACAACTTAATGTGTTAACACGGCTTCATCTAATAGCACAACCAAATTTCCTGGATTGCAGTTGAGATGCACACTCATTAAAATAAGCACATACAAGAAAACACACATACATGTAATAGTACCAGACATGCACACAAACATATACAGTTGGAATTACTGTTATGATTTTAGTTGTCCTTGATGTCCTTTTGTTTTAAATGTATTATTATAATTTTTTAATTGCTTTGTCCTATCTCTTTGTTGTTGGTGTATTAGGAGATGCTTGGGGATGGGGAATGGAATTAATTGTATTTTTTATTTTTCTTCCTGGGGGGGACTGTGGGAAGGGTCTCAAACGGTTGAGAGACAGCTATTGGGGAACTGGGGGGGGGGTCTTGGAGGGTTCGGGTTCATGTTTTTTGGCCTGGTGATGTATCGGTCAACGTGCCCTTGAGCAGGGCATTGACCCTGGATGCTTCTGTGTGTCCCTCTGAATGGGAATGTGTTGGATGACTGGTAATGATGTAGTTGTTGAGCGGCTTCACTGCAAGTATATTGTATGTATCGAATATTCAATACATTTTAAAAAAGAAAAAAGGGGGAAAATGGTGTTCATGGGAGGACACCCCTGAAGAAGCCACTGCTGTTAAAAAAAAGTTTGCAAAAGTGCACCTGGATGTTCCACAGCGCTACTGGCAAAATATTCTGTGGACAGATGAAACTACATTTTAGTTGTTTGGAAGGAACACACAAAACTATGTGTGGAGAAAAAAAGGCACATGACATCAACACCTCATCCCAACTGTGAAGTATGGTGGAGGGAGCATCATGGTTTAGAGCTGCTTTGCTGCTTCAGGGCCTGGACAGCTTGCTATCATCGATGGAAAAATGAATTCCCAAGTTTATCAAGACATTTTGCAAGAGGATGTTAGGCTATCTGTCTGCCAATTGATGCTCAACAGAAGTTGGGTGGCGCTGCTGGTGAGTCCCTGATCCACCTCTACGCAGACGACACCATTCTGTATACTTCCGGCCCTTCTTTGGACACTGTGTTAACAACCCTCCAGGCAAGCTTCAATGCCATACAACTCTCCTTCCGTGGCCTCCAATTGCTCTTAAATACAAGTAAAACTAAATGCATGCTCTTCAACCGATCGCTACCTGCACCTACCCGCCTGTCCAACATCACTACTCTGGACGGCTCTGACTTAGAATACGTGGACAACTACAAATACTTAGGTGTCTGGTTAGATTGTAAACTCTCCTTCCAGACCCATATCAAACATCTCCAATCCAAAGTTAAATCTAGAATTGGCTTCCTATTTCACAACAAAGCATCCTTCACTCATGCTGCCAAACATACCCTTGTAAAACTGACCATCCTACCAATCCTCGACTTTGGCGATGTCATTTACAAAATAGCCTCCAATACCCTACTCAACAAATTGGATGCAGTCTATCACAGTGCAATCCGTTTTATCACCAAAGCCCCATATACTACCCACCATTGCGACCTGTACGCTCTCGTTGGCTGGCCCTCGCTTCATACTCGTCGCCAAACCCACTGGCTCCATGTCATCTACAAGACCCTGCTAGGTAAAGTCCCCCCTTATCTCAGCTCGCTGGTCACCATAGCATCTCCCACCTGTAGCACACGCTCCAGCAGGTATATCTCTCTAGTCACCCCCAAAACCAATTCTTTCTTTGGCCGCCTCTCCTTCCAGTTCTCTGCTGCCAATGACTGGAACGAACTACAAAAATCTCTGAAACTGGAAACACTTATCTCCCTCACTAGCTTTAAGCACCAACTGTCAGAGCAGCTCACAGATTACTGCACCTGTACATAGCCCACCTATAATTTAGCCCAAACAACTACCTCTTTCCCAACTGTATTTAATTTTAATTTATTTATTTATTTTGCTCCTTTGCACCCCATTATTTTTTTATTTCTACTTTGCACATTCTTCCATTGCAAAACTACCATTCCAGTATTTTACTTGCTATATTGTATTTACTTTGCCATCATGGCCTTTTTTGCCTTTACCTCCCTTCTCACCTCATTTGCTCACATTGTATATAGACTTGTTTATACTGCCTTATTGACTGTATGTTTGTTTTTACTCCATGTGTAACTCTGTGTCGTTTTATCTGTCGAACTGCTTTGCTTTATCTTGGCCAGGTCGCAATTGTAAATGAGAACTTGTTCTCAACTTGCCTACCTGGTTAAATAAAGGTAAATAAATACAGGACAATGACCCAAAACACAGAAATTAATCAACAGAATGGCTTCAACAGAAGAAAATAGTCCTGACCTCAACCCAATTTGAGATGCTGTGGCATGACCTCGAGAGCAGTTCACACTAGACATCCCAAGAATATTTCTGAACTGAAACAGTTTTGTAAGGAGGAATGGTCCAAATTCCTCCTGACCGTTGTGCAGAAAAGGTTTGGTTGAGGTTATTGCTGCCAAAGGAGGGTCAACCAGTTATTAAATCCAAGTGTTAACATACTTTTCCACCCTGCACTGTGAATATTTGCATGGTGTGTTCAATAAAGACATGAAAACATATAATTGTGTGTGTTATTAGTTTAAGCAGACTGTGTTTGTCTATTGTTGTGACCTAGATGACGATCAGATCAAATTTTATGACCAATTTATGCAGAAATCATACTTTTTCTTGCCACTGTATAGTTTCTATGCAATCTTTCTAAATGTCAACATAAAATCACAGGATAAGTTATTGGTAACATAGCTAGTGATAGGGGTCGATTTAGAACGGAGTTATGCACGCATAAATGGAACTTCTCTAGGGTAGGGGGCAGCATTTGGAATTTTGGATGAAAAGCATGCCCAAATTAAACTGCCTTCTACTCAGGCCCAGAAGATAGGATATGCATATAATTAGTAGATTTGGATAGAAAACACTCTAAAGTTTCCACAACTGTTAAAATAATGTCTGTGAGTAAACCTGAGCGAAATCCATTCAGGAAGTAGGATTTTTTTGTTTTCTATTCAATGCCATTACAGTATCCATTGACTTAGGACTCAAATTGCAGTTCCTATGCCTTCCACTAGATGTCAACAGTCTTTATAAATAGTTTCAGGCTTGTATTCTGAAAAATTAGGGAGTAAGAGCAGTCTGAATGAGTGGACCCTGCCGTGTCACAGAGCTTTTTCATGCGCGCGACCGAGAGTGCCTTTCTTGTTTACCTTTTATGTTGACTACGTTATCATCCGGTTGAAATATTATCGATTATTTAGGCTAAAAACAACCTGAGGATGGAATGTAAACACAGTTTGACATGTTTCTGTAAACTTTACGGATACAATTTGGATTTTTTGTCTGCCTGTTGTGACTGCGTTTGAGCCTGTGGATTACCGAACAAAACGCACTAACAAAACGGAAGTTTTCGGATATAACCAGAGACTTTATCGAACATTCGGTTACAAGTCCAATGCTCTAACCACTAGGCTACCTGCCGCCCCAATGATCTGGCATTAAACAAACCTGTTTGTCCATGTATGCTGCTGATTCAAAGCTACGCGCATCAGCAACCAATATAAGTGTGAAATCACTGAAACCTTTAACAAAGAGTTGCAGTTAGTTTTAGAATGGGTGGCCAGTAATAAACTAGTCCTGAACATTTATAAAACCAAGAGCATTGTATTTGGTAAATTATTCCCTAAATTCTAGACCTCAGCTGAATCTGGTAATTAGTGGTGTGCCTGTTGAACATGTTGAGGAGACTAAATGACTTGGTGTTACCTTAGATTGTTAACTGTCGTGGTCAAAACATATAGATTCAATGGTTGTAAAGATGAGAGGTCTGTCTGTGATAAAGACATGCTCTGCTTTTTTGACACCACACTCCACAAAGCAAGTCCTGCAGGCTCTAGTTTTTTCAAATAATGATTATTGTCCAGTCATATGCTTATGTGCTGCAAAAAATGACCTAGTTAAACTGCAACTGGCCCAGAACATAGTGGCCTGTTTTTGGTCTTCATTGTAATCAGAGGGCTAATATCAATACTATGCATGCCAGTCTCTCATGAAAGATGGACTGCATCACTTCTTGTTTTTATAAAAAACAATGTGTTGGAAATTCCAAATTTGTTGCATTGTCAACTTACGCACAGAACTGACACACACACTTACCCTACCAGACATGGCACCAGGGTCTTTTCACTGTCCCCAGGTCTAGAAGAAATTCAAGGAAATGTACAGTATTATACAGAGCCATGATTGCATGGAACTACCTTCCATCTCATATAGCGCAAGTGAACAGCAAACATGGTTTCAAAAAACAAATATAGCAACTAGGGATGCACCGATATAACATTTTTGTCCGATAGCAAAATCCAATATTTTTCTTGCCAAAAAAACTATATAAAAAATTGCTGCCTTTTTATACATTCTAGTACAGACTGACCAAAAAGGTATTTTGTTGGCATGTCACCATTACCAGTAAAACATCATCAAAACATATTTATTTCACTTACTTGCTGTGCTGTTTTGTTGTTCATTTGTTCAGTCATTTAATTCTCAACCAGGATTTCATCATACATGTCAAGCAGTGAAGTTTCAGCTCTGTCTGTTCGTGGCCTCTACTTTCGTGGGTCCGTTTCCATCTTGTCCAGCTGTGTCTAACATTTCACGTAAACACAGTTTCTTGTCTGCATTGAAGTAGCGGTCCTTGTACCTAACATCGAGCGTGGTGGCGACACAGTTAAGTGGCTCAGAGAATGCCTCCGAATCGCTTGTTCACGGTCCCCTAGTAGAGTACTTTTCCAAGTTTTAACCCCACAGTCTGTCGGCAGTTTTGTTGAGCAGGTGTTTCAATGCCATGACAGAGGGTATCACGTCTGCTGCAGACTCAGTTGATGAGCTTATTTCTCGATTCCGTTGTTAAAATGGAGCTAGGAGTTTGTTGATGGTTCTAAGTTTCAAACATATATTTTCAAATGCCATTTTAAATGGCAGCAGCGGTATGAGAACCAGCACATTCTTGAGCTTGCAATACGTCTTTCCTCAGTACGAAATCCTCGTTGACCCACTGTGCTGTCAGACTCGGCATGCTCATGGGGCTGACATCGCTGGTCCAAATGTCAGTCGTGAAGCTAATAGCAGTGACGCCCATAGGAAGTAGCTCATGGATGTGCGTTTTCAACAATACTGTGTAACTCTGGTAGGGCAACATCTGAAAAATAGAGCCTACTTGGTAGTGTGTACCGGGGCTCGAGGTGCCCGACCAGTCGGCGAAAGCCAACATCGTCCACAATAGAGAATGGTTGATTGTTGTCAAGGGCAATGAATTCCATTATCTTGGTGTTTAATGGATTTCACCTTTTGAGTTGACTTTCAAATGACTGCTCGACTTGAAATTGTTTAGTTGTTGGAAGTGTGCGCTTAATTTTTTTATGCTTTTGTTCTCAGTAGTCGCTGAACGTCTGGGGGTGATGCACTTTCAAATGAGTAATTAGGTTTGTGATATTGAAAGATTTCACTTTCTCCCCTCGGGAAATAATAGGTAGCACAAACGTTGCATATGGCCTTTTTATTATCTTTCTTGTAAACTTCAAAATCCACACAGCAGACATTGTGGGCTAGGTTAGGAATGCTGTGTTGCACGCAGCAGTATTTATCGTGTCGTCGTTACATCATCTACCTACGTTATATAGCTTTGACATCGGTCTTGCACATCAATGTTAAACTAGACAAAAGTTTTGAATGACACAAATATTAATTTCCACAAAGTTTGCTGTTTCAGTGTCTTTAGATATTTTTGTCAGATGTTACTATGGAATACTGAAGTATAATTACAAGTATTTCATAAGTGTCAAAGGTTTTTATTGACAATTACATGAAGTTGATGCAAAGAGTTCATATTTGCAGTGTTGACCCTTCTTTTTCAAGACCTCTGCAATCCGCCCTGGCATGCTGTCAATTCAATTCTGGGCCACTTGGACTGATGGACTGATGGCAGCCCATTCTTGCATAATCAATGCTTGGAGTTTGTCAGAAGTTGTGGGGTTTTGTTTGTCCACCTGCTTCCTGAATATTGACCACAAGTTCTCAATGGGATTCATGTCTGGGGAGTTTCCTGGCCATGGACCCAAAATATTGATGTTTTCTTTCCCGAGACACTTAGTTATCACTTTTGCCTTATGGCAAGGTGCTCCATCATGCTGGAAAAGGCATTGTTTATCACCAAACTGTTCCTGGATGGTTGGGAGAAGTTGCTCTCTGAGGATGTGTTGATACCATTCTTTATTCATGGCTGTGTTCTTAGGCAAAATTGTGAGTGAGCCCACTCCCTTTGGCTGAGAACCAACCCCACACATGAATGGTCTCAGGATGCTTTACTGTTGGCATGACACAGGACTGATGGTAGCGCTCGCCTTGTCTTCTCCGGACAAGCTTTTTTCCCGGATGCCCCAAACAATCGGAAAGGGTATTCATCAGAGAAAATGTTACCCCAGTCCTCAGCAGTCCAATCCCTGTACTTTTTGCAGAATATCAGTCTTTCCCTGATGTTTTTACTGGAGAGAAGTGGCTTCCTTGCTGCCCTTCTTGACACCAGGCCATCCTCCAAAAGTCTTCACCTCACTGTGTGTGCAAATGCACTCACACCTGCCTGCTGCCATTCCTGAGCAAGTTCTGTACTGGTGGTGCCCCAATCCCGCAGCTGAATCAACTTTAGGAGACGGTCCTGGAGCTTGCTGGACCTTCTTGGGCGCCCTAAAATCTTCTTAACAACAATTGAAGCGCCCCCCTTGAAGTTCTTGATGATCCGATAAATGGTTGATTGAGGTGCAATCTTACTGTCAGCAATATGCTTGCCTGTGAAGTCTTTTGTGCAACGCAATGATGACGGCATGTGTTTCCTTGCAGGTAACCATGGTTGACAGAGGAAGAACAATGATTCCAAGTACCACCCTCCTTTTGAAGCTTCCAGTCTGTTATTTGAACTCAATCAGCATGACAGAGTGATCTCCAGCCTTGTCCTCGTCAACACTCACACCTGTGTTAACGAGAGAATCAATGACATGATGTCAGCTGGTCCTTTTGTGGCAGGGCTGAAATGCAGTGGAAATGTTTTTGGGGGATTCAGTTCATTTTCAATTAATTGCAATTCATCTGATCACTCTTCATAACATTCTGGAGTGTATGCAAATTACCATCACACAAACTGAGGCAGCAGACTTTGAAATTTAATATTTGTGTCATTCTCAGAACTTTTGGCCACGACTGTATAGGTGATAGAGGAAGCAGCAGTGAAATGCTTGTTAGTGGATAAAGTGGCCCATAGGGGACCACACACTCCCATCTGGAAAACTACCAGCAGTGATAGAAGCAGCTATATACCAGCTCTTCCTCACACTGACGAAAGTGCCTGGCGAGCAATTGAATGCAGTCTTCGGTTGAAGTTGGAAGCTTACATACACTTAGGTTGGAGTCATTAAAACTCATGTTTCAACCACTCCAAAAATGTCTTGTTAACAAACTATAGTTTTGGCAAGTCGGTTAGAACATCTGCTTTGTTCATGACACAAGTAATTTTTCCAACAATTGTTTACAGACAGATTATTTAACTTATATTTCACTGTATCACAATTCCAGTAAACTTCCAGTCAGAAGTTTACATACACTAAGTTGACTGTGCCTTTAAACAGCTTGGGAAATTCCAGAAAATGTCATGGCTTTAGAAGCTTCTGATAGGCTAATTGACATAATTTGAGTCAATTGGAGGTGTACCTGTGGATATATATTTCAAGGCCTACCTTCAAACTCAGTGCCTCTTTGCTTTACATCATGGGAAAATCAAAAGAAATCAGCCAAGACCTCAGCAAAAGAAATGTAGACCTCTACAAGTTTGTTTCATCCTTGGGAGCAATCTCCAAATGCCTGAAGGTACCATGTTCATCTGTACAAACAATAGTACGCAAGTATAAACACCATGGGACCACGAAGCTGTCATACCGCTCAGGAAGGAGACGCGTTCTGTCCTAGAGATGAATGCACTTTGGTGTGAAAAGTGCAAATCAATCTCAGAACAACAGCAAACGACCTTGTGAAGATTCTGGAGGAAACCGGTACAAAAGTATCTATATCCACAGTAAAATGAGTCATATATCGTCATAACCTGACAGGCCGCTAAGCAAGGAAGAAGCCACTGCTCCAAAACCGCCGTAAAAAAGCCAGACTACGGTTTGCAACTGCACATGGGGACAAAGATTGTACTTTTTGGAGAAATGTCTTATGAAACAAAAATAGAACTGTTTGGCCATAATGACCATCATTATGTTTGGAGGAAAAAGGGGGAAGCTTGCAAGCCGAAGAACACCATCCCAAACGTGAAGCATGGGGGTGGCAGCATGTTGTGGGGGTGCTTTGCTGCTGGAGGGACTGGTGCACTTCACAAAATAGATGGCATCATGAGACAGGAAAATTATGTGGATATATTGAAGCAACATCTCAAGACATCAGTTAAAGTTAAAGCTTGGTCGCAAATGGGTCTTCCAAATGGACAATGACCCCAAGCATACTTCCAAAGTTGTGGCAAGGTTTTTGTGTGGCCATCACAAAGCCCTGACCTCAATCCTATAGACAATTTGTGGGCAGAACTGGAAAAGCATGTGCGAACAAGGAGGTCTACAACCTGACTCGGTTACACCAGCCCTGTCAGGAGGAATGGGCCAAAATTCACCCAATTTATTGTGGGAAGCTTGTGGAAGGCTACACAAACAGTTTGACACTTGTTAAACAATTTAAAGGCAATGTTACCGAATACTAATTGAGTGTATGTAAACTTCTGACCCACTGGGGAATGTGATGGAAGAAATAAAAGCTGAAATAAATCATTCTCTCTACTATTATTCTGACATTTCACATTCTTAAAATAATGTGATCTTAACTGACCTAAGACAGGGAAGTTTTACTAGGATTAAATGTCAGGAATTGTGAAACATTTAAACTCAGTTTATTTGGCTAAGGTGTATGTAAACTTCCGACTTCAACTGTGTGTGCTTACATAGACTTCTGGCTTATAATTTTATTCTCTGCAATTTACTATAACATTTTGGTTTTCTAAGTAAAGAGGAGTAAGACCGAAACATTTTGGTTCTGTAAAAACGTGAGTGTTGAGGTGTGCTCTGAGAGCGACACAAGCTACGCAAATTAGCCATTCTAAAGCAAAAACATACAAATGTGTGCAGCCCAGCAATTTGTAGCTTGATGCAAGTACGCAGGATCATCATTTTGCGTACCTAATTGCGTTCTTGTGTACTTGCATAGAGTAAAAATGTGGATGTACACTGAGTGAGGATGTTTTCATTCTCCTCCAAGATGGGACCCACATCACTCCTCCAGCTCTGAGGTGAGGACTGAAGCTCTGCGCTGGGACTCCCAAACCCACCTCTCTCCAGCTCCTGCTGAGTCCACGTCCCTTTCCACAGCATGTTTCAGCCACAATATTTATAAACATTTGGCCTATATTCTCGCACACTTGTCAATTGACACCGATATCTGCAATCAGATTTCACAGTCAGATGACAAACTAGCCTATATCTCAGAGCACCTAGACCAGGGTTCCCCAACTGGCGGCAATTCGACACAAAAGGGGAACGACATAAGACTGTAAAAACACCAGCAAATCAGCTCCAAGTGATTTTATTTTGGGAAATCTGTTCCAAAGTATTCCCACTTATAAGAGAGAAATATACAGTATGTATGTATATCGTATACAAATGTTAGCAAGGTTTGAAATGATTCTGTTTTGGTAAAATATATCCATTTGGATTTATTGTGGTACATTTGCAGTTTACAAATTTCTGGCCCTCTAGGTGATGATTCCCGACCTAGACCAAGTGTAGACACATTACAGGCTATTATATTACATTCTGTAATAGATCGGGGTGTACTACCCCTGGAGGTCCAAACATACACTGAGTGTACAACACCTTCCTAATATTGAGTTGCGCGCCTTCAAGGTGCCGAAAGAGTTCTATAGGGATGCTGGCCCATGTTGACTCCAATGCTTGCCACGGTTGTGTCAAGTTGGCTGGATGTCCCTTGGGTGGTGGACCATTCTTGATACACACAGGAAACTGTTGTGTGAAAAACCCAGCACCGTTGCATTTTGACACAAACTGGCACCTACAGCTTGGCACCTACAGTACTACCATACCCCGTTCAAAGATACTTAATTAACCCTCTGAATGGCACACACACAATCCTTGTCTCAAGGCTTAAAAATCCTTTAACCTGTCGGCTCCTCTTCGTCTACACTGATTTGAAGTGGATTTAACAGGTGACATCAATAATGGATTATAGCTTTCCCCTGGTCAGTCTGTCATGGAAAGAGCAGGTGATCTTAATCAGTGTACAACACTAACGTCCATTGGTTGTGACTGGGAACCTGTAGCTAGCTGTGTGACAGACAGTGTGTCAATCTCATACCCTCTCGTTCTCCCTGCATGCACCTGACCCGGATTCTAGGAAAGTAGCAGCTGTCAGAAAAATATGCATTGAAAGATGAGATGAGCCCCTCAGCACCGAGGAGGGGGAGAGGGGGGAGCAGCATGGCAAGGGGAAGTAGCGAACCAACCGACTGTAGCAGGCCAGAGGTGTGTGTGCAAGTTGTAATTTCTGATAATGGCCATGATAGGTGGACATTAGTGGATGTGATTTGGTATAGCTGGCAGGTGTGTGTGTATGTGTTGTGTGTGTGTGAGAGAGCAAGACACCTCTGTGTGAGTAATGAGCGGGATGGGGCTGCTGATGCTGGATGTCCCCAGTCAGTCAGTCTGATGGTCTAATCACATCTCTAGACAGACAGGGACGTCATTGCCTGCAGCCATCTTCCTTTCTCTCTCGCTCCCTCATTCATATATATATAACTGGATCAGATAGACTAGAGGGAAGGACTAGGAACAGGACATTCCTACAGCCCTGTCACACACAAACACACAGTTTAGGGGTGCTTTGTGTGGGGGGGTTGAGTGCGAGATGCATATGGGAAGGTTGCAGGGAAATGCCTACCCCTATACGCCAAATAGGTTTGGTCACCCAAATCTAGCACCCCCAGCCCATACCCTCCTGTGTGCTACTACTAGTTGCCAGGGAAACGGTGAAGCTGATTTGTCAACCCTTTCCTCTTAGACCCAGACAGCCCAGGAAAGTTGAGGGAGGGAGAGAGACTGTCTGGGTGCACACTGTTCCTGGTAAGTCCATGCTCGGGTGTGCAAGATGAGCTGATCCCCCCCCCCCCCCCGCCCCCCCTCTCGCTCACTCACACACAATAAACATGGCTTTGTATTGTTGTCTTTCAGGTGGAATCTGTTTCTCTTTTCTAAAATGTCTCTTTTTTTCTCTCTAACAGAATGAAGATGGGTGCTCTCCAGTGAATTTAGACTTCCTTGTCATAGAACAGACATCATAGAATGGACCTCACAGATTCACAACCAGACCTCACCAGTCAGGTGACACCAGTCAGCTACCCGCAAACCTGACTGGACAAAACTATTACTGGACATTACAATCCAGACCTCATAATCTGGATTTCACAATCCTTACTTCTTCATCTGGATTTTGCAATCCAGACTTCACAGCTTGGACATTGTAAACCAAACCTCACAATCCATAATCTGGACCTCACAACCCGGAGCTGCAGTGTTGATGCTGTAACCCAGGTCCTCCTCTTAGCACCGGTATGGTACTACTCAACGGTTCTCAGCCTCACCGCACCACTTCCTCAGGCAACAAAGCGGCAAACCTGCCCAGTCTCAAACCTGCCCAGTCCCCCACGTCATATTTCAATTTTCTTCACTTATTGGCTTTTTGTTGCTTTTGTTTCTTGTTACGGTCATTTACATTTTGGCCAGTTTGGCTTCCAGGCCAGTGTCCCCACCACACAACTCAGATGCTCCCACAGCATCATACCAAGCCTCCAAATGGCTACAGTAGTCACTAGTGTTACTTGAACTTTGTCTTCTGTTACATGCTACTGGGTCCTTCCATGTCCCTGTCAGCAACAAATTGTGCTTCATTCTAGTAGTTTGTAAATAGGTTCTCTAGAGGATCCTCTTAAATAATGTGGTACATGATATATAGACACAATGTCAATAGTGTTGTATCATCTAAACATCCAGTCAGACAGGAATAGTCCCATATCTGAGCTGTTGGTACTAATACTGACACTCTAGCTGAAACCCGTAATGGCTTTCACAGATCTAATGGCAGAGCAACTCTATGTTGCTGTGGATTTCTAACATTTCTATTTCTATGGTACAGCATTGTCACCAAGTATATGTGGTTGGAGCAAATCATATCAACTCTTAGGGCTACATTGTAACAGTCTCTTCCATAGAGGCACCTCTGTAAAGGCTTGGAAGCCAGTAAAGTTGCTTGCGACGTTTTCATTTTATTTAGCATTTTATTTTTGCAGAAAAATATGGACTGTAATAGGTTCACACAAAAAAAGGGCATATTTTCTGTCATTCTTGCTGCTGATGACTTTGACAAACCATCTCTGTAAATTATTGAATATATAATGTCAATTGTTTTAAAAGTCAAGATTATTTAACATGGTTTATATCGGTGCATTTTGAATTTAAACTGAAACATGTCCAATATTTTTGTATCCCTTATTAATGGGAAATCTGCTTCTTACATATGATCCTATATATTCCTGTCCACCTCATGGGTTTTTGTTCTTTTGTTGAACATTTTGAATGTTAAGTGGATTCTAGGTATTCCCCATGTTAAACAAGAACCCCACTCCTCCAAACACACCAGCACCATCCCAATGGGCCTGTTCCTGAGAGTGTTATACTCCTCTGTTTCTCTAACACTATAGGCTACAGCTGTGTTGCTCTGTAATCCTGTAAGCTGCAATTGTGTATTTTTCTAACTGGATTGGCTGCTTCTGTAATCTAATAGGTTGCGTTTCCTGCGGCCACCGAACTTCACCCTGAATGCTACTTATGGGCATATTCAGTACGGTGTAATTCCGAAACTCACTGTAGAAAACAAATTGTGCTCTATTGCACATAATGAGAAACAGCAAGACGAGATGAACCTCAAACCTCTCCACCAACCCTGTCTTCCACTGTAAATAATGTATTGTAAGACAACAGATAATAGAAATAATAAATGTATGGGTTGGAACGACAATGTGGTGAACAACATGAGTGAATGTTATATAAGAACTATCAACTGAACAATTGAAGAGTGAATTAATTAATAAACGCATGAATGGATGTACAAATTAGCGGATGAGTAAATAAATGCATTAAAGAATGACAGGGATAGCAAGAGCACCAATATACTATAGCTTGGGGCTTTGCGTTCTCATATACCCCTGTGCCCTTTGCTAGGTTCTGACACAGTGAAAAAAACAAAAAACTACTCAAAGCTCAAGCCAAGTTTATTCACCCACTGGGTCAAACAGCTGAAAAGACAACATGTTTCTACCAGCACAAGTATTTATACCCTCCTATTAGGCGGAGTCTCCTCTTTGCAGATCTAGACAGCCAATACATCTCTGTTGCTAGGCAGGAACTTAGGGGGTGTGTGTTAAAATGTTCCTTGTCAGTTCTATTACCTCAGCCCTCATTCCTCAGTCCTCCCTAATGCAAGGCTATCCAACCTTATCAATGACTGAAAATAGACAGTTACCCTAAATGACATTTAGCAATAGCATATACTATGTAAAGTAGTTCTAGTAGTGTATGATGACATGGTCTAAGATGTTTCTACAACTTGATTGGAGTCCGCTTTTGGTAAATTCAATTTATTGGACATGATTTGGAAAGGCACACACCTCTCTATATAAGGTTCCACAGTTGAGCTCGTTGAGCACCAAGACAGGATTGTGTCAAGGCAAAGATATGGGGAAGGGTACCAAAATATTTATAAAATTGTATTGTAACAATAACTTTATACATGTAAAGTAGTAGTAGTATAGTAGGGTACGAAACTTTCTGGAACCTCCGTAATAAAGTAGATATTTTTATATTTTCTTGTACAACGGTGTCTTTATTCATTTGATGGCATTAAGTCATTTAGCAGACTTTATTACCTTTATTACCTTACAATCAGGGCATTTAACTAAAGTAAGTATAACAACCACATATACAGTTGAAGTCAGAAGTTTACATACACTTGGAGTGTAGGTTGGAGTCATTATAACTCGTTTTTCAACCACTCCACAAATGTCTTGTTAACAAACAGTATTTTGGCAAGTCGGTTAGGACATCAACTTTGTGCATGACACAGGCCATTTTTCCAACAATTCTTTACAGAGAGATTATTTCACTTAAAATTCACTGTATCACAATTCCAGTGGCTCAGAAGTTTACATACACTAAGTTGACTGCCTTTAAACAGCTTGGAAATGTCCAGAAAATTATGTCATGGCTTTAGAAGCTTCTGATAGGCTAATTGACATCATTTGAGTCAATTGGAGGTGTACTTGTGGATGCATTTCAAGGCCTACCTTTAAACTCACTACCTCTGCTTGACATCATGGGAAAATCAAAAGAAAGTGTAGACCAGAAGTCTGGATCATCCTTGGGAGCAATTTCCAAACACCTGAAGGTACCAAGTTCATCTGTACAAAAAACAATAGTACGCAAGTATAAACACCATGGGACCACGCAAACGTCATACCGCTCAGGAAGGAGACACGTTCTGTCTCCTAGACATGAACGTACTTTGGTGCAAAAAGTGGAAATCAATCCCAGAACAGCAGCAAAGGACCTTGTGAATATGCTGGAGGAAACAGGTACAAAAGTATCTATATCCACAGTCAAATGAGTCCTATATCGACATAACCTGAAAGGCCGCTCAGCAAGGAAGAAGCCAATGCTCCAATACCGCCATAAAAAAAGCCTGACTACGGTTTGCAACTGCACATGGGGACAAAGATCGTACTTTTTGGAGAAATGTCCTCTGGTCTGATGAAACAAAAATAGAACTGTTTGGCCATAATGACCATCGCTATGTTTGGAGGAAAAAGGGGATGCTTGCAAGCCAAAGAACACCATCCCAACAGTGAAGCACGGGGTGGCAGCATCATGTTGTGGGGGTGCTTTGCTGCAGGAGGGACTGGTGAACTTCACAAAATAAATGGCATCATGAGGTAGGAAAATTATGTGGATATATTGAAGCAACATCCAAGACATCAGTCAGGAAGTTAAAGCTTGGTTGCAAATGTGTTTTCCAAATGGACATTGGCCCCAAGCATACTTCCAAAATTGTGACAAAATGGCTTAAGGACAACAAAGTCAAGGTATTGGAGTGGCTATCACAAAGCCCTGACCTTAATCCTATAGACAATTTGTGTGCAGAACTGAAAAAGCATGTGCGAACAAGGAGGCCTACAAATCTGACTCAGTTACACCAGCTCTGTCAGGAGGAATGGGACAAAATTTATCCAACTTATTGTGGGAAGATTGTGGAAGGCTGGCCAAAACGTTTGACCCAAGTTAAACAATTTAATAAAGGCAGTGCTACTAAATACTAATTGAGTGTATGTAAACGTCTGACTCACTGGGAATGTGATGAAAGAAATAAAAGCTGAAATCAATCATTCTCTCTACTATTATTCTGACATTTCACATTCTTTAAATAAAGTGGTGATCCTAACTGACCTAAGACAGGGAGTGTTTACTTGGTTTAAATGTCAGGAATTGTGGAAAAACTGAGTTTAAATGTAATTGGCTAAGGTGTTTGTAAACTTCCGTCTTCAACTGTATTACCAAAAGGACACACTCCTTATTTATTACTATTTTCTACATTGTAGAATAATAGTGAAGACATCACAACTATGAAATAACACACATGGAATCATGTAGTAACCAAATAAGTGTTCAACAAATCAAATTATATTTTATATTTGAGATTCTGTCATCCAGAGTCATGAGAAATGCTTTTCCAACAGTCTTGAAGAAGTTTCCACATGTGCTGAGCACTTGTTTTCTGCTTTTCCTTCACTCTGCGGTCCAACTCATCTCAATTGGGTTAAGGTTGGGTGATTGTGGAGGCCATGTCATCTGATGCAGCACTCCATCACTCTCCTTAGGCAAATAGCCCTTACACAGCCTGGAGGTGTGTTTTGGGTCATTGTCCTTTTGAAAACAAATGATAGTCCCACTAAGCACAAACCAGATGGGATGGCTTATCGCTGCAGAATGCTGTGGTAGCCATGCTGGTTAAGTGTGCCTTGAATTCTAAATAAATCACTGACAGTGTCACTAGCAAAGCACCCCCACACCATCACACCTCCTCCTCCATGCTTCACTGTGGGAACCAGACATGCAGAGATTATGGCTGGGCGATATGGCCAAAATCTCATATCCCGAAAACGAGACATATCAAAATATAGCACATTTTCTGTAAATTCAATGAATAAATAGGTTATATAAAATGACGACATGTAAAGGCCTATTTCTTATTCGATTTTGAATTATTCTCAACAAATAAAAGGTACTTGCTCATATTTGATTATTTCTCCTTTTATTTAGAACTTTTGTGGAAATGTTCAATTAGGCATGTAATAAAATATGAATGTATGAAGTCTAAAAAGGTAAATAGAAAACACTTCAACTATAATTGCAAACAAGATAAATATAGGCCTAAAATATATCTATATATATTTTAGTGGCTTGCCTGTTTTGCATGTTATTTTGGCATTAATACGTGTCACATATCAATTTGCATTTTGTACCTTGGATTGAGTGTTAGCACCAACTCACAAAACCCCCTTTTCTCGACCGTGTAAATGGGCAATGTACAGTGCCTTGCGAAAGTATTCGGCCCCCTTGAACTTTGCGACCTTTTGCCACATTTCAGGCTTCAAACATAAAGATATAAAACTGTACTTTTTTGTGAAGAATCAACAACAAGTGGGACACAATCATGAAGTGGAACGACATTTATTGGATATTTCAAACTTTTTTAACAAATCAAAAATCGAAAATTGGGCGTGCAAAATCAAAAACTGGCAACAATGCAAAACATGGTTTGGGCCTGCTTTTCTTCAGCAGGGACAGGGAAGATGGTTAAAATTGATGGGAAGATGGATGGAGCCAAATACAGGACCATTCTGGAAGAAAACCTGATGGAGTCTGCAAAAGACCTGAGACTAGGACGGAGATTTGTCTTCCAACAAGACAATGATCCAAAACATAAACATAAAGCAAAATCTACAATGGAATGGTTCAAAAATAAACATATCCAGGTGTTAGAATGGCCAAGTCAAAGTCCAGACCTGAATCCAATCGAGAATCTGTGGAAAGAACTGAAAACTGCTGTTCACAAATGCTCTCCATCCAACCTCACTGAGCTCGAGCTGTTTTGCAAGGAGGAATGGGAAAATATTTCAGTCTCTCGATGTGCAAAACTGATAGAGACATACCCCAAGCGACTTACAGCTGTAATCGCAGCAAAAGGTGGCGCTACAAAGTATTAACTTAAGGGGGCTGAATAATTTTGCACGCCCAATTTTTCAGTTTTTGATTTGTTAAAAAAGTTTGAAATATCCAATAAATGTCATTCCACTTCATGATTGTGTCGGACTTGTTGTTGATTCTTCACAAAAAAATACAGTTTTATATCGTTATGTTTGAAGCCTGAAATGTGGCAAAAGGTCGCAAAGTTCAAGGGGGCCGAATACTTTCGCAAGGCACTGTATTTGCAGATGTAAATTGTAACTGCAGCTGTTATCTCCTTCCATCTTCGTGATTCTTTGCCAAATGGTGTGCCGTGGGCAAAAGCCTCTTACAACTTTGTTTTGAGCACTCGACTGAACTTTTTTGGATCTCATGCATAGACTCTCCGTACTGTTTCACATGATTCTTGCATAGGTGGTAAAAGAGGTTAGTGGTGTTTGAGCCTGTTGTCTGGAATTGCCCACAGCATATTTTGCAGAGGACGGTTTTCTGGTCCTTGTCAGACTTTTCATACCCAAACCACGGCCATGCGAATGAAGTAGCCTCTCTTTAAGGTACGAGCTCCGTGGCTCCATGCTCTGTGTCACGTTCACTCTCCTCCATGTTTGTTTTTGTTGCAGATTTCCTTTCACACAGAATGCAAAGCGTCGTCCAATTGACAAAAAAATATTGCCGTAAAGAGTGTGATTTGCGACACAACTAAATAAATGATAGAGCATAATATGAAACGATATACGTTTTTCTATCATCACACAATATACAGTGCCTTGCGAAAGTATTCGGCCCCCTTGAACTTTGCGACCTTTTGCCACATTTCAGGCTTCAAACATAAAGATATAAAACTGTATTTTTTTGTGAAGAATCAACAACAAGTGGGACACAATCATGAAGTGGAACGACATTTATTGGATATTTCAAACTTTTTTAACAAATCAAAAACTGAAAAATTGGGCGTGCAAAATTATTCAGCCCCCTTAAGTTAATACTTTGTAGCGCCACCTTTTGCTGCGATTACAGCTGTAAGTTGCTTGGGGTATGTCTCTATCAGTTTTGCACATCGAGAGACTGACATTTTTTCCCATTCCTCCCTGCAAAACAGCTCGAGCTCAGTGAGGTTGGATGGAGAGCATTTGTGAACAGCAGTTTTCAGTTCTTTCCACAAATTCTCGATTGGCTGTAATCGCTGCCAATGGTGCTTCAACAAAGTACTGAGTAAATGGTCTGAATTCTTACATAAATGTGATATTTCCGTTTTTTATTTGTATACATTTGCAATATTTCTAAAACCCTGTTTTTGCTTTGTCATTATGGGGTATTGTGTGTAGATTGATGAGGTAAATAAGGCAGTAACCTAGCAAAATGTGAAAAAAATCAGGGGTTTTCAAATGCACTGTACCAATTCAAAATGTTTAACTGGTACCTTCAGACGGGTCTTATGGGTGTGGAAAAGACCATTGTGTTTGTGAGCTTCTCAGCTGTCCACAGAGGGGTCATATTAGTGTGTCGCCCAAACCGTCCGGACGCTACAGACAGAAGTTGGCCAAATAGGCTGTGCTGACTTCAGATTAGTATTTTGAGGCTTGTGGGTGCCATTGTGTTCATGAGAGTCTCATCTTGCAATAGAGTGATCATAATCATTTTTAGGCTAAACTGTTTGGACACTAGACATTTTTATGAGAAGACCAGTTTTCGGGATGTCTCATGATCTGACAAACACCTCTCTAGCTCTGCCACCTTTCACCGCAGATGCGGAAGGGCGATTTTGGATGATGTGGTGGATTGCCCATGCAAGAAAATATATATCTCTAGTTTAAATAGATGGAGTTTTGATGGGAATTGTGTTATTGTGCTAATTAGATTTCTGTGGGGGCACGGAAATTGTAGGCTTTTGTTTTTTAAGGAAGGTTAATGAAGTATGCAACAAGAAAACATAGAAACACCCAGACTGTGAAACACAAAACACTGATTTGCTTTGGCATGGTTTGCCTTTTGAGTTATTTTATTTTGTTCTCTCTGGCTTTTATCTCAAGGAGATTAACCTGGATTAATAATGGTTAAATTAAATACATGAACAAGCCAGGTAATTAACAGGGCAGTCTTTCTGGTTTTATGTTATTACTCATGGAACTATTTACGGAAAATAAAAGTCTGACAGGTTGTAGTCCAAATGGTTTGGCCGTGGCATTCGTAGAAATAGAATTCTAAATCGTTGACAGTTTTACTCCTCAAACAATGGAATGCTAGTGGCCTCCCAATACAAATCTAGGATCAGTTTTCCGTTTGGGAGAAAAACACTAAACTGACCAGAGATCAGTGTCTAGGAGCAGTCTTGTGGAGCAGTACTGGCCTGCCTCCTGTCCTGAGGTAGCTATCTGGGGATAGTGTCCTGACCTGGCATCCCCCCTTTCTAATTCACTTAACCAGCTGGAGTCCACAGGCCATGCGCCATTCATTCTCACTGTGCCCCAGAGAGGTGTCACAAGGTGCTAGTGTTGTAGGCAGGGGTTAAGAATTAGACCGTAGAATTTGAATTACTAGAATGGATATTCTAATTCTATAGGCAATGGCCATGTCTTCACCTCATGGTACCCCGCTAATATGAGAAAGTGGGTACCTTGTCAGTTGCACAACTGAATGCATTCAACTGAAAAGTGACTGACTGGGTTTTTTACATTGGTAAAAAGTAGAGACTCAGAACTACAAAATGGTATATCATACACTGCATTTTTGAGGAACAATGGGAAAGTGATTCTGCTTTGAAAGTTGCTAAACTTGTATACTCACTTTTGAGAAAAGGGCCTTTGAATGTTTTGCTACCTACTGAAGAGCTCTACTTTGTCTACACCCACTCAGCATTGTTCACACCCTCTTAAGCCAGCCCCACCCATCTCTTTAAGGAATCACATGTGATGTCATGTGCTAAACAGTGAGTAGTGCAGTAAAGATTAAGACTAAAAGTGGTAGTAGCCTACAATAAGGAAAAGTCCCAGGTAAACAGAAAGTCTCCGGATAAAAAAATATTTTAGAAATATTAGATGACACTTAACCAGCCACACTTGTCTAAATTGATGGGTCATGTGAAATAAATGCTATTATCACCAGCCACATCTAGTGGTGGAAAAAAGACTAAATTGTCAGACTTGAGTTAAATGTAAAGATACCTTAATAGAATATGACTCAAGTAAATGTCACCCAGTAAAATACTTGAGTGAAAGTCTAAAAGTATTTGGTTTTAAAAATACTTAAGTATCAAAAGTAAATGGAATTGCTAAAATTTACTTAACTATCAAAGTAAAAGTATAAATAATTTCAAATTGCTTATATTAAACCAGACAGCCCAATTGTATATATTTTTTATTGATGGATAGCCAGGGGCACACTGCAACATATGCAGTAGGGATGACCAGGGATGTTCTCTTGATAAGTTTGAAAATTTGATAATTTTCCTGTCAAAATGTAATGAGTACTTTTGGGTGTCAGGGAAAATGTATGGAGTAAAAAGTACATTATTTTCTTTTGAAATGTATTGAAGTAAAAGTAAAAGTAGCCAAAAATATAAATAGTAAAGTAATGTACAGATACCCCCCCCAAAAAATACTTAATTAGTACTCTAAAGCATTTTTACTAAAGTACTTTACACAGCCCAAATGCCTTCACACCAGTGCATTAGCATACTTTATATACTGTTACACACGCACTTATCACATAGTATTCATAAGTTAAGGCAATGCATAAGTTAAGGCAATGCAACCTGAGTTTAATCCTGAGTGAGGTGCACATGTACAGTACATAAACAGATGCATGCGGTGGACGCTTGATACGGTCACATGATATTTTTATGGTATGTCACAAAATCATGTTACGACAGCATATCAATATAAATAAAAAAGTATACAGTATGTACACAGACAGTAGTGATAGACAAGGTAGTTTTATACGTATACAATCAGGGGTAAAGTGGCTGAGCAGCAGGATAGAAAAAATAGTAGCAGCAAGGTATGGAGTGTGTGTTAGGAGAGATTCATTTTAATAGAGGCACTGTAGATAGTGCTGATGACTGGCCCTGCCGAACCACGCATGAACAAGGGAGTTTATTTTTTTTATTTTTACAGGGACAGTGCACATTAATCAACGTTTCAGTAAAAGTGCCGGTTTTAGCCAGCCGGCTAATTTTCAACCGCAGTCCCTGGGCAGGTTATTAAAAACAATTACAATATAGACAATAGCAACATAGAACAAGCAAGACATAGCAACATAGGACAAGCAAGACATAGCATACAGACAGAGCAACATAGGACAAGCAAGACGTAGCATACAGACAGAGCAGCATAGAACAAAAAGCAGCAAGTCAAAATTCATAAAAGCAACAAAGTGTTTCCACACTTCACAAGCTACAGACAACAGACAACATGGAGAGCGGCAACACACAGCTAGGGACCATGTTCACAAATCTGATTGACCTTTAGCCATGTCTTCAAGCATTTTGTGAAAGTGTGATATGTGGTGCAGTTATGTGTGTCTGATGGCAGTGTATTCCAGACATGGGAAGCTCTCACAGAGAATGCAGATTTACTAAAGGTGCTTTTCCTTAGGGGAACTATACAGTGACCTCTCATGGCAGACCTTGTGGATCTGCTGCCATATGTCTGGGTTTTCTGTTTAACAAAAATATTGAGTGGAGGGGAAATCGGAAATTAGCTAGGTTGAATTTGGTTATTTGAATTACCTTTTTCACGTGCTTTTTAAAAGAGAGGTTGGAATCAAGTATGATGCCAAGGTACTTAAAATCGGATACCACCTGGAGCTTCTCCCCTGACACATAGACATCTGGCTCAGTAGCATCTGTTGCCCTCTTTGTGAAGAACATGCAAACAGTTTTTTTCACATTGAGATGCAAACACGAGTCACTGAGCCACTTTGTAACCTGGACCATTACAGTAGTGAGTTCTTGTGCAGCTTGTTGTTTGCTCTTTGCATGCACATATATCACTGTATCATCTGCATACATTTGAACTTCAGACCCAGTACAGACAGAAGGCAGATCATTAATGTACAGGCTGAACAGGAGGGGCCCCAGTATTGACCCTTGGGGCACGCCCACATCATAGCTACGAGTGGGCGACAGCTCATTGCTCACTCTGACACACTGAGTTCTGCCTTCAAGGTATGATTTCATCCATCTCAAGGCATCAGGGGAAAAGTTGAACTTGGACAATTTTGTGATGAGAATCTCATGGTTAACAGTATCAAAAGCCTTCCTTAGGTCCAGAAACACAGCCCCAACAGCACCCCCTTTGTCCATCTTGGACTTCACATTTTCCAGAAGAAAGCAGTTGGCCGTTTCTGTGGAGTGTTTCGCTCGGAAGCCAAACTGCATGGAGTGTAATGTGAAGGGGCTGTTGTTGAGGTGGGCAATCAGTTGTTCTGCTACACACTTTTCAACAACCTTTGACACCACAGGTAGTATACCAGCAAATATCAGCATTTGTGGGTTCGATTATTGGCTCAAAATGTCAAGAAACAAAATAACTTTCCTCTGAAACCCATCAGTCTATTCTTGTTATGAGAAATGAAGGCTTTTCCATGTGAGAAATTTGCAAGAAACTGAAGATCTCGTACAACGCTGTGTACTACTCCCTTCACAGAACAGCGCAAACTGTCTCTAACCAGAATAGAAAGAGGAGTGGGAAGCAGCGGTGCACAACTGAGCAAGAGGACAAGTACATTAGAGTGTCTAGTTGAAGAAACAGACGCCTCACAAGTCCTCAACTGGCAGCTTTATTAAATAGTACCCGCAAAACACCAGTCTCAATGTCAACAGTGAAGAGGCGACTCCAGGATTCTGACCCCAAACTTTTGAACGGTAGTGTAGCTAGCTAAAATATGTTTACGAACACACAGGTCACATAACGTTAGCTAACAAGACAACAATTAACCAAGTGCCAGCAATGCCACAGTTCTATGGAGCTAACCAACCAGGTCCAATGTTAGCTAGCTAACATTAGGCTCTAACTAGAAAAGCTAACGGCTCTGGGAAACAAATAATAACGTCAGCTAGGGATCCTGCCAGCTAACGTTAGCTAGCTAGCTAGCTAACAGTACACTTTAGCTTGAAATGAAACCACTTTCTATCAAAATTAGAAACGTGTCATATCTGAAAATGTAGCTAGCTAACGCTAGACTATCTTACCTGTATACAACATCATGCATGATGGACACATCTCCCTGTCAGGAGTGCCATAGTACAGTTGCCCTTAGTTTGAAGATGTAATCCGGAGGTAATCTCCATCTCTTTAGCTATCATACTCAAATTCCACTGATTTCAAAATTTGATCCTCTAAAAAGTGGAGAGCAGCACTTTTGCAGCTCCACTACACAATGTTTAAAAAAAAGCTGTGTTCAACAGGATTACCAACATCAGACTGACGAGCTCAAATAGACAGCAGCCTTCAATATGGCAGACCAATTCGAATTCTTCTCTCGGCATGTCCAGCCCACTCATTATCTCAGTCAATCATGGCTAGTGGGAATGTTGCTGGCTTTTTCTGTGGCTTAACCAACAATGATCGTAATTATTATCAATTTTATTAGTATTTGCAGACGGCATACAAGTTTGTTATTAAGGCACATGAAAGTTCACATGTTCGAAAAGGCATTTCTGCCAAAAAACGCATTTTGATAAAATATTTTTTACGTTCAAACGGCTCTTCTGTGAAGTTGTGACTTGAGACATACACCTAGTTTCCTGAATCGGGTTACATTTCCTGTTCTACATGGCTATCATTATATCTTCCGAAAAAAGCAGATATGATTATCTATACATAACGAGCAGCTCATTTATCGACACAAGATGCTACACCGCAGACCAATCTGAAACTCATCTCTCGGCGTGTCCAACCCACTCATTATCTCAGCCAATCACGGCTTGTGGGAAGATTCCTGACTTTGTCTTTGGCTAAACCAAATAGGCTCGTAATTTATAACTTTATTCATATTTACAGATGGCATAAAAGTTTGTTATTAAGGCACATGAAAGTTCACATGTTCGAGAAGGCATTTCTGCCAAAAAAACACACATTTTGCTTAAAAAAATAAGAATTACGTTCAACGGCTCTCCTGTGAAGTCGTGACTTGCGACATACGCCTCATTTCCTAAATCGGGTCACACGTGTTTTCCTCTGATTCAGAGAGGTGTGGGGGCTGTCTTAATCGACGTCATCGGCTCCCGGGGAGCAGTTAACTTCCTTGTTCAAGGGCAGAACAGCAGATTTTCCCACATTACTGGCTCTGCGATTCCAACCATCGACTTTTCGGTTACTCTCTTAACCGCTAGGCTACCTGCCACGGAGCGCAGGATAAGATTTAGCAGATCAAATCTTGTTGGTCACATGCGCGGAATACAACAGGTTTAGACTTTACAGTGAAATGCTTACTTACGAGCCCATTCCCAACAGTGCAGAGGTAAAAAGTAAGACAAATATTTGCAGATAGAGCTACAATGTTGAGTGTTATGAATAGAAATGAATGCATAGGCCTACAATAGAAATACTGTACATGTGTACATGTAGGCAAACCATGTTTCTTTCTATCCAATTGGAGTAATAAGGACATTCTCACTGTCCCAGGAGGTGTCAGAAAGACCTTTAACAAAACATTCCTTTGCATGCCCTAATGAACATGACCGTCGTAAACATGGTGATCTTTTGCCTTAGGGTCATGCCGTCTTGGTGGTTTCAGTTAGAATAGTCTCGATTTGTGAATCATGTCTGTTCCATTGTCATCAACATGTCATAGTGATCTACATAGACTAAACTTAACATAGTAAATGTAAATCTAGGACACTCAAATAAGTATGATATGTTACATTTGGTATGGTTACATAAAACAGATTGTTACTTAAGGCAAAAGCGAAAGTCAGGTGGTTGGGTCGAAGTATAACACGAATGTCTAGCAACCCAAAGGTTGTGAGTTTGAATCTCATCACAGACAACATTAGCAAATTAGCTAATTTGAACTACTTACTACTTTTTAACTACTTTGCAACTATACTGATCAAAAATATAAATGCAACATGTAAAGTTTCAGTCCCATGTTTCATGAGGTGAAATAAAAGATTCCATAAAGTTCCCATACACCCAAAAAGCTTATTTATCTCAAAAGTTGTGTACAAATTTAGTTGCATCCCTGTTAGTGAGCATTTCTCATTTGCCAAGATAATCCATACACCTGACAGGTCATATCAAGAAGCTGATTAAACAGCATGATCATTACACGGGTGCACCTTTTGCTGGGGACAATAAAAGGCCACTCTAAAATGTTGAGTTGTGTCACACAACACAATGCCACAGATGTCTCAAGTTTTGAGGGAGTGTGCAATTGGCATGCTGACTGCAGGAATGTTCACCAGAGCTGTTGCCAGAGAAATTAATGTTCATTTCTCTACCATAAGCTGCCTCCAACGTTGTGAGGCTGCCTCCAGCTTTTGTAGGCAGCCTCACAACCGCAGACCACATGTAACCACGCCACCCTAGGACCTCCACATCCGGCTTCTTCACCTGCTGGATCGTCTGAGACCAGCCTCCCGGACAGCTGATGAAACTGATGAATATTTCTGTCTGTAATAAAACAAAACATTCTGATTGGCTGGGCCTTGCTCCCAAGTGGTTGGGCCTATGCCCTACCAGAGCTGCGCTCCTGCCCAGTTTTTTGCATTCCATAGATTAATGAATTTCAATTTATTTCAAATGACTGATTTCCTTATACAAACTTTAACTCAGTAAGATCGTTGAAATTGTTGCATGTTGCTTTTATTTTTTGTTCAGTATACTTAGCATGTTAGCTAACTCTTCCAGCTAACCCTTCCCATAACCTTAACCCTTTTAGCTAACCCTAACCTTCACCCTTTAACCTAACTCCTAAACTTAAACATAACCTTAACCCTAACCCCTTGCCTAGCTAACATTAACCAGCTAGCTAACAGTAGCCACTTAGCTAGATTCATAACATATCATACGTTTGTAAATTCTTAACATGTAGTATGTTTTGCAAATTCATTACATATAATACAAATTCTAATTCGGAACATATCATAAGAAATCGGTGATGGACATCCACAAATTAATACATACTATATGAAATGTTATATATACTAAATGTGTCTCAGATTTATACACATAACCATCTAAAATGCTCTGAGACCAGGTTGGGATCGTACACAGTGGAGCCATTGGTATGGCAGGAGAAGATGGAGAGCGACATGAATGAGAGCAAAAGAAGAAAATAGGAGAGGATGGAAAGGAGGAGGAGAGTAAGGACAAAGAGAGAGAGGAGAAGGGTTTTGCGGGAGTCAAGGGGCCCTCTGTAGTCTGGTGGGTAATGCAGAGCAGATGTGTCCTTATCTGACTTGGGGCTGAGAGCTGTGTGTGTGGTGCAGGGAGTAATCTAAAATGTTATGTTAATGAGAATTTCTCTTTTGCTAGGAATACATCCACCTGACAGGTGTGGCATATCATAAAGCTGATTAAACAGCATAATCATTACACAGGTCCACCTTGTGCTGGAGACAATAAAAGGCCACTCTAAAATGTTCAGTTTTGTAACACAACACAATGCCACAGATGTCTGAAGTTTTGAGGGAGCATGCAATTGGCATGCTGACTGCAGGAATGTCCACCAGAGCTATTGCCAGAGAATTTAATCAAATCAAATCAAATGTATTTATATAGCCCTTCTAACTTCAGCTGATATATCAAAGTGCTGTACAGAAACCCAGCCTCTTGTTGTTTTCTCTACCATAATGTTGTTTTAGAGAATGTGGCAGTACGCCCAACCGGCCTCACAACTGCACAACGTGTAATCACGCCAGCCCAGGACATCAAAATCCGTCTTCTTCACCTGCGGCATTGTCTGAGACCAGCCACCCGGACAGCTAATAAAACTGTGGGTTTGCACAACCGAAGAATTTCTGCACTATATGTATAAGGGCACAAGGCGAGACCCAAATGCTGACACAGGAGGCAGATGGTTGAGCTCCGATATTTATTATAACAAAAGGGGTAGGCAAAAGGCAGGTCGGGTGCAGGCGAGAGTTCATAAACCAGGTCAGATTCCAAAGAGTACCAGGCGATAGGCAGGCTCGAGGTCAGGTGCAGGCAGTGTGGTCAGGCAGGCGGGCTCAGAGTCAGGACAGGCAAGGGTCAAAACCAGGAGGGCGAGAAAAGAGAGACTGGGAAAAGCAGGAGCTGAGACACCAAACCTCTGGTTGATTTGCCAAACAAGACGAACTGGCCCAGAGAGACATGAAACGCAGGAATAAATACACCAGGGATAATAAGCGACACCTGGAGGGGGTGCACAAGCACAAGGACAGGTAAAACAGATGAGGGTGTGACAATATGTCAGAAACCATCTCAGCGAAGCTCATCTGCGTGCTCGTCATCCTTACCATCCGTATCATGACCTGACTGCAGTTCGGCATCGTAACAAATTTCAGTGGGCAAATGCAAGCTGGAGAAGTGTGCTCTTCGCAGATGAATCCCGGTTTCAACTGTTTGCTGATGTCAACGTTATGAACAAAGTTACCCATGGTGGCGGTAGGGTTATGGCATAGGCATGCATAAGCTATGGACAACAAACACAATTGCATTTCATCAATGGCAATTTGAATGCACAGAGATGCCATGTTGAAATCCTTAGGCCCATTGTCGTGCTATTTATCTGCCGCCATCACATCATGTTTCAGCATGATAATGCATAGCCCCATTTCACAATGATCTGTACACAATTCCTGGAAGCTGAAAATGTACCCGTTCTTCCATGGCCTGCATACTCACCAGACATGTCACCCCTTGAGCATGTTTGGGATGCTCTGGATTGACGTGTACGACAGTGTGTTCCAGTTCCCGCCAAAATGCAGCAACTTAGCACAGCCATTGAAGAGGATTGGGACAACATTCCACAGGACACAATCAACAGCCTGATCAACTTTACGTGAAGGAGATCTGTCGCGCTGCATGAAGCAAATGGTGGTCACACCAGATACTGACTGGATTTCTGGTCCACGCCCCTACCTTTTTTTAAGGTGTCTGTGACCAGCAGATGTATATCTGTGTTCCCAGTCATGTGAAATCCATAGATTAGGGCCTAAGGAATTGATTTAATTGAATGATTTCCTTTTATGAACTGTAACTCAGTAAAATCTTTGAAATTGTTGCATGTTGCATTTATTTGTTTGTTCAGTGTAGTTTGATGCGGGCTTCTTCCACCCCTGATGAGTTTTCCATGTGGTTTTAAGGGGTTTCTGAAGTCCTGAAGTTCCTCTGGTGTGCTGTTCTGACCTGATCTCTGAAGAGGCTCCAATACCTATATTTAGCTGTGACAGAACAGAGACAGTTCTTGATAAAGGTTGTTCTGGTACAAACAATCCAAAAATATCAGCAGCCAGCCAGTCATGGGGCATCCATCAGAAAGTAGAGCAGTGGGGAGGACTATTGGAGCTAATTCACTTTGGGTGAGAGTGATTCAGATTAGCTAGGGATGTTCTTGAGCTTGGAAGCATTCAGGTGAATCAGTATACAGTAGATTAGCGTGCGCTTGACTGGGGACTGAGGTAAACACACACACAGAGATATTAAAAGGTGACTGGACAGGGGAGAAGGAAGGTGAAGAGTACAAAAGAATAGGGAGTATAGTAACATGGGTCCTAATTTAAACTGAATGACAACTTTTGGTTCCTTTGTTTCTTCATATGACCTCTGACCTTCTGTGAATTTGAGCACCTGGGAGGAAATACTAGTGCATCTCTTTGCTCTCAAAACAAATGCTCACGCACACAAACACACACATAGGCCATACTGTCTTGTACACACAATCATTAGTGTGTGTTTGAAAAGCACCCCTATGTATTAAGTGAGTAATAGATGTTTAGTTTATCAAGCAGGTGCTTATGATAAATAGACATATTTTGGGAACCGTTTGCTCTTAAATCCAGCTGTAAATTCCTCTACTGTAGACCTTTCCTGCAGTTAAATGACCAAATCTCCCTCTAGTGGCCTCATGGGTGGAATGTTATATATTTTCTTCATAATTTCATAATCAATAAACGTTATTATTTTTTAAATGCCGAAAGTCTGGTGTTTCTATGTCAAACAGTTTAGTTATATTGCTGTGATGTATATAAGTGTAACATTGGGAAAATTAAATACATTTATACTATACACTGAGTGTAGAAAACATTAGGAACACCTGTTTTTTCCATCACATAGGCTGACCAGGTGTTTCCAGTTGAAGGATATGATCCCTTATTGATGTCACTTGTTAAATCCACTTCAATCAGTGTAGATGAAGGGAAGGAGACAGTTTAGATTTTTAAGCCTTGAAACAATTGAGATGTGTATGTGTGCCATTCAGAGGGTGAATGGACAAGACAAAATATTGAAGTGCCTTTAAACAAGGTATGGTAGTAGGTGCCAGGAGCAGCATTTTGAGTGTGTCAAGAACTGCAACGTCGCTGGGTTTTTCTTAACAGTTCATCCGTGTGTATCAAGAATGATCCATCAGCCTAAGGACATGTATTATTTCTTTGTTTTTTCTCAATCTGATTGGGAAGGCCTGGCTTACCCATGCCTACGCCCCTGGTATACAGTACATGTGTGCATTTGTTAGTTTGTTAGTGTCTGTGTGTGTTAGGTATATGCGCTCCAATGTCTGTCTGAGTTGTGTTTGTTGGTCACATGAGGTCATCCCCACAGCTGTGCCTGATGGATTTTACTCCCTCTTAAAAGATGCAAATGGAGAGAGAGAGAGAGTGCTATGAGCCACAGACAGACTGACTGAACCCAATGATCTGCAGTTAGAGTTAGTCAGACAAGGAAACAGACAATCACTAAGATTCCCATGAGTGCATGGGACATTGAGTTGGAGTGAAAAAGTGAGTTATGGTTAGGGCCAGGAATTTTTCCTGCACACATGACCTGGCCAGGAAAGACTTCTGGCCCTATTGGTTGTGGTGATTGAGTTAGCATGTAAGACATTGAGTTATCGCGTACATCCTTGATGCACATGGTATAGGTGCTGCTTTCGAAAGCATGACTGGGCGATTGTAAAGAACGCTATTCCACAAGCTAGTTCCATAGGTTGCAGATGAGACCTGTTGAAACATTGCAACATAGCAACTACAGCATTTGACCAATGAGCATGTTAAACTTCTTTGCTAAACTCGTTAGCTATCCGATGATGTTCATTGACACTCAACAGAGAAGTCTTTAATTTGGTCTGTTACCACTTGGCTATACCAATTAAATCACTGTACCGAAAAGCACAGTGGAAGTCAGGTCAGAGGTCACCAGGGTCCATACTGATAGACTACTAGCCTAAACTGTTTCAGCTAAACCTCAGCCATCCACATGGCAAACCTTGAAAGAACAGTACTATGAACGGTGTACATTGACTGTACTAGCCTGGCCCGATACTGTTAGTAATGTAGCCACTCAAGGCACTATTTCAACTGTTGTAATGCCATACATTGTCATAACTGGCATGACCATGAGCAATTGCAGTTGGCTAAAGCACAAACAGACCAGACATAAAAGGCTAACAGTGAACACAGCATTGGGATGGGATGAATGAATGAATGAATGATGAATTAATGAACAAATGAATAAACAAGTAAACAAACAAACACACATAGGTAGACACAATTTTAAATGTAGCAAGCAATCTTACATTGAGCAGCAGCAATAGTGTCAAGGCACTCTCCACAAACAGAATCGTGTCACAGGAGAGTCTCCTCCAACCCCCACACATCCAACAGTAGCATTATGCCACAGTGCGGTGGATGAGTCCTGTGCCTGAGAGGGAAGCCTGCGGGTTGTTTTTGCTTTGGCAGCAGCATGGCCAGAAGATTGAGGAGGTCCCCACACCAGCCAGCGCAGGATACATCCTGCCACCACTCCCGTCCATCTGTACAGCATTCAGGAAATCCATGAAGCCCAACAAGCCCCTTCCTGCTTACCCCCATATTTCACACACACATTTATAAATAATCACAGCACTCTCAAATCCACCTCACTTTTCTTGTTCAAACTAGAGCAGGGGTTCCCAAGCGTTTTTGCTCCGTGACCCACCAATTGAGGTGTCTTTTGAGTTGCAAACCAAAAGGGTTGAGCGGTAAATGTTTTATTAATAATAACCTCTTCTTCAAAAAACTTAACTGGATGTAGATTTGTGTATGGCTTCTTACAAGGAATATACTGTATAATTATGAATCTATTTGTAACAATGCAAGGTTTTTTCTGGATCAAAAGGGGGCGTGGTAGGTGGCCTGCGTGGCTGAATTCTGTCCGGGCCCTGGGCAAGATATTCTGTCCAGGCACATTTCTTGCAATTGTACACATGTTTGCCAAGGAGCTGAAAGAAAATGTTGCAGTTTTAAAGGCATTTTTCTGAAATTCAATACATTGTTGCCATAAACCTGAGAGACAATTTTGCAGTTTTTAAGCAAATTTCCAGCAAATGCACACATTTTGACATGGCTAATTCTGTGTTCTTATGCTTAAACATTATAACAAAATCAATGGGAGCCTGATTTCCATGGCTTTTATTTTTGTGATTGTAAATTCTCCAAGATTATAGGCCACTATTAAAAAATGTATTGGTCCATTATCTTTTCTACATACTTTCTATTTAGTTTTAGTCATTTAAGTTTACACTGAAAACCCAGAAATTGTACAGGTTTGAGCTCAAATACCAAATACAATCTTGGAACCTAGATCCAGCTATTCACTAGCTAGCTAGCTAACAGTCTGTCATTCAAGACTGTATGATATCACTTCTAGCAGACTACAATATAGTGAGTTGAGCTTTCTGTGTCAATTTTCTTATCAGTCAATTCATAGTTGCTGTGTTGTACACTGTTAGAAAAAAACATCCTATCTAGAACCTAAAAGGGTTCTTCAGCTGTCCCCAAGGAGAGCCCTTTGAAGGACCTTAATGGGTTCCAGGTAAAATGTATACTGAACAAAAATACAACATAACATGCAACAATTTCAAAGATTTAACTGAGTTACAGTTCGTTCATATAAGCCAATCATTCAATTTTAAAAAAATGTATTAGGCCCTAATCTATGGATTTCACATGACAAAGGGGCTTTATTACAGACATAAATATCCCTCAGTTTCATCAGCTGTCTGGTTGGCTGGTCTCAGACGATCCCGCAGGTGAGGAAGCCGGATGTGAAGGTCCTGGGCTGGTGTGGTTACACTTGGTCTGTGGATGTGAGGCCGGTTCGACCGCCTACCAAATTCTCTAAAACTATTTTGGCCTCCAGGTGAGGAAGCCGGATGTGGAGGTCCTAGGGTGGCGTGGTTACATGTGGTCTGCGGTTGTGAGGCTGCCTCCAAAAGCTGGAGGCAGCCTCCCAATGTTGGAGGCAGTTTATGGAAGAGAAATTAACATTAAATTCTGTGGCCAAAGCTCTGGTGGACATTCCTGCAGTCAGTATGTCAATTGCACACAAAACATGAGACATCTGTGGCATTGTGTTGTACGACATAACTGCACATTTTAGAGAGGCCTTTTATTGTCCCCAGCACAAGGTGCACCTGTGTAATGATCATGCTGTTTACTCAGAATCTTGATATGCCACACCTGTCAGGTGGATGGATTATCTTGGCAAATGATAAATGATAAATGCTCACTAACGGGGATGTTTGTGCACAGAATTTTAAAGAAATAAGCTTTTGTGCATATGGAACATTTCTATGATATTTTATTTCAGCTCATGAAAACATGGGACCTGTAAAGACATGTGTTTATATTTTTGTTCAGTATAGAACCATTCCACAGAGGGTTCTACCTGGAACCCAAAAGGGTTATAACTGGAACCAAAAAGGGTTCTCCTATGGGAACAGCTAAAGAACTCTTTTATAAAAGTGTGGTGTTTTATCTGGCTCATCTCAGCTAAATAACACTTCTGGCTTCTGCTTTATGCAGAGAAGCGAGTGGCAAGTTTCAAGGCTTTGGACATTTGAGGCACTTTCCTTCTGAAATCTTTATCTTGTCTGCCCTCTTTTTCTCTATTTTCTCTTCTCTGATTTCCCTCCATCTTCTCCTTTCTCCATCAGGGACAGCCCTGATTCTTGCTGCTATGACCTCCTTCACTGCACTCTTGGAACTCATGAACAATTGCAGCACTGACTCTTCAACATCATATTTATTCAGTCTGCACACACTTTCCACGTGGCCAAACAATTAAGACATTGCAACAGCCTGTTCACAAAAGCTCTCACCGCGTATCTCATATTACCCAGCTTTACATGTGTCGGGATAAACTCCATCAAATAGCAGTAACACAGATAAGCTTCCCTTCTTCCTTCCATCCACCACACGGTTCAAGTGACATGCCCTCACTATTCCTGGTATGTGGTGTTTAAGACATGGAGCATTTTTAAATGTGTTTTATTTATCCTTTATTTTAACAGGGAAGACATATGGATACCTAGGTCTCTTTTTCCCAAATGTGCCATGTATAATACAATATAAATATACACATTATGCACAATATATACACTGCTCAAAAAAATAAAGGGAACACTAAAATAACACATCCTAGATTTGAATGAATGAAATATTCTTATTAAATACTTTTTTCTTTACATAGTTGAATGTGCTGACAACAAAATCACACAAAAATTATCAATGGAAATCAAATTTATCAACCCATGGAGGTCTGGATTTGGAGTCACACTCAAAATTAAAGTGGAAAACCATACTATAGGCTGATCCAACTTTAATGTAATGTCCTTAAAACAAGTCAAAATTAGGCTCAGTAGTGTGTGTGGCCTCCACGTGCCTGTATGACCTCCCTACAACGCCTGGGCATGCTCCTGATGAGGTGGCGGATGGTCTCCTGAGGGATCTCCTCTCAGACCTGGACTAAAGCATCCGCCAACTCCTGGACAGTCTGTGGTGCAACGTGGCGTTGGTGGATGGAGCGAGACATGATGTCCCAGATGTGCTCAATTGGATTCAGGTCTGGGGAATGGGCGGGCCAGTCCATAGCATCAATGCCTTTCTCTTGCAGGAACTGCTGACACACTCCAGCCACATGAGGTCTAGCATTGTCTTGCATTAGGAGGAACCCAGGGCCAACCGCACCAGCATATGGTCTCACAAGGGGTCTGAGGATCTCATCTCAGTACCTAATGGCAGTCAGGCTACCTCTGGCGAGCACATGGAGGGCTGTGCGGCCCCCCAAAGAAATGCCACCCCACACCATGACTGACCCACCGCCAAACCAGTCATGCTGGAGGATGTTGCAGGCAGCAGAACGTTCTCCACGGCGTCTCCAGACTCTGTCACGTCTGTCACATGTGCTCAGTGTGAGCCTGCTTTCATCTGTGAAGAGCACAGGGCGCCAGTGGCGAATTTGCCAAGCTTGGTGTTGTCTGGCAAATGCCAAACGTCCTGCACGGTGTTGGGTTGTAAGCACAACCCCCACCTGTGGACGTCGGGCCCTCATACCACCCTCAGGGAGTCTGTTTCTGACCATTTGAGCAGACACATGCACATTTGTGGCCTGCTGGAGGTCATTTTGCAGGGCTCTGGTAGTGCTCCTCCTTGCACAAAGGCGAAGGTAGCGGTCCTGCTGCTGGGTTGTTGCCCTCCTACGGCCTCCTCCACGTCTCCTGATGTACTGGCCTGTCTCCTGGTAGCGCCTCCATGCTCTGGACACTACACTGACAGACACAGCAAACCTTCTTGCCTGTTCTCTCTTCTACCGCAATGCAAGACTGTTCTCTCTTCTACGGCATGGCAAGAGGTACCAGTGCACCAAGTCTGGAACCAACAGGACCCTGATCAGCTTCTACCCCAAAACCATAAGACTGTTAAACAAGGCTGCTAAATAACTAATGAAATGCCTACCCGGAACACCTGCATTCACCCTTTTTTGCACTTACTAAGAACTGCTAGGAAAGTCAATTAGCATTCTGGATTCCCCATGAAAATATATTGAAAAGACAGTGACTCCTCGGGGTTTCGCCTGGTAAATAAGTTCTGTTATACTCACAGACATGATTCAAACAGTTTTAGAAACTTCAGTGTTTTCTTTCCAATACTACTAATAATATGCATATATTAGGATCTAGGACAGAGTAGGAGGCAGTTCAGTTTGGGCACGCTATTTATCCAAAAGTGAAAATGCTGCCCCTTACCCCAAACAAGTTAAACAAATTAAAGTAGACACCCTTTGTCTTGATGACAGCTTTGCACACTCTTGTCAACTCTTGGACCATTATGAAACCAAATTCTCTGAACAGCTCAAATAAGCAAAAGAGAAATGACAGTCCATCATTACTTTAAGACATGAAGGTCAGTCAATCCAGAACATTTCATGAACTTTTAAAGTTTATTCAAGTGCAGTCACAAAAACCATCAAGCTCTATGATGAAACTAGCACTCATGAGGACCGCCACAGGAAAGGCAGACCCAGAGTCACCCCTGCTGCTGCAGAGGATCAGTTCATTAGAGTTACCAGATGCAGAAATTGAAAATAGTACAAATAAAGAAAAACCCTCGAATGAGTAGGTGTGTCCAAACGTTTGACTGGTACACACACAAACCTACATATATACGTGTACTGGGCCGATATTCTAGACGTCTGTCGAGCGGGCAACATTTTTCTTTCTGCACCTCCACAACTAAGGAGTGGCTCCGTAAGAAGCATCTCAAGGTCCTGGAGTGGCCTAGTCAGTCTCCAGACCTGAACCCAACAGAAAATATTGGGAGGGAGCTGAAAGTCCGTATTGCCAGTCTGAGGTCCTGAGCAGGTTTTCATCGAGCATCTCTTGGTACTTTGCTTCCTTCATCATTCCCTCGATCCTAACTTGGTGGTCCAAAGTTGAGGAAATCTGGTGATGAGGTAGTACTCTGTTGGGGACAGGGGGCACTGTCTGGCTGCCAGCTGAAGGCAGAATAGATAGGTGGACATGGGTAGAGGGACTGTTGTTGTCGACCTGCTGTTTGACGTTGGCGATCACTTGCCTGGCATCAGGGTTTCAAGGACCAGAGCCGGTTCCTGGGGGCGAACAGTCCACTTCCAGTGGGGCTAAGCTATTTGCCAGGCGGAGCGGATCGTCGAAGGCAGGAAAGTAACGCCCAGGTCGCAACTTTCCCCAGGCCCTTTCACCTAACCACCTCTGCATTGTCATCCTGAAAGTTGCCATATTCAAGTTCATTTCATTACATTTTGGAAGGTGGAAAAAAGTGTACAATATGGATTGAACAATCGTCTCTTGGTTTAAACTGCTACTTGTGGCCTCAGTTCCATAATGATTCAAATAGGCTACGTGTTCCAAATTATTGCAGAATGAAAGTCTAATATGATCCACTAATGCTAGTAACCCCCAGGAACAACTACACGTACGTACGTGACAAAGGAAAGAAAGTTAAACAGAATGTAATAATACAAAATCTTGGCTACAAATTGAATGAAACTAATACTAAAGTGACAGTTATAAATGTTTGTGGGTATTACTTATGGTGGCTCCTGATAGTGGCTAATATTTCATATGATACTAATTGCCAAATAGAACTGAGTAAAGCCCAGGCATATAATTAAAATATTCTAAAGCGCATACATCAACTCGGCAGGTTCGTCCCTATGGAAGCTTATAGCTTGGATCTCCAAATTTCATCCAGACAAATGAGAGCATACAAGAATAATTCTGAAAAATGGCATTTATAACCTACTGTGGAAAATGGTCCGCAATACATGTCGATATGATTCAGCTTGCCATGTGACTGGTTTCACATTTGTCTCAATTGGTGCCTCTGAGGCAGTTCGGAGGGCTGTGTGAGGACCTTAAGGAAGAATCCGTTTTTTAATGATTCTATACTTGATCTTGTTTTAATTTGTACATTTTGTGTTTGTTTGCTTATATATTTTGTATGTTAACTATGTATTTTAATATGTTTTGTAACTTTCCCCAGATCATTGTTGTAAATGAGAATGTATTCTCAGTCAACTCACCTGGTAAAATAAGGAATAAACGTTCGTTGACGTGTTAGTACAACTGTCAGCCTGGTTAGCAATGTTTGGCCTGCTCTTTTCTGCATGAGCTGCTGAGCTGGGTGCTCTGTCCTGGACTGTGCTAATGAATTCAGAGAGAGAACGTGTGTGGAGAGGAAGAGGGCGAAAGTGGCAGCGTGGGAAGAGCCATTTTGCGGGACTGAAGTGATGTGGAAACAGTGAATGTAGGTTATCATAGAGAGACAGAGGGACCATGAAGGGGGTACAATGTGCCGTGAGTTGTATGTCGCGAACAGGCTTCTACATCCCAGGCCACCACACAGACAAGATTGAAAGTTTAATGTTTTTAAATGTCTAAATCTCAGGGTTATAAAACGGCTAGATAACCACACATTTGAAAATATGGAGGCTAGACACCCAAAATATGCAGGGTGTCACGAATATTACCGAAGGTGACTCCCCTTCTTGTTCGGGTGGCGCTCGGCGGTCGTCGTCGCTGGTCTACTAGCTATCGCCGATCCGTTGTTCTGTGTTCCTTTGGTTTTGTCTGATTGGTATCACCTGTTTCTTGTTTGGTTGTTAGGGGAGGGTTATATATAGTTCGTTCAGCCCGCTTCTGTTTCGTGCGGGCTTGTCAGTCTGTTTGTTGTTTGAGTGTATTTTTGTTTGTATTTTGGGTTTCACGCTGTCCGTTTATATTTCTGATCATTTGTTTTCCTACTTTTGGTTCATGTTATGTTTCCGGGACATTAAAGCGTGTTTTTCCCCACATCTTTTGCTCTCTGCGCCTGACTCCACACCTCCTCACTCATTTCACGTAACACAGGGTGCAATGAAGTGCATAAATAAAATTGACAAATGTGTGGGTTGATTAAACCATTAGTGCCATCAAGGGCAAGGACAGAGGCTCATGTATAGATTGATAACATTCATCACATGATTAAATCTAGGTAAATACGCAGAGTGGAAAATCTAAATGCAAACATGCAACATAGAAAAGAATGCATGATCACTCTCAGGGTTTACACCATTCACATTCAAATCCAAATCAAATCGTATTGTCACATACACATGGTAAGCAAAAGTTCATGCGGAAGTAGCGATCTGTTTGTGTTTCTAGTTCCGACAGTGCAGTAATATCTAACAAGTAATCTAACAAATTCACAATGACTACCTTATACACATAATGTAAGGGGATGGAATAAGAATTTATAAATATATGGATGTTCAATGGCCGTGCGGCATAGGCGAGATGCAATAGAAGTTTATATACTGTATTTTATACCATATGAGATGAGTAATGTAGGATATGTAAACATTATTAAAGTGGCATTATTTAAGTGACTAGTGATATTTTTATTAAATCCATTTATTAAAGTGGCCAGTGATTTGAGTCTGTATGTTGGCAGCAGCCTCTATGTTAGTGATGGTTGTTTAACATTCTGATGCCCTTGAGATAGAAGCTGTTTTTCAGTTTCTCAGTCCCAGCTTTGATGCAGCTCTACTGACCTTGCCTTCTGGATGATAGCGGGGTAGACACGCAGTGGCTCGGGTGGTTGTTGTCCTTGATGATCTTTTTGGCTGGCTACACAGAGGTGAGAAGAAAGCACAGGGAAGGAGGGAGCGTACTGAAATTATGAATCAACCACACTCATTCAATGCTAAGGAGTCAACCGTCCCTTATCTGGCGATTATTGAACACTGTTGACATAGCGCCTTCTTTGGCTTCAGGTTGGTTCCTTGTGATGTTAGGTTTGATACTGGAACTGAGGCTTGCATCGAAATGCAGTGTGCCAATGCCTGTATCACTTTCTCAGAAACACCGCCACTCAGCACATCCTGTAACTCTTCTGAAGTTAAATCTCTTATACCCAAATACTTCTCTGCAGAACCTATTTGTTGTGATTTACATTCCATTTCTGTAGTACAGTTGATAACCATTGCTATGAAGCCAACCTTATTGAAGTATACAGTAGTGTGGACATACCTACTCATTCAAGGGTTTTTCTTTATTTTTACTCTTTTCTACATTGTAGATACTAGTGAATACATCAAAACTATGAAATAACACATATGGAATCATGTAGTAACCAAAAAGTGTTAAACAAATCAAAATATATTTTAGAATCTTCAAAATAGCCACCCTTTGCCTTGATGATGGCTTTGCAACCGTTTGGCATTCTCTCAACCAGGTTCACCTGGACTGCTTTTCCAACAGTCTTGAAAGAGTTCCCACATATGCAGAGCACTTGTTAACTGCTTTTCTTTCACTCTTTCCCAATTGGGTTGAGGTTGTGTGATTGTGGAGGCCAGATCATCTGATGCAGTACTCCATCACTCTCCTTTTTGGCCAAACAGCCTTTACACAGCCTGGAGGTGTGTTGGGTGATTGTCATGTTGAAGAAGAAATTATAGTCCCACTAAACACAAACCAAATGACATGACGTTTCACTGCAGAATGCTGTGGTAGCCATGCTGGTTAACTTCTTGCGCCGAGCAATCCCGTATCCGGGAGCGTAATCATAGCCTCAAGCTCATTACCATAACACAACGTTAACTATTCATGAAAATCGCAAATGAAATGAAAGAAATATATTCACTCACAAGCTTAGCCTTTTGTTAACAACACTGTCATCTCAGATTTTCAAAATATGCTTTTCAACCATAGCTACACAAGCATTTGTGTAAGAGTATTGATAGCTAGCATAGCATTAAGCCTAGCATTCAGCAGGCAACATTTTCACAAAAACAAGAAAAGCATTCAAATAAAATCATTTACCTTTGAAGAACTTCAAACTTTCAATGATCTTTCAATGAGGAGACTCTCAGTTAGGTAGCAAATGTTCAGTTTTTCCAAAAATATTATTTGTGTAGGAGAAATCGCTCCGTTTGGCTAAGAAAAAAACCCAGAAAATTCAGTCATTACAACGCCTAACTTCTTTCAAAATTAACTTCATAATATCGACAGAAACATGGCAAACGTTGTTTAGAATCAATCCTCAAGATGTTTTTCACATATCTATTCGATGATAAATCATTCGTGGCAGTTTGGTTTCTCCTCTGAAGCAAATGGAAAAATACACGCTGCTGGAGAGTACGTAATAATTTCGACGGAGGACACCAAGCGAGCACCTGGTAAATGTAGTCTCTTATAGTCAATCTTCCAATGATATGCCTACAAATACGTCACAATGCTGCAGACACCTTGGGGAAACGACAGAAAGTATAAGCTCATTCCTGGCGCATTCACAGCCATATAAGGAGACATTGGAACACAGCGCCTTCAAAATCTGGGGCATTTCCTGTTTGAAATTTCATCTTGGTTTCGCCTGTAGCATCAGTTCTGTGGCACTCACAGACAATATCTTTGCAGTTTTGGAAACGTCTGAGTGTTTTCTTTCCACAGCTGTCAATTATATGCATAGTCGAGCATCTTTTCGTGACAAAATATCTTGTTTAAAACTGGAACGTTTTTCATCCAATTTTTTTTAGAGCGCCCCCTAATGCATAACTGTTTAACTACCTTATCTGTTTACTTAATCCACAACCCATTATTTTCTTCCTCGTTGGAATGGTGTTCATTAACTTTAATTACTCCTTGTCCGTGTCTCACAATCCCTTCTTATGAACTCATATTGTTAATCAGATATAATAAAACAGAGTATAAGTTTACTTAGTGACAGTTCCATTTAAAATGATTTGTTCAGTCATTTAATCATAATTTTCCCAACAATCCACCCTAAAAATGACTTAACAACTCCTACCATCATTAAACACTACATGGAAATATGGAAGAAGACAACCCCATACATGTACATGTACACACAATCAACTTCAATGACTGTTCTAACTTACATCAGAATCTTAACTCTACTTATCAGGATTTTCCGTTACAATCTTCATGAAAAAACAGTCGCAGACTGTTCTATTCTGCCAAGCCATTCATTACATCTCTGATATAATTGGTGAAGCGCTGTGGATTTTAAATAGATATAATTGATCCAATCCACATTCTCATTGAGAGTGGACCACCAAAAAATACTTGACTCTAATCCTGCCAGGATATAATTTATAGCTTTGATCTCATCTGCCCCCGTGGAACCACAATGTTATTAATACAAACCCTATCATCAAAAGACCCAGACGGAGTACTTATTTTCTCCCGTTTAGTCAATATCATGTCATGGTGTTGAATGAGTATGAAAGGCATTCTCAAAAGTACCAGTACACATACCCCTGTCCAATTAGCCAGTAATACTCGGCCATAACGTCATTCCCCCACACAACCACCACCAGATGTGAGCCCGGGGCCTCCTTATCTTACTGAAATCCCCAGATCTCAACCAGCCTGCCAAATCACTCATTTGCCGCATCAGAAATAACATTATCTGTCCTTTTGCAGGTACTGATTTCCCCAACATATTTCCCAGAAGTAACTGTCTCGTCTTTGATTTAGCATTTTAATTACGACTCTATTCCCAATACATTATTCAAACAGATCATTTAGTGAAATGACATCGTCTTACATCAAAATTCGCTCCGTACTTATTTTAAGTTGAATGAATTAGTCTTTCAATTTGAACCAAACAAACAATTTTAAAACGTTCCGTTTAAATCTTATACCAGTACTAGTGACTATAACTTTCTCTGCAATACAATCAGTTTAATTACAACCAAAAACTATGATTTTTTTAGTTAACGCCTCACCTGGGAACCGAACCCTGGACTGCAGTTTATAAGACTGCTATGCTCACCACTATACCACCAACGCTATGGAACTGACTGAGAATCTCCACAAATAGACCCATTTTACAATTGTCTGTATTCGTAACTCCGGCATCGGGACAACAGAAAATAGCCCTAATTTAAAAGCCCAAAGTTTTCCTCAGCGAGGATTCTCATTAATCTCGCTCTCTTTGTATCTGATCCCTTTTTTTTACCCGATTGTCGCCCCCTTAGTTAAGACACACAAAATGCTTCACTGAAAACCAAATTTTAACTACAAATTGCACACAAAAGGGGCTTGAACACCAAAGGGGAAAATATATAGGACGGTATGTGACATGAATTTATAAGCAATGAAATTGTGCAAAGTTTAAGTGAAACTCATTGTATGGATTAAATTTGAGCATGTATGGGGGTGTGATAGCAATTGGAGTATAAATGTGTTTGCTCTTTTTAATATATAGTAAACTGTTTGGTTGTGTAAATATCAGTCAATGTCTAAGGGAGTTCTCGTGTGTTTAACTTGTTGGTGTTGTTGAGAGTCTGATTTTGAGAGTGTGTGTGTGTGTGTGTGTGTGTGTGTGTGTGTGTGTGTGTGTGTGTGTGTGTGTGTATGTCACGCCACACACTCCGACCAACTGGCCGGTCAGGGTAGTGGGCCTTGTTACCAAGACGACCGCCAGACGTGTCGTTCCTGGCCCCCATCCTGAGCCCCTCTGTACTGCAGATTTCCCACAAGCCCCTGCTCTCTGTGTTGTACCCACCAGGAACAACAGGTCTCAACATTCCACTCCCGTTTCCAGGGCAACCCTAATACCAACAGCACAGCCAGCCTACCTTCCCTGACCTCCAAGTGGAGCCACTTCCTCTCACACACACACACACAGACAGACAGACAGACAGACAGACAGACAGACAGACAGACAGACAGACAGACAGACAGACAGACAGACAGACAGACAGACAGACACACACACACACACACACACACACACACACACACACACACACACACACACACACAGTCTTGTACAGCTAACCTTGTGGTGACACACAATTCAGTCCCATTCAAAATCTTATTTTCCCTTACCCCAAAACCTAACCCTAACCCATACTCTTACCCTTACCCTAACCTTAACCCAAAAATCTAACCCTAACCCATAAAGTAATTCTAACCCTAACACTAATTCTAACCTTAACCCTAAACCCCCTAGAAATAGCATTTGACCTCGTGGGGACTAACAAAATGTCCCCAGGTACTTCTGGTCCCCACAAGAATAGTTAAACACGTCCATACTCACATTATGTTCTTCTATTCTCGTGGGGACCTAAAATACATTTCCATTCAAAACCCTAACCCAAAACCTAACTCCTAAACCTAACAACTAACCCCTTATCCTAAAACTAATTGTAACCCTAAGTCTAATTGTAACCCTAAACCTAATCCATACATTTAAAATAGGCGACGTGGTAAATATCCCCACAGGGGTGAATTTTCCTTGTTTTACTACTTTGCTATCCTTGTGGGGACTTTTAGGGATTTTAAGTTCCCACAAGAATAGAAAAACCAACCAACCCACACACACACACACATGCGCACACACACACCAGAAGTCGTTTCACAATCCTAAAGTGCAGAACAGACTATGGGAGGCGCATAGTACTAGATAGAGTCATGGCTACATGGAACTCTATTCCACATCAGGCAACTGATGCAAGTAGTAGAATCAGATCAGATCAGACACCATATGGAACAGTGGGGACTGTGAAGAGACACACACAGGCACAGACACACACATACACCTGATAACACATGAACTATACACACACTTAAACATGGATTTTGTATTGTAGATATGTGGTAGTAGAGTAGTGGCCTGAGGGTACACACTTAATGTGTTGTGAAAGTGTTAAGAAATGTAATGTCATGTAGTATATTTAATTGTATATAACATTTGGATGTTACCTTGGCAGCAGCTAATGGGGATCCTTAATAAATACAAATACACATACACACAGAGACAGCTGGATTTACTCATATATACACTTTGATTATTTTCTCTCTCCCCTCTTTTCACTCAAATAACAACACACAAAAACAGACCCACACATACAAACTTAAATAAACAGACAATCCACACCCTTGAGGATAATCTCAAATTGAATACATATCATTAATCTGAAGGACAACAAAGACAGGGCAGCAGAGAGAGAGACAGCCTGCTTAGCTGGACCTCACCATGTGCTCTGCTATATTGAGGGCTAGATTCAATCAGATCAAGCACTAACTGAAGGTGTAACTGTGTTGGATCTGGCAAATCGGTGTGCAGATGCTCTTCATCATTGT